>NC_083727.1:6255000-6880000 GCF_028564815.1 Eubalaena glacialis | reverse complement strand
TATTTATATGGTAATATTTTCATAAAGGATCAAAGCCTTTTTAAATTTTTTAAAGTACAAGTCCACATACTGGAATGTCGAGTCATCATTCCTGTTTCAACTTCTTGAAAGTAAAACAAGGACATAATGAGAGTAGCAAAGCAATCTAAAGGCAGAATTGCTTTAAATTATCAGGTTTTTTTCCCTTCCAATTTTTACAGTCATTCTGCCTACAAATAATTCAACAGTAGTCTTCTAACAAACCTGCTTTATTAAATCTTTCCAACCCGCCCCCCCCCCAACTTAGCTTTTCATAGAAACAACACTTTTTGCATTGATGGTTCATCGGTTTACTTGGTTTTTAATTAAATTAAGAAATTTAAGATTAAGCACAGCTAGCAAAAACAGGTCTGGAACAAACATAACTGACTGTTGTTGAAACACTCAGTTAAATTGGAGGGAGCAGAAACGTGGACGATCCCTAGTCTCAAGTGTTCAGTGTGCCTTGGACATCCGTTGGGATGTGCTTCAGAGGGATTGAGTGATGTTGATTAGCTCGGTGAATCTCTTTTGTATACACTGCCAGGAGAACATTTTTCATGCTATTAAACTTAGGTAACTCAAATTCAATAGTGTTTACTTTTCAAAAAATAAAATATTCTAATAGGACTAAGTGGACATCTATACCCAAAAAAGTTAAATGCATATTAAATATAGGCCAGTGAATATATATTAAAACATATCTTGCAACCTACTTTATATGAGGGTTCTAAAGGTGTCACACAAGTATCTCTTGAGAGCTGAGATGATTCAGTTCTCAAATTTGCATGATGAATTCAGACAGAGAGGGACACCAGTCTCATCTCAAAAATGATCTGAATCTTGGGTTTATATACCTTTACTCTCATTAGATTAATATCTCTTCTGGCCCACTTTTTACTCTGCTATTTATAAAAAGCAAAAATCCAAAAGGAAAAAAAATAAACTTTAATTTTTGGCACTAATAATTACAATAATATCTATAAAGTTATCTGCAATGCATTATATACTTTCTCCAAAATCATTGATTTAATTAGCATTAATTAAATGCCTACTATTTTCTGATTTAGTAGATGTGTGATTATCTTTAGCCTGCCTAAGCTCTCTCAGGGGACCACTTCATTAATGCTAAAGGAATTGGTAGAAAGCTATTGACGTCTGTGGCTAATCCTTGTGACAACTGGTAAGGTCTTGTGGGAAAGAGACAATCTTTCTTCCAAGATGCCTTACTAAAAGCACTAAAGGAAAAAAAAAATATAGCATTTCTTAGAGGGGTTCTAACTCCTTGTTGTGAGCAATGAGATATGTCTGGGAGTCAGCTTACCAGAAGCTTTACACGTTTGGAAAAGCCAGATTCTGTGTCTCAAATTTAGGTTATTGGATGCAAAGTCAGAGAGGCAATATATTTAACACGGGACATTGGAACACAGATTGACAGTCCATGAAGAACTATATCTAGGTCAGACTAAGAAATGCACGTCATTTTAAAAGGGTATTACTCCTGTTGTACGTAAGAGAGTTGCACATTTAGCAAGGGTATTTTCTGAAAGGTCATAAATAGGAAGAAAGTGTAGATGGATCCTGAGAAGCCCACATGAAGAAGGTGGTAGACATGTGAATTGTGCCTGCCCAGTGTCTCTTTGGGCAGTCACATCTTTCCCTACCCTTGGTTTATTTGATTCAGGTGGGGTTGCCCATCTCCTGGAGCCATGTGTGGGCCCCTGGCCTAGGCATAGCCAATCAGATCTCTCCTTCTGTGGCTGCTGTTGTTCTGTACATGTGATCTTAGCTAAGCCAATGGAATATAAAGCAGGAGCCCCCTGTGGTCCTCTTTGTCACCATGAGGGGAGAGCCTATTTGAGAACCATCAACACAGTGGGGGCAGAGCTGAGTGATGGAAAGATATACAGCTTCAAGAGGACATCATCTGAGGACCTGGATCCAGTTGAATCAATAGCCAGTGCTTCCCTAACCTGCTCGGGAGCACAAATAATTCTCTTTCTTTTTTTAAATTAAAGCTAACTTTAGTTGAATTCTGTTACTTTGAGAGAATTCAGCTAACACAGCCTGACTGGAAACAGAAGGTTAGGTAAAACCTAGAATCTTTCCATGAAAGCCCATATATAATCATCCCATGAAGTAAGTAGAATAGGTCAGATTTCATTACCCTGTCATTTTACTGATAAGAAGAAAACAAACTTTACAGAATTGAATTGTCCAATATTAGATTGTTAACTGTTGGCAGAGCAGTGACTAATACCCAGGCATTCTGATTCCATATTCTGTCTCCTTTCCACTATAATTGTGTAGAATGCATAACCAGGGAAGCTTAGGGAATAATCTCAGGACTGATTTCCTCAACAAATACCCCCAAATAGTTAAGGAAACATGCTAAGCAATGTTTTTGGATGTAGATGCTTAATTTTACCTCCAGATACCATTTTACTGGTCAAGCACGATCTGAAACTTACTTGACAAGATATGTTCAGGAAGCTCAGTGAAGTCAGTTTGAATTACTGGTCTCATTTATTCATTGGGATAAATGATAACACTGCTGCATTTCTAAATTCCTGAAGATCATTGTAGTCATTACAGCAATAATTTCAAAACATTCAACTTACAACTTTATAAAACAGATATTCTCATTATAGTCAGGCCTAATGCTATAAAGCGGTTTGACTAATTTTACTTTATTCTCATTCAAGTATTTTAACAGTTTTCACTCTATTTCATGTTGGTTGTTAATTTCTTAGCTGTATGTGCATATGGAATTGTTGCCTAATTAAAACTTCTCTTAATTCATTAATGACATCACAACGAAGTCTATCACTTTGTATTACATGGGCATGGTGTTTGAGGTCAGAAGAATAACACCGTGCCCCCATTCAAAATCATTATACAGATGAAATCATGCCAGTACGTCTATGAAGAACAGCTTTCAGAAGGAAAATAAGTTGCAAAAGGGTAATAATATGTCAGCTAGGTTGTTGGTGGTGGTAGGGAGATAGAATGGTCATTTTAATGAACATGGCATAGATGGATGGTACTTTACGCAGCCTCCTAGGCCACTGATAAACTTACAAATGGCCCTTATTGGGTGAGCACACTCAGAACTTAAGAGTTGGATGCCACAACCTCAAACATGACTGGGATCTTGAGTCTGGGACCTTCAGATTCCCAAAGGTCTGGTCCTTTAAAATTTATATTGATAGTTCCATTGCTTCTCTGAAATCCTGGGCATTCTTCTGAAATCTATACTAAATTTGTTTTGCTCCTGGAGGAAAGTAAGTACATTTATCAATTTCAAATTTCCTTCTGATAAAATAATCATATTTGCTCTGAAGTATAAGACCAGTGGCAATATGGTATAAACACGAGACACTGATATGCTTCTCCATGACTGTAAGAGGGGAACTGTATGAATTATTTAATGCAGTGTAGTAGAAGTTGGGTATTGGTCATGGTGTAGTCTGGTGTCCTAGACCTGACACCGAGTAGCTGTGTAGCCCGGGGTGATTCACTTAACCTCCCTGGGATGCATGCCCTTCTCTGTAAGGATTTCCAGTCAGAGTCTTTTAAATATTGTTTCCAACTGTATATTCTAAACATTATGCCAAACATTCAAAAAAAGAGAAGGGGGTGATAGGGCACGAGCACAACAGCAGAGCAAAATCGGTTAACAGCATCTCACGAACAGCATCCCATGAACAGGCATGGTTCTCTGTCCTACCCGGGCAACGGTGGCTGCCAGTCAGGGCTGAGGTCTTTGATCAGCCATTTGTTGCCATGTGTGTGAAATCAATGAATATTTAAGAACAGAGCAAAGTGAGCAGAGATGACAAGAAGAGCCAACATGACAATTCAGTCAATTAAATCCTTGTGCAGCACAAACTGCCTGTGTTTAAGACTACAACTAGGATAAGCCCAGAGAGAGAGAATATATTCCCTGTCAACATTTTCCGTCAATATAAGTAGGAATAGTTTTCCAATTTGGGGTGTGCTGATATAAGCATTCTCAAAATATCATTTAGAAGAACATATTAGCCGTCTAAATGAAGAAGTTTGCTAATGTTCTAAATCTTTCTATCTTGGAATAGAATTCTGTTTTCTTTATTTTCTTCAGCGTTAAGCACACTGTGTCACAGAAATGATTTTAGCATTAGGAAAAAATATATATTTTAATTTTAATCCTTCTGGATCATTTCTTTTTTTTAAGAAGTAAGAGTTAGCATGCAAAGAGCGTAATTAAATTGAGCAATAAAAATCTTGTATTTTCATGCTTCTAAGAAACTAATATGTTACGTGATTTGCTGGCATAAAATCAATTCAATAAGCATTCCTTTTTCCTACTTTTTGTTTACTTGGGTTTTTATTACCCATATGATGCTCGGGATGGGTAGAAATGCTGAATTTTGAAGCATTCTGGTCCTCCACCATGCTAGGGGTTATCAGGTGGAGACAAGGCAGGTTTCTTCTCCAGGACAAGGTCTCATACCCTGAGTTCCCCACGTGGTCCTGTTTCAAGGACAGTGGCCAAAGGTAATTGTAGTTTTGCCTTATTATAATTATTTTTAAACTCACATAGGTCACCAGTGGGACCAAAATGCATTTTCAGATTGTGAGAATGTAACAAAAGCCCCGAAGTCAAGCAGCTCAGCAGGATGTGGACAAAGCTTTGATTTGTCAGGGAGGATCTGATGAATATGCATCACTCTGCCCATTATCTCAGTATATAAATGATCGATGCACAGGGAAAGGGTCTGTGTCCATCGGCGGTTAATGAAGCACCAGGGGAGAGCACACACACTTACTTAAGCTCATGTTTCTGGGGCACAGACTAGCCTTCAGACGTTCCAGCCGTTGTCCACAGGGTCAGTGCTGTGGGTCGTCATTATCAATGTGTATCGCCACATAATTAAACAGTGCTGCTCTGTACTCACTATTAAGAGTAGCCATGGAAAATCACCCCCTCCCCCAGTTTTCTGCTTTCACTGTGATGTATAGTTCATTCTCTGGATAGAGGTGGCTTCTGTTTCCCTTTTAATCTCACTGCATGAAACCTATTATTTGCATTTTAAGCTTAGGTTCAGGTGTCTGTAGGAGATCAAAGGCATAATTCTTTGTACTAAACTTAAGCATTTGAGCTCAGTCTAGAACACATTTCATAGTGTGTCAGAATGTCCTAGAGCCAAAAGCACAGCCATAGAACCATCTAAGAACTTGCAAAATCATCCAAAGTATGCAAAGCTATCAAGAGCCTTGCCTCCCAGGAATGAAGCAATCAGTTTAGAAATTAAATTTTACTCTTTCTGCAAGACCTTACGCATGTATACGACTTTCTTCAGGGATTCTTAAAACTGTATTAGCCATGAGTTTGTAAGTAGCTCAATTCACTACCTATAATTATGAGTTTAATTACTACAAGATAATATCACAAAGCATTACAAGACTTGTCAAATTCCGTAAAACCAGTTCCAACCTGAGAAAATGGTAGGAAAATACTAAGATAATTCTTCTCAAAATTAGACAGTAAGTTCTGGAACCCAGCTGACTTAAATTTGCATGGACTGACCCCCACTTTCTTCCTGGTCTCCTAGGGAGAGGGCATTCACAATGTGCTTTGCCGTCCCTTCGCTTGGCCTGGGTGCTGGGTGCACCAGTACTAGCTGGTCAGGCTGCCTGGATCAGTGGCACGCAACTCATTATAGTCCTGATGCAACAGTCAAACAGTCCTTGAAAAAGTAAGAACATTTCTCTGGCCTAAAGAAAAGGTTGAGTGACTGCCTCTCTATTTGCAACATGAGTGCACATAAAGTAAAAGAAGTGCATGTTTCATGTTACCCAGTGGCTGATAAACATTTGGCATGCATTTCTATAAGCTGCATACAAAAAGCCAGTTCAGAATGCTATAGAAACATAGCTCAGAGATCTATATCATACGAGACGGAATTTTCCAAAGATGGCTGCCACAATATTTCTCATCTCAAATGCTCATCTCACAGCGTCATGTTGATGCTCCTCCACTGAGTGGTGGGACATGCATCCTCTTTCCTTGAACCGAGGAAGAGACCTTTGTGATGGACTCAACCAACATGTACGGGGCAGTGATGCTATAGGACTTCTGGGGCTAACGTGCCACACACGTTCACTTTTTTCCCCTGAGAGTCTCCACCTTGGAACTCAGTCACCATGTCGTGAGGAAGCCAAGGCCACACGGAGGGGCCATTGCAGATGTTCCAGCCGCCAGTCAGATCCACCGGGCTGATGCCTCCAGAACATACCAGCTCCCAGAGGTCAAGTTATCCCAACCTTCAAGTCTTTCCAGATGAGGACCCAGATGCTGTGGAACTGGGGCAAGCCGTTCCCTGTGCCTTGCTTGGATTCCTGACTCACAGGATCCTTGAGCAAAATGTATTACTCATTTATGTCACTAACGTGTGGGATGGTTTATTTTTCACTAACTATTCTTTCAGATTTTGTCCAGGGAGAGAGAATTAAATGGCTCAGATAACAGACTAAAAATATACTTCTTAACTTTTTTTTTATGATAAGGAATAACCTTCCAGACATTTATAAGGTATGTTTATTTACTTAGGCCCTGAATAGCCCAGCATGCTATTTCTATGCAGTTTGTCCCTCCTCTACTCCCCAGCATTACAATCAACGTATGTAACAAACAAGCTCATGCCATGAAATTTTAAGTATCATCCGCAGAGAGAGAGAGAGAGAGAGAGAGAGAGAAGGAAAGACAGAGAAACAGAGAGAGAGAGATTTATTCTGTGCATATTCACGTCATTTTACGTAGCCTCTTTTGGCATTCACACTTTCAGTTTTGCAATATGGCCACTATGGCATTTTGGTACATCTCTTACACCTAGTAGACTTAGTAACTTGTGAAGTCCTTTGTCTGTTAGTGGCTGTGCATGAATTGGCCCTATTATGGTGTCTGGCCTTGAATTCAGACAGTCTGCCTTCGAGAATGATTACTAAATGTACAACAAGGGGCATGTGCATCCCACTCTCCTGTCCACCACAGTTCTCAAGACATCCTCAGACGGCTCTGTCCAATAATAACTATTGACCATTTCCAAGCGCTAGCTATATTTTGTGTTTCAACTCCTGAACTTGTCACACGGTATCTTCATTATATTAAAATCTCCTTCATGACCCTTGTAATCTGCACTTTTGTTAAATTTTCATATGTATCGGTGCTTTACCCAATAGATTACATTTAAGACAAACAATGGATTAAGATTGCTTTATCACAGTGAAATCTAATGCTTATCTTTTAAGAAAAGAGGTTTAGGTTTAATTAAGACCTACATATCTAAGATTTATCACTGTAAGTAGATACTTAATGTCTCTGTTTGGAAGGTACAAATTAAGTTCCAATTAGTGGGGTCAGCACAGGGAAATCAAAGGTACTTCACCCTCATGGACGTCTCTGTCCCTACGCCGACTAATTACCAGAGCTCCTCCTGGTCCCAGGAGGTATCAGGAGCCAGCTTGCCTTTAACTCTCTGAAATGATTTCTGCAAGTGTGGTGGGCACAAGAGACAGCAGAGTGACCTGGGTGGCTGGTAACCAGTGAGTTCCTACTGAGTAAGTACCCCAGGGTGGTTCCCAGAGATCTGCATTTGCCAAGACTGTGAAGTGACTCTTAGGCAAAACCTCCTTTGAGAAGCACCATTCTCCATCCCCTCAGGCATTTCCACTTTGACATCGTCAGGGTTCATCTGATACACCTTCACCCAGTGACCTTTTTCTGTCCGTGGCTGTGAGGAGGATGAGAATGCCTAACCTATAGCCCTGCCCTGGAAGAACTGACAGGAAGGCCTGCTCAGAGGACAACCGTGATACAGGGCAGCTTTTCAGTAATTAAAAAACTCTTAGTACTTCCTGAGTCCATCCTTTTTTAAACGTCATTTGTAAATTAAACATTACAAAAAATTTCCTGTCAAAAGAGATTTCAGTTGTCTCCATATACTGTTTCTTGTATAGGTCACACACATTTACCAGGAACCCTGAGCTGCGACCCACAGACAGAAAGCAAAGAAGGTAATCTGTCCCTCCATCGTATAACACAGGTTTAATAAAACCGATACAATCGTCATTTCGGTTATACATGAAGACATTCATCACCACGCGTTTGCACATTTTGATGTTTCTTAAGTACGGAATTCGCAACACTCTGCAACTTTTTCCAACCAATTTACAAATCGTTTTCATCCCTCATTTTATTATCCTACCCGGAGTCAACTTGTTCTTTTGGCACCATCAATCTGACTGACTGGTAGGGTTTTGGAGTGCAGCGTTTTAATTTATGCAGACAGCTACCCAAAAGCATCTCAATCACTTAGAGCATGAAACAGGGGCGGCATTAGATTCACTAGGAAATGCTGCTTTGTTATACATATATATCTAAGGACAGGGTCATTTATATACCAGAAAGCCAGGGTGGTGACAGACAGGACTAATGTATCAATGTCAGAAGTAAATGCAAGGAAAGGGATGGTAACAAAAGTCAGCCTCGGAAGGTACCTGGAATGCTATCATTTAATGCTCCTCTGGGTAAAAGGGATATGATATAAACAGTGAATTATCAATCATAAATGAAGGTCTATCAAATAGAATATACTATCATATTAATATAAGAAAATCGTCTCACCTTGGGTTCAGATCTAGGGGTTTATGTTGCTTACAGTCTTTTTCTAGATTTATCATTACACTCAAACTATAGTCCAGGTTTCTGAGATATAATAGTGTGCAGTGATCAAGGATTACTGACATTTATAGTAAATTCTTTGTTATTAGTGTTATAAAAAGCTGCATAGTGATGCTCAGGGGCCATATCACCTGACACATGACACATATTGACCCCGTTCAATATCTGTTATCTGACTGTTTCAAACGTTATTTAGATAATTGAATAAGATGCAGTTAAAACAACGAGAAAGAAAACAAAAGCAAAAAATGAAGTCACTAAAAATTTAGCAATTTTCTTAAATCCAAAGAGTCATTTTTGTTCAACTTAATTGCATTATTTTCCCTTTGCATTTGGGCAGATCCTACTGGCAAATATGCAGACCCACCAGTCTATGCTATTCATGAGTGGCTAGTCTGACAAATAGGAAATCATGTGCCCTCAAAGCCTCTCTGATATTATGGCTCCAGGGAAAAGGAAGGCAAATGCCGCTTCCTGGAGGGGGAGGGGAGATCATGGGAAAGTGTCCAGATCGGATGGAAGAGTTGCCCGCTCCCGGCGGGCGGGAGTAGGATACAGAGCCAGCAAGGAAAGGCCAGTGCTTAGGCTCCAGAGACTCTGCCTGGTTTCCTCTCTGGCTGGACACTCTGGCACGTGGTAGTTTCTCAGACAATTTCTAACAGTTAAACTTTAGAAAACCCCAGGGTAATGGGACTTTTTTTTATTGCTTCTTCTGATGCAGATTAGGAAAATGCCAGGCTCATCTAGATGAGTGTGTATTCCACGTGGACTGTGGAGAAGACAAAGGGACAGTGAATCCAGAGGGGGCTACGCAGAGAACGCTGGCCTGGCTGGGACACGGACGTTTCCCCCGGGCACAGAGGAGGCCAGTGAAGGCTGCTGGGGCCATCCCACCACACCCCTGGGAGGGGGCCCCCTTCAGAGGAGGGGGTGCCTGGCCTGAACCTGGATGACAGGGCGCTGTGAGTCAGGCACGTAAAGACCATCACACATGCCGCTCAGTATGACCAACAGTAGGGTCTCTGCTGCCTGAGAGCAGACAGGGTGAGGACACTGCAGACACAGCCTGACGCCTCATTACCACCAAGGAGCACCAGTCACGTGGACAGACCTCAGCCCACCCAGCCCTCCTAACATCGAAGGCACAGGCCAGGGTGTGGGCAGGGAAGGAGGGAGAGGGGGAAAGAGAGCTCCCCTGCAGGGGTGAAGTGCTGCCAACCTGAGAGGGGGAAAATGCTTTAAATTGTGGATGGTGTCCGAGAAAATGACAGTACTTGATTCGATTGGATAGTATCAAAAAGAGACTAAGTTTTAAACTTGAAGTGGCTAAAAATTTATTAAACTGAGTTTACTGGATTGGACTGAATTTAGTTCTGCAGCTGAGAGAAAATGGCAGCTTGTCAAAGAAAAGTATTAGAAAGTAAAGTGAGTTTGCCCACCTTGATTGTTGCCTTCCAGTTCAAATTCACCGTGCGCGCACACACACACGCCCTCGCTCAATCACACGCATAAATATTTCAGTCTTACTTTTGGATTTCAATGTGTGGTATAAATCAGAAAGCAGCGGAGCATGTGCTTGGGTGCCTCCAGAATAAACTGTGTTTGTCACAGCTTTCTAGCCTGGGGAGAGGAGGGGAGGTAGACCGCTGTCTCCAAAAGCAGCTGGTGGCAGCTCAGATAACTTTGGAGCTTGTTTTTTCCACTTCGAATATCTTCCAATTTCAAAATACTAAATTGTGGGCAGAGGCCATTTTGAAATAAGACCTGTTCTTCAAATATTCTGTCGATGAGCAAAATACTCTGGGAGGAGAGAGAGGAGTAGGAATTCAGCAGCAGCGTCCCTGCCTTGCCTCTGGGATCTCTCTAGAAATTTTCCCAGCTACTGCTCTTCCACTCACCTGTAGCTCTCACAGTTCTCTTCTACCCTCAGACCCTCTTGGACTAATGTTCTGATTATACGTATGTTGCGTTGGTTTCGATTTCCCTCCCTCCTCCAGAATCACAATGTCACAGCCAGTCCTTCAATTAAGGTTTCAACATGATGGCTCCAAAGCTGTATCTCTAGCTCTGATCAGTCATCTGAACCCCAGATCCCGGTGAGGGCCACAGAGGCCTCCCCTGAACCTGGCAAAGTAACTCCCCACCCCCTACTCCTTGGTCACCTTCAGCCAAAGTGCCCTAATTTATCTCCTCCAAATACTTACTAGTATCTCAAATTATCTCGCTTATTTGTTCACATGTTTCTTGTGTATCTATCTCCTCTCTCACCTCTCAGACTCACCAGGAGGGTGATGTGATACTTTAAGATAATTCTAAAATACTGTTTTAGGATCAAATAGAAGAAGCAAATGTTAATGTAAGTTAACTGAAGGCCAGAACTCATAAGCTTTGTTTTCCTGACCCTAGAATGGTATTTAGAAAGGTTCTAAATAAATATTTGGTTACTAACTCACCAACCCATATACTGGGGAGTTCACTTGACATTTGCACTGGGGCACCTTTCAGATATTACAGATTCAGTCCAAAGTGGGGTTCATGATGGTTCTCCATATTTTCATTCTGCCCAACCTTCAGTCAAGGTGACCATGACCTATCCAAGTGCTAAATCCACACCCCTGAACATCATCTTATTTCCTATCTCTGTCTCCCCTCCACAGATTGACTGGTCAGTTTGTCCCTGTGACCTCCCACCTCTAGAACCCCCAAGCTACCACATCTCACGTAGATTTCTGGGATAGCCTTCTTTCTAGTTGGCCTCCAATTGGACACTGTTCCAAATAGTGGAACAGAGGCTTTCTAAGCCTCTGTTTTGCTTTTTAAAAGGCAAATATGATTAAGATACCTCTTTAAAGTCCCCCAGTGGTTTCTCATTTCTCCTAGAACACAGCTCAAAATCTTCAGAAGAGCCTACAAGGCCCTGAATGAAGGCACCCTCTCCCCGAGCGGCATCTCATGGCAACAGCCTAGCCATTCTACCCAAGAATTTTATGCTCCAGCTTTTTATGATTAATTTTGCAAATCCCTCAGATATCTGTTGTATTTTCTTGAGGAGGTAGAACTCCATTCCAACACTTTTGACATTCCAAATTCTTAACAAGCTGCCAGTTTGAGGGCTGGGAATATGTACTCTTCTCACTGTTTCCTGACCCAACCTGCCTTACCGTTAAAAATAAATTGGTTTTCCATCTAGCATGAAGCATGAATTAGAAATGTGTCTGCTGGTTGAAACTATGCACCTTTTAAAGGGTTTCACACAAATTTTGGCCACAGCACAGAATTTTCTCATTTTCATTTATCCTGAATGATAAACTCTATCAACAAAAGGAAATGTGTATACTGAACTGTAATTTTTTCAGAAATGCAATTTCTTTCTGAGGTCACTTTAATCAGAAGAATAATTGCATCATTCACGAGCCATGTTCTATTAATTGGAAGAGTTGGTCAATTATTACACAAGACAGCATCACCTCTCAATAAAGAGAAAATGATTTCCCTTTGCTGTTCTTTCAACCGCAATTATTACCCCTGAGTCAAGAGACTTACAACGCAGCAGCAAAGTTAATCATTTAAGACTAGAAATCATCTTTGAAAAGTCAACCAGTGGAAACATGTCTGTAACAACAATAACAGCTGGAGAGTGTACTTTAGAGGAATTCAGAAGTGCCTCTGCATCAGGATTTGGATAAAGGTCATATTTTTAATTACTTTGGTACAAATTGCTACAAATCACTGGCTGTCTTTATTGGTACAAAAAATTATCAGAGCTGGAACTTGGGGACCTGTTTAATAATAGGTCTCTGTGTAGTTCCTCAAACTTTACAAATATCTCATCATTAAGAAGCATAAGTTAGGGAAGAACTCACCAAAAAGCTGATGCGATATTCTAAGACAATCATAAAACTCTGTTTTATGATCAAATAAAAGATGTAAATGTCAAGAGCAAAGAGTTGCTTTTAAAGTGGTCCATATCTTAATCCCTTGTGTTGTCTATGTCTTGACTGTAAAAAATCTCTGTGTGACAATTCATTCTTTTATACATTAATTCCTTTGTCTAGAAGATTTCAGGCCTGTTTCAGTGGACATGGAAAAACAGATGACCGAGGACTAAAGGAGATTCAGGGGTGAGTCCCTGGAACCCCAGGGCATGCCTAGCACAGCAGCTACCCTGTAGCATATGTTTTTCCATGTTTGTTGAATTCAATAGACACATGTAATGTATCTTCAGTGTCACCTACCTTGTGCGAGGCTCAATAACATTTTATAAAGATTCCTTGAAGAGGCAGACTTGGATCCCGATGATGGAAATGGAACTACATAATTCTTTTTGACACATGAGACATACCATAAATGCTATGAGTGTTATATGCTATATCAATGAGGGTACATTTACACCTCAGTCCCCTTGAATAATAAGTGACATTCACTTAGAGTCACTGTGAGCAGAACACCTTAAGCAGAACCAACATTTATGTATCTTCCAGAGAATATGGAACTCAGAGTAGCTGAAACCACAATGTAAATTTGTCCAACGATCGCAAGCCTGGGCAATGGAGAGACCAGCAGTCGCGGGAGGGGAAGGGGAACCGGGGCAGCGGTTGACATGGTTCACTTTGCTTAAGTTGTCATGAGAGTGAAGCGTGGTGCTGGCAGTGCCTTCTGGGAGGTCAGTTTATTGTTGAGGTTACAGAACAAGGTCAAGTGTGGCTCAGACAGGGGCTCTGAGCTGGGTGTGAAGGATGGACAGGAGAGGACTCTTACTGGGGAAGGGCTGGGGTAGGAGCTGGTGTCGCTAGGGTGACTAGGAAGAACCCGGCCCAAGAACAGGTGGGATGAAGCCAAGTAGGGTGTGGTCTGAAGGAGGCCTGAGGTCAGACTCTAGCTCTGTCACTACTGGTTGTGTGACCTTGGCGAGTTCTGAATGGTCCTTCTAAGCCTCTGTTCCTCTTCTGGAAAGAAGGGATGATTCACGTACTGCTTACTCTCCACATTTACTTGGGTTCTAAGTATGGATAATGACAGATTGGATAGTGAGTTTGGTTAGTGGTCTGTTATCTAAACCCATTTAGTTACTGAATTCATATGGGAGAGTTCAGGTAGGGGAGGTGCCAATAATAACAACACTCTCTTAGAGCTCTTCTAACAGTGACATGAGACAACGAATGTGAATGACAGTATCTGGGACATAGCAAGGTTCAAAAGTATTACTGCTGCTGCTACGACTACCAGTTGCAGATTATTTAATTAGCAGGATAGTGGACAGAAGGCATTATCATTCGACAAAGAGGTGGTTTGCTTGATTCAAGTAGCAACTGTGGCTGAGGTCTTGTGCAGGGGAATCAGAATTATACCAGCGTCCCGTCCAGAAGCCGCCATGGCTGGAGTCTGGGGATGAACCAGATGGTCTAAGTGCAGGAGTGGAGTGTCTGAGATGGGAAATCAGAGGTTCCTGCAAAAGCTCAGGAGTGGTGAGGGCTGAGGATTATTATGGTGTTTATGGAACTTGAAAGGAGATGTGCTTCTAAAATAAACATTCCAAAGGAAAAACAATGGGGCTCAATAAAACTCAAAGGAATTTCTGTGAAGGTGAAAGACAAATGGCTGATGATTTGCAAGGAAAAAGTGGTGAACTGGCCATCCAGATAAGTACAGGATGTTTTCCAAAAAAGGTTTGGCTGGGAAAAGAAGAAAACGTACATCACATGTGGTCAAGGGGCCACACTTTCTCTGGTCTGTCTTCTCGCTCCAGCCCGACCCTTCACTTTGGCTGAATTCTTCCTCATCTCCCAGTCCTAGACTGTCGGTGCCCCAGGCTCAGGCCTCAGGCCTCAGACCTCGTCTTTGCTCTGCCTCACTCCCTTCCCAATCTCATCCATCCTTCGCGCCTGGACAGACTGCTGCTTGCTGGTGATGGCGAGTCTTGACCTGGTTCAAACATCTCGGAATATCCATCTGCTTGCCCCTCATTTCTGCTCAGAAATTGGATCTCAAACTATTGATTTTTTTTACCCTAAACCTGCTCCTCTCACAGCTCTCTCTGTCTCAATGAACAGACACCCCAACCTTCCAGTTACTCGTGTCAAGTTCCTTGGTGCCATCTTTGACTCCGTTCTTTGTCTCACAGCAGGTATCTCCCCTGTATCTGGAAGCCGGCAGCTTCTCCTGGGCCCCAACATGGCCACCTCTGGTGGAAGCCACTGCCATTTCTGATGTGGATTAGAGCAGCTGACTTTTGTGTGGTCATCTGAATTTCATCCATGGACTGTTCTCAACATGGTAACCTCTTAAGTCCTACATAACCTCCTCGTTTAGAGCCCTTCAGTCACTTCTCATCTCACTTAAAGAACAAGCCAAGAGTCTCACAAAGTCTGATAAGGTCCTCTGAACCCCGTGTCTGCTACCTCTGGTCGCCCATCCTCAGCAGATCTTCTCACCCACTCTACTCTGGCCGTATTGAATTCACTGCTGTTTGTTCAAACCCCTCACAGTCCTGCTACCTCAGGACATTTGCATTTGCTGTTCACTCTGCCTGGAAATTCCCTCCCCAAATATTTACATGGTTGCTCATCCTGTTCCTTTGGGTCTGTACTCAAATATCATCTCATAGACACCTTCTACAAGGACTCTATATAGTACAGGAATGCCCCTCTCCACCACTACACACCCTAGCCTCCATACCTGCTTTAGTTTTTCTGACAGCACTTGCCATCTCATTTACTGTATATTTACTTCTTTATTAATTTATTGTCCATTTTCACTACCAAAGTGTAAGTGGTATGAGGGCAGAGACATTGCATTGTTTATAGCTGTATCTTCAGCATCTAGAACAGTGTCTGACAGATAAGTATTGAATAAACATACAAGTTACAAACAAGTTTTTAAAAAACATAAGTATTGCATTTCTATGTGAAAGCGTAATGAAAGAGCTGCACAGAGGGAAAATGGAAAATGTTGGCCAAAAAAATCCTTCAGTAAGCCAAAAGAGTTGGAATAAAAAGCTTTAAAAAATGCAAATGGTAAGAATTCTGAGGAGTAATGTGTTGCTTTGCAATGAAATTTAATCTGACAGCACCTCTTTTGCTTATGATATCCCAGATGGTAGATTGCTATTTCATCCATTAGCTAGCATGTGCATCGTTTGCCAATTCTAATTCATTCTAGAAGCTCCCATGGTGACTGTAATGGAGGTTGGGTTTTGTTGTTTGTGGGGAAGGGATGGGTGGTGGTTTTGTTTGTTTGCTTGCCATACAACTACATGGGATTGACTGGCTGCTGGTGGACAGTAACACAGTGGTGACAAGGGCGGCTGCCCTGCAGCAAGAGTAGCAAGAGTACTACCGCTCCTAGTAGTAGCAAGTTTTGCCTCCAGATGAGACAGAAATATTAGATCTCACCTTCCTGTTTGGTTAACATATTTAAAAATTTATAATTTTTGTGAAGATGCAGAAGACTTTCATTATTTATGATTTTAAGTAACACTATTCCATTGTATTTAGCTGAAGTTAAACTCTGTCTTCCTCTGTCTGTTCTTTCTCTGCCTCCTTCTTTCCTAGGAGACCCCAAGCTCCCAATGGCCGGCCCTGCGGTACGAGGGCAGGTGGTGGAGAAGAGAAGCAGCCCCTTAATAGAGGGTAGTTAACTGCAGCACAGAGCAGCACCCCACCTTGGGGTGGGGAAAGTTGGCTCCAAAAGATCTATCAGTCCCCTCGGAACTAATCTACCTTGAAATAAATTTAACAATCAAGTAAAACTAGTGCTTGTAGCATCTGTGCCAACACAGTTCATCTACAGGAGCCTCTTCCCAACTTTCACCCCATCACTACTCTCAAACCCCTCCCAAACCAGTTTATGAATTCTAGCCCTGCTCCTGATAAGTCCCTCCCGGAAAGGAAACTTCTCCAGGCCATGTAAGTCAGGAGCTGGAGGATGGCTGGCTCGGCCTGGGTCCATTATCCACTGACCCAGCTATTTAAAGCAACCCCAGGAGCCCAACTGTGGAGGATCCACTAGCAGCTCCAACAGATGTATACTTTCCAGAGGAAAAAAAGATATGGCTCCTTCCCAGAGTTTAACTGTCTCAGGCAGAAACAATCAGAGCAAAAGAAATAGAGGGTCTTACAGTTAAAGGAAAGAAGTGTAGAAGCAGCATTTAAGTGAAGAATGTTTGATTTGTTCCAATTGTCAACAGAGTGTAAAGTGGTTCCATTCAGGCTTTCTAAATGGCCAGGCTACTGCTTGAGTACAGCGTGCCTATTCAAGAAACTGCGGCTTTATTTATGGTTATGACAACTTCTAAGAGCTGGTATCCTTCAAGATACAGCATAACACCACAGCGAGACTGGAAAAAAAAAAAGCCTGGAGTAGAATATCACATTGTGACTGGTCAGTGAATAAAATAAAGGCACTCAGGACAACTTACGTTGTCAAAACCTATATAGAGAAACTGGATTGTCTATAAATTGGCAGATGGATCTTTTCCAAGCACTGAGACAAATTTCAATTTGGGTTTTAAAACAAATAAGTCAATTTAAAATAAAACTAACCAATAAAAGGGCTGATGAAAATGTCTTTAAGCTTATTGCATTAAAAAACAAAAAATGACTTCAAAACCCATAAACTCAAAAGAGGGTTTAGTTAAATAACAATGAAACATTCTAATTCATTTTCTAAACAATGAGAACATTTAAAAAGAAACATTTATTATTTTCATATGAACTTCACGTTTCTAAGTCTGAGCTCTGTCTATCTTTTCTGCTGAAAAGGCTAAAAAGGTTCCCTCTCTGTGTGGACAGAACAGATGCTTGAGGCTGATATGCAAGGAGGAATCAAATGTGTCCACCACACAAGCTCAGTATATGTAGATCTTCAAAAGGAAAGTTTTTCCTCTTGATTTTCTT
Organism: Eubalaena glacialis; assembly: GCF_028564815.1. Lineage (NCBI taxonomy): Eukaryota > Metazoa > Chordata > Mammalia > Artiodactyla > Balaenidae > Eubalaena > Eubalaena glacialis. Next base: position 6,862,363 of record NC_083727.1, on the reverse strand, counting down.
GTGTCGTCATGACTGTTTGGTATCTAGACATTTCCATATTGATAGCATGAGATGTCTGACATCCTCCATCGCCCACAAATCCGATTGCCTTCTGATATTCCTTAATGCTTCTTAACACTATCATCAACATTCAGCGAGACTCCCAGTTGAACACTGAGACTCATCTGTAACTCCTTTCTCTTTCTCTCAACTTCCAATAGGTTATCCAACTCTGTCCATTCTACAGCAAAAGGTCTCCTGGAATTTGGCCTCACTAACCCTTTACATCAAGGTGGACATTTTGACCTCTAGCAGTGGTGTTTAATCTTAACAACAACAGCAATAGCAAAACCTGTGGTAGAATCCTTTCTTCAAACTAAGTGTTATATAAACATCCATTACATGAAACAGTAAAACGAAGAGGCTGCTTCAGCCTCCCCTTCACCCTTTTGGTAGTCCCGGGGCAACAGCACCACTGGTTATGGGAAGGGTCTCTTATCGCGTCTTCCCGGCCCGGCTTCTGCCCACTCTGGTCCACTGGCATCAGATTCAGTTTCCTGCCTCACGGGTCAACCTCGGGGGGCAGGGATGGGGCAGCAGGTGGAGCAGAGAAAATCCAACTGCCTGGGTTTGATCCCAGCTGGGCAGCTTACCAGACCTACAGTCTTAGGCAGTCTTGTGACCTCCTTTAATCTGATTCTTCATCTGTAAAATGGGGAATAAACAATAATACCTCTTCTAAGACACTCTCGAACAGACCCTCCATAGGGTCTTTGATTCCTTCAACACTCCCAGGGAACATTTTTTTCTCTTCCATGAACAACAGATCGTGTCTACTGTTACTGATTTTAAGTAAGGTACTGAGAAGATCCGTGCGTCACTGTGACAAAGGACTACATGCGGAGCTGGCAATCTTCCTTTGAAAGAGTCTGACTTTCCCAGAAATTTTGTTTGCTTTATATTTTGAGATTTTATTAAAGAAAAAGAAAAAACATATGCCCCTCACTATTCTGAATAATCCAAGAGTATCTGACCAGATGCTAGCACGGGTCCATAATTTCTGCCTGGAAGAGGAGTTAGAATGCTCTTCCCCATCCCACCCGACACACTTTGAAATGGCCCAAGGACTTTGCTGGGAGAGGCTCAGCGGCAGAAAACTGGCTCTCTTTACAGCACCAGTCCCACCCCCTGCCGCCCCGTGGACTGAGCCAGCCCTGGGACACTGGCTCATTCATGTCATCGAAGGCTCACAAATTCCGTAAGAGAGCAGGGTACACGGGTAACATCCAGGATCTACTCAGTGCTACATTTTATGGGGAGAAAGAAGACAATGAATGAGCCCCTTTGGCCAGTGTCTGTCCTGTGTTCTGAAATGTCTGTCTTCTTAGGATCAACATCACCAAGGAATGTCTGGCTGCAGAGAAACGGCAGCCACTAGTCCTCAGGGGGCCACTGGGAGGCTTATGGGAGATTTTGGCTTGAGCTTTTCTAAGCCCAACTCAACCTGCCACAGAGAAAGCATCAGGAAAAGTTAGCTATACAAAATACTACCGTCATCATTACCTCTGACTTGACCCCTGCGGCTATAGGATAAACTCTGTCATTCTTAGCCTGGGGCAGAAGCCCCTTCACAGCACCCAGCTCTCTGCTCTCCTTGGTCTCTGCTCACTCCCTGACCCTGAGGCTGCACTCTGGCCTCACCGTCTTCCCCGCTGTCTCCCGAACAGGGCAGGGGTATGTCTGCACGTCCTGCAGGCTTTGCGTGGTCATCTCATCCCCTCTGCTCCCCTCTTCCCTTCTATCTCCCACAGGGTGCCCCTCCTGTGAGGTTTTCTCCACTGAAAATCAACTCGAGTTGATTTTCTTCTCTACCGGAACTCCCCACTGTCATTAGGTGGTTTCCTAAGGGCAGCCAACGAGGAGTTCCTTGTGCCCAAGGGCTGGTCTTCTTCATCCCGGTATCCCTAATACCTTGCCTGGTCCTAGGCATATAGTAGACAATCGATAAGTTATGTGTTGACTAAATCAATGATTGAATGAGTAGTACGTTTTACACTTTATTTTAGACAACAGAAAGAGAAGAGACGACGACACAAAAACGTTAACAGTTAGTTAAATCCAGGATGTGGACTGTGGGTAATTCTCGTTATAATATTTAAACTTTTCTTAATTTCCCAAATTTCACATTACATCAATAATTAGAGGAAACAAAAGAAGGAATAAGGAAAAACTGTGACAGTTTATATAGCAATGCAGACAATCAAGTACTGTTAAGTATTAGCCTTTCTTAATAAAGGTTATGGGCACCTACCATTTCCTGTATGAATGTACAAGTTGGTGTAATACAAATTGCTTGTGGAATTTTTTGAATTTGATTTATGTTTTCTTAATTTATTCTGACCTAATTCATTAGCCTAAGTTTTTCATGCATCTCACAGTTATAAGTCCTGCTCATTCGGCTGGGAATAAATCTTTGGTATTCTACATGCGGACGCTTATTAAAATGCATCAATATGATCCTATCTTTCAACCAAGACTTTAGCCCAGAAATAATACCCTTTGTTTTAAAGAAATTAGGTTTGTCATTTAAACAAAAAAAGGCATCAGTCCAACTGGCGACTTCAATTTCATCATCAAAAACCAGAGTCCCATGAAACTGGGTATAAATCTCATCTGAGGATTAAGAAAGAAAGAAAGAAAGAAAAGCTCTTACATGCGTTTAAATATAATGTAAAATTGCTCGCTTTCTAAAAATATGAACAACAATGAACAAAGTGTACTCATGAGTACTAGAAAAGATGATCTATAGATACCATAAATTAGCCATTTCATGTTTCTACATCAGGGCATGTTATAATGTTGATAGCCACGATGACCAGAAAAAGGTCAACCACATGGACACAGTGGCCTCTAAGAAATTAAGGTCCATGAATTCTTGTCTGCTTATGCAGTCAGGCTCTGACAAGTCCAGGAGGGCCTACGGTAATGAGGGCTGTGATGGTTTCTTCTGTAGTGGTCCATGATGTAAGGAAAACACACATTCTTCTTACAACTGCTTGGCACACAGAAGATGGATGATAGGTATGAATTAATTAGTTGACAGCCCCATGGCTCTGTAACCAGGGCTCAGTAGGCCGAAGCAGGAAGATTCTGAGAAAGCCATGGGCGTGACCGTGACCACTGCTAGCGGGTCAGGTGGCCACCTCACCCACATTCTCCAGCTCTCCTCGCCCCGACTGGTGTCTGGGGCCTTAGTCCCAGCTTCACGGCAGCCCCTCTGTTGACGGCCCGCGTAGCTATGCGTCTGCTTCCCTCTCTACCTACCCGGCACACATGAGGCAGCTCACCAAGTGGCTCTCCTGCAGCCAGATCAATGTCAGGGTTTGGAGCACCACTTTCGAAAAAGGATTATTCCTTGGGTTTCCCTATGAAACTTTTATTCATGTTGGGGTTGTATGTGTCCAGTTTTCATTGTAATCGAAGCAAAATTTACTGAATTCTCCAAGATCAATGTATGCAACCCCTCTTACGACAGAAAAATAGGTTCATTTACTTTTCCTTAAAAGTGGTCTTTCTGCTTCAACTGCGGGGGCGTCTTAGGTCCCAGAAAGAAGTAAAGGGCGGACAGTGTGTCTGTCTGCTGGAGAATCAGTAGCAACAGCTAACTGAGAGCTCGTTACTGGTTCCACACACTGTCTTAGGAGCTTCCGTGAATTAATCCGTATGATCTTTATAGCCTGTGATCAGTGCTACAGTTAGTCTCATTTCACAAGCTAAGTCACTTGCGGCGGTGGGCTGGGACTCAGACCAGGCAGTCGGCCCCAGAGCCCAGGCTCGCACCCCTGAGCGCACCTCCCTGCCCGGAGCTGCCCTTGACAAATACAAGGCTTTCGGCCTGCAGGAGTATCTTGCTCTCCGTCTGTCATTCTGTCCATCTGGGGTCATGTGAACATGAACTAGAGGTGACTGAGGACCACGTGCGAGAGGCATGTCCTGTCCGTGGCCGTACACCTTACTCTGTGTTTTAAAGCCCTGGGTGTCGGGAAGCCTAGAACAGAAGCTAAGCTTCAAGGAAGTGATTTTTCCGGGAGCTACACTCCACGTACTTCCACACGGAGTGGGCTGTGGAGTCCTCTCCACGGGTCACTCTGCCCACGGACTTGTCCCGGTTCTGTTCAAGCCAGTTCTTAAAGCAGAGTTGGGCAGGGGGTAGAAAAATGAAGGGAGGTGGCTAGTTTCCTGTGGCTGCTCTAACAGAGAACCATAAACTGGGGGGCTGACAACAATAGAAACCCATTCTCTCACAGTTCTAGGGGCCAGAAGTCCCAAAGCCAGGGGCTGGCAGAGCTGCTTCCTTCTCTACAGTCTAAGCTAACCTGTTCCACACCTCTCTCCAAGCTTCTGGAGGTCGCCAGCAATCCTTGGCATGTAGCTGCATCACTCCAATCTCTGCTTCTGTCTTCACCTGGCATTCTCCTCTGTGTCTCTGTGTCTCTTCTGCTAAGGACATCAGTCAGGTTGGATTTGGACCCACCCTGATCCAGTATGACCTCATCTTAATTTGATTATATCTGCAAAGACTCTGTTTCCAAATAAGGTCACATTTGCAGGTATTTGGGAGACCTAATTCAACTCACAACGGGAGATGACTTTTTTTTCTCCTAAGGCACTTAGGAATAATGCATTTTGGCTCCTGAGGACACTAGTCTAAAATAGAATTCTGTGTGTAAGGAGGTAGGCTAGGGGGTTCTCTGTGTGTGAACGAGAAACTGCATCCTCTGTGCTTTGCTTCAGTACTTCATTTCTGACACCAGATGTGTGGGTGCTTTTCCCACAAGAAACAATTCTCCAATCCTCTGCTGATACCAACTCTGCGTCCTACAATTCAATTCAATTCTGACACCATCTACCTGTGCACCCTCCACAGGCTCAGGGCTCAGTCCCACAGATCGCCCCCCTCCATTTAGGTGTCAATAATAAGTCCAGGTTGTCATCTGTGCTTCTGACCAACTGGTTATAAATTGGACGTTCCCAGGACCTCCTCCTTGGGACCAATAATTTGCTAGATTGGTTCACAGAACTCAGGAGCGCGGTCTACTAAGTAGGTTGTACACCTCAGGAACAGGCGGATAGGAGAGATGCATAGGGCGAGGTATGCGGGAAAGGGACTTGGAGCTTCTGCCTTCTCTGGGCGCATCCCCCTCCCAGCACCTCCATACGTTCAGCAACCTGGAAGCTGTCGGAATCCTATACTTTAGGGATTTTTATGGAGGCTTCATTATGTAGGCATGATTGATTAAATTATTGGCCTTTGGTGATTAACTCAACCTCTAGCCCCTCTCTCATCCCTGGGCTGAAAATTCCAACCCTCTAATCACATGGCTTGTTTCCCTGGAAACCAGCATCCATACAGTGGTCCTCTAGGGGCTTTCCAAAAATCATCTCATTAACATAAATCAGGTGTGGTTGAAAGGGCTTGTTATGAACAACAAAGGACACGCCTTCACCTTTATCCCAACTTGCGAAACTACAGGATTTTATGAGCTGTGTGCCAGGAATGGGACAAAGATCAAATACTTATTTCTTATTACAAATCACAATATCATACACTGTGCCTGTTTGCAGAAGGGGAAGCTGCATGCAAGGGCTTGTGCTTTGCTCTCAGAAACATAATAAGCAAGACAACCTGCCTGATTTTCAATAAATCTCTAAGAATCAGCAACAGTGCACTCCTTTTTTAAGTATTAGTAGTGAGGCTGGCGTTACCAGTCTAAACGATAGATGTCTCCCAATAGCGTCACATCCTGGGGAGCAGAGGCTACAGTTCTTTGCACTGAAATGACAGTGGCTCAGACCCCACTCCAGCAGCCCGCAGTAGCATTTTCAAGACCACACATCTGTGTCCTGGCGCTTCCTGATTCTGTTACCATTCAGGCTGTAAGTCAGCACGTTCAACATTTTAATGCTTCACATATCAATAAATTGAGTGGATTATAGATGGATTTAACCTTTTCAATATTCCAAGTATGGCTGACTGGCTACTCTAGTTCCTCCCTTGCTTGTAGTTTTAGTAACCTGGATAGAAATGAGCTGGCCCACCGACAAAAAAGAACAGCGGAGAGAGCAAAGTCATAAAGCCAGCACAGTCTTTCAGAGACTATACTAAAGGATTATACTTCTGATATTTCACAATTTTTTTCTTTCCAGAGCAAGCAATCATAGATTGAAAAGAGAAGAGACAAAAAGTAATACTGACTGCAATAAACAACGCTGCTGTTTTCCTCAGTTAATGTTATTATTCAGTCCCTCAGTGGTCTTGGTCTCTGTTTGCTATCGACTTCAAACATTTTATTCTAGAAACATTTTTGTCTCAGTCACATTTAGTAGAAACTTTAATATAAATTCCTGTTACTCCACAGTGTAACCCATGGTTTTCAAAATTATGGTGAAATCTCATGAGCTCTTAAGAAATCCCCTCTTGTTTGGCTCTGTCCACACAGTTCCTTTGTTTGAGCAGCCATGAATATGTTAGGCTAAGCTGAGTTCAACTTTCTTGGTGACTCTTCAATACAAATCAACTCTGGTAACAGATTACTCAACCTACCAGGCTATATGAATAACAACAATTCTAACATCTAGGCAGCATAGTCCGATTTCTGACAAAAGATGAGGAGAGGCAGATAATGATTTATATACCAAGTGTATAAATTGTATTATGATTCTGAGGAAAAAACCCCTCAACACCATTAATTAGCCATATGTCCATTTTTAAAATGCTAATGCCAGATGATAAACAACTCTTCATACCCATGTAAATGTCTAAACAAAATTGTAAATAATGTATTGATTTGTTTCTTAGTAATTAGTTTTAACAAGCTTTTCAGTTAACTTTGCTATGGAATGCTAATGTTAATCTTTAAGATATCATAGCACATTATCAACTTAAAATTAAAAAATGCTAAAGTTAAATAAGGCCTTTCCTGTACTAATCTATAAGTAATTCATTTCACAGGAACTCTTGAGCTACTGGTCCATTCAGGAATCATCCAAAATTAAAATTATTATAAAATCTTTTCAATGAATTTCCTACCCATCAGGCATAAAATTATAATGTCAATGGAATGTGCCTTGCTTAAAAGGATCTAGATTACCACTGATTAGATCTTTCATGACTATAAATGAATGGACTGATGAACCACACACAGAACCCTACCATATAACTTCACTCATTACTCATTCATTTGAAATATAGCTCTGGAGTGCTATCCACTTGGCCTGGCTTTCTGGGCACTGGTGATACAAGAGCGAATAAAATCAAGACAGTCTCTGCCCTCATGGCACTTTCATTCAAGAGGGCAAGACGAAAAACATGATGAAGACACCGCGAAACTATCAAGTAAGTAAGTAAACATAAGTCATTTGGTGATACGTGCTGTGGAGTGAGGGGTATCAGAAGTCCTCAGAGAAGACCACTGTGATACAGTCGTTTTGTGCAGAGTGTGAGTCATATGGAAGTTGGGAAAGAATTCCAGACAGAAGGAGCAGGGGCACAAAGACCCTGAGGGGCAAGTGTACTTGCTGATTAGAGAAGTGGCATGGCTGCTGTGGAGGAGACTGGCGTGAGGAGGTGAGTGACTTAGCAGGGGCCAGATCACATTGGCCTTACAGCTGCTGTAACTACTTGGGCTGAGAAGCCATTAAAGGGGTTTGAGCATGGGGGGATGTAATCCAACTTAAATTTTAAGTTGATCACTCTGGCATTTATTTGGAAACTGGTCTGCATGGACGCAGGAGATCAGCTGGAAGGCCGTTGGAATAATCTAGGCAAGAGTCAATGGTGGCTTGGACTAGGGTGGCAGCAGTGGTCAGATTCTGTAAAGTATTTTGAAGGAACTGTCTGCAGGATTTGCTGATGGGTAGCATGTGTGGTGTGAGAGACAGGGAGGCATCAAAATGACTTGGAGGTGATGCTTTTGACCTGGGCACTGGGGTGTTCAATTACAATGAAGCCTGAGGCAGAAAAAGGATCAAGCTTTCACGTTTGAAAGTATGAAGTAGAGATGCCATTAGGAATGCATGGGAAAGTCGGGGAGGCAGCTGGAGGGTTAATTTTGGAGTTCAAAGGAAAAGTTGGGCCTAGAGGTATAAATACTGAAGTTGTCGGCATAGGTGGGTATTTAGATCAATGATGAGTAAATGAGACTACCTAGAGAGGGAGTGTAAAAAAGAGAAAAGGTATGGGGAGAAGGGGTCTGGGGATGAGCCCTGGGGGACACATTTGTTGCTGTAAGATTTGGTGACGAAATTCTGAAGGATGGAATGGGACACAAGCAGGAAAGAACATTCCAGGAAAAATACTGGCTCTGTCAGACTACGGATAAGAAAGAAAAGCTCCTTGGTGGTGTAATTTAGACTGAGGTTTTAGAGATGGAGAGGAACAACAATGTCACACAATATCATAATGTATCATAGGTATGATCTGAAGAGCTTAGCAGTCAGCATAGTGGACTGGCCATCAAAGTGTGGCTTTGTCATATTGCTTTTTTTAATCAATAATCTCAAAAAATATAAATAGATTACATTATCAATTTTATATTACTATACTCATGAATTATTATTACTGCTATTGTAGTTCCTGTTAAGTTAATTTCAGTTGCTGGCTATTCAAGTGTTTAATCCAAGAATTATCATGTTTCATTAATTCTAAGATGCACATTTCTTTCACATTTTAACATCTCTGAAATCAGAGTGTGTCATCAATTGACGGCATCATACAATTACAATTGGTGGCATTTTTTTCCTTCCTAGAGGCGCACATCAAAAAGGTACCTCATATAATCCATGGCATCTTAGATTTGATTTTAAAAAAAAATATTTAAAGTCAAGGCTACTTTCAGCTGCCCCCAGTTGATGTAAAAGTAGAAGAGGTGGGTTCCTGCACTGCTTCTATCTGGTACAAGTGTCTACTGGGATGATGAAGAGCCCAGGAAAGGAAGGAGGTGGTGACAGGCAGTGACTTGTGGGCCACCTGTCAGTCACCTTATTTTGCCCGGGTTTGCTATTGAGTAGCTCTGGGTGGCACACACCTCCAGTGACTTTGGCTCCTAGGAGGAAGGCATATATAGTCTTAAACTTTCACAGAGGTGTGTTCTGACTTCATCCTCCAGGCAGGTCTTTTCCTGGATTCAGACACTCCTTAAGAGCAGAAGCCATGTCTCAGCTACCTTTTAATCCCCAGAGTTTAGCACAATTGACTGAATACAGTTGGTGCTCAATACATTTTTTTAAAAAACATTTAAACATAACTCCCCCACTATCGGGGTATACAAAATTTGTGGCCCACAATCTCAGAGGAAATGTCTGATGGACTTCCTCCCCCAGCTGTGATGGTTGAAGGTTACCCTCTGACTATGCTCACAGGAGGCCTTATCTAAGTGTTGAGGACCAGATCCTGGCATGGTCTCCATGGAAACAGAGAGGAGCGCTTAGATCCTTGCACAGAAACAACAAATGCATACTTTAGGATAATAACAGAATGCAGCATTTATAGATAGGGTAATAACCCATGTTATGAAACATGCAATTTAATAGGTCTCTCTGATGAAAAGGCAAAGACAACCGAGAGGCTGTAATTTACTCCTGGTGGTGGAGGTGTCTGAGGTTCACAGGCAGTGAAAATGAGCAGCAAGAATTAATCTTCCTCATCTGCTTGTCAAGCCATTGTATGCTGGCTTGCTGCTTACTATGCCATTTTGTCGTTTTCCTCTCTTATTATGTTTTCCAACTCATACATCCTAACCTACTATTCTACTTAATTCTCCCCTTGCATCATGACCTGTATTCTACACTCGTTACAAGAATGTCATCAAGGAATTACAAAGGACTTTTTAAAAATAAAGACATAAAATGTTTTACAGTTCCTACAGAAGCGTTTTTGTGAAGACTGTGCTTTACATGTATTGAAAACACCTAGGAGAGTAGCTGTAAAAGTAAATTTGAATAATAGCGGTGAGAATGTACAACCTTGTCTTGTTCCTGATCTTAGAGGAAATGGTTTCAGTTTTTCACCACTGAGAACGATGTTGGCTGTGGGTTTGTCATATATGGCCTTTATTATGTTGAGGTAAGTTCCCTCTATGACTACTTTCTGGAGGGTTTTTATCATAAATGGGTGTTGAATTTTGCAGCTATTGAGATGATCATATGGTTTTCTCCTTCAATTTGTTAATATGGTGTATCACATTGATTGATATACCCTGAGAAAACGATAATTCAAAAACAGTCATGTACCACAATGTTCATTGCAGCTCTATTTACAATAGCCAGGACATAGAAACAACCTAAGGGTCCTTCGACAGATGAATGGATAAAGAAGATGTGGCACATATATACAGTGGAATATTACTCTGCCATAAAAAGAAATGAAATTGAGTTATTTGTAGCGAGGTGGATGGACCTAGAGACTGTCATACAGAGCGAAGTAAGTCAGAAAGAGAAAAATAAATACTGTATGCTAACACATATATATGGAATCTAAAAAAAAGAAAAAATGTTTCTGAAGAACCTAGGGGCAGGACAGGAATAAAGACGCAGACGTAGAGAATGGACTTGAGGACACAGGGAGGGGGAAGGGTAAGCTGGGACGAAGTGAGAGAGTGGCATGGACTTATATATACTACCAAATGTAAAATAGATAGCTAGTGGGAAGCAGCCACATAGCACAGGGAGATCAGCTTGGTGCTTTGTGACCACCTAGAGGGGTGGGATAGGGAGGGTGGGAGGGAGATGCAAGAGGGAGGAGATGTGGGGATATATGTATATGTATAGCTGATTCACTTTGTTATAAAGCAGAAACTAACCCACCATTGTAAAGCAATTATACTCCAATAAAGATGTTTAAAAAAAAAGTAAATTTGAAAATACGTTTGAAAGGTAGGTAGTGTTTGCAGTGGTCATGTGATGTTGCTTTAGGGCACAATGACGTTTAGCAAGAGCTCTGTTTAAGTCTTGAATTATCCTCTCCTCACCGTTTCTTGAATTATGTGACCTATGAGAAATACTCTGAGACCTAAATGGGTGGTACTCGATAGCAACTACAATTCCAAAACAATTCATTTTCTCTCTTGGGCTACAGAACCTTCTGAGACTGTAGAGTCTGGGTACGGTCTGTTGCCACTAGGAGCTACGAGGTGTGAAGAAGAGTCATTGCCCAGTTTTGTACTTAGTTACCCAACAGAAGAAAGGCTATTGGAGTAGTATCTAATAGTATCTGTCAAAGCCACATTAATACATAATATTAGAGTAATATCTATGAGTATTTATTGGAGTGGTATTGATAGGTACTATTAGAGTAGTATCTACCAGTATTTATTAGAGTAGTATTAATAGATACTATTAGAGTATTAGCTACTAATATCTGTTAGAGCAATATTAATAGGTACTATTAGAGTAGTATCTACTAGAATCAATTGGAGTAGTATTAATAGGTACTATTAGAGTAATATCTATTGGAGTAGTACTAATAGGTGCTATTAGAGTAATACCTACTAGAATCCATTGGAGTAGTATCAATAGGTACCATTGGAGTATCTAAAGGTATTTCTCAAACAAGGATTTTAAAATTTTCTTTTAAATCAGGGACCATTGCGTCATAGACTTGTATAACCTGGAGCTCAATAGATCAATATTTGAAGATACAGAAAGCTCCTGTGTAGCAATTCCTAAGACTGGCCATTTCCAAGACCAGCTGAAATGCCTTAGAGCAGAGGTCAGCAAGCCGGCCCAAGAGCTAAGGATGCTTTTTACTTTTTAAAATGTTTGGGGAAAAAATTAAAAGAACACTATTTCATGACAAGTAAAAATGATATGAAATTCAGATTTCAGTGTCCTTTCAAGTGTTTTCGGAGCCAGTGACACCCACTGATTTAGTATCATCTAGGGCTGCTATCACACTGTGACAGCACAGTTGAGAAGTTCAGTCAAAGACCATATGTCCCACAAAGCCTAAAATATTTACTATTTGGCTCCTTACAGCAAAAGTTTGCCAGTCCCGGCCCTAGAGTGGCAGGCCCAGAAAAAACTGACCTGTTCTGAGAGCTTAGTGATCTAGTTTCACATAGGGTGTTGCTGTAAGATTTGGTGACGAAATTCTGAAGGATGGAATGGGACACAAGCAGGAAAGAACACTCCAGGAAAAATACTGGCTCTGTCAGACTACGGATAAGAAAGAAAAGCTCCTTGGTGGTGTAATTAGTATTTTAAGTAGCTTTGTCTGAAATGATGCTAAAGTAATCTCTAGCCCTTTATCATGTTCAAGCAGAGCGCACAAAACCGCTCAGCTCACTATAATTGCAAACTTCCCTTAATGAATATATATTTGCTTTGGCTCCTGTGCTCTATTTTGCATCAATTCTTGCAACTTTGCAAGTCATAAAACGCCCCAGATTCCTTTCATTAAGGTATTTTTACCTGGATAAAAAGATGTAAACCAATTAGAACAATTTTATGTGAGCTATTCAGGAAACAAGGGTAACACAACTGGATTATGTCTCTTCTGATCTGGAAAAGTGGGCTGATGTAGAAGAGAAAAAAATAATTCTCTCCAACAAAAACTTAGCCTTGGAGAAATGTTTGGTGGGGAGGATAGGGTAGGGGAAGGAGTGTTGAGAAAGATGTGGTTATTCACAAAATTGCCTGGTGTCTAATGATACCCCCCCCGATACCACGAAGAACAGGCACACGGAAAGTGATGAGCTAGAACTGAGTCTCAGGTTCTCGACTTCATAGCTGCCTGAGTCAAGCAAATCACTGCCTGTCTCCTCACCTCGGTTTCCTTAGCTGTAAAGTGGTAGCATAAAGCCAGCATTCCTACAATATTCAAATGAGACAGTGTAGGCAAGAGGGCTTTCTAAACTGTTAAATGGAAACTTCTATTACTGATACCAAAAGAGTGCACCAAAAACATCTATTGAAATTTGAACATGATGTTAAGTCTCTTAAAGTTGAAATTTAAAGAATTCTAAATGGTGACCATCAACCTCAGGAAACTGAGAGGAGAAAGTGAAATGTTATTACGAATCTTGGGCTTAACTAACATTTGGGTACTTGGATTGAATCACATGAACTGTTTCTAAAAGAAAATGAAAACTTTTCCATTGTAGTGAAGGAAACTGGGCAAAAAATTTTTTTTAAAGAAGTGCTCTCAGGGGTCTTGGCTATTTATGGATAATAGTCAAAAATGCTAGTTTTAAAACTCTCAAGATACCTTATCCTTATCATGAAATTCAAATTATTTGCTTTACGAGGCAAAAAGTGGAAAAGCTCTATTTTTAATGGGATTATGTACTTTTGTTTTTAAAATTCTCCTTAAAGTCAAGGGTCAAGAAATGAAAGATGCTGATTTAGAGTCTAAAACACTATTTATCGGGGATATTATGATTAAATGCAATACTAAATTGTATTTTTCTTAGTGAACCACATGCCCACAAGAAAGTTAAGAAATGTAAACTATCAATTTCTGTGTAGAACACAGGCTATCATGATGCTCAAGGTCATGGGGCTCAAGGTCAACTAGAGAGAAGTCTGGTTGCAATTCTGGCTTCACCACTACTAGCTGTGTGAGTCAGTAGACTTCTTAATTTCTGAGGCTCAGTTTTTTCATGTCTAAAGTGGGGACAATTATAATAATGGTACTGACAAGGCTATAGAAGTTATTAGGAATGGTAGTAGGTCCTAGCTTCTGAATCCAGACCTCATACGGCATTTATATAGGGGAAAAAACCCTTTAAAATGCCATTTTCATTTTGGTGCCTGATTTTATTTTTTTTAAAAATTTCAGACTTGGAAAGAATTGCACAAAGGAAAACACATCCATTTCATGATACACTGCTTATTGGTGACCCTGAATAGAAGTTTTTACAGTGTGAATCAGTGAGGTATTTAAGGGAAGAAAGGTCGCACACACACACACACCCGCCATAACATAAGTCTATTATATATTCAGACATGGCCCCAGATGTCAGTGTCTTGTGCCACAGTGACACCTAGCAAACAGTTATCCTTCATTAACTTCTAGCTTGAATCAGGACCAAGACTTAAGGAGCATCAGCCCGTGGTGGGTTTGGGCCTGGTGGGTGTGATTCTAAGTAGCTGCTGCAGCTTCAAGGCCTAAAGGACAAGTACAGTGAGTTGCAATGTTCTGTGTTTTCAAGGCAAGTACATTCTACTGAGGCTTGTCTCCTGGGGCTGTTAAAGATGCCTGCAAGACTGGCCTGGAGGAAAGCCCTGCCGCCTCTTCAAAAGGGCTGAGCTGAGCTGAATACACCAGGACAGCTGTGGTTCTGACCCCTCGAGTGGCCCTTAGGGGGAGTCCTGTTCTCAGGCTACAGTCAGAATGTTCCAGTTCCATCACCGTCCCCTCCCTAGTGGCCTTTGAAGTGTTTCCCACTTGGGTTCTTCCTTGGCAAACTGGAGTTCACGTCTAACCTAGAGAACTCCAGACAATATAAAAGCACCAAAAAAAAGGGGGGGGGGATAAGTTTTAATAATAGATGTCTTTAGTTTAGGTTCATACCTTTTTTAGAAATAGAAAAAATGTTTTTCAATGTTTTCTACTGAGAATCAGCTTATTGTTAAGAGGAATGATTCCAGTATAGCTGGCCTTGTTGCTGGGGACAGCATAGGAATACATCTTGCTGTTCTAAATAACTTTTCTGATCAAGAGATGGAAATGCAGTGACACGTCGTAAAGGATGTCAAAGAACCCCTCCTCTCTCACTTTAACTAGAGCACTCAGTATTTGTGATGAATTAGGCTGGCTCACTAAACTACGGGAAATAAATCTGCTGAACAGTTCCATTTTCCGATTACTAGCTAGGTTAACATGCTTTAATAAACAAATAAATATCTCCATATGGACTATTATCCAAAACAACTGTAAATCATCGCCGCACTGGGCAGTCCGTAGCTGTGACATCCCTGGAACCGCTGAGTTCCACTACTGTCCCCCAGCATCCATTGGAGTATCTGCCTAAATGAGGGGTGCCCTTCAGTGATGGAATAAGGTGACACTTTGATTAATGCAATGAGCATGCTGCCCAGTGCTACAGTGAGTATTAAAATGGCATGTGCTAATTTAATGTCTCGGCTGTCATTAGACTGGAGTGCAAAGGGGAGTCACCTTCTCAGAAGAGCGTTCCCATCTCAGAGGGAACAAAAGCAGGGCTGACTGTCGGCTGCTGCAGGTTTCTGGGAAGCCCTGTTCTTGCTCTGAAAACATCCTGAAATGATCTTGTTTTTCATGCTGAAAACCAAAAAAAAAAAAAGGTACCAAGCAGATTCCTTGTGGAAATGTACAAAATGAAAATGGAGGTTTTAATAAAACTGGCCAAAAAAAAAAATCACAAAATGGAAAAAGGACAGAATTAAAAAATGATGTTTTAAAAATGTATCTATTAAAAAATCATCAGCTCTTACAGCACTCAGGAAGATGTCTTTCATTCTGACTGCTCTCTGTCAAGACCTCGACAAGTTGTGTGTCCATCAGTAGGCATTTAAAGATTGGTATATGCTTGTGGTCAAAAGGCAAAGGATAGATTCTTGACAGCAACTAATTGCAATTCGTTATTTGGAGTTTTTCCTCGTGATTACTGGAAAATCTACAAAGGTAGATAAGTTCTGAGTCATCAAATTTTTTACCTTTTTTCAATTACAACTAAAAGTGTCAAAATAAATGTTTTTTTCTGATTGTCTCTGGAAGTATTGTTTAAAGAATACTTTCATAGCAAGGCTTATACGTGGCAATACAATTGAAAAGGCATATAATTTCCTAAAACGCTATTTGATTAATTTTATTTTAAAGTTAGACACTCAGGTCACCACTATCTACAGTCTGGTTCCATGCTGGGGAATTTTGCTTTCACATCCTGACCTGTGGCCCGTGGGGCAGGATGATGGACTGAGCCACCTTTTGTCCACCTGAGCTTCCTTTTCTCCATTCCAAAATGGCAGCGACCTTTTGTACCTGCCTCAGAGGGTGTTTATGCTGCGGGGGTCAAAACAAAAGACGGCTGCCAGTGACGAGCGTCCACTCTCCTATTCCTTGCGGAATCCCAAATTCACTGAGAATTCTGGGAGTCCTGGAGGGGAGAGGGAGAGAGACAGTGGCATTGAGGGGAAGAAAGTGGAAAGGATAAAGATGGCTGACTCTTCCAAAATGAGAAAGGCCCAGGGGTTTCACATCCTAGCATCAGCTTCCTGGGAAGAGTCTGAGGGAGGCTTCAGGTGGTCCTGCAAAGGCAACTCCACTCAGCATGGGGGCAGGAGAACAGACCACCCTGGGACACGTGGACTTAGAATACGGCAACATAGGGAGATTTTTCAGATACCAAAGAGGCCTTCAAGACTCTTGGTGATGCAAGGGAGAAAAAGAGAGCCCTGGTAAGTACTGACGCTGAATTTCTTGGTCAGCCTGGAGTCAGATTTCATTTGGTTTTAAGAAAATCAAGAAGTTTGGCATTTCTTGCACCTTGTGGTTTAAAATGTGTACCCACCAAAACACAAAACCAGGTCATTACTGCGCGTCATGATAACAGGACGAACAGGACCATAGTGCACAGACAGAGGAAAGCACCATTAGGCTTCCAGAAAAGGCTGCACTGAGCCGTCTGCTGAAGCCTGAGGAAAAGTGAGGTCAAGAAGGACGTGGGGTTGGAATGCTAGGTACTCAATTCAGGAGAGTGACGTTATAGGTGAAGTGAAAGGTCTTTTGTTTGTTTGTTTTTAAGATTCTCATTCCCAAACACCCGGCGTCACAGGAGAGGGCAGAGGAATGTTCTGTGGGAGGGGAAGCCTGATGAGAACCGCAGGGGGAGGAGCACACGGGCCTGGCATAAAGGGCCGCCCTTCCGTGGCCCAGAAAGGGACGGGAGATGCTCAGGATGGACCCAGAGCCTCGAGGGAAGTCGTTCACTGCTCTGCGCCTCGGTTACCGCGACGGCCCACAGGAAACAATATTGTCCCCAGCAAAGCTGTCGTGCAATCAGAAGGTTCAACGTGCACGCCTGGCCCAGGGCAGGTGCTCTTCTCACAGTCTCCGCTTATCCTAAAAGCAACAAGGAGAAGCAGCAGCTTTTAGGGGGAGCGTGGCGGGCCCACATCGGCCCTGGAACTCCCCAGCAAGGGCCCCAGAGGCACGGACGCTGACATCCTGGTGCAGCAGGTCCCTCACGCCGCAGGGAAAGAGGCTGCGGTCACGGTCCCTCAGCAGTGAAGGCTTGAAGAGCTGCGAGGAGTAGTGATTCTGAGAACAGCCCAGTGACAACAACTCAAGTCCCTCTTCTACCTGGTCCCCCAGATATGTGTGCCTGGGTCCCGGGAAGACAGGACAGTGAAAGTGGGGAAAAGTGATGTCATCCTAAGCTGCAAAACAAGTGGCAGGTGCTACTCAACTCTGGGACCCCTCTAACAGAGGGTACACCAAGGCGGGGATGGTCCTTCTTTCTGCCATTCTCTTTCCTGTCCCTCCAAGGGGCTCTGACATTCTAGCAGCCCAGGGTGCTTGTCTATCTAGTGGAACCTGCAGTGCTTGACAGGGTAGCGTGTGGCTAACTGGAGTGAATCTGTTCTCAGGTACTTGGGAAACATACTCAGAGGGTTCCCAAAATTGAAGAAGGGGAGCTTTGAAATTTTTGACTTACGGCCGAATGACTTACGGCCGAAACATGACTAGGTTGACAGCTATGGGCTGGTGGGGTTCTAGAAAGATAACTCTAGCAGTGGTGTGGAAAGATTGCTGTAAGGAAAGAGTGGTGGTGAAGACACCAGCCAGGAGACAGTGGCAATGATTTAAGTGAAAGAATATAGGACTCAAATGAGAAAGTGGCAAAGGGACACAAATTCTTCATTTCAGTTTTATATAACTGAATTACCTACATAAAAACAAAAGGGCTAAAGGGAGAGATTGGATTGTCAGTGTTGGCATGGGGGTGCCCATATTTAAATGTAAAAATAAGAATACATCCTAAAGAGTACATATTCAAAATAATTAAAATTTTCTCATTCCTTTTAGGAAAAAAGATGTTAGATACAAGATGTTGGATATTTGTTGTTGAAACTGGTCTAAGAGTGTTTAAGAATTATGTCCATCTGGAGAGAGCACTAAAAAAATATTTCAGGAGAAAATCCACTTATCGGTTCCTATCAATCAATGACCAATAGTCAGTCTTTCATCCCAATTGGCTAAGAAATTTGTCACATGATATAAATCTTAATATTCACAATGTTATATCCAAAGATTTGTGTAGTATCTCTCTATTCCCATGCCAAGAAAATCTGTTATACACCTCATTAAAGAAAAACATGTCCAATATTTGGAAAATGTATATAGTAATGACCTGGAAATAACCACCATTTTAAACACAAATGTAGATTTCTAGATCTATAAAACATTTCCAAAAAATGGGATAATTTGGCAAATAAAAGTTTCAGTGACAAAACCATAATTATTTCAATAAGTTTTCTATCTTAGGTCATAGAAAATGCTTTTATGAAAAATACCAACTATTCCTATGCAGCACTTTACAGACTTCAAGGCATCATTAAACAACTGAGAAATGAATTTCTTTTCAGAACAGAAGGGTTCTGCATCACTTATATGGTATCTGCATCTAGTTGAATAGCAATTGAGTTGCAATTCCTTCATTAGGGATCAGAAGCCTTTGGGAATTGAAATCAGTTTGTTCTCAAGGCTGGTGGTAACATAATCTCAATGTACTGAGACAATGGAAAAAATCTTGTTTGTTTGTTTGTTTTCTATTGAAACATGTATAATTTTCATGGTTTTGCCAGTATTTTACCAGGCAAATTCTTTTACTTTATCTGGTGGTAACACCCCATCGGGCCTCCCTGCTCCCTGTGCGGAATCATCTTCACATAAAGGATGTGTAAATGCTCATCAACCACAAACGTGTTCTGGGACAAGGAGGCCAGCACTGCTTGTTTCGTCCATGGTCAGTGCTCCCACACGTTTGGATCCATGACAATCTAGCTGGTGAGCACTTGACTGCCTTCTACTTCATCGCATCTTGCCTTCTCTTTTGTTAAATATTAATGGCAATGGAAAGTAAATGCCATGTTTCTCTGCTTGGAGAAGGAGACTTTGGATGACCTGGGTGTCCTAGAATGGAGAAACTTGAGCTTTACCATTGGAGACTGCCTTGACTGTCTGCTTACTTTTGCCAGATGGCCGTAGGGTCCTTTCAAGAATCTTGAGACCCATCACTTGATTTCTGTAGTATCAGAACTACAAAGATACACACCTTGGCAGCATCTTTGCATATTCCTCCTGGTGAACAACTTAGAAGAGTAGTAATTGAAACCTCAATTTGAAAACTTGATATATACCATTTTCTTACTAGTAACAACCCACTAATTAAGCTCTTCTTTAGAAACCTAACTGGGCACAAATACATTACCATCGTGCTCAAATATATACATATTATGCCCCCAGTATTGTTTTTTTCTTTCTTATATAGAGCAAGAGCCTAATGACTAAATATTATATCTATTTTAGAAATTTTTTGGATAAATTGTTGATCGTCCATGATTTTGTAGCGCTGGATCTCACTATATGAAAATAGTGTCTTTGAGAGACCAAAATTTGTGATCGGCTTTGAAGTTCCTGGGAGTTTAGGTCATTAGCATTTAATTATCAATACCACCTTTTAGCTGTAGTTCTCTGTGTTTATAATTGGAGGCCTAGAGAACTTTGCAAGATTTTGGTATATTTAATGGCTCTCCATGCAATGTCATTGGATGGAGGAAACAGTGTAGGTGCCATGATATGTAATATCTGTCTTTCCTCATTTCTTTTCTCCCCCATCCTTCCCATGTGTTTACGTCCTTGTTTTCTACTTAGTTCAAATTCTGAATGTCTCGAGTAGGACTTATGTACACCTTATAATGCTTTTAAAACCTTGACACCTTGTTAACACTGAATAAACATTAAAAAGCATAAATCACAGGAAAAATTGTTAGTGAGTTTTCTTGTTATCGATCTGATCTACCCAGCGGCTTCCCATCATCTTTAGAATAAATTTCAAACTCCTTAGATTGGTATTAAACAACCCCAGAGAATTGCCAAAATTTTCTAATCTTCTTTCAAACGACTACCTATCAACACACAGGGATGCAGTTAAATCAGAATTATGAGAGAGGAACCTGAACTTTCTGCTTTCAAGTCTTCACTAGTTCTGTTACTTTGACCTGAAAGGCACTTAATCCAGACTCCCTGTGAAAGCAAACCATGCCATCTCTTCTGTGAGGTTTGCTCAGTTTCCCCAGTGGGCCTCCCCTCTAAGCCCACAGCACTGCACACACCATGACTACAGCAAGAACCACACGTGATCTTGTAGCCATAGCTATTGTTACTCGTCTTACGTCCTTGCGGACAAAGTAAACTTGCTGAAGACAAAGGAGTTTTCTTATAGCTCCCCCTATGCTGTGCACGTTCACGAGACTGAAAAAAAATTACACTGAATGAAATTGAACTAAGAAGTAATGTCTGGGTAGTAGAAACGGAATGGACAATACTATTTTTAAAAGAATAAAACAAAAAATATTAAAATAAGATATATCTTTCTCAGTTATATATCAGGCATATTTTCCTATGTTTAGAATCCGATGACATGTAGTTATGACATCAGGTATCCTTGGGTGTCTGCTCTCCAATGGAAATCTGTGCACAGTTGCACCCCACTTCAATCATTAATTGAAGAATGTTAAAGGTAAAATTGTAATACGGATTGTTTCATAATATATTTTCCTTTGGCTCCTTTCTACCTCTTGTTTCCATTTAAAAAGAAATTCATATCTCCAATCCACGTTAAGTGAACTTCATTTCCTTCTCTCTTCAATCTTTAAAAAAGTTTTTCCTCTAATTCCTATTCCTGCCGTTGAACTCTCTGCCTCCAGCCAGAATTCCTATCACTCACAACTCATCTTAGTCTTTGAGCTGCATTGCTTTTCTGTGAATTATGCTGACTTCCTGATGAAGGAGACAGAAACTGGAAACGGTGTATAAACACCAGCAGTGGGCGCTTAGTGAACTTCTGATGATTTTCAGCCCCCCGCCCTGGGACTGAGCCCAGCCCGTCATTCACTTGTTAGGGGAAAGTTTCCCTGTTGGTTATTTTGGAAGAAGTGATGACATTGTGATTTCCCCTTTCCCCAGGGATAGTAGGGAGGATAATAGGACCAGAAGGGAGTATATTACAAAATATATCAAAGTATGTCAAGAGTATATCAAAACACTTGTAAGAGCCTATGTTCTTATGCTTATATATTCCTAAAAATGGGTTTCATCAAAAAGCATTACTAAACCCTGTAAGTTCATGCAAGACTTTTAAAATAAGAAAACTATAACATTTTTAAAACATAAATTTCACTCATTTATAAACTTCAAATTTGCCGCCACCAAAAGCACACTTGCTCTGACTTCTGACTTTTCTTTCAGTGAGTGTATACTAAGCTCATGTTATGGGCAGGTCCTTTTCTAGGTGGTGCAAATACCACCTAGAATAAAATATAGTAAGCTAGATGGACATATCTACACTCAAAGAATTTACATTTTTTTGTGGGTGAAACAGACAGTAAGACAGTGAGTGAATAATCCAGCATTTTGCTGCATGGGCTCAGGTGGACTGGGGCCCATGCTCTCTGGAATGTCAAGTTCTGAAGCCAGGACATGTCAACTGATAGCGGTCCTTCTATGTGGCACAAAGCTCAACTTAAGACGTGGAGAAAGACACAGAAGTTTCAACTTCTGCTTCTAAGAAAACAATTCTACATACGACTGGCAATTCGTTTGGAGATTAGTCTGCAGAGCTGGGCTGAGATCACCAAGGGAGACTGGAACCTTATTGCCTTCTCACTTTATTTCTTTGAGTGCAAAGACTATGAAGATAATCTCTTCTCAGTCAAAGAAAAATTTAATAGAGCACTCCCTGATTTCCTCTATTTAATTCATACTCTCCCAGCAGTCCCTAAAGTGCATTCACTATGTGTTCAAGTTTTGCCTTGATGTTTGTTTGCATCAGAGAGAGAATTAAATTGTCCACAAAAAAGTGAATCCAGATCCCCGTTCCCTCAAGGCTGACCTAAAAGTTATTGTTTTTATATCAGTTTTAATCAACTGTTTCTATAATGCTCTGTATGTCAACTCGTTCCACTGCTAATACTTTTATTTTCTAATGATTAACCTTAACACCCAGAATTTTGCCTTAGCTTAGCTATTCTAAGTTATATAACGATTCTGAAGGAAAAGTTCAAATTTATGAATTTCTGGACTGTTCAGCACCTATAGGGACTGTCAAAAGCTTTTTTTTTTTTTAATTTACGTATTTTATTTATTTACATTTGGCTGCGTTGGGTCTTCGTTGCTGCGCGTGGGCTTTCTCTAGTTGCGGCGCGCGGGCTTCTTATTGCAGTGGCTTCTCTTGTTGCGGAGCACGGGCTCTAGGCACGTGGGCTTCAGTAGTTGTGGCATGCGGGCTCAGTAGTTGTGGCTCACGGGCTCTAGAGCGCAGGCTCAGTAGTTGTGGGCTTAGTTGCTCTGCGGCATGTGGGATCTTCCCGGACCAGGGCTCGAACCCATGTCCCCTGCATTGGCAGGTGGATTCTTAACCACTGTGGATTCTTAACCACAACCCCAAAACCATTTTAAATAAAAATTATTTTCTATGCCAAGAAACCACTGGGTCATTGAACACAGTGGGTCCATTTGCTCACAATCCCAGCGTGCACCAAGTGTCCTCAGTTAAAGCCTTCCTGGGGGTTAACTTGCTAGTTGTGCTCTTGAAACATGAATAGTTTTCATGCCCTACTTTAAACATTCATCAGAGGTTTTCTTTTTAAATGTTAAAATAATTCTGGGAAGGAATAAAAGATTTAACTTAGGATTGAATGAATTAGAACAGTCCGTCTTGCAGTGGAGGAGGAGATTCCGTGCTCTAATTTCCTCGTATAACCAAGTGGTTAGACTGTAAAATGTACCCTAAAAGATGAAGTCATTACTACTTGGTGACATCTGCTTCCACCAGACTGTCTACTGCCACACTCTTGGCCTGTCCATTTAGAGACGACTGTCCTGGCAATGGCAGGCACTGCTATGGGCCTTCCTTACCCTTGGGTCAAAAGGAGAGCTCTGGTGTGTAGTGGAACATGCAGGGGATCTACAGTTGAACCTGAAGTTGAATTTGAACTTGAACTCTACCCTAATGTCAGAGTCCAGGCTCCTTTATGGACAGCCCCCAGAGTCCTTATAAGAGGAAGAACCTGGAAGATGCTTGGTGCTTATGGTTTTAGATCCATACCTAACATGCTTCACTGCTAACTGCCTTACCTGGGGAACTTATAAACCTGTAGTTTACTCCACCAATCAGATTCTTTGCAGCCTTCGACCCTAACCTCTCACTTTTGAGCTCAGTGACTAAATGAACAACCTCTTGGGCCTGAGTCTTTCCTCCCAGGCTCGGCCTTTGCAGTCAGCCCTCTCCAGGTTTGCCAGAACTCATGGCAGGACCAGGTCTACTTTCTCTGTCGGATACCCTTAATCCATGAATTCTGCTTTTGAACACTTTTTTCCTGAAGCTGAGGGTGAAGAAAGGCTGGGGCCGAAAGCAATATAACCAATATCTAGGAGAAGCATCTGCTTGACATGGGGACCAGGCTTTTCTGTACCTGGATTGTTGAGTCCTGTAGGGCTGTTCTGGAGCCTGTACTAAAAATGGTTCCAGGCTACATCAGTGCAGTTAACACATGTTTACTATGTTTTAAGGAACTTGATGGGTGAAAATTTGCATGTGCAGAATAGATATGAAGAATTGAGAGTAAATATTTAGTTTGCAAAAAATTTAACCATGATATTCTTTAAAAGAAGAAGTCTGGTACATTTAAATTATAAATCAGTTATTAAGTTTTGATTTAAAAGCCCACTTTTCAAAACACAAACACTGTACGATGTGATATACATTTACATACAGCTGATTCTCCTGATTTGCAGCAGTTAAGTTCCATGAAGTCACTGCACCACTCAATGAACAAAGACTGGAACATTGTTCCCAGGGGAAATACCAGGTTAGGTTCCTGTGAGCCTCTGGTCATTACATTTTTATCAACCAGTTGATACGTAACCTTGTTTATATGTGTTTCTGTTCACCTTATTTAATACACGTTGTTGATTTATTAACAATGAGCTCACGGTCAACAACACTCTGACTCAGGCCTACTGAAGCTTCTCTAACACATGTATTGATACAGTTCTTCCCAAAGCACATCACAGCCCTCTTGTGCTTAGAAACACTGAATGGTACTTCAGTGCTATGCTTAGGGGCCATTTTAAACAGCAAAATCACCACCGAGAAGCACAAAAATGTGGAAAATGTGGCACTGAAGAGACTGTGAAAAGGACACTTTCTTACAGTCTGAGAGTTGAAACAAGAAGGCAGAGTGTTGCCACCTTAGACCTGAGCTGGGAACAGGCATATCATACGGCTCAAATTTTCTCCACTCTGGGGGTATCAGAGATGTCCACGGAAGCACCATAAGGACTGATTTTGGGGTTAAAATAAATTTTAGTGAATAGGCAAATTTGTAAATGCAGAATCCATGAATAATGAAGTTTGACTGTCATTACACTCTGAACACAATGTTTTTGGAGTTTGCCAATTTATGAATTATCCAGAATTTGTGCTAAATTTTTTTTCTCTCTCTCCAACTTTCTATGTTTTGCCTCTCTCCACGTCAATAGACAGCATCCTATAAAGGAAAAGGGAAATAAAGATGCTGGAGGAATTTGGGTATCGTGTGGGTTTTGCATGGCAAGCGCTAAAGCCAGATTTGCCTCTAACGTATGCGGGATGCTCAAGCTGTGGAAGCACGACTTTAAGATGGAAATATTTGCTCTAAGGAAAAAAATAACTAGAGGAACTTAAGTCTTAAAATAAGTACCGAGAAGGAGAAAACATAGTAAAAACACAAAACAATTTCCTCTTACAGACTAAGTTTTTAAAGAAACACTCAAAAAAGCAAAATGCAGACTATAATCACCCGTCAAATGAGCATTGTGCAGATAATTACTCTCTGTTGCTAAAATCAGTACACGTTCCTCTCCTTAGCTCCAAAACTTGAACGAGATCAAGGAAGAGCCAAAGACATAAGCAGGTAGTGGTTTAAAATATTTTTTTGCAAGCTTTGACATTCTGGTCTTCCTGGGGATCTTTGTGAAGGGAAATTGTGAACATGGAAGCAAAAGCTTTCATCTTAATGACTATAGGATGAGAAAAGATGAGAAGCTGTTATAAGAAAAGTGGGTACATATCACTACATGGTTTCAAGTGAAATTGGCTTTAGCAACCCTGGTAAATTTTTGTCCTTGATTTTAAAGATTATACATTTCTGATTATATGAAAATATTTTTCCAATAATAAAAATAGATGCTAACTCTTTAGAATTTGAAAAACACATAAGTATATAAAGAAGATGATTTAAAGAACCTATAAAACAGAAGGAAAACCAGTCCTAAGGATTTTTGAAAACCAATTACAATATCGTTTTAAATGTGTCCTCCACAGAACAATACTGACATTTTTTTTTTTTTTTGAAGAGATAGATTTCTTTTTCTCTTCTTAATTATCTAAACAAATAATGGCTTATTTCTTACAGGGGAGTAGGTGTTTTATCTTAATAGGTTTCATTTTAAGAGGAAAATATAAGTAACTTAGTTACTCTTCCAGGTGATAGTTTAATATAGGCTGACCAAATAATGAAATTGGCAAGTTTGGGGCACCTTTTTGTATTCAAATGCTCAGGGAAAGGACACTCAAAATCCTCTGTCTTTGCTAAAAGTTGCACCTAATTATGACTATCAGGAGGAATTTTGGAGGCTGTAACTCTAGCCTTCAAAATAAACTTGAAATGGAGTGTCAGAAACCCTCCCATTTATTTCTAATATTGGAAGAACCACGTCTTTTAAAATTAATAAGTATCATGAACAACTCGCGCTTTCCCAAATTTAATCATCACTAAACCACTTATGATAGGTTTTCTCTCCCAGACTTAATTTTTTGGAAATACTTGTATATAAATATACAATACTTGTATATAATTAATTGCATAGCTCTTAATGATGTACGTCCAATTCCCAAAGTTTCAAATGGTCAAATATTAGCCTAATGTGCTCAGTCAACGCACAGAAATAGCTCTAAGCCCTTCTCCTGCAAGGGAAAATATTTACCATGTACCACAGTTAGATTAGCTACAGGCTCTAACAGCTGATGGAGAAGCCTAGAAATCCTGTACAAGCCCTTGCACTTCTGTGAAGGACATCCTCAAAGGATAGAAATGAAAAGGAAAAGAAAAAAACCATCCAAACCCAGTGGTGTTACCTTGAGCATTCTGTGTAACACAGCGCTTAGAAACAGAGCTGTGTCTGAATATCACTCCTTGAGACACAGAAAGTCTCTTTGCTTTTACTAAGTAATGCAATAAAAATCACAGAGGACTTTTAACATTCTCCATTTATCAGATTATTCATTTCATATACATAGTTTATAACACTGGATTAAATTTTCAACAATAAAAAAGCTTTTGAGGATAGATTATGAAGGAACCAGGGTCACAGCAGATCATCTGTATAATGAATCTGACCTCAGAAAAATCAAAACAGTGAAATACTAAAGAGATGCACTTCACATAATTTTGCCCTTTTTTATTTTTAATTGGGGTAAATGTGCATAACATAAATGCCCTTTATTATTTTAAAAGCAATTAGGCATATAGTATACAATTGATAACTACACACTGAACCAACTTGGCTTTTCTCCATTTGAGTAAAGCCATTATGGATTTTTAAAAAAATTTTACCTGTAGGAAAGGTTGGTATTACTTCCTTTCCTTAACTAAGAAATTCCTGACAGTCATGCCATGTCCATCACATTCCAATCCTCAGTTTTGTCTAAGAACTAGAGGAACATGTAACTTTCCAATTCCCTTCAGGGAGTCCCACAGACGGATTCTTCTTAGAATCAGTAGTTACATTTCACACTTTTAGGTGTGTTGTGTGGCTGAGGGGCTCCCTGTTAGCTAGTATGAGGAAAAGAGTTGCAGATTTCAGTGCAACCTAAGGAAACATTTCAGGCAGAAGTGCTCTGAGGATAAAATGGAATTGGCTACTTTGTGAAATGGGGGCTTCCTGTGCTCACTCGATGTTGATGTCGCTGTGTATCAGAGTCTCCTGGGAGCTTTCCCACCACACAGATGCCCTGGCCCCATCCTTAGAATTCACTTTCAGTTGTCCTTGGGTGGGACCAGGCATCAGCACCTTTTAAAAAACCTCCCCAGGATTTCAATGTACAGTGAAGTTTGAGAACCCCTGGGTTAATCAGAGGCCAGAGATTCCCAGGTTGGCCAAGGTGGCCTCCTGAATGTGTTCCCACCCCACTGTCCTACCCAATGACCACCCCTGCCTCTGTCAAGGGAGGATGGAATTGAAAAGCATGGCACTGCCTCGGCTGACTAAATCGGGGATTGAGAAGGTCAGAGGGAGGCACATGGTGGCAGAACATACGTACTGGAAACCAAGGAAATTTACCCCAAATACCTGAAATCAGGGAGGTCTCTCTAAAACAATGAGTAAAAAAAACCAGTCCCCATACTGTTTTGATCTAATGAGGAACAGTCCAGGGATAAACGGAAATTTTTTCCCTACTGTATACTTGCCTTGCTCTTTGCCCACTTCTTGGCGTACCTGGTAACCACCCTCTTAGGCTTTCAATGTCTTCCTCAATTCAAACGCAGTGTCAGGAAGAGCCTGCATCTCACCATGGAAATGAATGTAAGTTCACCTGGTAACCTCATTCAAAAGCATTGCATTTTGAGGCTTAAGACTACATGAAATGAAAAGTTTTGACTGTTTTGAAAAGAATTTTAAAAACAATTGAGGGACTGTAGAGTAGGAGATCTCTTCCCGCAACTGTGAGATCTCTCCATAGAAGTGGGCCACTAGAGAGGAAGATGAACGACAGGAGAGAACTAAACAGGGGATTAGTCTCCGAAAGAGAAAGCTAGGAATGACACAGTGGACCTTGAGAGTTTAGGAAAACAATATAAAAAAGAGTGACTAGATTTCTTTCGCTTCCATAAAAGATAAAATAAGAAAAGAGTAAGCTTAAATCCTAGTGTGATAAATTTCAAGCAAATAGCTTTTGAGAAACGCCTTTCTGATTACATACTTGAATGGGTGACGGACGGATAGAGGTTGCAGAACTTCCTTTAATGGATGTATTTTAAAATAGGTTATCTTCACATATGCTTCACAAGAGCATTATGTGTATCTCTCTTTCCTCTCTTCCATAAGAAAAGAGAGGTGGGGCTACATGATTATAAAGCTAGAGCATGAAAGAAGACAGCTATTAAGGAGTCAGATGAGAATCACTAGATAAAAAGGGTTTGGAAGAAGTAAAGCATTATAGAATTTTGGGATATCCCTTTTTCTCCCAAAGTGAAGATATCTTATCCTTTAGGGTCTTTGATCCTCAATATATTTCAGAGGTTGATATCTTATTTTCATGGCCTAAATATTTGAGTAGGGTATTGGGAAGTTTCTATTTCTGTTCAATGAATAAAAGGACAGAATTCTTTGAGACCCATGCAATTTATTTAAAAGCCCCAGGAAGATGTAAAAGTTGACTGGACCATTCATGTTACTGCCTCAGGTTTTCAATATTCCAAATGTCCAGTTTAAGAACACACGTAAGAATACAAAAATGGGGAAAAAAAAGAACATACCTAAATCTCAGGGCATTCTTAACTTCTTACACAAAGTTTTAGAGGGTATTTGACAATAACATATATTTAGTGGTCAACTTGGAAGATAATGTTGGCTTTTCTAGTTATGGAATAGTTTGCACTGTGTTGTGAACATATGTGTGTATATGTACATTTCCTAACCAGTGCATTTCGAAGTATGTGGTTATACTTCCCTATGAAATTTTTATTTATTTTAAAATTGCTTCAGAAGCACAGGATATAGATATGAACATGTGTGTTAGATGTAGCTAATTAGTGCTATGCATGCAAAGGCACTACTTTTTTGTGATTTTTATTGTAAAAAACAATATTTGCATATTGTCAGCCTCAATACTGAGCATCCAATTTCCCAATTTGCTAATATTTTATGGGTACATCCGGACTCAGTAAGTACAGGCAACATGTCAACCCCACATTCTGACATCGAAACGGTGAGCGCCTGGAATGGCAAGCATGAAGCCAGTGTTTAAGGGCACACAGTGCAGTTTCCCTGTTCTCAATATGAAAGTGGATCTGGCTGCAGCTCAGGACCACCTAAACTACACAAAATCTTAAGGGATCTTGTGCTCTCCCTTTATGTGGCTCAGTATCAAATAGCCTATTAGTTCCTAAGTAACAACGTATGAGTGAATCACAATGCAGTATTTGAAATTTGGAAACTATGAGCAGTTCTCCAACTGGTATGGCACCTCACCTGAATGTTTAGGAATCAGAAAGCTTTAGGTTTCCTGAAGCTCACCTTCTGATGCAGTGGAATTGTAAGAGTTGATGTTTGTAACCTCCCACCTCTGGTACAGAAGGAAAGCCAATGATATAGAATGCACACATTATAATATTGCTGTTAATTCTGGGCTTTTTATGAAAAGCTGGATGCACTTTTTTCTCTACACAGCTGTGCTCCCACAGTCCCTATAGAATGTGGGACTATTTATTTGCAATAAAATATTGCAAATCTAAACTTGACCAGTCTTTCTCCAGTCTCAACACCCTTTATCTTTGTTTCTGGCTAACTTGCTCCTCTTCACTGGCAGTAAGTGAAATATACTTCACCTCCCCAGGACGGAGTAGCAGGATTAGAACGTTTTCCTCTCTCTCTTCCCTAATCTTTTAAGCCATAGGTAGGTTCAATAGCTGTTTCCAAACACAGTCTCACTGACCACCATCTAGAAAAACTCAATCCACCATGACCTTTAAATTGAGAACGCACTTTAATTAAACAGCAAGGGGGAATAATTATTGAAAATCAATCTCTGGCATTTTCTAATTGTAGAACAATTTTCCATGTCAGGGTCTGTGCTTATGTAGACTATTTCACATTTTTATTTTTCATTTTTATTAGTTGCCCCCACCCCAATTCTGCAGTTATAGATTCATTCCCCACTAACAACTACCCTTATAGAATGTCCCAAGTATTCCTGTTCATCTCTTGGGCTGTAATTCCATGCCCAGCACTTTAGCAAGGCACATGTTTCATTACAAAACATATTAACATAGGTCAAAATCCAACCAAAGCTTCTAGTGTGAGACTAATTAAATCAAATTAAATTAATCACAATTGAATTAATTAAGTGAATCAATTAAAATAAGAATGTCCTTGTATATACAACAGATAACCAGCAAGGACCTACTGTATAGCATGGGGAAGTATACACAATATTTTGTAATAACCTATAAGGGAAAAGAATCTGAAAAAGAATATACATCTGAATCACTGTGCTATATACCTGAAACTAACACAACACTGTAAATAGACAATACTTCAATTAAAGAAAAATTTAAAAAAAGAATGTCCTAAGTTTCAAATGTACGTTTAAAGATCTACATATTTAAAATTTCAAAGAGCAACATGCAAAAAATCACACCAAATGCAAGTATGTGTACAGAGAAGGGTCTAATAGTACAGTGGGTCTTATATACCAACAAATTTGAAATTTTTCAAGGGATTAAATAACAAACACGTAAAAATACTATACAAGTCAAACAAAGATCATTATTGATCTATTGAAACTAGTGTTTATTGAGGATGATTGGCAACTAAAGTCGTCTAAGAGAGCATAGTTGGTAGAAGGCATCCCAGTTTAGGGATATGGTATATTTTTATATTGAGCATTTACTGTGTGATAGACAGTGTGTTAATCATTTTATTTCAGTACCGCATTTAGCTCTCACAACAACTCTGTGAAGTTGGTATGATTATACCTACTTTACTGAAAAAGTACCAGAGGCTTACATAGGTTGAGTAACTTGACGATGCCGCAGTGCTAGGAAGTAATAGAGCTGAACTTTCCCTGAAGTCAGAATTGGGACTGACTTGTCACTTGGGTAAATTTAGGGACTAGCTTCCAGTAAAGAGTAAGAGCTAGTTAAATGAGTAATTAGGCAAAAATGTCAAATGAGGAGGGTCCTTCCAACTCCAAAGACTGTGCTCTTCAACACTGTAGCAAAAATCCCCTGAAAGGAAGTTTCCTCCAAATCTCCAATTTTTCTTATCAATCCATTTTACATCCTTCATGAACTTGAACATTACTTCTTAAAAATATTTTTTAATTCAAATCAGAAACTAGAGGAGAATAAAGTGTTCAATTATGCCCAACCGAGCAGAAAGGTTAAGGAAGAGCAAGGATAAAGACCTTTGAAACTTTCTAGTCTTGATGATTTCTCTTTGGGATTGTCATAACGCTCCCTTCATAGGCCTGACTCTTTCCAGTGGTTTACTTCTGTGGCTATCAATGTTATTCATGTCTACTAATTTAATTAAATTATATGCTCTCAGACTTCTGCTCCTGGTCAAGAGGAGGTAACAGAGACCAGATATAACCTCCCTCCTGAAAAAAAACAAACAGACAAAATAAATTTAAAAAATTGATTTTCAAGACACTATATTTCAAGTAATGTAAGGTAGTGATCCCTGAGAGATGTTCCCCAATTAGATGAGCCCTACTGGTGCCTGAGCTGGCTGCCTTGAGAGTTTCAAGGATGAAACTCAGGAAGGGGAAATCCATGTGGAAGCCAGATGACTCCTGGAATCAAGGAGATGGAGCTGAAAGTTTGGGGAGAACCAGGAGGCTAGAGTTCACAGGATGGAGTTCCAGTGAGGGGAGAACTACTTTGAGAGAGAACCCTTGAGAGTCCCCTTGGGTATTCAGCCGTGTACTGATCAGCACATGCATGTGAGCAAACTACCAAAGAAAAGAGCCATTCAAAAGGATAAGGGAATAGTGCCTGATATTCACAGTGGGTCAGGGATAGTGCCTGTTTCCATCATCCAGACTGCAACAACCCTAGTAGTGGGGAATAACTGATCTTAGACTGAGCAACTACCCAGGACCCACCTAACAAATCGTAAAAGCAAGACATGAAAGGACCGAACGATTTCTAAATAAATGAATGGTATTCCAGGGGAACAAACCTCAAGAATATTTATAGAAATACAAAAATATCTTAAAATTAACAATGTCTGGCATCCAATCAAAGATTACCAGGCATGTAAACAAGCAGGAAAACACAATCCATTATAAATTAAGCCATAAATGACACATTAGAATTAGACAAAGACATTAAAATATTACTATGATAACAAAGAATATCTTAATAAATGGAATAATATACCTTTTAGATGGGTAAGGAGACTTGATATTGTGAGGATGTCAATTTTCCCCAAATTGATCTATGGGCTCGATGTGATCCCAATCAAAATCCCCACTGGCTTTTTTTTTTTTTTTTTTTTTTGGTGGAGAAATTGACAGTTGATTCTAAAGTTTATATGAAAATGCAAAGTATCAAGAATAGGTAAAATATTTTAATAAAAGGACAAATTTGGATGACAAACACTTCCGCCTTCAGGATTTGCTATAAAGCCACAGTTATCAAAACAATGTCATTTTGGTGCAAGGATAGACAAAAGAGATCAATGAAATAAGATAGAAACTTCACAAATAGACACTCACATGTGTGGAAAACTGCTTTTTGACAAAGGTACTAAGGCAATTCAGTTGAGAAAGAATAGTCTATTCAACAAATGGTGCTCGAATAATTTGATATCCATATGCAAATAAACTTTGATCCATACCAATTAGCACAAAAGAGATAATAGACCTAAACATAAAACTCTAACTTATAAAACTTCTAAAAGGAAAAAAGTAGAGAAAAACTCTGTGATCTTGGCTTAGGGGAAGATTTCTTAGCTATAACACCGAAAGCATAATCCACAATAAAAGAACAAACTGGGACTTCCCTGGTGGCGCAGTGGTTAAAAATCTGCCTGCCAATGCAGGCGACATGGGTTCGAGCCCTGGTCCGAGAAGATTCCACATGCCGCGGAGCAACTAAGCCTGTGCGCCACAACTACTGAAGCCTGCATGCCTACAGCCCGTGCTCCGCAACAAGAGAAGCCACTGCAATGAGAAGCCCATGCACCGCAATGAAGAGTAGCCCCGGCTCCGCAACTAGAGAAAGCCCGTGCACGGCAACAAAGACCCAACGCAGCCAAAAATAAATAAATAAATAAAAAATAAAAGAACAAATTAATGATTTGCACTTCATCAGATTTAAAATGGCTTCTCTCAGAAAGACACTTTAGAAAACTAAAAAGACAAGCTACACACTGAGAGAAAATATTTTTATAAATCTAATAAAGAACATGTAACCAGAATGTAGAAATAACTCAAAACTCAATAATAAAACAGTGCTATTAAAAATGCCAAAGATTTGAATGGATACTTTTATCAGAGAAGATATAAAGATAGAAAATAAGCACATGAAAAGATGCTTACCATCATTAGTCATTAGGGAAATGCAAATTAAAAATACAATGGGTACTGCCACACACCTGTTAGAATAGCTAAAATTTAAAACATTGACCATACTGTTGACAAAGATGTAGAGGAACTGGCATCTCATATACTGCTAATGATAATGTAAAATGGTACAACTGTGTTTGAAAAACATTTTGGCAGTTTCTTAAAAAGTTAAACATATATTTAACATACTACCTAGCTATAACATTCCTAAGTATTTACCCGATATATATTAAAGCATATATTCCTAAAGACTTATACATGAATACTTATAATAGTTTTATTTTTAATAGCCCCAAACAGGGAATGACCCAAATGTCCACCAACAGGTAAATGGATAACAGACTGTGATCTATCTATACAATGGGATGAATAAAAAGGAATGAACTATTGACGCATGTTACAACATGGATAACCTTAATAATTATGCCTAAAGACTTATACATGAATACTTATAATAGTTTTATTTTTAATAGCCCCAAACAGGGAATGACCCAAATGTCCACCAACAGGTAAATGGATAACAGACTGTGATCTATCTATACAATGGGATGAATAAAAAGGAATGAACTATTGACGCATGTTACAACATGGATAACCTTAATAATTATGCCAGCAACATATACGTCAATATAATTATGCCGAGTGTAAGAAGCCAGGCAAAAAATATATGTACTATATAATTCCATTACATAAAATTTTAGGAAGTGCAAAGTAATCTATATTAACAGAAAACATCAGTGGTTGCCTGCAGCCATGGGAAGGCAGAGAAGCACAGGAGAAAGGGATTACAGAGGGGAATAAGGAAACAGGTGGAGGTGATGGAGGTGTTCATTATCTTGACTGTGATGGTGGTTTCACAGGTGTGTACATATGTCAAAACTTATCAGATTGTATACTTTTAATATGTGCAGTTACCTCAATAAAGTTGTTTCAAAATTATATCGTCTCTCAATTTTACTTCTCCTCCATTATCTACAATTTTGAATTAGTTAGAAAGCTTTAGAAGCTGTTACTGGGTGGACACCATATTGCTTTGCCTGAGAGGTCTGCAGTCACGGGTCTTTCTAGTCGTCCACGGCCTGCCTTCTCTTCCTTTGGTTTCCATCCATTTTGGCATTACAAGCTCCCAAATCATTGCTGATCTCATCACTAAGACCCCACGTTTTGTATGGCCTGTAAACATTTTTTTCCATTTTCTTTTCTAATTACAGCACGGGTTCAGCTCCTGTTCACCTTCCCAGCTCTCCCCTGCACCCCAATGCCCAGCTATACTAACTCTTCTGAATTCCATCAATGCATCATATTCCGCTTTAGATATCTGGATCTTTTTATTAGAAATTCTCTATTTCTGAAAAACTTTTTTTCTACCCTCTTTCCTCCTGGCTAATTCCTATACATCCTTTGGGTCTCAGTTGCAAGTTATTTTCTTGGGAAAGTATTTCTCCCATCAAGGTTTCCCTTAAGTGACTCTGACATATGACCCCTGAACTTTTCCTACCAGCATTTGCCCCACTGAATTATACTTACCTGTTAACTTGCCAGTATTCCTGTAGGGTATAAGTTACCTTGATCTGATCTGACTGGGGACTTGATACAAGAAGAGTAATGGATTTGACTGTTAGGGTCTACAAGTTCTCCATTTACCTGGAGAAAATTTAAGGATGTCTCTGACTAAACCAAACCAAATATTCATTTACTGCCCTTGAGCATAATACAAAAAATTCAAAACGTGTGATCAACTCTCTTATTGAGCATTTGTACCAAAAGAGGACATTTTGGTCCTAAGAAATACTTCCCCGTAGGGTTTTAGGGTAAGGACATTTTGAAATTAAAATTGCCAAATACATGTGGTTTTCTCAGAGTTGGCATTAGTGTACCTTACCCAAGCAAAGATCAAACGGAAATCTCATCTAATTTGGGAACTCCCAAATAAATTCTAACAAGGTAACATTCCAAATGACGGAGGTTGGTTACACGATGAGTGTGCAGTAGCTGACCGCTTGGCAGTTTGTTTTGTTTGTCTGTATGGACACAGCATATCAAAGTAAGACTATTTTCCTTTTAAAGATTTGGGGGAAAAAACTCTTGAGATTTATTATGTAAATCTTGTACAATTCTATCATTCTCGTAAGGGTACATGTTGATCTCTAAATGGTTAAGAAAGGTGACAGGAACTGAAGTAATCAAAGTAGAAAAGTGTCACGGCAAACTCTTCTTGATATTCTAACTGTCCCTACAATTTGCTCTCTGTGCAGGAAAGAGTTCTTCCTGTGGATTAAACTGTAGCATTATTCAGCCTCAAGCAGAGACGTCTGTCTTTTTCAATTTTGAAACAGTTTCCGTTATTTGCAGCCCCTGCCATTTGCAGGCAATTGGGACGTGCTGTCCTTATACTTTAGTTCTCCAAATATCTTGGAATAAATAAAACACAAAAATAAAGTTGCTGGGTTTTTTACACTTAAGCTGTGGAGTGCTGGCAAACATTTTATTTAAAGGTTATAACCTTTTCAAATACATTAAAGAATATCCATAAGACACGATCCCCCCTAGTTATACCATCCACAGTTTTTCTTCTTTTTAACCTATTATAAACTTATAAATCACTGAACTATATCCTAAGTAACCCCTGATAATTAGTGGTATGCATTAACTACTATTGATCAATGTGATCTGTATGCACAAAATATGTCTTAAATTTTTATCCAAGGTAATTACAATGATGATGGTTGCTGCATGAACATGCTTCAATTCAAAAGCCAGCATTCCAAGATATATTTCAAGTCATCGTGTTTATTCCACTTCTCAAACATATTATGGGAACAGAAATACCTTCATTTACAAACAGAATATATCCCAAAGAAACTATGGGAACCTTGAATATCAGTTGTTCAGGAACTTCATGTGGTTGCCAGTGCGAAATATGTGTATACTTTTTGTGCGGGGGAAATATATTTTTGATAAGTTGCATAGGCTAAGGCCCACCGTGGAAGTAGTGACAAATCAGTGGCGCCACAACCCTTTTACTTGCTTAATTGTAAGTTATTGCAACAGTTAACTGGGAATAATTCTCTGTTATTTTCCCAGAATAATCTATTCATCAAAGGTGAATAGACCTCACCTTTATATTTTAAGCACTCCCTGTGAAAACGATTTTTCCTGGCTTCTCTTTTTTACTTTATCCATGAGTTCTATTACCCTGGGATTCCCTTCTCAGCCTTTTTATAGTCATGTCCTCTTAGGTCTCATCCACATCAGGGGCATTAACAGTCAACTATGAGCAGGAAATCTGCACATCCCAGGACATTCAGTTTCCAACCTAGGTTATAACTGCCTGACGACCGGCTACCTGAGTCTACATGGTAGTACAACCAGCCAGTGTGCCTCATACAATCCTTTCTGACCAGTCCTGTGGCCTCACCTCCCCTGATTCGGGCCCCCTTTCTGTGCCCAAAAGATTCTCCCTATCACCCAGGCCTCAGACTTTGCAATTATCTCTGATTCTTCCTTCTCCATCATGCCTCACATTCGCTCAGGTACTAAGAGGATGGCCCAGGTCGCCCAGCACTGTGGTGTTTCTCAGGCCAGGATGTGCTTTAGACTCAATGGGAGACTTTTTAAAAATATGGATGTCTGGGTTCCATCCCAAATATTCGGCTTTAAGTCTGTGGTTCGATCCAGGCCTTGGCAGTTCTTACAAGCTCCTCAGGGAATGTTGGCATGAAGCCAAGGATGCAATCCACCAGGAGCAGAAGACTGTGGGCTTTGGAGTCAGATACATCTGTGTGGCTGTTTAACCTGTGTGAGCCCCAGAGCCTCAACTGTACATAGGATTCCAACATCAGCCTCAAAGGCTTACTGTGTAGATTAAAGAGATAAATATTTAAGTTTTCTAAAAATAAATGATGGGTACTCAATGCGTAATAATTACATACCTCTTTAGTTTTCTAATCTGTAAAATGGGGATAAAAGTACTTACTTTATAGGCTTCACTGAATAGAAGTAAAGTTCCAGCAAGACAGGCGTCCCTAACTCTTCTGCTTTGCTAGGATGACGTTTAGATGCTGTAAACGGTCCTTCTCACTTATCCCATTTCCTTTTGCATTTCTCCTGCTGCCATACTGGTGCCTGCCCCAGGACACTGAACCTGCTAGGCTTCTACTCCATTGCCAGATTCACATTGCCAGTGTTAATGCACAGCCCCAGTCACGCCATCATCTTGCTTAAAACTCTTCAGTGGCTCTTCACTGATCACCGAATTATATGTTCCTTGTACCCTCCCTGGGATGGAACCAACCCAACAGCCATTCTAGCCTTGTCTCCAGAAGCCCCACCTCTACCCTAGGTACTAGATAATGTGGATCTTCAATGTTCCATAAACTGCTGATACACTTTCCTCTTCCCCTCTGTCCCCACATCCTCAATTCTACCCATCAAGTCTACCCATTTTCAATCACCCTTTCTTAATGTGTTAATCTTTAATTGGATGATAAAATGGCTTTCGTGAGGTCATTTGAGGGTTATCTGGAAGGGCTTTTTCCATCTTAAGAAGCTCCCCTGGTCCGTCATGGTAGTACAGTATCATCCTTCTCAGTCTTTGCTTTACAACATTGAAACTCCTGAGTTCAAATGTTTCTGTGAGGACCGCTGAGCCGCCAAAGCAGTCTTCGATTTCTGAATTCTAATGAGTTTCCTGACCCAGAACACAGTCTCCGTGGAATGGACATGGGATGGAAGTGTGTCATTGGGGATGAAGGATCATCACTCACAGCACACCTCAGGGCCATTCTCCAGACTGCTTTCCTATCGTG
Organism: Eubalaena glacialis; assembly: GCF_028564815.1. Taxonomy (NCBI): domain Eukaryota; kingdom Metazoa; phylum Chordata; class Mammalia; order Artiodactyla; family Balaenidae; genus Eubalaena; species Eubalaena glacialis. The sequence goes on along the minus strand of NC_083727.1, from coordinate 6,823,914 downwards.
CAAATCGGATCATTAGATGAAGCCTCTGCTGCACGCATTCTGAAGCCTTCTCAGAGCCTAAAGGATGGTACCTAAATTCACCTGGCTGTTATGCAAGCCTGCGAGCCTGGCCAGATTCCGCTCAACCCCTGCATCTCTGCACGAGTGCCACCTCCTTCTCTGGACTTCAGCCAATGGACCAATCTGCAGCTCCCCGGCCCTTCTCTCCGCCCTTCCTTTGCCCTGCAGGATCCTGTTCTTTCAGGACTTAGCTCAGGAGTCTCCTATTTGAGGTCACTATCACTGACTGGCCTCAGAGGGTCACATGCCCACCAAGGTGCTCCCATCAACCCTGGATTCATTCCTCTCAAAATGCTTCTTAGTCACACAGTGAAACTTCCTTGAGCTGCCACGTGCTTCTCAATTGCAGCAAGGCTGCCCTATTCATCTGTTCAAGGACTAGACAGGCACATAGGAAGAAATCGACAAAAGAAAGACACGTGGAGAAAAAGGAGCATTCTAATCTATACTTGTAGTATTCCAGGTGGATCATTTATTCTATTCTTATACGTTAAAGAAATATTAAATCAGCCAGAAAGAGAAAAGTTTTAAATGTTATTTCACAATAATTAGGAAACTATATCTTTAGAAAAGCTATAGTGAAAAATTACAGAAATTTTAACTCTCCAAACCATGGTTAGCATATATTTCTCATAAACCTTTAAACTTTTCATGTTTACTTGTTAGTCTTATAGATGTCTCTGGTAGCTACAAAGCAATAATAGTTAGTTTAGGTCTAAAAAATATCGACTTCAATATTGTGGTTAATTTCAGTGGGATGCTATACTACCTACTTAAACAAGAACCCTTGGAAATGTGGTTACTTGTCATTTACATATTTTAATGTTAGCAATAAAATGGAAGGTGGTTAAGCTTAATGTGTATGCTCATAAGAGAAAAATGGAGGTTAATTCTGAGTGGGTCGTGGCTGCTACAATCAATAGAGTATACCATAATTGTGCATTAAGGAACTGTCTGTATGGTAAGGTGAAAGAACAATAGTCACTAAATAAGTGGTCTCTCGGGAGTTGATGAAAAATCTCTTTCTCCAATAGGAAAGGAATGATTTTTAAAATTTATAATACCATATGGACACCCAGGCATACGGATGGCTTATAGATGCTCTACATTAAAGTGTTATTTTTACATTTTCAACATAACAAATACACTAAACAGGTGTTTTAAAATGTCACACTTTGAACAGCAGTAATTTGATTAGCATTAAAAATTCACTGTTCTTAGTAGTATTGCTGAAATATTAGTGGATTAGAGATTTTTATATCCAATATGATTCAACTATATATTTATAGGTGATTTTGGATTTTAACAGATTTTTTTCTCTCTTTTGTGAAATCAGAATCCCAATTTCGGTCATCTAATTACTCTGCAATAGGACAATGGATGGGTCTTTTTTATTTACGTCTTTGTCACAGGCTGCTGCTTTGTTTTATCTAAGTAAGCACTCTTCCTACTGGATTCAAACTGACAATAAATCAGAAAGGACTCTGCTGGCTACTTACTCTTACAATTGTGGATTAGAAGTTCTTTAAGAATAATGCTCTACCTAGAAAAGTCTAAAAATAATCTAAATATTCATAAACAAAAAATGGTTAAGTAAATACCATATATTCATTTCTGGAATATTTTGCCTTCATACAATGATATAATATTTTTAAAGTGTCTAGAATTGTGCCTAGCATTTGTCAAAAAAGTGTCTGTTTCTAGCTATAAATGAGTAAATGATTTTTCCTAATAATGTAGAACAATTCTAATAATAGAATGGTTTAGTGAAAGGAACAGAATATGAAATTTTACTTAGAGCATACACAAGCTGTGTTTTAGTTTATAAATTAAAAAAAAAAACTTTAAAATGACTGTGTCTGATGGGAGAGGGAGGGGAAGAAGGCCATTTATTTTATAATTCCTATTCTAGCATTTTTATATTTTTCTTTTATGGAATTATGTAACTTTAAAATAAATTAGATATTCAAAATATCACAAATTTTTTTCATTTTATATATGCCTCAATTACTTAGTTTTGTTGAATATTTATTTTTTAGAATAAAGAAAAGTAACAGAAGGTTGGAAGACTCTGTGTGTATTGGGGCAGGGCGTGTTTCTGGACTTGTGAAATTGCACCAAGAACCATTCTTTCAACAAATACTAAGTTTTACAAACAATTGTAATAACAGTAATAGCTAGTGTACAAAGAGCTCTTCCTATGCTTTAGATTTTAAGCCATGAATTATCTCATTTAACCGTCAGAACTGTGTTAGGCAGATATCAATTTCATTATAAAAGGGAAAATTAAGTCTGCTCGTAAGTACTGGAGTCCACGGAGCCCACACAGTTATAAAGGATGCTGCCCTTCTGGAAAGGCCAAGGGCAGGGCTGGACGATGGAAGCTCTAAGTGAAGTCCAGTCTCTGCTCTCGAGAAAGTGAACAATCTAAAGCTGTGCTTTCCAAAAGAACTTGCAGTGATGTAGCGGATGCTGCACATCTGCGCTGTCCCACACAGCAGCCGCTAGCCACGTGTGGCCAGTGAACACTGGAAATGGGACTTCTAAATTTTATTTAATTTTAATTAATTAATTTGCATTTAAATTTAAATAGTTAAATACGACTAGTGGCTACACTATTGGACATCTCAGTTCTAAAGATTGAGGCAGAGAATTCCCCGGCCATCCAGTGGTTAGGACGTGGCATTTTCACTGCCGAGGGCCCGGGTTCGATCCCTGATCGGGGAACTAAGATCCCACAAGTCAAGTTGTGTGGCCAAAAAAAAAAAAAAATTAAAATTAAAAAAAAAAAAGGTTGAGGCAGGGATAAAGTGGCCTTTATAAAACAACATTCCAAGAGCTAATAATATGTTTTAAAAATAAAATAGTAATCCAAATGCTCTTGGAAAAGGTAATCTCTGCTACTACTACAAGGTGTATACCCTGGTTTTCTGAGAATAATTTAGTTTCTCACCTTAACTGGAGACATAATTTTAACTATTTTAAATAAAAATAACTGGCATTCAAGTTGTCAGTCAGCACATATTTATTTCTGCTCAAAAGTAAACTTATTAGAATCAGTTAATTATTTGAATTAATTTTAATTGTATGTGCTTGGAAACTCTGTTGTTTAGAGAAAAAGTATATACAAACATTCTTGGTTTCTCCCTCAAAATACTTACCTCCTAATATACCAACATGAGAACTAAGGCTCCAACTGGGAACTTTTTTACTAAATTAAGCCTTGTGGGTAAAATTCTAATCTTTGCTCTAAGTGTACAAATGCTGTATTTTAAAAGGAGCACTTTGGGTCAATAAGGCATGCATTTAGTTTGATTAATATTAAATCACAAGACTCAGTAATTTGAATGAAGAGTAAAGACTATAAAATCCTTAACTTCAGAAGCCAAACACTTCCCTGGTTATTTCTTTTAATTTATTGTATTTGATTTGCTGTCTCCATTAAAAGTCAAATTTTCTTCTAAAATCACTCAGGATTTCCATGCATTAAGTATTAAGCCTTTTATATGAATTCTCTATGTAAAATATCTAAGATAAAGTTTAAGGATGAATAAAAATCAACTCTAAAAACCAAAAATTACCAAGATACCTTTAAATTTCTCTGGGATAAAGTGCAACATAAATAATTTTGTGGAAAAGCAAATATATTAGAAAAGTTATCCCTTCCAAGTAAAATTATCATTCTTACTAAGCAGTCAATACTTTGTGGAGGTTATTAGATTTCAATTAGCTTTCTGGGTGGACTGCTGATTAAATGGCTCCCAGGATTAAGTGCAACCCAGTTCAGAAGACTGGTGTTTGCATATATTTTACACTAAAGATGACATGTATTGAGATGATTCAAATCAAACACCTGAAAGAAAGGAAATACTTCCCCATGAAATTTTACCTATTGTTCAATTCCTTCATCACTTAAAAAAACCTAGCTAATCCCATCTCACCTTTAAAAATAAAACAATAGCTATATATTGTTGCCTCTTTTGCTTGATATCCTCTCTGTCAAGCTAAGAACATGGTGTGTGTGTGTGTGTGTGTGTGTGCGTGCATGTACCTGCATTGACAGTTCACTGTCCTATGAGAATTTAAACATCCCTAGAACAACTTATCATACAGCCTTCTGTTATGGTCCTAATCATATTCCACTTCTATGTAACTGTTCTAGGCAAGTCTGCCAAGAGGCTGAAGCTAGCTGCTGACCACCTGGCTCTATCCACATGAGTTAGAGCAAGAAACAGGACATTTTCTTGCTTTCCATGGCTACAGAGATAATCCCTCTCTTTCTTTCTCTTTCTCTCTCTTTCTTTCTTTCTGGCATTTATTTCATCCAGCAGTAGATATGGAGAAAGAATATTTCTAACTCCCATTGTCTAAAAGACAAACAAGATAAGAAATTGAAAAACCTATCTTTTGGGACACAGAGAGACACAGGGGAAGGAAGTCAAATCACCTGTCTCTATCTCTGTCTCTCTCCATTACATATATATATATATATATATATATATATATATATATATATATATATATATATATATATATATATGGTAGAGGACATATCAAGAGAGGACATATCATCATATGTGGAAATGAGAAGGTGCTTAACTTCCTTGAGAATATGAGGTTTTACCCAATGATGATGTGATGGGCGCCTAGAGCCCAAGCTCCGCAACAAGAGAAGCCACCACAATGAGAAGCCTGCGCACCGCAACGAAGAGTAGCCCCCGCTTGCCGCAACTAGAGAAAGCCCACACGCAGCAACGAAGACCCAACGTAGCTAAAAATAAATAAATAAATAAAATTATTAAAAAAAAAAAAAGAAAACCATTCTATGGTATTTCTGAAATGTATCCATTCAGATTCTCAAAGAACCTTCCAATGACTGAGGGCTTACAATTTCCCTAGAAGTCCCATCCTATTTTCAGTAATACTGTTACCTAGCAGAGCCACCCCAGGGTCCCTAAGCCACACCTAAACCGTCTCTATAAAACACAAGTACACCTGCCTTAGGCAAGGAAGCCCACACCCCCATTTCTGATAAAAACCACCCTCTGGGAAAACTTGCAGAAAACCAAGACTGACTGAATCTTCTAGATGTGTTTATATGACAGGAACAAGAAGACTTAACCACAAGAAACTGGTATAAACTGGCTGGACTTCAAAACTGGGACAAAGGTCACTCTACAGCTCATAATCATATCATTTTAATGGTAAAATCCCTGCCAGACAGCACCGTGTTGGTTCAATCTGCTTCTGACCCAAACCCCAAAGGACTGTAAAAGGGCAGAAAGGAGGTGCAGACCCCATTCCAGGAAATCGCCTCCCAATTCCACAAATCAGGAATGCAAAAGACACCCTCCCAATAACCTCCTTCACCTTTTTCTATAAAAACCTTGCCCCCCCCTTGTAATGGGGAGAAGGTGCTTTCAGAGCATGAGCTCTCCTCCATTTCCCGGCCAACGATGAAAGTTTCTACTTGCTGCTACAAATGCTAAAGGCTACTTCACCTTACTGATGCGAACAATAACTGGGTAGGGAAAGAGCCAAAGGAAGGATTGATAACAGGACTAATTCTAAGATTTGTTCTTATTTTGAATATAAATCTGTTCCTTATTACATTTATTTCCATATGGATCCAAGTTCTTCCAAAAGAAATGACACAGATGAACTCCATGCCTTCTTTGCAAGCTTCCACCATATCTACTCTTCTCCAGGTTAAACTTACAAATTTCTTCAGTTATTCTTCTTAGGGCCTCCCTGTTCATCACTATTCTGCTCACACTTGTTTTTTCATATTTACTTTGCTTTTAAAAGGAGAGACCAGGTTTGTGACACAATGACCCACCTGTGGCTTGCCCAGAGCAGAATATACTGAGGTCTGATTTTAGCAAGAGGAGACCAGCAACTGTGGCCTTGGTGAATCACAGATTCTGAGGAGACACGGGTAAAGAGAGCCCAGCCATCACCTGGAGACTTTCAGAAGTGGAGGAGTGTCCATAGACTCCATTTTCAACATCGAAAATCAAGGTAATGCAAGGTTAGACTCCAAACACAGAGAAGCGAAAAATAAAGGCAACCTCCTCACTTAGCTCACACCTATGAAATATTTCTCAAAGAAAAGTGAGCACATTATGAAAAAATGTAGGCAGTGAGCACTTCTGTTATTATTCCCAGTACAGAAGCAAGACAGATGCCCTGTTGGTTTTCAGCGGTGACTCCAAAGACATATGTTTCCATCTTTGAAAATGGTGTTTGCAGGTTTGGTAAATCCCCACAGTAGAGTAAATTTCCATGTGCCCTCGTGTCTTTCAAATACAACACCCTTAGTGCCTAACTTTATTCGTCCCCATTCCTTCACAGAACCCTTAGTAACCACAGATGATGACATTCCAGGCCCTTAATGAGGCTGAAGGTTTTAATGCCACAGTTATAAGCAGCCGCATATCTGCTCAGTCACATTACTGGGTCCCTGTTATGAAAATACGCACATTAGATGTTTTTATAGTTTTGCCTTCTTGGAGGTGGAGTAGCTCCGGGACCTGTCATTCACTGATATGAGGACGTTGCCAATGGTAACACAGAATCCAATGTAGCAGATCACAAAAGGCAAAGAGAATTTGAATCAGAGAATTGCAGGGCTGGAAGACTCAACAGAATTAATTCTGTTGTCTTCCTAACCTTTAGAGTGCTTTGAAAGATCTGCAAATATCCAGTTACCTTTTCTTGGTCATGGGATTATGTCTATTTCTGCTTTTTTGTTTTTGGCTGTGCCATGCGCGGAATGCGGGATCTTAGTCCCCCAACCAGGGAAGCTCAGAGTCTTTTTTTTCTTTTTTTAACTTTTTATTGGAGTATAGTTGCTTTACAGTGTTGTGTTAGTTTCTACGGTACAGCAAAGTGAATCAGCTAAAACGTATACATAAGCTTGGAGTCTTAACCACTGGACCGCCAGGCAAGTCCTATTTCTGGGTTTAGCTGTATTTTTATTCAATGGGTATGTACCACTTTTTTATATGAATAATATAAATTCTTTTTCATTTAGACATAGATGAGATTTGGTTAGTAATGATAGTTCTATGTTCACTGAAGGAAGGGTCTCCCACAAAGTTTTTACAGAAACAGGGGGAATTGCCTGGCTAGTTCCAAAGGGAAGTTGACACCGTTCCTTCTTAAGAAGGGGGTGACAAAGAGGTCACCCCATTGCCCAGGCCCTGGTCCACCTGCAGTTGACTTGGATGCTGCTCCCACATCGGATCAGGTGGATGTGTGTACACAGCCTGCTGACAGGGACCAGTACTTCTGGAGCTGACCCAGAGCACCCACTGCGAGGGGAGTGGCTGGGAGAGTTCCAGGCTTCCCAGGCCCTTCTGCACCCAGCAGGACTTTTCGCTCTGCCACCCTTCCCAGCAGTGGTTCTCAAAGTGAGAGACCCACCTTGGCACTATCAGTGTCATCTAGAAATTTCTTAGAAATACAAATTACAAAGCTCTAGCCTAGACCTGCTGAATCAAAAACTCTGGGCTTGGGGCCTCGTAATCTGTCTTTTAACAAGCTCTTCAGGAGATTTTGACCTGACCTAGAGATACGGCTGCAGTGATTGAGTGCATCATGTAAACTCTTCTTTTAAACCGCTCGGAGGAGCCTGTGAGCATCGCTGTGTCTCGAGCTCCCGGTGAGGCACAAACACACCCCGAGGAGACTGGGCTCATCTGATGGGAAAGCAACCTCACTGCTGATGCTCCCCTTACATAATGGCTGTTGGAGTGAGATTCTATCGCCAGATGTCAGTGCTGACAGAGAATTCAGAAATGGGCAAGAACCAGAGGCATTTTCTGGGCCTCCACTGTTTCTCTTTATTTCCAACATGCCACTGGCATGAAATATAGCTGGGCTGCATCGAAAGCAGCAGTGCCTATTTTTTTTTTTAATGTACAGAAATTCCTTTTCCTTGTGTGTAGGTGGCAACTTGCTGCTTGTTGCTTCAAAATCACGGCTGCACTATGAACAGAAAATGCTCTTGGAGGCCGAAGCCTGTTGACCTCTTCCTGCCAAACAAACAAATAAACCCAAATGCTGTGTCTAAGTCCATCTGTCAACAGACACTTGCTGACGCCGTGTTTAAGGGATTTTATGTACAAGGTGTCTCAAGAGGGAAAAAAACAAATACACAGTCTGTGTACCTAAAGGATTTTTCCTCTGGCTGGGCAGCCAAGGCTTGAGAACAATTAGAAGGAAACGCATTGTTCCAACGACAGTGAAACGGAAACAGTGCAAAGTGAATCCCTGACGGCAGGGCTGGGCAGCGGGAGGTGGCCTGAGAGGCAGAGAGGCTGTGGGGACTCCAGCCTGGATCAGGGGGCGGGCGCTCTGATCAAAGATCTGGCTTAGAAACTGCAGGCAACAGGCAGCCACTCTGGGTTCTTGAGCGAGGGAATGACAAGCTGAAAACCGTAGGCTGTAATCGGAGAAGGGCACACCGGGGGTGCGTTACATCCCTAACGAGCTCTAGATGCCGTGTGCCGTGTGCCGAGGCTGTATTACAGGCCTGGCTGGCAAAGGCCCAGCTCTCAGGGATCTTTCGTCCTGGTAGGGGAAAGACCTTTAAATCACCATGGAAATAACACAGGATAATTTTGGATAATTATCAGGGCTGTAAGGCCAACAGCCCAGGAACATGATAGCGGTGCTGTGTTAGGATCCATCTGGGTCCTGATGTCACAAGAGCCGTCAGGGGACGAGACGGTGCAGAGCAGGAACATAAAGAGGGACAGATGTGCTCATGGCCACAGCGAGGTGGGAGGGAGTGTCCTTCAGTGTCCCTAACCCACGGAGACTTGGATTCTTGTTCACAGCTTTTTGTTGGCAAATCAGTATTAGTGTCTGTGTCAGTGATAACATCTTAAATTTGAACAATGCTTTGTGATAGCTACGACAACCCTGTGAGGTAGACAGAGAAACTCTTTTCACAAGATGCTTTAAGAGTCTAAGCCTTTATCTCTGCTCGGCGGCTGAAGAGGAGGTCTTATGTCCCTCAGACACTGTCCCCTGGAGAGACATTTGAGAATAACTGCTCTCGTCCACTTTCTGATTAAAGGGCAGTGACGTGGCTCTGGCAGCACCTCACAATGTAAGATAAACTTCTCCTGGGACAGGCTAATTACATCTCAGGCCCTCCACTCATAGCTAAGACTGTTAGAAATAAGCCCGACACTACTGCCTATTAGAAATCTGTCTTTTGTTATAATTATGTATTATTGTTACCTTTAGACCAACTTGTTATGCAGGCTGACTATTTTTAACCAGAGTTTCTGGGCTTGAGTTGTATTTATTTTTTGGAAGGAATCAAAAAATTTTCCCAATGGTCAGTAATCACACTTATATGTAGAACATGAAGATGTCAGATACCATTTGATCCATAGTCAAGAGATCCTTTGGATTTGGTAAAATTTCTCATTTTGAGATGTACAGTTCACTCTGGAACAACTCGGGGGTTGGGGGCATCACCCGCATAAAGTTGAAAAGCCACATATAACTTGTCGGCGCTTGAATCTGCGATTCCACATCTGTGGATTCAACCAACCTCGGCTCAAGTAGTACTGTAGTATTTACTGAAAAAAAGCCATGTGAGGGGACCCACACAGTTCAAACCTGGCTGTTCAAGAGTCAAATGTAAATTATTATTGTTTTTAATTAAAGAAAAAAATAAAAGTAAAATGAGATTTTTATCCAACTGTGTATGTGTTGGATAAAATTAAGGAATTTAACTGTTAAAGTATAAAATGGAGATATCCCTTGAAATAGGGCTTGTAAATTGTATGACTTGTATGATGCGTAAAAGTCTACTTCATTAGAATCTGCAGAGTATATTTAGTTTTTTTTCAAAATTTCCTTTTATAGTGAATTTAGCATATATATTCAGATATAGGATTTCCTAGAAGGGCAGCCTAACAGCATTGCCAACATCTTTTTCCTAGTGCCAGTATTTGAGCAATAGCCTACTCTCTCAGATAAAAATGGGGATTAAACTATACACAGAGGGCACTACAATTCTAAAATGAAGCAATGATTATTTACTTGTTAAAAAAAAATGAAAAGGAAAAATAAATTTTAAAAGGCTCCTAAGACCAGTCTTGCATGTAGAACAATAATACTAGACAACTTACATGGATTTTACTCATGTGAGTGTTTCAGGCCCTAAGCAGTGGGCTCTGGGTACCTGTGTGCCCTGGGTCTGGGTGATGCCTGCTCAGCCCCTCCCTCCACTGTAACCTGCTGCCTTCTTTGTGTGCACTGCTTCCCTGGGTCATGGTGTCGCCCCCGCTTGCTCAGTGAACAGGAAAAAGTTATAAGACTTAAAACCCAAATACAGTTCTTCCCCTTGGGCAGCGGCAGGTTCCACGTGAATCTCAGCTTTTACATATTAAGTGGAACTGCTCTGTCCTCCAGCTCTCAGCTAAGGATGAGATGAGAAGTTTTTGAAAGGGGATTAGAAAGAGACCTTAGAAGCACTTGGTCTGGAAGCTATTCTTTTCCACCCAAAATGATAGGGAGGGAATCTGTTCAAAGCACCAAACGATTACTCCTTCCTTTTTAGTCGGGGACGCTTGCCTCTTAAGTCCATCCTTTGGTGACATGGTGAGGGCTGGTCAACCTTTCTGAATCCTACCTAGTCCCCAGTAAACCCTTAGCATCCATCCTCCCCCCACAGAAACCCCAGGCCCCTCATAACTCTCTTCTGATTATGTAGAAAATTTGAAAACACAGGAAAGCACAGATACCCATAATGCTACCAGCATACAAATACCATAGTTAACCCATTTTCGTGTGTAGATTTTTATGTAACTGTATTCATAATGTATATATTGTTCTCCAGTATCGTTTCAGTTAACGTGTCCCATATGATTAAATACTTATCTACAGTGAGGGTTTTAGTAGCTGCAGAATATTCATCATAACAGTGTATCATAATCTGATGAGCCCAACACCTGTTGAACTTTTTCACAACTACAAAACATGCCTTAATAACAAAAATGAACATAATTCTGGTTATATATCTAGAATTTTCTTAGGATAAATTCCTAACAATATAATTGCTCGTCCAAATGTATGAACATTCTAAGGGTCTTGATACATTAGCAAACTTTTCCCCCAGAAAGTTGATCTAGTGTATACACCATTCAGTGGTGTTCCTGATTCCATGCATCCTTGACAAAATGGAACATTCCATGCATTTTAATTTTTAAAAAAAATTTTTTTAAAGATTTTTTTTTGATGTGGACCATTTTTAAGTCTTTATTGAATTTGGTACAATATTGTTTCTGTTTTCTGTTTTGGTTTTTTGGCCCCGAGGCATGTGGGATCTTAGCTCCCCGACCAGGGCTCGAACCCACACCCCCTGCATTGGAAGGTGAAGTCTTAACCACTGGACCGCCAAGGAAGTCTCCACGCATTTTAAAAATACTTTGTAATTAGATAAAATGGTGTTCTATTATTCTTTTAATTTGGCATTGTCTAAATTTCCTGTTTAAGGAATTGTTTGGTGTTAGACTTTTCCAATTTTTCTATTAAAAAATTCTCTATCTGGGTTTTCTCTCCTGACTTTGGGAGATTTTCCTCTGCTTTTAGCTCTTAAAATATCTCTCTCAGAAGACCTTTGCCCAGTTCCTCTTTTCTCTTAAAAACAATCCTCATTTAGGCATTTAGAATTGTATGTCTACACAACAGATCACTTTTAATGACAAATCCTTCCATCATCATATTTTTTTAAATGCATGGTGCTACATTTATATTTTAACCCTAACCTATCTATTTGTCTCCTATTTCCACTGCTATTTAGAACAAGGATTTCAGGGTTGGAAGGCTCCATGAAGGCCCCCTAGTTGAATTACCAGAACTGGAAATTGTCCATGTATTCAGTAGCTATCTACTGAGGAACCAGTAGTTCCCAGACACGGCACTGGACCACAGGGAGACAGTGACACCCAAGGTGCACGCACACACGCACACATGCACACACACACACACACCTGACTGTAGTGTGGTTTAGCAGCTTTACCTAGCTTTAAGGCCGTAGCTATTTTTTTCCTGTAAATTTCTTATTCATGGCCTGTGCCTTTTTCCCATAAGGTCTCACGAGGCACATGGAGCACCTGTGTTCTAATCCTACTGTCCTAGGAAGAGCTTTTGCACACATTTTCTAGACTTTAGTTTCTCTCTAGATATATGGATTTACCCTGCCAGCTCCCGTGCATTTTGTCTCTTTCATTCTACTGTTTCATCATCATGTCTATCTATGGATCTGTGTGGGAGGGGAAGCTACAGCTTATGCTGGGTTTGCCATCTTGAAGATACTGGCTTTCTAAGTACTGTCGTCATTGGGGGCGAGGAGATTGACCTATGGGCTGTGGGCAGCCCCAGATCATGAAGTTCAAACTCAGTGATGAAGAGACTGAAGGATGAACACTTTTTCTCATGAGTGTGTAAACAGTGAATGGCCTGCAGGAGACCGAGTCTATCACTTTACACCAGGGCCTTTGGTGACCTTGGGAACTGACTCACATGCTCTCTGAACATCCAGCACAGCCACCCATCTAGGCACGAACCTCCCCTTGCTCTAAACGCTGGGTCTCCTCTTCCTCCTCTCACTCGGCTTCCTTCTGGACACGACATCTCAGCGAAGACCTGCCCTTCCTCGCTGCCTCAACACTGGAAACCGGACAGTAGAAACGGGCTCAGCCTACAAACACTCGGCCCGCGGTCTACTTCACCTTGGGCTCCCTGCGCTGTGACCGTGCACTGAAAAAAGTGTGGGAAGGTGGATTTTACAGCAGCATTTCTCTCTTCAGTGACGCTGGGGGAAGTGAAACTGTTTTCCTAGTGAGGCCGTAAGTCTAGCTTCACGGGTGCCCATTTACTGCCCGTAAGAAGGACGGACTCAGGGGACAGTTCCCCATCTGCCAGGTCCTACCCATGCAACCACAGAGGGGAAGAGCTGCCCAACTAATACCTCCCTTTCATGTGAAATCAAAAGCGATATAGGATGTTACCTTTGGATTCAAGCACACAGGAACTCTCTAAATTGACAAGCATACATATGCACAGATACCAAAAGACATACGTATGGACACACCACAAGCAATAGACATATACCTACATTTGTAGAAGGTCCTACTTGAGAATTTTTATAAGGATTCACATGTTCAGGAACTACCTATGTTCCAGGGATGGTGCTTCTGATGATAGAGCTAGAGGCCTGAAAAATTATACTGAGTGTCTTGGTTACATTTCCAATTTCTATTCAAATTTTTACTTCCCCAAAACCTGACTTACTTTACCTACTCATTTGTTTTCTGGATGCTAGGCCTATAATAATTTTCACGGTGCCTGAACTAAAATGCTAGATTTTGTTTTTCCTCCATGTTTATCACATTGGCTGCAGAAAGATGAGTTCTCCTCTATAATTCTGGGACCAGTTAAGTAGGTGGAAGTCTAGAGGTTACTAGAATTCACCACCCATTATCTGAATAATAATGTTAATAACAGAAGTTTAATTGTGAATAAATTTCCAGAGGATTAAAAATTTTATCTATAGACATTTCAACAATCCAACAACCCAGGTCTCTGAAAATAAAGATGGTAGATATCGTAACCTCAGACTAGTTCACCAGATCCTAGATTGATTGAAGGAAGCAGGCTTAGGACAAATAAAGGTAAGAACTGCATTAGTTGGTGCCTGATAAAGTAAGGAATCGATTACCTTCAAAGATAGTGTCAGCTAAATATTTAATGGGTTCACAGATGACAGACGCAAAACAGTTTGCTAAAGGGCAGGCAGAACAGAGCCTTAATCTGTCAAGGTACAATTAACAAAGACAACACCAGTGTTCACAGAATGTCCCTTGTAGCTCCCTATGGCCCACCGCATGTCTACACTGCCTGTTTCACAGGCAACTGTGTCATTATGCAACCAGTGCAATGAGCCTATGGGGCTCCAGCGGGGAGGCTGGAGCCCAGCCCAGTGTTAGGACTTCTGAGTCCAAGGTCTTAGGAAGATCAGTTATCTTTAAGTCTTAGTTTCCTCACCCACAACATAAAGCGAATTCTTCTGTTTCAGGGTTGAAGTGAGCATTGAAAGAGATAATTTTGGCAAAGATCTCAGCACCATGCCTGGCACCTACTGTGACCTACAGTGACAAGTCCCTCAGCTCCAATCCTCAGCTATTTCTCTTCATGTTCTAATCTACTATATCCTGTGAGAGGAGAAGGGTAACCAAAGCAGCCCTGAGTTCTCTCCTTTCAAATGAAATACGCTCCAGGTTTATTTCACCACATTTGACGACCATTATGTTAGAAGAAGGCAGCGTAGAATGCAGCTGGGATGAGGGCATTGACTTCACTTCACAAATCAGAGGGTGTAAAGTCAGGCTGAGGCTTCCGTCAATCTCCATCTTGTAAATCTGGGTCCCTGCTATGAGACACTCATTTCCGAGGAGAAGGATTGAAATAAAATTTAGTTCACTTCACGTAATAGAAATGACATTTATTCTATGTAAAAATAGCACCCAGGTGGATTCAAAGATGTGTCAGATCATTCAGTGCATCTCTAGAAACTGTGCTGTTAGGAATTCTGAGGACCAAAGGAAGGTATGGATAAATAAAGTGAACAAATGTGTAGAATACCAAAGATCGTTCATTCACTGCATGTGAAGAAAACTCTCCTGCCAAAGTAACTCGTGTGAAAGCACCTAGCGTGTTACCTAGCACACAGCAGGTGCTTAATAAACGTAAGCGTCCCTTTTTGTTCCTTTTCCTAATGAAGGACTGATCCACATGGCCATCTTGACCTTGAATCCAAGAATGTCCCTCCGAGAGTATCATTCGAATACAGGTTTTAAGACAGATACTAAAATCGCCGTTCACAAGAAATCAGTCTTTAGCCAAATGACCCTCTTTTTAACAGCCCTACAGCAGTCACATTTCAAAATGATAATACTGCCTCAGATTTGATCTAAGACGTAAAAATAAAGATGATAGTAGTAAAACAGAAACACAGAAGGGAAAAGAGGTAGATAGATGCCTGATATTTCAGATAGCTCTCCCAATCAGGAATCACAGCTTATTTTTCTGAAACTATGAAAATAAAATCTAGGCTTATATTCTTTTCAGTTAAGTGAAGCTCTTTCAGTTCTAGATCTTTTGTTTGGCTCCTCCAAACTAGTGAGAACAGGAAACCATGTCTGAAAAGCTGGTTTCTTTTGTCCTGGGTATATTGTTGCTAGGTCGGAGAGAGGGAATAGTCCTGCCTTCTTGATTCTCCTCCTCACCTGTCAGTCCCTTGACTGAGTCTGATTCTGAGTGACGTTCAATGATCTTTTCATGGACCCAAGGAGAGCGGGAGAGGGATGCAGGGAGGAGACCGCAGATGGACATCAGGGCCACAAAGCCCACACAACTGCCAGCTAGTTACAATCTCCTCACAGTGGAAGCCCTATTTTCTCATCCTGAAGAAAGGCAGGTCCAAGGACAATCTCCCACCTCAGTGGTTCACCTCCTGGTGCACGGATGCTTTAGTTTCCTGCTGTTACCCTGAGGATTGCCTTCTCCACAGAGGAAAGAGGTCGAGGGGCGGTGCTCAGTCTACACAGCAGCTGAAGCCCTTGACCTCTGTCCCCTTGAGCAACCACAAGTGACTGAAAGATCCCTGTCGTAAATAACAGGGTCTGAGTTGCCCATGAGAGAGGAGACTGCTTTTAGATAACGAGGATAATCTGGAAGCAGCCCAAATGAAGAAATATGCAAACATTTAATTACGGATCAATAAACACAATCCAACTGATTGTAGAGAAAGTCTTAGCCTTGCTTTCTTGGGTCCCTCGTTTTACGGTCGTTTTAAGATGCTCACAGGGAATATGCTGTGTTGATGGTTCTCCTTCAAAGGGAAGGAGAGGTTGAAGTCCCTTTGTGACCTTCACTGTCTTTCACGCTCTGACACACAGGCGTCGGAACACGGGTCACAGTACTGGCTTTCCCTCCTAACAGACTTTGTGACATTGATAAAGGACACCAGTTGTTTCCCATAAGATTGGCTGATGCTGTAACTTACAAAGACCCAGAATGCTTTGCTTTTCTTTGTTTCTGTAAGATTTGGTTTATTGATTGTTATGTTTTACTGAGTACTCTTCTCTGCATAGCAAGAATTTTTAATAAGGGGAAAAAACACTTCTGTACCTCCCAAAATGACCCTAAACATATTATTTTGTTCAATGCAGATTTTAAAGATGGTTAAATACATTGAGAACTGGGGACTCAGCTATTCCAGAGGAAGATGCCTGTCAGCACCCCTTTTTGCTGCACTGGTGGGAAGTTCAAGAGCAAAGGCCTTTGTCTCATCGTTAAAACTGGAGGCTGGGGGCTTCCCTGGTGGCGCAGTGGTTAAGAATCTGCCTGCCAATGCAGGGGACACGGGTTCGAGCCCTGGTCCGGGAAGATCCCACATGCCGTGGAGCAACTAAGCCCGTGAGCCACAACTACTGAGCCTGTGCGTCTGGAGCCTGTGCTCCGCAACGGGAGAGGCCACCACAGTGAGAGGCCTGCGCACCGCGATGAAGAGTGGCCCCCACTTGCTGCAACTAGAGGAAGCCCTCGCACAGAAATGAAGACCCAACACAGCCAAAAATAAATAAATTAATTAATTAATTAAAAAAAGAAAAAAAACTGGAGGCTGCATGTTCGTTCAGTGGCTTTGTGCGTGCTTAGAGATGCTGGGAGAGCTTTTGGCAATTTGGAAAATGTACATCTGTTTAAAATTCTCTTAGGTTTCAGCGGGTGGAGCTAAGAGAATGATTTTTTTCCCTATCAAAATGTAAGAAAAAGATAGAGGAATTTTAATCACAGAAAATTCGTGATTCCCGATTTGGGACAAATGATAGCAGCTCTTTCTTTAGCTGATCTTGCATCTGCATTTACCTCCTTTTTTTCTTCAAGGAGGTCCATCCACGTTGGCCTAATTGTCCTCTCTAAGCCCTGTCTTAGGGGTTCTAGCCACACCAGCGCTCTACCTGTCAAGGTTGAGAGGAAGGTAAGCTTTCTCATCTCTGCCCACCTGACTGAAAACAGAGCATATGTCAGGACAACCAGAATGCACATTTGCTGTACAAATTTCTGAGAAAAATATTCTAAATATTGCTTAAACTATCAACAAAGTAATAGATGCTCATGGCTAAAAACAGATATAGAAACCCGTGAACCCGTGTCCCCTGCATTGGCAGGCGGATTCTTAACCACTGCGCCACCAGGGAAGTCCCTGTATCACTGATCTCTAATTAAGAAGGCGTAATAATTATTCATGGTGACTTTTGTACTTTTCTTTATGCTTGGACTCAGCAACTCTGATAACCCTACGAGGCAACACCAAACGGAAAGCAAAGTTTTACGTGAAATCTAAGGATTAAAATAATTAAAGGAAAATACCTACTTTTTAAGAAATTTTATAGATATAATTCTTCTCTCTTAATAATTAAAGAAGTGACAGATTTATTCTGTGAATTTGGGTAAAGTAATAGTTCAATCAATTGTATTTTTAAGCAGAACCATTATTACATTTGGTTATTACAGGTTGGATAAATGTCTCCAGGTAGAAAAATAACCAATTTAAAAACTATCCTGAAATTTTATATCCGTAAGCTCCTTTGCACCTTGAGACCATTTCTCATTCTTTATTCATTTAACCCAGTTTAAAAACTCAGTGCAGTGCTTCTTTAACCTGATTCACTGAGATGTCCAACTCAGATGTGATAAATGCCAAAAGGAGCTTGTAATTAATAATAAGGTACTAAAATTTGCAAATTAAAAAATACAGTGGAATGTGGAAGAGGTAAAACTCATAAAAACTTTAAGGCAGTTGCATTCTGGTATGTTTTCTTGTCGGGGAGATTAAAAACTGGAGCTGCACTCAGGCTTACAGGAATAATGCACGGACAATGGGCATACCCATGGCTTGGGGTTGGACAAAACCCATCTGGTGGGTCAAAACACCCATAGTGGGTGAACTATTGGTGAGACCCACCACATGGTTGGTATCTTTCTTGCTGCTTGGAAATCTCTGTGAATGTTTATAATAACTATAGGCATTTCTAAACATCTAACCTTTTTCTGCAATTAAGCTAAGATTTTATACAGGTAACACTAAATGAATTCACTTCTTTTGAATTTAACATAAGGCATACATATCTAAAAGTCAATGCATTCATTTTGAGCATACATTTCCTTGTGTTGTGTGCATTTTGTGCATCCTGAATGTTTGCTTTATCTTATAAAAGATTTAAAGGTTTTAGGAAATACAGAAGTGGCTGATCCACGTAAAGAACTCTGAACTGAAGAAATGCAAATGGCAAATTATAGGATGAACAGAATGGACTCTAAATCAGAGATTAAACTCTTTCAAAGATAAACAGAGATTGTTGAAGACAGAGAAGTGCAATTGGACATGAGGACCAATTAAAATGAAAGTACTGAATGTGAATAAGCAAGAAGCTAAAATTAGCATGGAAGAGAAACTGTGAGCGTAAAGTGTACTGTGACTATATACACATGAAATATACATGCTTATCTTATGTGAATAACTATGATGTTGGGTGCAGCTATTACATTTAAAGATACATGAGTCTTACGGGGCTATCTGAGTCTCAGTTATGTGTCCAGGGTGGTCTGTATTGTCTGGACCTCCTCATGCATGTTCTCCTCATGCAATCAATGTCTGGTCCCACCCTCACTTGTTGGTGGTGTGCAAATTTAATTAGGTTCATGTGGATTTTCCGGAGGACAAATGGTGATCTCTGATGTCACCCTCATGTCCCCCCTATGAAGAAGCAACAGCACAAGATCAGGCCATAACAACTTCTCAGTTAATACTGCCCTTCTACTTGAGAAAATGATGCTTGTGGATCAAACAAATTGCTTTTTACCAACTTGATAATAAGACAATTAATATGTCACTGAATATATGATTCATAGTTACCAGAAAGATATTCAACAGTTAATCTTTACCTCTACTAGCTATATAGGGAAAATATGTCCAAGTTTAATTTGATTTAGGGCAATGTGATTTTTTAAGTCTTAAAACGAATGGGAAAGTCTAAAGAATTTCCTTATATGGAAAAGTACAAAAATAAAAATAAAAGAACTCAGTAAAATGATCTCATGAATCCCTTCGTAGGTTTATAATTTTATTTTTTATTGTTAAAATGGCTGTGCTTTATGAATCCCAATTTTATACTCCTACTGTACCAGTCCTGTTGCACAAACAGTAACACCCAAGCAGAATAATTTTCAAACATGAAAGGCAAATGCATATACATTTTGGGGGGATAATAAACCAGAATATCACAGGCAGTAAACTTTGGGAGTTATTACTAAACCTCCCAGAAGTTAAAAACTTCCTAAGCTTCTAGCCTGATGTTTGTTTGTAAAACTTGATATAATTGTCCAGAATTTAATATTAAAGGTAATTCACTTTGCTTAATTGAAACAAAGCTTCATCCCAAAGAGAGAAAATGTTCCATCCTTGGCAATAGTGTTGAACTGGCTTCATTTCTTTTGGGTTATCACAATAGCCAAGAGGTGGAAACAACCTAAATGTCCATGGACAGATGAATGAATAAAAAAAGTGTGATACATACATACAATGGAATATTATTCATCCATATAAAAGGAAACCTTGTGACATGCTACACAACATGGATTAACCTCGAGGACATGATGCTAAGTGAAATAAGCCAGTTTCAAAAAGACAAATACTGTATGATTCCACTAATATGAGATACTTAGGGAAGTCAGAGAGACAGAAAATAGAAGGGTGGTTGGCGGGGCTTGGGGAGGGGGAAATGGGGAGTTACCGTTCAAGGGGTATAGTGTTCTGGTCAGGCAAATTGGAAAAGTTCTAGAGCTCTGCTGTCAAACACTGTGCTGACAGTTAACAACGCTGTATTGTACAAGTAACACTTTGCTAAGAGAGTAGATCTCATGTTATGTGTTATTTGTCACAATAATAAAAAAAGTTCACACAATGGATGGATAGATTAAATAAAGATCAACTCTAGCTTCTGGAAAAAAATGTATGATGTAAGCCACAAGTTCGTGGTAATTTGTTAGGCAGCAAGACTGACAAATGACTAATTTCTCTAGGAATTCAGGTAAATTTAGGTAAAAGTTCTTGGCATAGAGATTTTAATGCTGAAGTTTTAAAACAGTTGGTTCTTTCACGTGATGTTTCATAAATCACAGAGAATTGAATACACCTTCCAAGCTAATGATAAAATGGTGAGAGGGACTTGAATGACTAAAGTAATCACACTACTTATATTATCTATTGAATTGAACACATTTCATAGTTTTCCTAAACTGTCACAAGAGTCCTTCCTATTTGCCTCTGTCACAATGATGCACAGAACACAGTGATGCCTGAACATTGATATCACCAATATTATTTTCCTTTTAGAGCAGTTGTTTTAATTAAACTGAAGCTTGCAAACAGACTTTCCTTAGAAAAAATATTTTCTTGTACAATGCTATATAATTTTGGGAAACACAGATAAGCAAAGAGAAGGATGCACAAATCACCCCGAGACTCACCACCCAATGCCAGCCGATGCTTTCTTGTTATGGTGTGTTGTCTGGCTCTCCTTCCCCTTATAAATAAGTATTTTGAAAAGTGAGATAATAAAAATCTATCATGCACCCCTCTTCTTAAAATTTTTCCTTTTACTAAAAAATTTTGGCTCAATAAATATTTCTAGACCATCTGCTATATAAATGTAAGATAACACATCTTTGCCTGAAGTCACAGGAATAAAACAGTGCATCTGTTCACTCGTTTTTCACTAGCTCATTGATTCATTCATTCATTGATTCATTCATTCACTATTTACAGAGGTATAAGCCTGCACAATGGGGGACGTACAGAGTAAGACAGAATCCTACCCATCAAAGAACTCACTCTAATGCCAACAGTCATATTCATATGAATGATAACCAAAGGGAAAGGGCTTTCGAATCATACAGACTTCTGCTGTAATCTGGCCACTCCTCTTTGTAGCTGTATAATCTTGGCAAATACCTCTTTGTGCACCTTTATTTATCTGTAAAATGAAGACTATAATATCTACCTTTTCGAGGAGCAGAGACGATTAGGAGAGATAATACATGTAAGGTGGGGCTTTAGGTGTCGGCAGCTAACTGGCTGAAGTATGATGAGATGAATTCTGTGACAGGGTGTACTTCTGAAAGCAAGGGGTTAAAGCAGCCTGCTTTTATTCACTCCCTTTCCCAAGAGTCATCCCACGGGGCTGGCTCCTGGTCTAATCTCCTTGTCAACTGGAGTTGCTGGGATACCCTTAGCAGGATATCCCTGGGTAAGGATTACCTGTAGATAATAGAACCCAGGATCTACAAGATGTGGCTTCCTGGAGAATGTCATGTAAGCTATATAACTTTCTGTGGGTACAAACTAGAGACACTTCATGTCTCAGATGCGCTCAGCTTTAGGAGGAGTTAGACACCTCATCCACCCTGGGAAGCGGGGCAAGTCCAATGCGGAAGCAGGGACCTGGGGAGCTGCACCTATTGCCCCGCATCTTCCTCTGTTTGTCTGAGGCTTTCCATTGCCTGCATCCTCTGCATCGTTTCATAAAGCTCGGTTGCGGGTAGGATCTCAGGTGTGTGTGAGTCAGAGTTAACAAGCCGCCTGGGCATAGATTAGTGGACCACTCATGGACGAAGGGGCCTGGGGGAGGAAGACTCAGAGGGCATCAGCAAGCAGAAGACAGAGAAGTGAGGTGAGAGAGGCCTGGTGTGGAGTGAGAGGCCAAAGTTCAAGCTCAGCGGGGAGGGGAGAGGCTGATCGTGAGGGTCAGGTGCACCCGGTGAAGAAATAAGGCCATGAAGGCCAGGGAAAGCCACAAAATGCTTTTAATTAGGGGATTACTTGACCAGAACAATGGACCTTAAGAGGGGATTAGGATGGAGTGACTAGGGCAGAGATGGCCCTTGGGAAGACTGAGACCCAGATGAGGGATGATATATGAATAAATGAAGAGCAAAGCCTGGGGACGGAAAGGAGAGAAAAAAATTTGAAAGTTCTTTAGGAGTATACAAGACTTTCAAGGAGCCTTAATTTAATGAAGGAGTTAAAACATGGATAGAGATAAGTACAAAAAGAATAAGAATATTAGATCATATTTTTGAGCTCTTAAATTATACCAGTAAATGATGTATATGCTTCAAATACACTAACTCATTAAAACCTTATACTGACTCTTTGAGGTAAGCTCTGTTATTATTCCCATTTTAAAGATGTGGAAAGTGAGTCCCAGCAAGATTACATAGCTGTGAAGTGGTGGGGCCTCAGACTGTAACCCAAGACAGTCCAGAATCCAAACTCTTAACCATCACAATATTAGAGTATTCCACAAACATGGCAGAAAACAACAGAGCCACAGGAGAGATGGCACCAAAAAAGAGGTAAATCTTCAGGGCAGGATGTGATTTCTAGCAGCTTACATAAGGTCATTCTAGAAGAGAGGGACTCACGTGTCAGAACACTCTATATTATATCTGATATATCATATAAGAACACTCCTTATTACATCTGATGCATCACATATTAAATATAATCCATTAAGTTACTTTTAGCATTTGGAAAGACCATATTTGCATGCTTCTAAAATAAACGATGTTTTTGAAAAAATACATTTAACAAGCCCTCCTATCTAAATCTGGCCTGTCTTCTTTGATAAGACTTCAACATCAAAAATAGCAGATGTGAGATGTGACTCCTGTTCAAAAGTGAGTTCAAAAGTGAGATTAGAAAGCAGATTTTTCTTAAATTGCAGCTGATTCTGCCTTTTAGCTTTTATTATTTAAAGAATAGAAAAGAAATCTTTAAATCTTTATTTCTTTGAAAAGTAACATCAAAGCTTCACCCAAAAAGATGGAATAACTCATTACCAAGTGGGTGTGTCTTTCTCAGGAATTTAATTTTGGGAAAAAGAACCTTTATCACTTTGAGGTGTACTCAAGCAAACAGATGATTATCATACTGGCTGCTAAGAAGGACCAGGCATGCTTGCTTCATCTTTGCAATCTGCATTTCCGAACTCCATGTTCTTAATTCACATCTTACAACATTTATCTTAGTGGTGAGAGATTTAGCTTTTGTAAAACTGAAAATTCCTTGACACAGACCTAATGTTGAAGGAAAGAGAAGGACACGGTATTATTGTCTTTAATGTAACACAGCAAAGGGGAGAAGTGTCCCTGAAAAATGAAAGCACAAGGACCCCATGCTAATGGGGCCACAAGCTGTCACACACACTGATGCTCTGGGGAAATGTGGACCCAGCGCCAAGCAGGGTTGATGGACAGCTAGGTGTGAGGCTGCCAGTCACAGAGGCTGCACCCGACCAACCCCTGGGGTGCAGCCTCCGTGAGATGTGTGTCTGCCGTTGCTGGAGCTCCACATCCACCTTCATCTTGCAGATGAGCTGTCCCAGCAGGCGGGCTGGCTGTGTCTGCAACCACCCGGCTGAATCCAAAGTAAAATGTGGGTGCTCATCCACATAAATATTTCAGTGGCTGCAAATGCCTAAGGTCAATCTTGCCAAGTATCTGGAGTAGAGAACCTAGTAAGTTGACTAAATATTGAAGAGGAGGAAACAGACGTAAGGAAAACTGTAGGAAGTAGGTGTATCATTGTCAGATGAGGAGGTCTGGGTTGGGGTAAAGCGCCCGCTGGAAATCAGGAGAACTTGAGGGCCAGGACCCTCTGTGTGACTTAACTCATCTGACCTCACAGGGTCTGAATTTCTCCAATTGTAAATAAAGGGGGGTACATTATTATTTTAAGTTTCTTTCATTTGTGAAATTTACAGCTTTTATTTGAATCATAAAAATTAAAGAGGCATGGGCTTCCCTTGGTGGTGCGGTGGTTAAGAATTCGCCTGCCAATGCAGGGGACACGGGTCCTATTCTTGGCCCGGGAACATCCCACATGCCGCAGAGCAACTAAGCCTGTGTTCCACAACTACTGAGCCTGCACTCTAGAGCCCGCGAGACACAACTACTGAGCCTGCACTCCACAACTACTGAAGCCCGCGCACCTAGAGCCTGTGCACCACAACAAAGAGTAGCCCCGCTCGCCGCAACTAGAGAAAGCCTACGTGCAGCAACAAAGACCCAACGCAGCCAAAAATAAATAAATTAATTAATTTAAAAAATTAAAGAGGTGTAATAGCTGTCCTATAATTTAGTCTGGGAGAAAAGTCTACACCACTTCTTTAAATCCTTTCACAATCAACATTCCCTTTCACCACTTTTCAAACTGCTGCGTTTGAAAGATGTCTGTCTGCCAAAGAAACAATATTTAAGTAATTTTCTCTAGTTCTCTTTCTCTTCTGTTTTCCTTTCTTCCTTTCATTTTCTAACTCAAAGACACATGTTACTATTAATGAGGATTCAGGTCAGCCTGAGTTAACTACTATTGTCAGACTGAGCTGATACAATTTCTGCCCAAAGCAACTTGACATTTCAGTTAAACTGTGCAGGCTTCTCAAAGGAAATTGGACACTTTCCTTTAAGCCCTTTTGCAGTATTAAAGGTAGCACCTGGATGCCCACGGTCATCTTGTGGAGCCCAGAACTGGGGCTATTCCTATGCACTCTGCTCCTTGTACTGGAGTGTGCGCGTGTCGCTGGTGGTTCTGTTGTGTATCAATTATGTCCCACCAGGTGCAGCCCTTCCACTTCCCTTGTGTACACAGCTCATCATGGGTACCTGCCCTACCTCAGTTTCCCTTAGGCTGCAGGCTTATTTGTGGCTTCTCCACCAGACCTTGGCAAGTCTCTGATCACCTGGTCCAGACAGAGAAGCACCTGGAAAGCAGCTGTTCCTGCAGGTGGCCTGTATCAGTCCCAGGTTCTTGAGTGGTGATTCTGAATGTGTCTTCTGCAACGTCAGTGAACACACTTTAGAAACTGGATGTGGTAGTTGAATCAACGCCAGGCTTTACAACAAAAACAAATGGCTGAGGGGCTTCCCTGGTGGCGCAGTGGTTGAGAATCTGCCTGCCAATGCAGGGGACACGGGTTTGAGCCCTGGTCTGGGAAGATCCCACGTGCCGTGGAGCAGCTGGGCCCGTGAGCCACAATTACTGAGCCCGCGCATCTGGAGCCTGTGCTCCGCAACAAGAGAGGCCGCGATAGTGAGAGGCCCGCGCACCGTGATGAAGAGTGGCCCCCGCTTGCCACAACTAGAGAAAGCCCTCGCACAGAAACGAGGACCCAATACAGCCAAAAAATAAATAAAATAAATAAATTTAAAGTAATTCACTTGTAAAAAAAACCCAAAAAACAAAAAAAAAACAAATGGCTGACACTCAGGCAGGCAGCTTCGCTGTAAGACAATGTGGGGAACAGTCAGAGGGCCTGAGCTTTACAGCTGACTAAATGCGGAGGATCACATCAAGGCCTTTGACCTGTCGATCATTAAAGAAGAATTTATCGGGTGGAGAAGAAGATGGCGGAAGAGTAAGACGCGGAGATCACCTTCCTCCCCACAGATACATTAGAAATACATCTACACGTGGAACTGTTCCTACAGAACACCCACTGAACGCTGGCAGAAAACGTCAGACCTCCCAAAAGGCAAGAAACTCCCCACGTACTTGGGTAGGGCAAAAGAAAAAAGAAATAACAGAGACAAAAGAATAGGGACGGGACCTGCACCTGTGGGAGGGAGCCGTGAAGGAGGAAAGGTTTCTATGCACTAGGAAGCCCATGCACTTGGAAATGGGGGGAGGGAAGAGGGGAAGCTTCAGAGCCATGGAGGAGAGCACAGCCACAGGGGTGCGGAGGGCAAAGCGGAGAGATTCCTGCACAGAGGATCGGCGCCGAGCAGCACTCACCAGCCCGAGAGGCTTGTCTGCTCACCCGCCGGGGCGGGCGGGGGCTGGGAGCTGAGGCTCGGGCTTTGGTCGGATCGCAGGGAGAGGACTGGGGTTGACGGCGTGAACACAGCCTTAAGGGGTTAGCGCACCACAGCTGCTGGGAGGGAGTCCGGGAAAAAGTCTGCAGCTGCCGAAGAGGCAAGAGACTTTTTCTTGCCTCTTTGTTTCACGGCGTGCAAGGAGAGGGGATTCAGAGTGCCGCCTAAACGAACTCCAGAGACGGGCGCGAGCCGCGGCGATCTGCGCGGACCCCAGAGACGGGCATGAGACGCTAAGGCTGCTGCTGCCGCCACCAAGAAGCCTGTGTGCGAGCACAGGTCACTCTCCACACCGCCCCTCCCGGGAGCCGGTGCAGCCCGCCATGGCCAGTCTCCTGTGATCCGGGGACAACTTCCCCGGGAGAGCGCACGGTGCGCCTCGGGCTGGTGCAACGTCACGCCGGCCGCTGCCGCCACAGGCTCGCCCCGCATCCGTACGCCTTCCTCCCCCCGGCCTGAGTGAGCCAGAGCCCCCGAAGCAGCTGCTCCTTTAACCCTGTTCTGTCTGGGCGGGGAACAGACGCCCTCAGGCGACCTACACGCAGAGGCGGGTCCAAATCCAAAGCTGAACCCCGGGAGCTGTGCGAACAAAGAAGGGAAAGGGAAACCTCTCCCAGCAGCCTCAGAAGCAGCGGATTAAATCTCCACAAACAACTTGATGTGCCTGCATCTGTTGAATACCTGAATAGACAACGAATCATCCTAAATTCAGGAGGTGGACTTTGGGAGCAGGGTATATTAATTTTTCCCCTTTTCCTTTTTTTGTGAGTGTATACGTATAAGCTTCTGGGTGAGATTTTGTCTGTATAGCTTTGCTTTATAATAGCTTTATTTTATCCTCTTTCTTTCTTTCTATTTTTTCTCCCTTTTACTCTGAGCCGTGTGGATGAAAGGCTCTTGGTGCTCCAGCCAGGCATCAGGGCTCTGCCTCTGAGGTGGGAGAGCCAACTTCAGGACACTGGTCCACAAGAGACCTCCCAGCTCCACGTAATACCAAATGGTGAAAATCTCTCAGAGATCTCCATCTCAACATCAAGACCCAGCTTCACTCAATGACCAGCAAGCTACAGTGCTGGACAACCTATGCCAAACAACTAGCAAAACAGGAACACAGCCCCATCCATTAGCAGAGAGGCTGCCTAAAATCATAATAAGGCCACAGACACCCCAAAATACACCACCAGACGTGGACGTGCCCACCAGAAAGACAAGATTCAGCCTCATCCACCAGAACACAGGCACTAGTTCCCTCCACCAGGAAGCCTACACAACCCACTGAACCAACCTTAGCCACTGGAGACAGATACCAAAAACAACGGGAACTACGAACCTGCAGCCTGTGAAAAGGAGACCCCAAACACAGTAAGATAAGCAAAATGAGACGACAGAAAAACACACAGCAGATGAAGGAGCAGGGTCAAAACACACCAGACCTAACAAATGAAGAGGAAATAGGTAGTCTACCTGAAAAAGAATTCAGAATAATGATAGTAAGGATGATCCAAAATCTTGGAAATAGAATAGACAAAATGCAAGAAACATTTAACAAGGACGTAGAAGAACTAAAGAGGAACCAAGCAATGATGAAAAACACAATAAATGAAATTAAAAATACTCTAGATGGGATCAATAGCAGAATAACTGAGGCAGAAGAATGGATAAGTGACCTGGAAGATAAAATATTGGAAATAACTACTGCAGAGCAGGATAAAGAAAAAAGAATGAAAAGAACTGAGGACAGTCTCAGAGACCTCTGGGACAACATTAAATGCACCAACATTCGAATTATAGGGGTCCCAGAAGAAGAAGAGAAAAAGAAAGGGACTGAGAAAATATTTGAAGAGATTATAGTTGAAAACTTCCCTAATATGGGAAAGGAAATAGTTAATCAAGTCCTGGAAGCACAGAGAGTCCCATACAGGATAAATCCAAGGAGAAACACGCCAAGACACATATTAATCAAACTGTCAAAAATTAAATATAAAGAAAACATATTAAAAGCAGCAAGGGAAAAACAACAAATAACACACAAGGGAATCCCCATAAGGTTAACAGCTGATCTTTCAGCAGAAACTCTGCAAGCCAGAAGGGAGTGGCAGGATATACTTAAAGTGATGAAGGAGAAAAACCTACAACCAAGATTAATCTACCCAGCAAGGATCTCATTCAGATTTGATGGAGAAATTAAAACCTTTACAGACAAGCAAAAGCTGAGAGAGTTCAGCACCACCAAACCAGCTTTACAACAAATGCTAAAGGAACTTCTCTAGGCAAGAAACACAAGAGAAGGAAAACACCTACAATAACAAACCCAAAACATTTAAGAAAATGGGAATAGGAACATACATATCGATAATTACCTTAAATGTAAATGGATTAAATGCTCCCACCAAAAGACACAGACTGGCTGAATGGATACAAAAACAAGACCCATATATATGCTGTCTACAAGAGACCCACTTCAGACCTAGAGACACATACAGACTGAAAGTGAGGGGATGGAAAAAGATATTCCATGCAAATGGAAATCAGAAGAAAGCTGGAGTAGCAATTCTCATATCAGACAAACTAGACTTTAAAATAAAGACTATTACAAGAGACAAAGAAGGACACTATATAATGATCAAGGGATCGATCCAAGAGGAAGGTATAACAATTGTAAATATTTATGCACCCAACATAGGAGCACCTCAATACATAAGGCAAATACTAACAGCCATAAAAGGGGAAATCGACAGCAACACAATCATAGTAGGGGACTTTAACACCCCACTTTCACCAATGGACAGATCATCCAAAATGAAAATAAATAAGGAAACACAAGCTTTAAATGATACATTAAACAAGATGGACTTAATGGATATTTATAGGACATTCCACCCAAAAACAACAGAATACACATTTTTCTTAAGTGCTCATGGAACATTCTCCAGGATAGATCATATCTTGGGTCACAAATCAAGCCTTGGTAAATTTAAGAAAATTGAAATCGTATCAAGTATCTTTTCCGACCACAACGCTATGAGACTAGATATCAATTACAGGAAAAGATCTGTAAAAAATACAAACACATGGAGGCTACACAATACACTACTTAATAACGAAGTGATCACTGAAGAAATCAAAGGGGAAATCAGAAAATACCTAGAAACAAATGACAATGGAGACACAACGACCCAAAACCTATGGGACGCAGCAAAAGCAGTGCTAAGAGGGAAGTTTATAGCAATACAAGCCTACCTCAAGAAATAGGAAACATCTCGAATAAACAACCTAACCTTGCACCTGAAGCAATTAGAGAAAGAAGAACAAAAAAACCCCAAAGCAAGCAGAAGGAAAGAAATCATAAAGATCAGATCAGAAATAAATGAAAAAGAAATGAAGGAAACAATAGCAAAAATCAATGAAACTAAAAGCTGGTTCTTTGAGAAGATAAACAAAATTGATAAACCATTAGCCAGACTCATCAAGAGAAAAAGGGAGAAGACTCAAATTAATAGAATTAGAAATGAAAAAGGAGAAGTAACCACTGACACTGCAGAAATACAAACGATCATGAGAGATTACTACAAGCAACTCTATGCCAATAAAATGGGCAACCTGGAAGAAATGGACAGATTCTTAGAAATGCACAACCTGCCGAGACTGAACCAGGAAGAAATAGAAAATATGAACAGACCAATCACAAGCACTGAAATTGAAACTGTGATTAAAAATCTTCCAACAAACAAAAGCCCAGGACCAGATGGCTTCACAGGCGAATTCTATCAAACATTTAGAGAAGAGCTAACACCTATCCTTCTCAAACTCTTCCAAAATATTGCAGAGGGAGGAACACTCCCAAACTCATTCTATGAGGCCACCATCACCCTGATACCAAAACCAGACAAAGATGTCACAAAGAAAGAAAACTACAGGCCAATATCACTGATGAACATAGATGCAAAAATCCTCAACAAAATACTAGCAAACAGAATCCAACAGCACATTAAAAGGATCATACACCATGATCAAGTGGGGTTTATCCCAGGAATGCAAGGATTCTTCAATATATGCAAATCAATCAACGTGATAAACCATATTAACAAATTGAAGGAGAAAAACCATATGATCATCTCAATAGATGCAGAGAAAGCTTTCGACAAAATTCAACACCCATTTATGATAAAAGCCCTGCAGAAAGTAGGCATAGAGGGAACTTTCCTCAACATAATAAAGGCCATATATGACAAACCCACAGCCAATATTGTCCTCAATGGTGAAAAACTGAAACCATTTCCACTAAGATCAGGAACAAGACAAGGTTGCCCACTCTCACCACTATTATTCAACATAGTTTTGGAAGTGTTAGCCACAGCAATCAGAGAAGAAAAAGAAATAAAAGGAATCCAAATCGGAAAAGAAGAAGTAAAGCTGTCACTGTTTGCAGATGACATGATACTATACATAGAGAATCCTAAAGATGCTACCAGAAAACTACTAGAGCTAATCAATGAATTTGGTAAAGTAGCAGGATACAAAATTAATGCACAGAAATCTCTTGCATTTCTATACACTAATGACGAAAAATCTGAAAGTGAAATTAAGAAAACACTCCCGTTTACCATTGCAACAAAAAGAATAAAATATCTAGGAATAAACCTACCTAAGGAGACAAAAGACCTGTATGCAGAAAATTATAAGACACTGATGAAAGAAATTAAAGATGATACAAATAGATGGAGAGATATACCATGTTCTTGGATTGGAAGAATCAACATTGTGAAAATGACTCTACTACCCAAAGCAATCTACAGATTCAATGCAATCCCTATCAAACTACCACTGGCATTTTTCACAGAACTAGAACAAAAAATTTCACAATTTGTATGGAAACACAAAAGACCCCGAATAGCCAAAGCAATCTTGAGAACGAAAAATGGAGCTGGAGGAATCAGGCTCCCTGACTTCAGACTATATTACAAAGCTACAGTAATCAAGACAGTTTGGTACTGGCACAAAAACAGAAATATAGATCAATGGAACAGGATAGAAAGCCCAGAGATAAACCCACGCACATATGGTCACCTTATCTTTGATAAAGGAGGCAAGCATATACAGTGGAGAAAAGACAGCCTCTTCAATAAGTGGTGCTGGGAAAATTGGACAGGTACATGTAAAAGTATGAAATTAGAACACTCCCTGACACCATACACAAAAATAAACTCAAAATGGATTAAAGACCTAAGTGTAAGGCCATACACTATCAAACTCTTAGAGGAAAACATAGGCAGAACACTCTATGACATAAATCACAGCAAGATTCTTTTTGACCCAGCTCCTAGAAAAATGGAAATAAAAACACAAATAAACAAATGGGACCTAATGAAACTGAAAAGCTTTTGCACAGCAAAGGAAACCATAAACAAGACCAAAAGACAACCCTCAGAATGGGAGAAAATATTTGCAAATGAAGCAACTGACAAAGGATTAATCTCCAAGATTTACAAGCAGCTCATGCAGCTCAATAACAAAAAAACGAACAACCCAATCCAAAAATGGGCAGAAGACCTAAATAGACATTTCTCCAAAGAAGATATACAGATTGCCAACAGACACATGAAAGAATGCTCAACATCATTAATCATTAGAGAAATGCAAATCAAAACTACAATGAGATATCATCTCACACCGGTCAGAATGGCCATCATCAAAAAATCTAGAAACAATAAATGCTGGAGAGGGTGTGGAGGAAAGGGAACACTCTTGCACTGTTGGTGGGAATGTAAATTGATACAGCCACTATGGAGAACAGTATGGAGGTTCCTTAAAAAACTACAAATAGAACTACCATACGACCCAGCAATCCCACTACTGGTCATATACCCTGAGAAAACCATAGTTCAAAAAGAGTCATGTACCAAAATGTTCATTGCAGCTCTATTTACAATAGCCAGGACATGGAAGCAACCTAAGTGTCCATCATCGGATGAATGGATAAAGAAGATGTGGCACATATATACAATGGAATATTACTCAGCCATAAAAAGAAATGAAATGGAGGTATTTGTAATGAGGTGGATGGAGTTAGAGTGTGTCATACAGAGTGAAGTAAGTCAGAAAGAGAAAAACAAATACAGTATGCTAACACATATATATGGAATCTAAGGGAAAAAAAAAAAAGGCCATGAAGAACCTAGTGGCAAGACAGGAATAAAGACACAGACCTACTAGAGAATGGACTTGAGGATATGGGGAGGGGGAAGGGTGAGATGTGACAGGGTGAGAGAGTGTCATGGACATATATACACTACCAAATGTACAACAGATAGCTAGTGGGAAGCAGCCGCATAGCACAGGGAGATCAGCTCGGTGCTTTGTGACCACCTAGAGGGGTGGGATGGGGAGGGTGGGAGGGAGGGAGATGCAAGAGGGAAGAGATATGGGAACATATGTATATGTATAACTGATTCACTTTGTTATAAAGCAGAAATTAACACACCATTGTAAAGCAATTATACTTCAATAAAGATGTTTAAAAAAAAAAAAAGAATTTATCAGTCAGTGCAGTAACTTTTAGTGAAACAGTGAAGAGGAAAACCTATCAAAAAACAGATGATAGGCCTGTAGGATCAAGAAACAGACAAGGTAGATTGCATTCTGATCTCCAGGGAACAGGCAGAGTTTAGATTTGCAAAACATTGTCTCACTATCTCAACTGAATTGATAGTTCAAGGGCTCTAAAATACGGATAAGCCTAGTTGAAGAATAATTGGATAAATTTACAAATAATTGATGACTACCTTGTAAGTTCAGAATTTACCCAAATATATTTGCTAATGTGTCCACAGCCATGTATTTTCATTCTTAATTTAGCCTATTCTCCAGGGTCCACGCTTGATTCCGAACTTCTGACATTATCTTTGAGAACATTCAGAAGCCTGTCTGTCTGCTCCAAGAAGTTTAAAAGCATCTGTCAAATCATTAGACAATTTCTCCAACAGCCTGTATTCATGTAAGGGTAATTCAACGGATTTATTCAGTGGCCATGACATCTAATTGTTTCTCTGAGGACCTGATTAAAACCCTTAAAACTCAAGCCTGGGAACAG
Organism: Eubalaena glacialis; assembly: GCF_028564815.1. Lineage (NCBI taxonomy): Eukaryota > Metazoa > Chordata > Mammalia > Artiodactyla > Balaenidae > Eubalaena > Eubalaena glacialis. The sequence continues at coordinate 6,790,736 of NC_083727.1, read as the reverse complement.
AAGCAATCTCCAAAGGTAACAAGACATTTGAAATGAAAAATCTCAGAGACAGAGTAAGCAAACCGGAAGGAGGTGACTCAAAGGCTGAAGGCAGAGTCACAGGCGCACAGGGCATCAGAGGATGAAAGCGCCGTGTGGTCACATCAGCCTGGAGACAGTGTTTGCGTGCCGGCAGCGTGACCTTGAGGGGCTCCTGTCTCTCCAGAGCGACAATCCTGTGCGTTTCACCTCGGAGGCAGCATGGTCCCCACAGACCTGGGGGCACTGCTTGTTCCATATCACACTGAGCCCCGAGCATGAGGCCCGAGCAGTGAGACCCACTGTGATGGGAAACATGCTCCGGGCGCCCTTGCTGTCGAGTGCACAGGGGGATTTGTCTAATTCAACCTCTCTGCCTTGGGAAGAACAAGACTTATGCCATCCCAAATTAACAAGAGCTATCCCCTAAATAATTCCTGTGTTTCACTTTCTCTAGTGCACATTTTATGGCATGTTTAAAACAATATTCTAGCAATCTCCATGAGTGCCCTTGAACTACCCCCAAGGCCTTCACAAGTTCAACCTGGAAGCAAGCAGTGGGTACGTTCCTCAGCAAAGCTCTCACAGATTCAAGGAAATTTCAAGCTCCCAGGGCCCATGGTTATCAGCTTGTGTCCCTCCGCTCACTTTTCTCACGAGAAAACCAAAACCCCAGGAGGTAAAGAAAGGTGGTCTTTGTTGAGGTAAAGAAAGGTGGTCTCTGGAATTCTGCGAGGCGCCCTCAACAGGTTGGCCCATTTAATTCTCACAGCCGCCGGGAGAGACGGTGCCATCAATGGCATTTTGTACAGAGGAAGGGACAGAGGCTGGAGATGCAGATGGGGGATCTCATATCCTTTGTCTGACAACTAGGCCCACCTTCCTAAGGTCACAGAGGTCGTGAGAAGAGCCAGGATGAAAATCTGCCCTGGTTCAGAGGCTTTCCTGCTTCCGGTTGCAGAGTATTTAAGACTCCAAGACGCATCTACAGCGTATAACACTGAAACAAGCACGAGTCCCTCACTGCCTTCTTTAAAGCAGTTTTCAGTAAGCTTCGGCTTCCTTCTTTAAATGGATTTTCTCTTCACAGATGCGGTGTGACCGAGACAGAGGAACATTCTGATGCCTCGTTAGCTAGCTGCATCGTTTTCCATCTTAGCCCATCATCAGAACTCCTCTCTAGCGGGCGTGTAATTCCTGCCGCCCCTCCTGCGCACCTCCAGCAGCACGTGACCCCTCCAGGCAGGGCGCGGGCCGCTTCTTCACCCCACGTCCTGGCACACCGCCGGCGCACAGGTGGGCAGCGTCTGTTGAGTGAAGCCATGACTGTGGGACAGAGCCTGGCGGAGGCCGCTGCACCGCGTGGAAGACAGGTTTACACGTGGTGGAGTCCGGCTCTTCACTGCCTGTTTTTCTCCCCTTGAGGTAAACAGCGTCGTTGTTCAGATCGGCTTACACGCATACGTCAGTGAGTATAACCAACAATGTCATTCGGAACAGAACACGATTCTGGCAGCAGTTCTAACAAAAGAAAGCATTGAGAAGTCTGGCAAATCCTGCTGCAGATGTGCCCACAGGAAATGAATATCATACGGACACGCACGCATTTCTTACTGCTGTCTCTCCGCTCTGAACAGGCGGTTACCAAACTGTGTTCCACGGAGCCCTCTGGTTTGCTCATGACCTTGGAGGCCTCTGAGAGGGAGAACACGGAGGGGTCCTGGGGAGGCTGCTCTCACTTACCCCCCCACCCTGGTTTGTATGATTTCTGTTTCAATTCATATGAAAGCATCATTACATGATGGTTTTTGTTTGTTTATATGTACGTTTGTGCTTTTTAAAAAACTAATTTAAAACCATTCAATAACTTGGCTAATTTTATTTTGTTAATTATTATCTTTTTGGTTTTTTTTACAAACTGGGCGTAATAAGCCTCAAATGGTGATACTCATAAAAATTATTTTGTGTCTGAAACTTTCAGATCTCCATGCTAAAGTTTCCAAATAACCACACCTGGGACAATGATATGAATGGTGGGTAAAAACTGCTTGCCCTGGATTGAATCACAATGTGAATTATCACAAAAATTGAACAAAAACAGTAAGTGAGAGGCAATATTAGATACAGGACAGAGAAGCAACAGGGCCCATTTCTATAATAAAAACTACCACTTATTAAGCAGCCATTGTTAGCTTTGCATACCTTATTTCTAATTCTCATTATTCTCTACGGAATATATTAATGTATTAGGAATAATATTAATATTCTTAACATTAGGAATGATGACCAAGAGGATGATTCACATGGCCAGGCCACAAGCAGAAAGATCCCCCAAACAGCCTCTAATCCTGGTCTTCCTGTCTCTGAAGTCCATGGTCTTCCCATCGCCATCCTCATGCCATCCTAGCTTCAAGAATGACGCGTGGCTTCAAGAATGACATGCAATCCGGGCTCCTGTGGTGACTGTGCATAGTTTTTCTAGCCCTCCTCTATACTTCAGTTTTGTCCACAGACTGGCTTCCACCATGGTCACAAAAGGGTTGTCACTTGTGAGGGGAGTGATGGAGACAAAGAGATTGCTCCTCCAACTACAGTGAAAAATGTTTCTTAAGTCTCCTTGGATCAACCTGCAGCAGTCCATAGAAGAAATCATGCACGGATTGGCTTAAGGTTGGGCTTTCAAAGGATAAGTGGCAAAGGTGTGGAATCATCACCAGGACCCAATACTGCTCAGTCCAGGAGACGGATCATGCCTAGTGTTGAGGTGGGTTGCTGAAGGAAAGTAGGGTTTTGTTATTAGTAAGGAGGAACTGAAACTGTGTGGGCGATCAACAATGTCTATCACACACTGCTAAAAAGGAACTGATATTTGTGTGATTGTTCTAAAGTCACTGCAGAGGCAGTCCATGACTCAATATGGACTTAGGGAGAATATCACAAAATGGGCCATTGTAAACTGAAATTTAGAACACACATGATTTTTATCCTGACTGCATGCACTATTGTCTTTATCAGTTCAAACATGACTGAAAAGTATTAAATGAGCAAGTAAATATAAAACAAAGAAAAATGAAAGAATGACATGTGGGCAGGTGCGTTTCATAAGGATTTGTCAAGTGACTAAATGAAGTATGACTCTGAAAAGGTACCTTCCACAAGCGATTCTAGCTCAGTTTTTAACAAAAGCCAAGTCAATGGCATTTGAAATTGCTCTTTTAATTGCAATGATAGTGACAATGACAGCAGCAGCCCACATGTGCTGAGAGCTGACCCTGTGCCAGACGCTGCTCCAAGCACCTTATTCTGTCTCAGTGAGCCCTAAGTGTAGATATTAGTATTGTGCCCACTTGATAGGTGGGAAAACTGAGGCACAGAAGGGTTAAAGAAGGTGCCCAATTTCACACAGCTGTGGAATGGTAGTTGTGTGGTATTTGAACATAGGAGTGTTGGAACATAGTCAGTCTGGTTCCAGAGCTCAGATATTTAGCACAGAGCTCCTATTTTAATGCATATGGAACCATGAAAGGATATTATTCATCATACAGAAGTTATATGATCTCTCCTTCTTCTCTGAAAGGAACTGAGGATTTGATCAGGGAGACACAAAACAATGAAATGACTGTGTGCAGGATCAAGGCTGAGAGAGGGGACCCTCAGTGTGGACAGACGAAGTCAGGGCAGACTTCATGGAGGAGGTGGGCCTCCCAGGGTCCTGGAAGGATACCCAGTTCTGAGCAAGGCTGAAAGCATGTCCTGACAGGGGAACCCAGGAGTGGAGTCACGGAAGGAAGTCTGTGAGAGGATGCTGACCTGGCCAGGGGACCGGGTGGTATACAGAAAGGAAGGCTGGATGAAACTGACCAGCCAGCCGACGCAGCACAAAAGAGCACGCGGTGACCTGCGCTGAGGATGGAGCCATTTTGTTGCGTCGTAATAAGGATGCCTTTTGGTCAGTCCCTGCACTCCCCAGTTGGCCACTGAGGACACTTGAGTTTGCAGACATATTGCGGCACCTTTTAGAAGCAGCAGAAGAGACAAAGACCAGAGGATTTCAGGGACGCAGTGGCAGTGATCAGAAGCGATGGGGCAGCTGGTGCACAACTGTGTAAAGTGGGGCAAAGGCCAGGGAAGGCACAGTCGGCCGCTGCCCTGAGAGGTGGCCACCCACACTGTGCTGCAGGCGGGAGCTGGGGTTGGCTCATTCTGTCCCACTCTTGCCAGATTATCAAAACGAGTTCAGTGTGGATTCAGTGGCCTGTATTTTCCTATATAAACTTGCTGTTATAACTTCATTCTGTTTTCACAGGAGGAGTCAGATTAGAGGTGACCCTCTCTTAAAAAAAGGAGTGGGGATGAGATGCTTACAAGATAAGTTCAGTAGGTAGCACCGTGGTGAAAATAATTCTGTGATTTTTTTAAAAAGTTGGTTTTCTGAATAATAAAATAAACTGAGAGAGATACTAATTTGTGACTGAAGAAATCACTGCATCCCTCACTTCAAGGGACTGATCACCTGTGTTTGAAGTGAGCACAAAGCTTTCTGAGGTACATGTTGTAATTAAGCTTTCATTACTTGGGGTCCAAAGTAAACAAGAAAAATCTAAATATCAACTATTATGTATTATTTTATTCACTTTTTCTTAGTTCACCACTTAAGAAAACAAAATACAGCTTAATTGTCTTATAAGAATCTCCATTTTCTATTCTAAGGTATTATTTTTAACTACTGTTCAATATAAATACTATAATCTTCATTTTCAAAAAATTGATGACATGAAATACTTTAAGATGATTTGATGCTTAGCTTAGAAACATAAACAATGATTTTGGCTTGCAGAAAAATTTGGTGTCAATTCGTTAGTATTAAAAAAATTGACTTTGCAGTATTCTTGATTTTATAATATTAATAACATCTAGCCAAATGATTTCCATTTGGTGCCAGTGTGCTCTGGATAAAGAATAACACAAAGAAAAACTTTCGTGGGGGAGGGATAGATTGGGAGTTTGGGATTGACATGTACCCACCGCTATATTTAAAATAAATAACCAACAAAGACCTACTGTATAGCACAAGGAACTCTGCTTAATACTCTGTAATAGCCTAATGGGAAAAGAATTTGAAAAAGAATAGAATCAGGTATATGTGTAACTGAATCACTTTGCTGTACACCTGAAACTAACACACAATTGTTAATCAACTATACTCCAATATAAAATTTAAAAAAAGAAATAACTATTCTTTTCCATTGAATGGTCTTGGCACCCTTGTTGAAAACCAATTTACCATAAATAGGAGGATTTGTTTCTGAGCTCTCAGTTCTGTTCCATTGATCTATATGTCTGTCTTTATTCCATTACCACATTGGCTAGATCACCATAGCTGGTAGTAAGTTTTGAAATTGGGATCTGTGAGTCCTCTAACTTTTTTTCTTCTTTTTCAAGTATGTTTTAGATATTCTGGATTACTTGCATTATCATGTGAAATTTAGGATCGGCTTGTCAATTTTTTTTGCAAAATAAAGCCAGCTTGGATTTTGATAGGGGGACAAAAAAGAAAAACTTTCCTTGTAAGAATTGTTTATTCAAAGTTTTATGCTTTGATAAATTGACCAGATAGTCTCTTCCAGGGCCTGGTTTTAGAAAAAGTAGTAGACTTAATTACTCAATATAATAGCGATCTACCTTTCTTTTCCATAAATCATGCCAATAAAAACACAGGAAACAGATATACATCTTATACATACATGGATATAGAAATATGGGACAAATAAGGAAAGAGGAGAATTGCCAGTAAAATGAAAATGGAGAGAAAATATGGGGATTCTTGCGAGGAACACAGGTTTAGATCCTGCCTTGGGCAAATCTTGACTTTAGTAACCCAGGTTGCAGCAAAAAAACAGCATACGATTAATACTCTACTCAAAGGCTGTTATATGGAACCACAATCTGCAATATCATGGACTTTCCAGGTAAGAGGGGAAGGTCTTGGGAGGGGGCTGGCAAGGGGAAGATTGCAGGTGGGCTCAGGGATGAGCTGATGTCTGCTGTCTCCATATAAGCCTGATGGGAAGAACAAGTGAGCATTATTTTCCAGTCAATTAGACATAAAGTATGATTGCTGCAGCCTGGTGTGTATTCAGTTAGGACTGTAATATGATTACGCTGAGGGTAGGCATATCATAAATTTCCCTGTGTCTATGCCTGACAGCAAGGCTGAACCAGAGCCCCTGCTCCAGCCACAGCTGAGTCTCAGGGTCACCTCCTTCTTCCAGGAGGGAAGAGAGGTTTTCATCAGGAGGGCCCTGACTAGCTAAAGGACAAGGCATTCTGGGGCTGCAGTGCATAGAGAGAAACTTGCATTCATTAAGAACCTACTAAGATCCAGGCATGTCTCCTTGGATGTCACAATTCTCTCTGTGCACTAGGTATTATTATCCTAATTTTACTGATGAAATAATGGACTGAGAGGCCAAATAATTTCCTAAAGTGGTTCCAAGATTCAAAAATAAATCTCTCTGCCAGCAAAACCCAGGATGTTTTCACTATGTCATACCACCATCCCCATGTGCTATGATAGAAAGCTTTGGGAGAGGTTCTCCAAGAGCAGAGCTGCTAATTCACCATCGAAGTCTCTGTGAAACCTAGTTATGGCGCAGAAGGAGATGCTTGGGCAAGAAGTCAAGTCCTTACTTTATAACTAGGTGGCGATTGGTTGGGTCTGTGTCCAGATTCTCCCCCAGCTTAATGCTCAAACACACACGTGGAGAAAAGACAAGGAGAAAGGCAGGAAGGGAGGGATGGAGGGAAATCAACCCAGTGAGCCAGTGAGTGGCAACTTCTGGGTAAAAGGAACTTATACCTGTGTGTGCAGGCATGTGTGTGTGTATGTGTGCGTGTAATATTAAATCTGATATAAGTGACTGCCTTAACAAAGATCTTATCCATAAATATAATCATAACTCTAATCCTCAAATTTTATGTTGAGGTATCTGTTTGTTATATTATTGTAGAAGCATTTTCAGTTGATTTGGAAGCATTCATCAAACACTGACTGAGGGCTTCCTAGATAAAGCACTGGCAGAATAAGTGCATGTTGAGTCCATGGGCATTTATTGAGCACGTACTATGTTCTGGACCCTGAAGATTCGAACATAAAAAAACAAGGCCCCTGTCCTGTAAGCGCATGCTGCTTGGAATAGCTAAGAAAAACTGTGACAAGAAGAAACCATCATCAATTCTCATTCTTCTCTTTTGAGCTTTCCATAAGAGACGATGAAAGTTACAACCACTTTAGATGTCTACCTGCTTGCCTAGAGAGGAACTAAAGAGAAATCATCCTGAATTCACATAAAGAATATGTAATTGAAGTGATATGAGGTTCTTTTTTCTCATCAGGATATTGATTGCTGGGGGAAAAAATTGCACACAGAGAGAGGAAGTGATGGAGGTGGAGGGAATGTATTTGCTTCAGAGTTGACTCATGAAGTGTCACTGTGTATGCAGCTGCATGCATTTCTGTAGCGCCGCCAAAAATCAATGGAAACAATTAACTGCAGAAAACACGTGGGCACAACAATATTAGTAGCGCGTAATCCTTTCTAGTTAAGAGGTCCTTACTGGATTACTGCAGAAAAGCTCTGGTGTTCTAATTACCTGTGGAAGTCGCACAAGGTTACTGCAAAACATGGTAATTAGATGGTTGTAATATAAGGTGTTAGCAAGGGATTGAGGATTTGCTCTAAGTACTGTGGTGTTTTCATGGCTATTTACTGAGCAAAGTACCAGAATTTAATGGAATTTGGTGGAATTCTCCAATGACTCTTGTGAGCGTGTAGTTAACAAAAATGTATCTTAATGAGTTCCCTGGTTTTTGTGGAAGGGCTGAAGACTCGGATCCTTAACTAATATATGGAAAGTATATAACCTGGATGAGGTAGATTATGTGGATTTCTTTTCGGGATTTATTGTTATCGTCTTCAGGAGGCACTTTATTGGGGGGTATTACATAGCTCTGAGATAGTGACGTGGCTATTAAGAACCCAGCGTTAGAGAGGAAACGGCGCAGAGCTTCCCTCAAACCCGGCATTAACTGAGTCCGTTCTCTTCCGCAGTTCCTTTAATGAGGCGAAAGCGAAAGGAGGCTGCCGGGAAGGCGAGGCTGCCAAGCGTGCAGAGAGCCAGATGCGGCTGCTGCTTTGGAGGCCCTCCACCCTGAAATAATCCCCCTTCTGCTTTGGCGGCCGTGAGAGCTCAAAGCCTCTCTCCAGCCTGTAAGCAGAGGAGGAGGGGACGGTTGCTCTGCTGAGGTGCCTTTTAGACACAAGCTTGAAGTGAAAGCTCTCTGTGGAGCTGCCCGCCCCGATGGAACGGCTACCACGTGAGACAAGACAGCCAGAAAGAATGAAACAAACAAGCAAACGTGCAAACCGCCCCAGGCAGCCGGGAAACACGCGCACTGGCGGAGAGATGCAGGGTTTGGCAGGACCAAGGGAAGAGGGTGACTCTTCACAGCAGGTATCAGGAACAGGGGGCTGCCCGCCGTGAACCCTGATCATGCCTTGTTAACCCCGCAGGGTCGAACTGCTGGTGTAACATCACAAACCCAGCCTCGAGGGGCACAGCTTGTGTCTCTGACCACTGAGAAATCCGGAGGCCAGATGCCATGTCACATCTATCTCTGTAAACCACACATCGACGAGCAGGATGCCGCGCATGTATGTATGCATGGCCATGTGTATGCGCATACAGTGGTACCCTACTTATCTATAAATATGGTATTAGATATCATTTGTGTATGCTAAATTATACCTCATTTTAGTGCTTTCAAGGTATTTTCAGGATGAATTTCTAAGAAGAAGAGGTGATACTTGGTATATTTTAATGCATTGAAATTTTCACTAAGTCTTCGACTCCAGCAATTTAAGTTTTATCAAGGGTCCTCGGTTTTGCTGCCCTCCTTCGCCTGCACCTCTTACTATCCCAAGGGAACAGGAAAAAATCCTTTCCTAGTAGCGCTCTGGAATATTCTAGATCCTTCTGAGGAGACGCTGCACTGGATGAGGGGGATGCTTGTAGAAAGAAGGGCTGAGAGTCTCTGTAATCCATCGGCCTCCAGGCTGACCCACTTCAGATCCTGTCTCCTCTGGGGAGCCTCCCTGCATGAACAACTCGTGTGGGTGGGTCTATAAGTTCTCATCACCTGCGTCGTTCCCTCTTCACCATCCACTCACTCCCCTCCCTTTTCCTTTCATCTCTCACTTACAAGAACTGAAAATTAGAATGCTTCGGAAAACAAAAAAAAGAGAAACTCAACTGATTTTATCTTTTTAAAAGCCCACTGTTTCTACATATTTATATAAATGCTGAATTTATATTCTTCTGTGTTTGCATTTCCTTTGTTATGGTAGCTAATTCCTTTCTATAAATATAAGGAGGGATAGCTTGGTTGAGGCAATATAATTTGACTGGCATATTTTAAATTAAGAGGACAGTAATGATAATAGCACAAGTGTATGTTTTATATATATATTTATGTGTGTGTATATATATATATATATATACTTTTTAAAAAATAGGACAAACTTATTTTATCTTCTGACTTATAAAGCCTGGGACCCAACCCCCTCCCCCTGCGTCTTTTTTTTCTTATTACATAGACATGTTAAGAGTTTTTATATCTTAGCAAAATATGGGCTGTAATTTAATTGACTTAGCAACCTTACCAAGTAACACATTTATTCCCCAGGGAAATTTCTTTTCATGCTTTCTATTAGGACTTCTAATTGACTTCTATTTCTGAATAACTGTTGAAACTAATAAGTTGGAAGGGCTGGTGATTTCAAATAGCTATAAGTGAGGTATCAGAAACTTTTTTTTCCTCCCTGCCAAATCCATAAGTGAGCTAATATATTAAAAGTCAGTATTGAAAATTCTGTCCTTTGAATTGATTTAATGGATGAATCAATGTCTAGTATGACCATCATAATGCAAGAAGATTAAGATCCAGGTACACCAAATACGTAATTATGATAGAGTTAGTCATTCAAAAGGGGGTGCAATTGTGTTTCACTAGTCAGAGAAATAGCAATTAGAAAAGAGTAAAAACTTTTAAGAAATTCAGATGAGTTTTTATTTGGAACTGTCACTCTCTGGGTAGGCATATTTGGTTTAAAATTAACCCCAGATCTCCCTAACATCATATATGTTATTTTTCATTTCATTGGTAATGAGCTATCAATGCCACAAATAATATATATTATTGAAATGTGTGAAAAAAACAGTTCAACAGAACCAGTTTACAAACAATGTAAAATATGTAGTTTTAGAATAATGTCATTTACAGGGGTCTATTTTCTTGCCCAAATCGTTAACTTTTCCTAATCTTGGTAAACACCTAAATGAACAAGATGAGTAAATCTCTCTTTAGGTTAGACCTCTTCTCTGTTTGGTTTCCTCCAAGAGGAAAGACAGAAATGATGCTCTCCTCACATTTCAGATCCATCATAATTCTATCAGCCCGCTCAATACCCTGGTACATTCAGTGCCTATCAAATATTAAAAGCCTCCCATTTTTAAAATTCAAATAACAGCTTTGTCTGTTATCTAGCACTGAATCTGTACTACATTACAAATTTATGATTACCTGTAAATTTCATGCTGATATTTAAGTTTTAAAATACGCTGATGCTTTTAAAAGTGTGTGAGGGCTTCCCTGGTGGCGCAGTGGTTGAGAATCTGCCTGCTAATGTAGGGGACACAGGTTCGAGCCCTGGTCTGGGAAGATCCCACATGCCGTGGAGCAACTGGGCCCGTGGGCCACAACTACTGAGCCTGCGCATCTGGAGCCTGTGCTCCACAACAAGAGAGGCCGCGATGGTAAGAGGCCCGCGCACCGCGATGAGGAGTGGCCCCCGCTTGCCGCAACTGGGGAAAGCCCTCGCACAGAAAAGAAGACCCAACACAGCCAAAAATAAATAAATAAATTAAAAAAAAAAAAAAGAAAAAGAAAAACTCATAGCTAACATCTTAAAAAAAAAAAGTGTGTGAGCATAAACAAAATTATGCAATCATAAAATAAGTTAAGAATTATAGCAGCATTAATGCTAAAGTCTAGATTTTATCTGATATGTATTTGCATTAAATAACCCAACTGATATTTACTGTGTTCCTACTGTGTGCCTGTAGACACAGTGAAAAGCACTGAGAATTCAACTGTGAGCAAGATGACATTGTTCCTGCCTTCTAAGAAATGACGTCAAATAAACTAACAAATAGATAACTGCAAATTGTTACAAGGAGTATAAAAAAAGCAAACAGGGAGCTGTGACCAGGTTACATGGTTATACGGTTAAGACTTTTAAAAGGTGAGACTTGAAGGATGAGAAGGAGCGATGAGCATAGCAGGGGAGAGGGTGGGGCGGTGGGTGGTAGGGAGAAGAGCATGTGCAAAGGCCCTGAACTGGAAGATTGCTTAGTTTGCTTGAGGACCAGAAGGGCAGCCAATGTGGCTACAGAAGGGCAGGAAACGGAAAGAGAGAGATAAAGAAAACTCTCAGGTCTTTGTAGAACATTATGAAAAATTTGTATTTTTTTCCCTAATGAAACAAGAAGCCACTTTTGGGACAAGGATATAATACATTCTGGCTTGTGTATGGTAAATGGATTGTAACGTGCCTGACAGAGAGAAGAGAGACGTTAGTAGATTATCACAGTAGTTGAAGAAACAGACAGTAAAGGCTTGAACTAGGGTGGTGGCCCAGAGACGGAGGAAAGTGAAAATATTTGACATACTTTGGGGATGGTAATCAACAGGAAGTGATGATGGCTTATCAGGGCATCAGAAAGGGAGGAACCAAGAACGGTGCTGAGATTTCTGGTGTAAGCTTGGACGGGGTAACATCGGGGAAGGTTAGAGGAATAGGTCTGGCAGGTGTGTGTATGAGAAGGGTTGGAATCAAGACTGATTTTGAGATCAGCTGAGGCTGAGATGCTTTTGATGGCTTGGAGAATCTGTATGGGGTTTTTGTGGAGTCAGCTTAACATGAAATTCTGAAGGTCTGAGGAGAGCTTAGGATATAAATTTTAAAATGATGTGAATGGGAGGCAGAGGAGGAGAAGCCAAGAGAGGAGGCTGAGAAGGAGCCGCCATCGAGGGAGAAGGGACCCCGAGACCGGCCGCCCACAGTGGGTGCTGGTCAAATAGTTCTGTTGTCATTAACTGGCTTATTTTATTTAGAGGAATATTCCGGTGGAATGGAGGGACCAAAAGCCAGACTGAAGTTAGAGAAGAAGAAAAGGCAGGTAAATAAGTGGAGAGGGCAGATGACAAGCACACTTAGAGTGGGCGAGGCGGGTGTACTGATGCCCAGCTGGGCCCAGCTGCCCGCATGCAGTCACAGGAGCGCGGGTTATACACGGGGGTTAGTTAAGTGTAGGGTCAGACTGCTCACCAGGAGTGAAGGCAGAGTCTGGGGAGCAGGCCAAGCTTCAATGAGCAGGAATGACCAGCAGACCCAATGTCACATGATGAGGAAGGAGAGAAGGTGGTTGAGATGAATGACATGAGCCTCAGAGGCACTTGGGACTACAGAGGGCAACAGGGACCCGGAAGAGAAACTGGGCTGAAAGGATGCTGGCTGTATCTCTGGTCCTGAGGCCGGTCAACAGGGAAGAGAAAGGCTGCCACTGAGAGGGAAGCTGAGGAAGAGGTGTCCTGGGGGGGCTGGCCTGGTGCCAGTGGAGTCCAAGGGGGAGAGGCCATAGGCTAAAAGGCAGAGGAGACAGGAAAGCTCACTGGGCATGGGGGGAGGGTGGTGAGGGCCCAGGGTCAGGTTCAGGAGGGCGAGTAGGTGGGTATTTGTGGGAGGTTGGGGGCTATGGATTGGCGGTGGGTGAGAGTATGGAGGACAGTGGGGCCCAGATGGAGGAGGTAAGACCAGAGGGTCCCTGAGGTCTCTTGGATGGCTGGACACGCTGGATTCTAGCACTGCCCTCCCACAGTTAGACCACAGCTACTGTAGGTGGTAGTGACCAGCCCAGATTCCTTTTCTTTCCTTTCTTTTTGGCTCCTGTCGTCTTTTGTGCAGAGATGACAAATATTGTGCTAAAGAATTTCACAATATTCCTTACCTCTAGTTCAATTATTTTAGACTCTCAACTTCTTACTTTAAAATAAAAATACAACTGTCTCAACATTAGATCATGATGTTTAACACATCACAAATATTCTGTGTGTCACAGAATCTTTTACTGAGAATCTTATGAAGGCTGTGGACCTTTTCCCCTAAACAGTGTTGAAAATTGTCCCCCTTCTCAGGTTCCTGCTCTGGGGGAAAAGCTGTACCACTGTGTCACTGTCAATGGAATTAGCTTACCAGTGAAAATTTTTTTTTTCTTTTGAGTGGAGGTACAGCTAACAAAGTCCAAAACACAAAGTATTTTATTGATCACTTTACCTGACTTAGATTTTTTTTTTCTTTTGAGTGGAGGTACAGCTAACAAAGTCCAAAACACAAAGTATTTTATTGATCACTTTACCTGACTTAGATTTTTTTTTTCTTTTGAGTGGAGGTACAGCTAACAAAGTCCAAAATGCAAAGTATTTTATTGATCACTTTACCTGACTTAGATTTTTTTTTTGTTTATTCAGTAATAATACTGAGCACCCACAGTGTGGGAGGATTTTCTCAAGGGTCTGGGGATACTGTGGCCACAAGTGTGCCCACAAGGGACCCTACACGATGGAGGGAGTTTCTACTATTCTTATCATCTATGCTCTCTGCAACAATCCTCATGGGTAACACATTCTTCTCAAAATACTGCATCGTGTTACATCAGCAGGTCCCTGTAAACAAGAAGGGAACCTCGGCAAAAAAGATGTGGAGGAAAAGAAAACCCCACAATAATCTCTGTCATTCTTGGTGACTTCTCATATGACAGTAATTAGCATCACTCTCAAGTAGTCCTAAAATTGTCGTGTTGGGAAGTTCTGATAACCATTAACACAAAGGGGACTTGATAAGAATATAGAAGGATTGTGCCTATATCTTCATATGGTGGGAAAGAATATATTATACTCCTAACCGATAGTGGGTTATTGGTAGCATTTTTATACATAGGAGGGAACAGGTATTTCAAACAGTGTCTCATCTATGGCGAGGAGTATTTAAGTGATTGCTATCATCATCATAATGATAAAAATAGTTTATTGCTTTCATTATGAAACACATTGCAAAAATGGATACTAGAAAAACACTATTCATAACGATTCAAAAGGAAGCTACTGGAAGTAAAACAACATATCTATTATCCAGAATTTCATCATTTATTATAACATTTCATTAGTCAGGATTTAGGTGTATCATTGGCTGTCTATCTTCCTGGTGACCAGTTCATAGGGAATATCTTATAAAGCAAGTGAATGAGAAACAGACTTTCTCCCCAGAGGCCCGCAGAACTGGCGATTGCCCTCTGTTGCCAGTAGATGGTGGCCATACATTGTTAGATAAGACACGGAGGACAATTACATGTGAGCCTTGAAAATGGACTCATCAGCAATTGAGAATGAATAATCAGCTGGGTTGAAACTGATAAACGAAGGAATTAAATTGATAAAAACTGACGAGACTGATTAAAGGCAAATTCGTAAAAAAGCTAATGGCTTTTACTTAGAAATCATAGTTCACAAAAATTAGTTGAACTAAACATTCTAATGAAGAAAACTTTCTATCAGCTTTTAATTTTTTATTGCTTAGTGTTCCCCAGTTCTTTCTTTAAAACTCTTTTTCATATGCAAGACCAAAAGAGCTGCCTTTTTAAAAACTGAGCTCTACATTTTATGCAGCAGAGTGAGGTCAGCACTCGCTAAAGACCCAAAGATACGGAGACAAGTCACAGCATCCTCGCTCAGACTTTGAGTCAAAAGACAACAACAACTAAAACCTAGAACAGTCTAGATGACTTTGCAAAGGAAGGACAAAGTTGAAGAATAAACACTTTCTCATTTCAGTACTTATTATAAATCGACAATAGTCAAAACAGTATGCTACTGGCATACAAATAGACAAATAGATGATAGAATGGAACACAGAGTAGAGAAGTAGATCCTTATGTTTATGGACAACTGATTGTCGACAAATGTGCAAAGTTAATTCAGTGAAGGAAAGGTATTCTCTTCAATGAATGGTGTTTGAACAACTGGATATCCATATTAAAAAAAGGAACTTTGATTCATAACTTGCACCACACACAAAAGGTAAATGAAAATATATCAGAGACCTTAATATAAAACATAAAACAAAGCTTCTGGAAGAAAATGAGTGACAAAACCTTTGTGACCATGAGTTAGGCAAAGATTTCTTAGATATAACATGTTAAACACAATCCACAAAAGAATACATTGATACACTGGACTTCATCAAAATTAAAAACTTCTGTTTTTTGCAAGACATTGTTCAGAAAATGAAATGATAAGCTGCAGACAGGGAGACAATATTTGCGAATTTTATCTGATAATATACTTGCATCCAGAATACATAAAGGACTCAAATATTTATAACATGAAAATAACCCAAGTTTTTTAAATGGGCAAAAGATCTGGACAGACACTTCACCAAAGAAGATAAAGGAATGGCAAATAAACACATGAAAAGATGCTCAACATCATTAGTCACTAGGGAAATGTATCCTAAGACCATAATGAGATGCCACTACCCACTTGGTAGAGCATCAAAATTCAAAAGACTGATTATATCTAGTGTTGAAAAGGATGTGGAGCAACTAGAACCCTCATACATTCCTGGTAGGAATGCAAAATGGTACAGTCACCTTGGAAAATAGTTTTGTAGTTTCTTAAAAAGAAGCTCTTAAAATATGATCCAGTCATTCCAATTCTAGGTATTTACACACACAAAAAAGAAATATACGCACATACAAAGATTTGCATAAAATTTCACAGCAGCTTTGTTTGTAATAACCAGAAACTAGAAACAACCCAAATGTTCATCAACAGTTCAATGGATAAGCAAATTGCGGTTGTACACATATGATAGGATACAATTCAGCAACAGAAAGGAATAAACTTTTGATAAACACCACAATGATAAAATCCCCCAATAATCTTGCTGTACAAAAGAAATCATACAAAAAAGAGTATATACTATGTAGTAGCATTTACACACAATTCTAGAAAGGGTAAACAGGAAATGAAAACAGACCAGTAGTTACTTGGGGAATGGGAAGGTGGGGCAGGGAGGTGTGAGAGAAATTGATGGGTATGTGTTTTATACTGGTCATGGTGATGGTTTCACTGGTGTATACATATGTATAATCTATCATTTATTTAAAATATAGGCATCTTGTATCAGGCCCACTTAGAGAAGAATCTCTTTAATTGAAGATCAGGAAGCCAAATCTCAGAGAAGTGAAATAACTTGCCTGAGGTCACACAGGTTGAAAGAATTGAAATTCAGTCTCATGTGTGTCCGAGTATAAACCCTGTCTTTCTCCCACTATACCACAGCCAGTTGCCTTAACCTTTCTAGGCCTCTGTTTCCTCATCTATGAAATATCCAGGTGGGTAAAATAATCCCCAAGGTTGCTATCAAATTTAAAGTTCTAGGAGTCCATATGAAGCAAACTCATTTCATGAACAACTTCATTCATTAAAAAATCTCTTATTTCAGAAGATGCCAGATTTCCTCCAAAGTGTACAAGGAGGATAGCAAACATTTCAGTATGTGCTGATGGCACCCCTGCATTGTTTCCATCAGTAAATGATCTCTAGATTCCCTCTGGCACAGTCTTCATTGTAAAGGACGGTGAGAGCACTTCCTTGACCATCCGTTAGAGTGTGTTTGGTTGGAAAGATTGGCCATGACAGTAAGTGAATGCTTCAAAAAGCACCAAAAAGCCATTAAAAATGAGAGACTAATGAACTATTGTGTCCCATTTTCACTTCTAATAACCATGACTCCTTGTGCCTTCAGTACTTCTTAAGACACTAACCATTCTAATAAAGCTTAACAGCAATACAGATTTTTCATCACCGACCAGATTTAGGGAGCATTCATTTTCTACTTTTGTTTTAGTCTACATATGTTCTATGCCACTAATACATATCATGTTTCAATGATCTCTTTCTATTCACAGATTGAGATATATTTAACTTAATTGCTAGGTCCCTATACGTTGCTTTTCCATTGTTTGGCTTATGTGACCTTACTTCTATCATAGGTTATATACAATGGTCATGACATTTCAGACTGTATATCTCACCTTTCAAGTGTGTTTTGGGGTTCCCTGGATATAGAAATATATATATCGAAGCATAAGACTGGGTTCAGTTTTCTAAAGTGTGACCAGTTAGTTGACATGTGATAGTTCAACATAAAAGAAGCTTTGTGATAAAACTGAAGGATGCTGTGTACTTTCAATGAACAAGGCATCACAGCATAAATGTAATGGATTGAACTACAAATCATGTTTGTCAATCAAATGCCTTTTTGTCTTTCTTGTCTCTAAATATACCCTTTTACCACACAGCTCATTCTTGAAAAAAAATCCTGTGGTCATAATGTCAATTGCTAACTTTATTTTCTGTTTACATCATCCACTTATGAATACCCTTTTCTTCAATTTAATTAGTTAGTGTCACTCACATTTTAATTGGTAACAACATTAGACTGAGCTGAAGCTGGAAAGGATGCCACAATGTCAGACCAAGTCACATCAATCTTATAACGGCACCCCGCAGTGGGAACACTAGACAACCCTCCTGCATATATTTGTGCACTAGAATTGGATGTTTACATTTTTAGTTTACTAAAAATGATATATTAAATAGAGTAAAACAACACCTTTAAAGAGGGGAAAGACCCACTTTTTTCCCCTCAATTTCATTTCTGATACCTTCAGTTCAGCAAAATCAAAACTCACGGCAAAAGAATGTGGGTAAAGCCTAAGTCCTCTAAGAGTATAAATCACCAAATATCGCTGATGTTTCCTAATATTTGTGGGTTTCCAGCCTGTCCCTGCACATATTCACATGGTTACTGATGACGTGAGTAGTCAAATGTTCATTAAGGCAATAAGTGTTTCCATTCAAAACATATACTTTGGCCACAAAACAACAAAGTGTTTCTCCCTATGCCATGCTTTTAGCATTCAGCAATAATTTCAGGAGGACAGACTCCCTTAAAATTGAGGCCAAATCCCACCAAAAGAAATTCTATAGCTTAAACAGATGTTCTAGAGAATTACTCAAACTTAATGTCCTGGTCACAAGATATCATGACCATTTTTATTAAGAACAAATAATACAATGAACCATTATGCTGCAACAAAATATAGTGGGTATTTGCCTCAACCCTTCCTTGTCATATTTTTGTATGTCTGTTTCCAAATAAACTGGAAGCTCCCTGAAAGGAGAAATTATGTCTTTTTTAACTTTTTCATTACTATTACCAGCACAGTGCACCAAGCTCAGGAAAAATCTAATCTATGGGTGGTTGGATGGATGGATGGATTTGTGCCATGTAGCACAAAATAACAGGAGACCTTGGTAGAGGGTTGCAAAATGTTCACGTTCCAAATGGCAGTCATCAGATTCACCAGATGTATAAGTTAAAATCAGCAATATCTATCAGCTGACAATATCAAGATATATGTACAAGGGGACCTAAAAGTAAAACAGATTAGAAGACTGACTTGATAAAACTGCAGAATTTTAAACTGATAGAACCATCAGCAACGGACTAGCCCAACTTTACAAGTCAGGAATCTGTTCTGGAGTGAAGGCAGGGGCCCAGGCTCACACAGAGAGCTGGAAGCAGAGCTATCACCAGAAATCCAAGGCACTAACTTCGGTCCATGGCTTTTACGATCTCAGCAATTCAACTGATACGTACTTACGAAGCGGCTTTTCCTGAGGAGGTCAGCACTGAGCAAAATGGGGAATCCAAAGAGAGAACAAGGTTTGAAGGTTGTATTTGAGGTGCTTACAATTTAATTGGAGTTATCAAGAGTGATTTATATCAGGTAATTAGGGCGATTCCAAAATGGAACAGGAGATGAGCATCTTGAGGACATGACCTTGGGCCTAGGGAGGTCTAGGCAGGTAGAGGACACACTGAGGTCTCTGGAGTCACAGAGAGGAAGTGGGCAGGCACTCCAGGCAAGGGGACATAGATAGAAACAGGATTTCTCCAGGTGAGGATTCATAAGCAAAACAGCACTCACAAAGCAGGTACAGAGAGTTCATGAGACAGGAATTCAGGGAGTCAAGGAAGAAATCTAGGCAGATGTGATACTAGATTTCAGGTGCAATATGAAGTCACAGTGGGCTTAACCAGAACAGTGATGTGGTGAAAATGGAATCTTGATTAGTGCAAAAAGAGTGAGCAAATGGACAGTACTGAGAGGACCTGGGAAAAAGGAAATGGATTTTGAGGTTCCTACAGAATTCAGGAATAGAGTAAGGTAGGTATGTTGATGGCTACAAAGCCAGAACAGAAGCAAACAAAAAAGACAAAAGCACCACAAACATGATTAAGAAAGAATCAGAAGGTGTAAGTTTGGGTCTTTTAATTCACAAGTTATTTTCAAGCTATTCATGAGGAAATTTCAGACTATCTGATGTCATGCTGTGCAACAGAAATTTCTGTGATGGTGAAATGTTCTATATCTGCTCTAATATGGTAGCTATTAGATATATTTAAGTTGTTTTGTGATCATGAGAAACTGAATTTTAATTTTATATAATTTAATTGATGTAAATTTAGATTTAAAGAAGCACATATGATCAGTGGCTACGTATTAGACTGTGCAGGTAATCCATTCAGTTTACTATAGAGCCATGGAATAAATGCCTAAAGAAGAAGAATAAAATTCTACAGGTAATATGTTCTGTATTGTTACACTCTTGTTGCGTATCTGCTGTATTCTAGGCCACAATTGTTCTCAACCATTTTAGCACCAAGAAACTCTATTACTATTTTCAAATGGAATTTTTAATTTATCCATCTATTCATGCAACATCCAAGAAAGGATTTGAGACAGTTGTACAAATATAAATAAACAGTAAGATTAAAGTAGATAAACAATTGGAGAGAATGTAAAACAGTAAGAGACTACTAAGGACAAAGATTAAGGACAGCACACAAAAATCCATGCCATAAAATAGCACACTTGCTGAAAATACGCTTTGGAAGCTCTGATCTTTCTAGTGGCCAGAACAGAGGAGACATCATCATCTCTAACAGTTATGTCATGGACATCATAGAAAGTATTCACGAAATTCAGGAGATCAGTGTTTTTCCTGCACTAAAGTCTGAATATCTTTGACACAGATGAGTCAGCTGACCAAGGCATATGACTCTGAATTTCAGTTTGTGAGCTAAGTAAGGATGGCATGTTCCTGCTCCAGAGACCCAGAAGCAGAGGAAACTGGTTTACAGCAAGGGAGGAAGAAAGCAGATAGGCAGAGGCGAAGGAGACGAAGAAGGAGGCTGTCCCACACCTCTCCTTCCGCGACGGGAGACACCCCATCCTTGACAATATGCTCCTCTCTCCTTGCGCCAGCTTTAGGGGCTTCTCTTCCTGCAACCACAAGAGGCCTGGTTTGTGCAGGAGAGATTTCTTCCGCGAGTCGACGCTGCTAGTAGGCACAACCCTCCATGGCGGCCCTACAGGAAGAAGCTCTGAATTTGCCTCTTGCGTTGCCCTTCACTGTGATCTGAGAGCATAACTCTAAAGCAAGTTCAGCCAGAGTAATTCACAGAATTCCATGTCACTAGCCCTCTACCTGGCTTGCTTCCTCCCTTACAAAGTGAAATGTACAATGTTACCTACATTACACTGAATAAAAATTAATTTGCTGTTCGTTTTTAGGATCCTATGATACTCTTCATGAGCGTTTGCAAGTTACAATCTGAAGATCACTCTGTCACCACGAGAGGAGCTGGCATCACGTCCAGGCTGCGATGCCCAGCCACCCCTTCCTGGCCTGTCCCCTCCACTCTCGCTTCTTTGAAACAGTTTTCCTTCCTCCCGCTTGACTGATCTTTTAAAAATGCAAATCTGCTCATGCCACTTCTCCTATCTTAAGCTTCAATGCTTTCGACTTCTCCCAGGGTATTTAAAGAAAGACCAAAGTCTTCTCAGCAACTTCAGGTGCGGCCGACATGGCCCTGCCCACTCTCTGGTCTTTTCTCACCCTGATCCACTCTGGTCTGTGTTCCACTCCTCAAACCTCCTTGTTCCCGCCTGTCTCAAGGTTTTATCTAAGGATGTTTCTTTGGTCAGAACTCTTGCCCCTTTTCTGCCCCACTTCCTCCATTTCTTCTACCCATTTCCTCAGTCAGTAATTGCATAACTCATGGTTTTTGATGAATGTCTGGAACCCCCTTGAGCTGTAAGCTCCAGGAGGGGAACAAGCTTATCTTTTCTGTGAACTGTTGTTTGTCCTTTGACTCAAACAGAGCCTGGGATGTAGTAGATGCTCTTTCCTATAAAATGGCCATGACGGTAAGATCTGCTTTATCTGGGATTCGAAGGGCACACTTTATAAAATATAGAGGCCTATACAGATGCCTTTGTTTTTACTCAGATGATATATATATAAATCACATCTTATTATTCAATAAGATGATATGGTTCAACATATTTCTTAAAGATGTGACCATGAAGATTTTTTTATGGAAATTAAGGTCCACTTCTGAGGTAAGAGAACATTACTTTAAACTATTTGTATAACTTTTTAAGGATTCAGTAATTAAATTATCCACTTCTACATGAAATAAAAAGAGCAAAGTTATTAGGGTGCTTTCTGTAATATAAATAATTAATATTTGCAACTTAGAAATCTATCTCCTTACAATGTACCGTCTCATCAGAAAAATAATATTCTTAAAACAATAGCTAAATGCTTTCAAGTGTACTTTGAATTAAATCCCTCAGGCATCAAAATAGCTCTGTAGACTTTTCTAGAATAATACGTCATTCTGAAACATATTTTATTGGCATCTGGAAAGCAACTGCAAATGTTTCTCTTATATTTAAAGTCCTTAAAAAAAAGACTCCATTGCTAAGCTCTGACAAATGTGCTTCCTACCAGCACGCTGGGTTCCTTTGCAAACACACAAGTCACAATTATAAGCAATTTTGTAAAATGCACGCTATTTTCCCAGGAGAACAGAATGCCTTGGAGTGGTTAAATATGTAATTGGGTAATTTTCTGAAATGCTTATTATTTACTTGAGTCTTACTGCAGTCTCTCTGGTAAATAGAATATCCCTGTTAATGGTTATTATACCCCCAAAAAGCTTCTGCAATTGTCAGTGTTCCTCTAACTTTCCCATAAACACATCATATGACTTGGGATGTAGATCATGAAAAACAGAGCTACCTGTGCCAGGCTTCTTATTTAAATGGCAAGGTGGGCCTCCTTTTCCTTGAACTGGGGTTTTCTGGATTTTAGGCACAGTGGAAAAAGAGTAACAGGACTTTTAAACTTTCTCATGATTTAGATAGTGTCTTAGCTGGTTGCAAATCTCATTATCAGCTTTACAGCTGTTTTTCCACCTTGATTTATTTTTATTTTTTGGATCAGAAGGAAGAATGGCAAAATTGCAGCCTAGAGGTTTCTCTGGAAAATAAAGTTTGAATTTAGCTGTTGTTGATTTATAGCCTGTGTGCTACACTTAGCATGTAAGTACAGATAAGCATACTTTATAGGTAATTACTCCTATTGATATAAAGGTAGCTACAGAAGCTGTGCATAGCCTAGAATAACACCCAGTTCCTGAAACAGTACCTTCTAAAGTGGTATATTAGGTAAATACACTCTGATGATGGTGGTGGTATTTCATCAACAAGAGATCTTACTCCCTCTGAACCAACATCTTTTACTACTTGCCTAGGTATGTATGAATGATAAAAACTCACCAAGACCACTGATTTAACTGAAGTGAAAGTGAATAACAGTCTCTAACTGAAATGAGCACGTTCAAATTAAAACAAGGAGTAAGAAATCCAAAGGATAAATTGCTTTGAGTTGTTTCAGAGGGTGAAGTGCCCCAAATTCTTTTACTTTTGTTCCTACTAAAAATGTTCCATAACACAATATTTTAATAGTAACAAACTCAAGTTTCCCCTCTATGTCAATTCTACAGGGCAATTAAAATTTAGTCTTGGCCACTTTTAAATTATGCTATTTTAATTCACAATACAAAGTGTGTAGTTCTTTTATTTTACTCTTCAATAAATGTAATATAAAGAAAACTACACCACTGTAAACAAATTCTCTGCTATGACTTGAAGACTGTAGACCTATTTTGCCTGGTATAATCTTGGTAAGTATTGACATAGGACCACAGTTAACATAACAGGAATACTGTTGCTGTCCATCCATTTCCTTCTACATAAAATCATCCTTGATGTGCCATATGGACAACCCCTCATGGTTCCATGGAACACAGTTTGATAACCACTGATCTAAAGACACCACATAGAGAGTGAGATGTTAGTATATCTTGTACATCTATTAGTAGGTGCTTTCTTCACTTATTGAATTGATTTTGCTTTTTACTCTGAGTCTGATAAATTTCATAGAAGTAAAAAAGTAACTCCTGGTTTAGGGACCAAGAGTCAAGGATCTTAGTATTTTTGAGGTGGCAGAGGTCCTAGAGATGAAATGAATTTCATGAATAAAAGGTGGAGAGGAAAACTTAGCTTTGGAGTCAGGCAGACTTGTGTTTGAATTTCACTTCTGAGAGCCTTAGTTTTCTTACTTGATAAATAGGATTATTAATGCTGACCACACAAAATCATTATGAAGTTTAAATAAGGTTACGTATACACAAGGCCTGCCCCAGTCCCCAGTTGCTAGCAGGTGATTTGACCTAAAGTTAACAAGGTGTTGATCTAATCGTAGAGTCAGGACTAGTGTGAGGACTTCTAGTTCAGCACTGTTTCTACAACAGTAGTCTAATTTGAGAAACAAATTCAAGTTAACTAATGAATCCATCTTATTGCAGGTCCCAAAGAACAAATATTAAGCCTACTGTTACCATTTCCCTTAGAAGAATTAGCATGGCAGAAAAAATAACACTCGGAGACAAAGTTGTGAACATTAACCATTGTATTTCTGATGAATCTCTAACAGGGAATTTATTTATAAATTAAAACACAATGGAGAAGTAAATGCTGTTAGAAGTCATTATCTTTTAGGGTAGGAGAATATTTAAATTATATTTCTATAAAAGCTACTCTACTGAATGACAGTTATGAAGTTGTCTGGCTTGTGGGTGGCTGGGAGTGAAAGGAGGTGGGAGTCCTCTGGCCTCCTCATTGGAGGCAGCACCCTTCCACACCCACATGTGAGTTGGGTGGGAGCTCCATCCAGGAATGTATTCCTAGAGTTTCCATGTTGTCTCTGTCTTTGGTAACGGCATTCCTGAAAATTAAATGTATACCTAAAATGTGGTTTTTTATTAATTAAGTTGTGTCAAAATTTTACATGCTTTATCACATATTTTTTTAAGTGACTAGTTTATAAGAATGGATGGATGGCTTTGTTTTTCTACTTTGTTCAAACCTAGTCTATTTAATTAATTTTTTTTTATTGCAGAGTAAGACATGAGCTATGTTTTAAAATTATATAAAAATTATTTTTCAATATGGTACTTGAGTATATCTCTGGTACTTGAAATGCCTGAACACTAAAATGGGCGCCTAAAGGAAGTTGTGGTATTCCTTTGAAGGGTTAAGGCTTAAAATGAGCTGATTTAAAATAGGGCTAACTTTTTACCTGTTTTGGATGCATCTGAAATAGGTTAAAACTGAAAATACCAGAGTGTGTCTCATATAGTAGGAAAATATTGTTTTGTGAAGTTTTTTTTCAATTACATATATGTGTATAATTTATATATTTACCCTATTATGATGTAAAATATATTTCTTTCTGTGGGTAGCAGTCAAAATGTTGGAAAGCTACTGGTCTAAATCAGTGCTCTCCAAAATTTTGGTTGGGAACCTCTACCAATTTTTGTGAGAAAATGAAAATTGAATATGAATCCCAATATTAATTTAATATAAACATTGCTACTATTTTATGTACATTTAAACACATACACAAATTAAAGGATGATATAAAAAGTAAATAGCGGCTGTAAAATTTTCTTCCTGCGTCACACAGTAGATTACTTCTTTTAGTGTATCTCTCAATTCCTTTAGAATAATATGATTTAAATTTCAGACTACATACTTGTTCAATACTATACTTGATTATAGTCCAAAAGCACTTGAGGGAAATTTACTCATTACTTATTGATGGCCTATTCAGAATAAAAAAGTTTTGAGGAAGGACTTAAAAGTTATACTAACAGTTAGTAAGACAGCATATTGATACTATAAGTAAAAGAAGAGAAATACCAAATAATGGTAGCCTTGTTAATGCAACTGTTTATATTTCTACATATGTCCCCTATATAAAAGACTAATTTGGAAAATCTGGTTATATAGAGTGAATCTAGTTTAATAATTTTAATAAGATCTTGTATCAAGAACTTTTAGAGTTTTTTTTACATTATTATATTTAGGTAATGTTTTAAACTTCTTATGATGTTAATTCTTGATTCATAGGAATTAATTATCTCCATTAATTGTTAATGTGCTAATGTAGAAAATGTCAAAAAGAAATCATATTTTCACTTTTTAGCCAGGAAACCTTAATTAAACGCAAGTTGCAGCTTCAAGTTTCCTGCTAGAATTGTAAGTATTTAGAAAACAATCTGAAATTGGGGCCTATAATTGGTCTTGACTGGAAAGCTGTCACATATAGAACACCTATGGTGTATCAGGAAGTGTGCCAGTCATTTTTACATACAATCCTATTTCATTCTCTCTGGGTTAAGACTTATTTTCATTTTAAATGAGGAAATCAGCTCAGACTGCAGTCAGGACTTGGCCCACGATCCCTCAATCGTGGATGCAGCCACATCTACTGACTTGGAAGCTGAGCCCCCAACCCTCCAAAGGAAGACCTTTGATAGAGACTGCCAGGTGTCTACTTAAAGTCTTCTTCTCCGTACCCAGGTATTTCTCTAGACCTCATTTTCCAGGCTCCTTTGCAGCCCACAAGGCCAAATGGCAATGTCCTAGGCAACGAATGAAGAGTCATGTGCCATTTCCAGGCCAGGGTTGATAAGAAAGATGCACGTCTCGTCTATTATTTCTTTCCCCTCTGCCAGCTGGACCCTGGATGTGGAGGCCAGTCTGACCATGAAGGCAGCAATAAGTCCTAATGGGATGGCAGAGCCAGAAAATAGAAGCACCGCTTTGAAGAAAAGCACCCACCTCCCTCCCCGGGCAAGAACTGAGCTGCATTGGCGTGTCCGCTGTGACATTCAGGGCCTGCTGGTTACAGCCCTCTAGACTACAGCATCCGGTAGAGCTTTCTCTAGGGGCCTCTGTTTGTGACAATCCATCTGGGGGAACCAAGGACTAAGGGCTGCAAATGCCATCCTAACTACCTCCACCTCAGAGATGATTATTGTATTTTAATTTTCACAAAGGATGGAAAAGTTCAGAGGATCCTCCCTGAAATGTTTGTCAGTGAGCCCAGATTTTAAAATTAGATAATTGGCAAAAATTTCCTGTATTCCTCAGGCATATGGGTGTTGCTACCTGGGAAACCAGTCAATACTGAGTATGGGAGGGGGTGGGGGGAGAGGGAGGATGAAGAACAAGTCATATCTTAGGAACAGGGGGAAGTTAAACCCTGTGGAGCAGAGCCTGTATGCAGGGTTCATGTCCAGGGGACCTTCTCAGAATTCGGGGTGCCAAGCATGTGCAAATGTTTCAGAGTCTAGAAGGTGGCTATTATGGATGGAATTGTGTCCCTCAAAATGAGGGACACAATTGAATATCGTGAATACATACAAATAATTCATATGTTGAAGCCCCAGCCTCAGAGTGTGGCCGTGTTTGGAGATGGGGCCTTAAAGAGGTACCTAAATTAAAATGAGACCATTAGGGTGGGCTCTACTCTAATCTGACTAGTGTCCTTATGAGAGGAGATGAGCACACACAGAGCGACACCAGGGCTGCACATACAGTGAGATGACCATGTGAAGAGGCAGCACGAGGGCAGCCATCCCCAAGCCAAGGAGAGAGTCCTCAGAGGAAACCAAACCTGCTGGCACCTTGACCTTGGAGTGCCAGCCTCTTCTTACTTGTGAGAAAATAAATTTCTGTTATTTAAGCCTCCCAGTCTGTAGTATTTTGTTATGGCAGCCCTAGAAAACTAATACAGTGACCAATTACAAAAGCCTTCTTACACGTGAGCCACAAGAAAGAGACGTTTCTGGCAGCAAGAGGGGCAGAGAAGAGAGTTTCAGAGCGAAGTCAGACAGAATGATACCATTTCCCTGAACACTATTACCATCTCCCCTCCTTTCAATATTGCAACTCCTTTCACACAATGTTTCCCTCTATAAATATATAATTCCAAGATAGATGATTTCTAGTAAAGGCTTGAAAAGCTGAAAATATAAGAAATATTCATTTTCCAAACTCCTAAGTGGAGTCAATAATAGAGCATATAAGATGGTCTGAAAGATGTTCAGATTTTACTGGGAATATATACTATAATTACTTGATTCAGATATTATATGTTTATATCCATCTTCACATTAAAATATTAAACCACTCCTCCTCTTGCTAAATTGGTCTGCATTTAAAACATTGTTTTACTGTCCTCCTTAGGAACCAAGTGATATAAACTCGGATGAATATGTAGATCAACTCCTCTAAGCACATTATTAATTATTTCAAAGATAGCTGGAGGTCACCGGCTCATAGCAATTTCTGTGCATGAAGTCTCATTAATACAAG
Organism: Eubalaena glacialis; assembly: GCF_028564815.1. Classification (NCBI taxonomy): domain Eukaryota; kingdom Metazoa; phylum Chordata; class Mammalia; order Artiodactyla; family Balaenidae; genus Eubalaena; species Eubalaena glacialis. Next base: position 6,762,827 of record NC_083727.1, on the reverse strand, counting down.
ACATCACACAGTAAGGAAGAATAAAGTTTTATCACAGTTACTGCGTGTGTATGTGTGTGTGCGCACGTGTGTTTCAAGTGGCCAACATATAGAACTAAACACAGAACCAGCAGGCACTGAATACAGCCTGTGGATGATGATGGGGAAGGAGAAGTAGTAAAGGAAAACATTCTGCAATTAGAACAATTTTTAAAAAGCAACATCTGTCCAAATCAGGAAATGTGGACTTAAAATCCAAAGCAATTTCTGTCTCAAATAAACTTACATTTTCTTGACCTAGAGGCCACAGATGGCCGTGATTTGTTCGGAATAAAGCTGCGACTAGCTCCAGAAGCGTGTGGCTCATGAAGGTACAACACACTTCTCCTCTCCTGGGATGAACAGAGGGTCTGGCCCACTGCGTCTTTCATGCCACACCCTGCCGAGAGCCTCTTTGGCAGCTGTAAGCCGCAGCCGGAATGCCCTCATATAAACCGTGCAACAGCTGCCATGGAACCCCCCACAAATTGAATGCAAAACTGTCGATAGTGTCACCTAGAATTACCCACAAACGAAGGAGCGAATTTAACATTGTTAGTGAGCTGTGCTTTTTAAAATTCATAATCTGAGTATAAGGTTCTTATTTTCACCAAATTGTGATAAAATTGATCTTCTTGTCCAAGTAACTCTTCAGGGTCCCTACTACAGTTTGCTTTTATACCTCTGAATGTGAACTCAAAATTTACCTGTTGAAAAAGCTAATTAAAAAACTGTTTTCTGGGTGAGAGAGTGTCATGGACATATATACACTACCAAATGTACAATAGATAGCTAGTGGGAAGCAGCCGCATAGCACAGGGAAATCAGCTCGGTGCTTTGTGACCACCTAGAGGGGTGGGATGGGGAGGGTGGGAGGGAGGGAGATGCAAGAGGGAAGAGATATGGGAACATATGTATATGTATAACTGATTCACTTTGTTATAAAGCAGAAACTAACACACCATTGTAAAGCAATTATACTTCAATAAAGATGTTTAAAAAAAAACTGTTTTCACACACGACAGCACCTGAGATCAGGAAGATAAGCATAAACAAAGCCATTCTCTAGCGTGATTAACACAATACACATAACAAAAATAATACTGAAAATCCTGAATATTGGAAGACTTTGCACACGTGTTCAGAGTTTTCTGACTAGGGGTGTAACTGGAATTGAGATTGCTTCTGGTCAGGGAAATTTGGCAAAACCTTTCAAGCAACAATTTGAAAGTTAAAAGCAGGCAAATATCTGTATTATTTAGGAATGTACAGACATAGGTGGTGATGCTATGAGGAAAAGCAAGGTAATGAATATCACGAAAGTCAAGATCATAGTTGCATCAAGGCAAGAGGGAGGAGGCTGGGGTTGAGGAGGGGACACGGAGGGCGTCCGGGATGCTGGCGCTGCTGCCTTTCTTGACCTGGGTGGTGGTACCAGAGGTCCTCTGTAACTATACAAATCTATATAACAATATGAATGTATTTAAACACTGTTGTGTATGTATGGTATGTCTCATAATAAATTTAGGAATGCATCAAGCCATTTAAAATGATACACTTACAGGTCAATTAATATTCTATTGACTATGATTATAATCCTTCCAGCCTCAGGAGAACACCCTCTCCACTGACAATGCCAAGTGTACAGACTCCGAAATCATGCTGGCTGCCAAGAAGGCCAGGGAGAGGAATTTGGTTACATACATTTTAATAAAAAGAAGAAGAAAGTCTAAAGACAGCTGTTTTGAACAACTCTTGGAGCTGTCTTAAGGACTTACAAGCATCTTTCTAGAACTCTTTGGATAAGTAATAAATTTATACTTAAAACTGGTTTGCTTTCGCCCTTATAAAACAAAGGTAGAATGCTCTTCTTAAGAGTTCAGGGCAGAAGTAGGTGGAAAGAAATTATTTTTGCCTTCTCCGCTAGCTATTCAAGGCATGCCCGCCTTACTTCTGCTATTTAAAATGTTATTGTATTTTTAACTACTTAATAAGATGCAAGAGAAGATGAAAGGCAGTTTGGAAGGTAGAAACCCAGGCAAAGTAAGAATCAGGGGCGCAGTTGACTGGGACATGGGCTCCTCCGAAAGATAAACAGAGCAGCGCTGCTGCTGGTACCACTTCAAACAGACGCATAGAGTCATTTCGTTTGTAAAACGCTAAAGACACACGCGAGAGCATCAAACAAATGTTCAAGTCCTTTGTCCCCTGTGAAGCCGGATTCCACAAAGGCAGCATTTCCAAGGCCAAACAGACGAGTGCACAGACAGAGCCTATTGATCTAGCTAGAACGAGCTCCTGGACACCATCAATTCTGTCCTACAGCTCTTTTTCTGGTCCTTGTCCGTGTACAAGTCACTCCTTATAATGAAGCTACGTGATGGAGTGTTGTTCCGATCGCAGGCGGGGGGATGGGGAGGAGAGCTAAAAATACATTCAAGAAATTTCCCATCCATCCTCCTCTGCGCAGCGTGACAGAGGGCTGCGCGCCTGCAGGCCTGTCTGCTCCCTTGCGGGTACACAGCCAGACCACAGCCCCCTCTGCCGGTCCCCCTGCCCACACCCCGTGCGGTTGGGAGGGGCTGCGGGGATGAGTTCCGGAATACGGAACGTGGGAAGGAGTGATGCGCTCCGTTTCCAGACTTGGTCTCAACCCGCCCGCCCCTCCATGATGCCCCTGCTCTGGCTTCCTGGTCCGGTCGGCCTGGGTAAAGAGGACCCAGTGGGGACTCCGAGGTCACTGAGGATGGCAAAACCACTAGGTAACAGAAGGCTGAGTCCGAGTCCCTGAATGATGGGGTGGGGCAGAGGCCGCAGAGCCAAGGCGCATCGGAGCATGGATGGGTGAAAATCACCCTTGCTTCTGTGATTTCAGTGTTGCTTTTGCTAGAGAAGTTAGATTACTATCCTGATTTTACACTGCCTCATACATCCAAACCACAGCAAAACTACCAAAATTGCTAAACCACCCCCAAAATAAGACAAAAAGTTTAGCATTACCCTCAGAAAATTAGGAAGTTTGATTTCATTTCAAATAATTTTGAGGTAGAAAGAACATTGACTTTGAACTGAAAGCCCTTCAGCTGCTTGAATCCTGCTGCCGCCATTTTCATGGTGACTGTCACACTTTTTCAAGATCTAGGAGCTGGGAAGAGAATAGGCTGTATATTTCAGAGACAGAGACAGACACTTAGAGAATGTGTGTATGGACAGGCTTCTAAGCAGTTTGCTACTATTTTAAAGCTAATAATATGAATTGCCAAATTGCCTTTCAGAAATATTTAAATTTATATTTTTACCTCCTTTGAATATATGTCTATCACATTATATTTTATGCTTTAAAATTAGCTATTCTTTAGTAACTAATTACACTGAGCTTTCAATAAGTGTACTGGCCATTTGCACATCTTCTTTGGTGATCTATTTTTTAATATATTTCCTACTTTTCAATGTGGTTTTAGGAATTATATGGACTTGGATTATTTGTGTGTATTTGGGAAAGCATTGTTCTAAAGCCAAAATGATGATTTATGTTGGGTTTTATGCTTAGCTCCCTGAAAAGCTGACTAGAAACCAGCCTTCTTGACTCTCCAGGCATCAAGAATATCTCTGTTTCTCAAAAGGGCCAGAACTATCTGCCTCGTGGTTAATATTGCCAACTAAGACACTTGGGACACTACAGGACTGTAGTTGGTGAGTGGACTTATTCCATAGAAAGGAAATGGTTTTCTATGTTATATGAAAATGGGAATTACATGAAAAGTGACCTGGGAGGAGAAGTGTTAAAAAAAAGTGAAGCACTGAAGGCGGGGATGCACTTGGATGGCACCAGTGGCAATGCCAATGGCATATTATAGGGAAGGTGGGAACTATTCCCTCGGACACCCCATTGCTATAGGAAATCTGTGTTACCAGGACTCTTAATGGACTAAACACATTTTGCATAGTCTTCATCATATAAATTTTATTTTTATTTTAGCTACACTCTAAAGTAAATCTGCCTAAATTCCTGAGGCTCCACTGAGGTGGGTGAGTGACACTCAGTGTTAAGAGAAGATACACAAAATGCTGTGGCATTTCAAATTAATCCCCAGCATAGGATGTGATAACAGTAGGTACAGCAAAAAGACAGCCAATATTTCAAAATAATTATGAAGTTTTTCCCAAAGTCCTTAACTTTATGCAAGAATTTGTTAGAGGCTCTGGAAATAGGCCATTTTGGCTGTGTTTGCCCATCTTTTTTTCAAATCCATCAACGTTTATTGAAAAACCTACACTGGTTAGCAAGTCAAATCACTCGTGGACAAAATAGATAAGGGGAGAGGGAGTATTTTCGCGCTTGCTAATGCTACAGTCTCCCATGGAAAATACCTGTTGCCTGTAGAATATTCACCCCGGAAGTAGTGCTCAAACTTTCAAACCTGGGGCCTTTAACAAATACTGAGGGCCGCTCCCAAAGGCATGGCCTAGGCATTGGGACTTTTAAAAACTGCCATGTTATTGAAATGTGCATTGCAGTTGAGAACCCTGCCCAGAGAGAAGTGGGATGGGAGGGTGGGGGGAACACAGAGCTCTGGAGCAACCACACCTGGGTTGAAGTCTCAGCTCTACCCTTCCTGACTCTGTGATGCTCGGTACTCAGTCCTACTGAGCCTTTACTTCTTCCTCTGAAAAATACGAATAATTCCTACTTTTGAAGTTTGCTGCTGGTTTAAATATGGAAAAAGTGCCCCCAAATTAGAGAGACTCTTCCCTTGACCTTCCTTTCCATATAACTTTTAGAGGTATAGTACTTTTTTGTTTACAGGCTAATCTACTCATATAGTGATTAAGAGTCCAAGTTCTAGAGCCACCACTAGCTGGCTCTGAATACCAGCTCTGTTACTTACCAGCTGTAATACCATGTGCAGTTTAATTAAATTCTGTGAGCCTCAAACACTTCATCCATAAAATGGGAAGAATGACAACATCCATTCCGATAGGGCTTTGTGGGGATTAAATGGATGTACGTATGTAAGCATCCCAGTGGTACCTTATATACGGTAAGTACTCAGTAACGGCTCTAATCATTGCTTATTTTTTACCCTCAGGGAAATAAAATTTAGCATCCCACTCTTACAAAGCATAACAAAATTTCTGGTCAAATGAGGAGCTCACACAAAGGAAGCAGAGTTTGTATTTGAAAGGTGTTTTGAACCAGTTTTAATTGTTCATCATAAAAATTATGCGAATGGAAAAAGTTGGTTCACTGTTGACTAGTCACACCTTGAAGAATACATATGTCTAAAATTGAGCTTTGAAGGCATTTAGCTTAAGGTGGTTGAAAAAGGTTTGAAAGACTAGGTTTGGAAAAAAGAACATCTTATTACATATGTTTTGGGGGTAAGAGGTATCAGACTTTTACACAGAAATGATGAACTTATATGGACACTGTTTGTTAACAAGACATTTAGTATGTGAGTCATACAGCAATAGAAATAAATGCTTCATACCGCTCTTTTGTGGCTTCTGCAGGGCCAGTGTTATTGGAAAAATAGTTCGCTAATTCTACACACAGCCTCTATTTTTTGATATATAGTTAATAGTCCCAGAAGACTGACCTCAGTTTTTTTTTCTCATAACATCACTATTCAAACACTAATGAAGGGTTTGTTTCCCAGGCTCTGGAGATATTAAATAATGAATTTTGGGGAAAGGGCTGTTTTGTATGGATCTGGGGAAGTGTGAGGGTTAAATAGCTGCATTTACCACAAAGTGAGGAAGAACAATCTCAAACAGGGCTGCGCAAGAGATAGATACCTACTTCACATCGTACCCATGCCACTCTAGCAGAATAATTCATTCTCGTTTGTGAGCATCAAAATATCCTTTGGCCTATGCCAAAGTAGAAATACAACCAGCAAGTACGTTCAAATCTTATTCACCAGTGAGTCTCCCATTTACAGCTTCATGCAAACCCCACGGTCAGAAAAGTGAACAAGTGGATTCAAGCCGTGGGTTCCATTGCAAGAGTATCCATCACTGTGGTTAGATATGGACTTTGTCATTAAAAGGAAGTGATAAATTGGGAGTGTGGGATTGACATTTACACACTGCTATATTTAAAATAGATAACCAACAAGCACCTACTCTGCTAAGGGAACAAGCACACGGACCTACAAGCACAGGGAACTCTGCTCAATATTCTGTAATAACCTAAATGTGAAAAGAATTTGAAAAAGAATAGATACATGTATATATAACTGAATCACTGTGGTGTACACCTGAAACTAACACATTTTTCATCAACTATACTCCAATATAAAATAAAAATTAAAAAAGGAAGTGATGGCTCTAGAAATAAATGCCCCTTGCTTGCATAAACTAATCTTGCTTTAATTTTCTTGCCTAGCAATGTTCAAACAGATATCTGAATTTTCAGCCCCTTAGTAGGGATTGGGTATATCTAACATAGTTTTATTTCAGTAATTTTCCTCTTTCTGTTCTTAATCAGAATTAGAAATGGAAGGAAAAGTGCTAGACTTACCCACACAAGGCAGAGAGTAACCAAGCTGAGGGTCATGGACAAACTGCCGATCACTGAGTCTCGTCACACAGTACAGGTGGAAACAGTCTAAGCAAATCACGTGGCGGTAGTTGCACTGGAAAACCAGGACGGGGCTTCTGGTGGAGGTAAAGAAAGACATTTCTTGTAGTCCTTCTAAGGCTGGCAGGCAACATGTGGCTTAGAACACTTTTTGTAATCTCGTAGGGTTGCTTAGGGCATGCTCTATGTAAAGACCGGCGCTGCTAATCATTGAGCTCATATATATCAATGCTACATCTTAAAAATTGGAAACACCTTGTGAGCTATAAAGAAGATTGATTTTCTTAATTTTATATTTTTTACGTGACCATATTTACAATCAGCTATTTAAACCCAAGCTCAGATACAAGCTCTTCCTAGAAGCCTTCCTTGACTTATAATTCCCGACTAACCTACTCGTCATTCCATCCACTTACATATATTTCAATTGATCCATTATTACATTGTAGTATTGATATGTTTCTCTTCTCTTGTAGACTGTGATCTCCTTGAAAATAGACACTGTCTTCTTTACATTGATATTCTCATAGCACCAGGCATTGTAAGTTTTTAAATAAATGTTCCTTGAATTTAGTTATAATAATATATAGAATCTGAACTTCCCCAAAGTCGAAAGAAAAATTACTACTGCATCAAAGTAAATGTGTTAAACAGTCATTCACATTTCATTGGCAAATGGAAAAGTAGAATTTAGAAATAAAAGATTATCTAGCAGAGATCCTTCTACTACAAGATTTTGTCTATTGTGCTACCCCCATCCACCCAAATATTCAATTTCTTAAATTAAAGTTAGGGGATTACTAACAAATCAATATACACAAGTCCTAAAAATTCTGAACTTCCTTAAAACACTTTGTAGAAAAAATATCTCCTGAATAACCACGTTTTTGCTAGTAAATGAACCACATGATTTTATGACAAAAAGGAGACAAAATGAATGTATTAACTTGAGATCAGCCCTAAGGCAATTTTAATAGTAAGAAAGTCATTGGATTTTATTTAGATAAACCTATTTTCTATGTAATGATAACAAGATACAAAGTATTTTTCATTTCATACCCAATTCTTAACAGATATAAGAGCTCTTCAAAAGCCCTTTCCCTAAAAAAAAACTGATATTAACATTAATATTAGTAGAAGATAACTTCTTAACAATTACAAGATTTTCAAAATTCTGTTTTCCCACTTATTTCAAAACAATATATAACACAAAACAAAATGGAAAAAAAACGTTGGTATTTTAATGTCTTGGTTCTACAGGATGATAGTTAATTTCATCTAAGCATCCCTGAGGTTTTTATGTGTTTTCATTTCCCATCTCTGAACCTACTGATGTCCCTTCAGGGCCATTTCCATTCCCAGGGCCTTTTTCAATTAGGTGTTGACTGTGTTCTGAACTTTCAGCCTCTTCCCTTCTAACAACTTCCCCCTTGAAGATGATAAAATATAACGCGTTCCTATATCTAACAGGAGAGTCAGGCACACACGCACACGAGCGCATACACACCTCATTCCCTCTGTGTGACCCTACAGAGCTGCTATATTTTGCCTCCTTCTTTCAGAGCTAAGTTCTATGAAAAATGTTCTTCATTCTGATTTTAGCAACATGGTCGACTCAACCTTTATGGACTCTTGATCTGTTACCAATACACAGAAACACTGGAGAAACTATGAGAACATTTATAAAAATGTTCCTATATATAACAAGGTTAAAAAGAAAGCTTGGCAATTACCCTGTAGAAAATATAAAAAGAAAACTTATATAAAAGCCAAAGCAGTCAGTATGGACTGTGGACTCTGCCACAGTGTCCCAGAGAGATGTTAAGATGCATGGCATGTAGCCATTGATCTAGCAAATGTGTTCTTTTCCATCCCTATTAATAGAAGGAAGAATAGAAAGAGTTCTCTTTCATGTATGGACAACAGTACACATTTATAGTTTTGCCCTTCATTTAAAATATGGTCAAAAAGAACTTAATACTATCTAGACAATTCAAAGAATGTCAATTGCTCTGGTTTATTGATTACATCCTGCTATTTGGAACAGATTAGCAAGAAATGGTAAATATATTGGAGGCCATGGTGTGAGATAAACTCTATGCAGATTCAGGGGTCACCTACATTAGAGAAGGTTTTTAGAGGTCTAATATTTGGGGCATGGAGGGACACACCTAACAAAATAAAGGACACAGTAGTCACCTTGCCCCTCCCCTACTAAGAATGAAGTACAAGGTAATCACAGGCTCCCTAGGACCAGAGGCTGTGGTTCCCACAGAGTGAACCACATGCTCCTGGGGACACAGGAAACATCCCACAGAAAATTAAGCTCCAGTGGTACCGGTTCCCTTCAGCCTCCTTAAACTGGAATACAGGCAGGAAGGAAAATTGACCGTACTGGCAGGGGTAATTGATCCTAATCATCAGGAAGAGCAAGAGCTGCTGTCACACATGGGGGCGGGGAAAATTCACATGGCATCTAGGTGGTTCCATGGGACATCTCCTGATACTCTCCTATGCAATTTTAATGGCAAATGGACAAGGGCAGCAGTTATGGCTTAAGAAATGCATGGTGACCAGGATTTGAGACCCTTTAGGATATATATTATATACACATACATACATACATATGTGTGCATATATGTATAGATGCATATATGTGCGCATATGTATGTACATATGCACGTATGTATATATGCATGCATATGCATATTTTTATATGTAGATATATAGAGATAGAACAGATATATGTATATGTTGATAGATAATGGATAATGATAGAGATAGAGGTAGTATATGCACATATTTCAGATAGAATTATCAGTCAGTTGGATTTCTTGATATAGTTATGAGGTAAGACTGCTCATCTCTTAAGAATATTCTTAGTATTTATGAAAAAGTTAGGTGAGTGATAAACATGACACCCATAAAAGGTTATTAGATTAATCATCTGAGAAAATGAAATGAGTAAAAATCATATCATGGCTAGAGGGACTACATAATTAATTTCTCAAGAGCTAGATGAAACAGGAAAGGGGGCAATACTGGTATTTATGAGCACCTACTTTGGGTTAGAGACCCTGCTAGGAACTTCACACATGTTTTTTTCCATTTCACTCCCCTAAAGTCAACTCCCCTGACTCTACTATTCATCTTGTTCCTTTCTCCACCTCCACCCTCTCTGTGGGCATGGTCCTTACCTATCCTAGCATACTTCTAGCTCCTTTACTCCTAGACCCATGCTCCTTATCATGCATTCCTATAGTACAATATATTCAGATATATTTATATTGAAATCAAAACTCCAAATTTCAAGGTCCAGTTCAAGTGTGAAGACCTCCAAGGGACTTTCTCTGGAGGCCCATTCTTTATTAATTCTTCCCTTTCTCTTTACCTTTTATCCGTAAGGTCTATTCTCAATGTGTTTCAGATATTACCTCTTCACTTCTGTTCAAGGTGAATACTGTCAACATTAAATGAAAAGTCATGAAACAACAGAGGCCATTCTTGTTTAACCCTTTCATGACCCAAGCATCACCATATACAGCATTGAGCCCATGGTAGTTACATTATCAATAGTTACTGATTGTACCAGTGGATAAATGAATGGAATGTTTTTACTTTATAATTTCTCTGCTCCCCATTTGTACATTTGTCACTCAATTAATTATTGAGCATCTACTTGGCTAAAGAAGGCACTTAATAAATACGTGTGGAATATGGCACTGAGTGAATGAGTAAACACTTTATAGTCAGAATTGGTTTAAGCATTGGGAAACACACACACATACACAATCCGAAGGCATAGTTGGGTGACACAAAATGCATGTGGAACAAGTATTACAAGGAAACATATGCAGTCACCAAACTCTGTTGCCACAGAAGCTAGGAGAGGAGGGAAGTAAGACTCAGGATGGTACCATTAGGGAACCTGAGCTGAATTTAAAAGGATGGGAAAACTGACATTGGGCCACTGGAGAGAAACATGGCTTCTGGGCAAGGGAGGAAACCCAGACATAGAAAAGAATTCTTGGAACAAAAAAGTAACCAGTTGGGCTGATTGAGAGGATGTATCAGGAAAAGAGTGAGAGGAGAGATGACAAAGTTGGACACAGAGCAGATTCTGGGCAGGGACAGTGGCATAGGGATTCTAGGAGACAAACCTAGTGGATAACCTCTAGATCGTGAAATTTGCTGAAGACATCTAAGCATGGGAAGGGAGTGATTTTTTAGTAAGTTTAATTCCAAGGAAAGCTTGGAGGGAAAGAAATTAGAAGTTGTGAAAAGTCTTTGGAGGTCATTTGAATAATTCAGACATGAGCTACTTAGGAATTAGACCATGGTGTGCTGGTGGTTCTAGGAATGGAAATGAGAAGATTGATAAGAGTGACATTTCTGAGGAGGACCTGCCAGGACCTTCCATCTCGTGGGTCTTTTTTTCCTTCTGACATTCCTCTGTGCCCTTTGCTCCGATTATACATAAATGTTAATTGACCATTCTAGAAAATGATTTTACCCCAGTGAGCCAGGTTATAGAGCAGTTAATCAAAGGTTAAATAAAGTTCTCAGTCATATGTAAAAGGAATTATAAATGCTGTACTTGACATTACTTTAGAGTTATTTGTAAGCAATGATTTCCCTGCTTTTATTAAAGGAGTGATCCAAAGACCCTTTATTCACAAAGTATTAGGCATAATTGAAGGAGTCTTAGTAAAATATATGGCGAGCCATTCACATACATGACACAAAGTAGAATATTGTTCTGCAGTAGTTCAAACATTTAAACTCTTGTAAAATTAGTTCTCTAGTACCTACAAAATAGTATCAATTTTTTCATATTTGTCTGATAAAATGTGCAGTTTGCTCTCTACCTCATTTGTTCTCTCTCTCTCTCTCTCTCTCTCACACACACACACACACACACATTTGCTCTCCTTTACACGCCCTCTCTCTGCCAAAGTCTATCTATTTCTCTGTCTCTGTCTGATTCTTTCCCACACGTACATTTTCATTTATACCCACTAAGAGAGGGGCTGTGGTTCCAAATTCTCACCTGAATGTGACACATACTGAACACAATGTGCCAAAAATTTCAAGATACGTAAAGCTAAGGAAGCAAGGCTAAACTCTAAAGAAAATAAAAACTAATAGCGTGGGTAGGAAAGGGACACACATAATTGTAATACAGAGCAGGATATTTTAAGTTATGTTAGAGATGTAGGAAATGGTAAGCAGCCTCCAAGATGCTCCCCAATGATCCCCACCCCCTGGTATTCATGCTTTTGTGTAGTTTCCTTCCACATTATGTGAGGTGACCTGCTTAATCTGTGGGGAAAATGCAGAAGTACCAATATGCGACTTCCAGGACTAGACCAGAAAAGACACTACAGCTTCTGTCTGTGCTCTTTCCTGGGTTACCTGCTCTGAAGAAAGTGAATGGCCACGTTGTGAGGACACTCAAGCAGTCTATGGAGAAGTCCACAGGGCAAGGAACTGAGGCCTCTTGCCAACAGCCAGCACTGACATGGCAGCCACCTAAGTTAATCATCTCTGAGGCAGATCCTCCAGCCCAAGACAAGCCCTCAGGTGACTACAGACCTGGCTGAATCTTGACTATAACTTCATGAGATACCATAAGCAAAAACCATCCAGATAAGCTGCTCCCAAATTCCTGGCCCACTGAAATTGTGCAAGATAACACTGTTGTCTTAAGATACTTGGCTTTGGGATATTTTTTTATGCAGCAATATATAACTGACACAGGCTCAGAGGAGGAAGAGATCATGTTAAGATAGCAGATCAGAAAAGAATTCATAAAAGTAGTGGCATTTGAAGGAGGATCAAGATTCCAGTGCATGGAGATAGAGAAAACATTCCAGGTCAAGAGAAGACACAAAGTTGCGAAAGTACAGACCATGGAAGAGGGACGCTGAGTTATGTAGTAGAGCTGGTTTCTTCATTTCCCCCAGTGAAAAGCAAAATTAAATATAAATATTATATTTAGGGATAGTAGAATCTGAAATACAATGAAAAGCAATGACAATTAGAATAGAAATGTTAAGTACAAAATCATTGAGGAGATAAAAAATACAATTTCCTCACTGGAGGGGGAAAGTTAGCTCTTAAATTTAGCTAACACTTGACCCTTGAAACTTCACATGTTGTTTTTACAGAATTTAGTCTGTGCTGCAGTAACATAGATGTTATGCCCCAGTTAGCAATCTTTCGAAGCTCTCTTCAAACTCCCTGTGCATGAACAACTATGACTCCTGGGAATGTAATAAAGCATTTGATTAGATAAAAATAATTAGAGGGAGAGAGCTGCACCATTAAATAACTTGAATTTGTCTTCTTAACAACTGTCACTTTAAATCCCTTTTAGTTAGAGATAGCTTATAAACAATAAGTAAATAAAAATCTGAAATCTCAGAAACCAAATGCATTTTCATTTCATCTATATTTAGCCACGTTACCTACTAATTGCCCAAATGCACTACCTACAAAGAAGTATCCCACCAGGCGCCTGCCTGCGGACAAGCCAGAGATAACATTTTCGCCCACATATGTCATGTGAGTTCATTATCTGAGTTAGCCAAGTGAGCAGTCCCCCGTCACTGGAGAGGCCCCTGATCCAAGATACTAATTGATAGACCCAACCTTTAGAAATTAAAATAAGCTTCAACAGTTGAATGACCTTCAAAATTCCTTCCAGCAGCCAAGTTAAAATCCTGAAGTAAGTTCGTTTGCCCATTAGTCACCTTGGAATCAGAATCCTATTAAGGCCCTGGCAGACCCCGAACTAGCTCATTAACTGCCTCTTCCAATTTCTCCTTGCCTCCTCTGCTCATGTCCTCGTGGCTTTATCTGGTCCGCTTTGCTGCACACACACACACACACACACACGCACACACAATCACGAGCTGGCTCCAGCTCTGTAAGCTTAATTGCAGAGGTCCCAGTATTTCAGCGTACACAACATACCCAGGATGAAGACCCTTTATGTTTACATTTTTGAATCACTTTCATTCATCCATCCTGCCAATACTTTAGAACAACCACTACATGCCAGGCACTGTCCTGTTGATGTCACGTAAAAGTGAACAAGGCATGGTCCTTCCCCTCAGGGTCCTATAGGATTGAAGACAAAAAAGTAATTGTCTCAGTGTAGTAAGTGCTACCATAGGGATGAGTTTAGAGACCACCTAACTTGTCGCCGGGGTCAGTGGAAAGGCTTCCAAGAAGGCTTACGCCTCAGAGCATTCAGTCCCTGTAGAGACAAGACACTGAACAAACTAAATGGCATCCCTTGTTGATAAAGGCTTTGAATAAAATATATAGAATGATACAGTAAATATGTTATAGCAGTATTATTCTAAAGTAACTTTCATCATGGCAGGTCTTGGCCAAAATTATGAATTAATTACCCAGTGCCAATGTATTAAGACCCCAGGTTTTCCTTTTGTCTTTCAGAGCCCTCTGTAGGTTAGATTCACCACACAATATGTATCTCCCATATTGTCAATCACAAATCTTTCTGTTTCTCTCAGGTCAGTCTCTTTGCAGTTTCTGGACCACCTTTTTCTTTATGCTCTTATCTCTATGTGTAAGATTCTTCTATCTGTCTTCATTTTCCAAAAAAAAAATTGTCGGGCTTCCCTGGTGGCGCAGTGGTTAAGAATCCGCCTGCCAATGCAGGGGACACGGGTTCGGGCCCTGCTCCGGGAAGATCCCACATGCTGCGGAGCAACTAAGCCCGTGAGCCACAACTACTGAGCCTGCACTCTAGAGCCCGCAAGCCACAACTACTGAGCCCGAATGCCACAACTACTGAAGCCTGCTCGCCTAGAGCCCGTGCTCTGCAACAAGAGAAGCCGCCCAATGAGAAGCCCGCGCACTGCAATGAAGAGTAGCCCCCGCTCGCCGCAACTAGAGAAAAGCCCGCGCGCAGCAACAAAGACCGAACGCAGCCAAACATAAAAAAATAAAAAATAAATTAAAAAAAAAAAAATGTCAAGGTTCAGCTCCAATCCAACCTCTTTTAGGAAGCTTTTATCAATAAAAGACTCTAGCTAACGTGGATTCTCCCACTCACTTCCTAATTTCCTGTAAGGCTTCTGTTTATAAAGCGTCATTTTGTATTCCATTTAGTATTTTGCTGCATATCATTCCTGTTCTTCTGTATCACTTTTATGAGCCCATGTCAGGTCCCCCAACTCAAGTTCAACACATAGTAATTGGGAAGCTCCTATGTGCTGGTTCTTTTGCTCAACATGGGGAGGGGGAGATACAGTTCTCCTCCTCAAGGAATTCTATTTGCTGGTGAGATAAATAAGTCTGGGGCACTTTGGGAGACTAATGAGAGGCAACTTAATCCAAAGTTGGTCAGGCAGAGAATGTTTCCTAAAAAAGGACAATATAAACTAAGACCTAAGAGGCAAGAATGAGGTAGCCTGACCAAGAAACTAGAGGGCAGTGAGAAAATATGTAAAAAACACTTAAAATGGAATAAAATTAATCAAGGTTAGGGAACCATGTTGTATAATTTCATATCACCCCCTCAGCCTCTATCAAAGTTCTGAATTCCTCCAGAAATTAAAAACGAAACTAAAAAGTAAAGATACTGCTTCTACAAGCCACATAATACAAGTCTATGTTTTAGGTTTATATGCTACCTTAAGTGTAGCTGAGTTAGGTTGTTTTTGAACCGTTAACAATAAGCAGGCTATGCAAAATAAAAATATAAAGCCATGGTTACAAGAGGGAATTCATGGATTGTTAATTTCCTCCAGATGATATCAATCTTTGAGAATACTATTTGACTTTAGTATAGCTTGTATATTGTATTTTTAAATATAACTATTGACAGGTTGAACCCAAATATAAACTATTAACTTCTAGAAATTTTAGATTGCAAACACTTCAATATACTGACACGTATTACAATTAAAAAATAAACACCTTTTCTTTCTTTAAAAGTATCAATAAGTTAAATTTTTTAAAAGCAAAGCAGTCAACCCTCTGTTGTAGTAATTCATTAAAATGATTTGATTTCCCAGCAACACTCCAACTTTTCTCGTTAAGGCATTTATACTACGAAACAGATGCTGATAAATAATTGTAAAGAGCAGGTAAATTATAATAAAATAACTGTTGCATGTAACAAAATGAAATTACAAATTCCAAAGGGTATTGGCCTATGGGACGGAAATGTATCTCATGAAAAATTATCATGTTTCTTTCCTATCCCCCAACTAATAGAATTAATTTCAATTCTCAAAATTATATTTATGGGTTAAGTGCTTCTGAGTTATAATCTCAGAGCACACTCTATTCAGACTGTCAGTGTGTATTGTTAAAGAAAGCCGAAACCAGATTCAACATAAAATACTTTTGGGGTCACATCGTTTGCATAGAGCTGTTGTGTGGCACAACTATGTAGCCACTGGAGATGCCATCCGTAACACGTACCAACTCATGCACATATCTTGTTTTTGTTTTTTCTTTTGTGAAAAACAGCTAGGAGTAGCTAGGAGCTGCAGTAGCATTCTGCTAATTTGAGAAAGATGTGAGGACAGATCTTGTTTAGATAAGAACCCCACTGTGAAATAAATTATTCTAGTGTATCCCCAAATCTCATGACAGGAAATATTAATGTGCTAAGAATCAGTCCAGTGGCTGTGAATATTAGGAGGTATTTAACATAAGAAATTATTACTGACACAGAGTGGTTTAAAAAGATACGGTTCTTTTTTGCAACTAGTTCACAAAAACCTTCCACAGAGGATTTCTCACTGGTCTTTCATTCATTCTTTTTTTTTTTTTTTAATTTTTATTTTATATTGGAGCATAGTTGATTAACAATGCTGTGTTAGTTTCAAGTGTACAGCAAAGTGATTCAGTTATACATATATACATGTATCTATTCTTTTTCAAATTCTTTTCCCATTTAGGTTATTACAGAATATTGAGCAGAGTTCCCTGTACTATACAGTAGGTACTTGTTGATTATCTATTTTATATATAGCAGCATGTAGATGTTAATCCCAAACTCCCAATTTATCCCTCCCCCCCCACCTTTCCCCTTTGGTAACCATAAGTTCGTTTTCTAAGTCTGTGAGTCTGTTTCTGTTTTGTAAATAAGTTCATTTGTATCTTTTTTTTTTTTTTGATTCTGCATATAAGCGATATCATATGATATTTGCCTTTCTCTGCCTGACGTAGTTCACTTAGTATGATAATCTCCAGGTCCATCTATGTTGCTGCAAATGGCATTATTTCGCTCTTTTTAATGGCTGAGTAATATTCCATTCATTCTTAAAATGAGTGAATGCATGAATGTTAGTAGAATGCTGGGTCTTTCATTCTTTTTATCAGAGAAACATTATGAACCAGGTCCTCTGAAGTACAATAGTTTGAAATGAAGAACCCATCTAATAAAAGATTGTAGACATCTTAAAACAGTTCTACCATGAAAATGTTTAACAATGAGGAGGTACTGTGAAATTTCTGAGGTATCATTAGATGGATTCGGCATTAAAATATTAATAATTTAAGAATTTGTGATGCATAGTAGATAAAATTATTCTCCTGAGTTTTTTTTGTTTTACATGTAGCCAGGAAAGCAGTGTATAGCATGATAAAGTGTCTCCCTAAAAATAATAAAAATCAACATGATATAGCCATACACTTCCAAACGGATTCACATATAAAACCTAGATAAGGAATCCTGCAAAGGGGCATCCCAAGATATCAGAGGTCGGGTAGATCGGAGAGAACCCTAGGAGGTTGCGAGTGGCTGCACCACAAGCTGGCCTGGGAACCCAGTTTTGTAAATGGGGATCTGTGAAGTGGCAGGTTCGCTCTGGCAATCCCTGAAGACCTTTCGGATACTGAGATGTTAGAATCTTCAGCCTATATGATCACATTTCTTCCTTCTGGTAAACTTGTGGAACTTAAACCTTACTTGAAACAATGTACAAAAGACACTTAGAATTCCAGCTTTACACCTCGTGAATGAAGGAACACACACATGCTGCTGGCAAGGCTAAAATCTGGGGATTTCTGGGATTCACTTCCTGGAAGACACGTTGGGAGAAAGGCCCTGAGCCAGAATACTGAAGGAAAATCAGTAAAGGTATCTGGGTATTTTTTTTAAAAAAAGCAACAAAATATCTCATATAGCTTTCAACAACTAGCAATTTAATTTTAAAGCGCTTTTTTCCTTCTTTTTTTTCTAGTAAGTTAGCTGGAGATTGGAGTCAGCAAGAGACAGAGCGGCAGGTGCCTCGGTGGTGCTCCCTGCTCCCACATGCCTCTCCGAGCCTCTCTCACAGCTCCTACCCCAGAGCAGTCAGTTATTTGTTTAACTGTCTACCTTCTCACTAAACCGGAGGTCAGCAAACCCCAGCTGGGGGCTAAATCTGCCCCCCCACCTGCTTTTGTAAATAAAATTTTATTAGAACACAGCCACTTTTACATATCATCTATGGCTGCTTTTGCTCTATAAAGACAGAGGAGGGTAGCTGTGACAGAGACTATACAGACCACAAAGCCTCAACTACTATCTGGCTCTTTTTAGAAAGGGTTCCCTGCTTGAGGACTTTCCTCCATTAACACAAGGGCTGTCTTTTGGTATCCCCAGTGCCTGGCCTGTGGCTGGTGTTAATAATGCATGTGTTCTGAATGACTTCCTAGCTGTTTGACTGGATGAATGAATGACTATGAAGGAATAGGGACACACAGGGAAGGCAAACAGGAAAAGCACCAGCGAGCCAGAGGTCAGCGATGCTGCAGTGTTAAGAGGTGTGCAGTAGGTAGCTGGATTTGAGCTAAGCCTTCGATACTACTTTTCAAGGCTGCAAACATCATCTTCCTTCATCCAGGCCACTTCTTTTGATTAAGCTGATCTGGTCTCATCCAGAGGGTGTCCAACGCTTGCAACACCGACATGATAGAAAGGAAAAGGGAAATGGACTTTGATTAGCTATGGAAAGTGATTGCAAGAAAATAGGATGGAACCATGTGATGGTGGCTGGTGGCTGGTACAGACTGGGTGGTCAGGGAAGGCCTGGGGAGAGGACATTTACACAGATCCCTGAATGGCCCGCCATGCACAGATCTGATGCAAGAGGCTCTGGGGAAGGAGCAGCTGGTGAAAGGCCCCCTTTAGGCGGGAACACCTGGGCATGTTTGAAGAATTAAAGGAAAGGTCAGTGTGATGGGAACACAGTAAACAAGGGGGGAGTGGAGCGAGGTGAGGTTAGGGAAGGTGGGAACAGCGCGTGAAGCCTTTGTCTAAACAGGATTCGACTCTTGGACAATGTGAAGCCACACAAAATTTAAAGCAGGGATGCAACACGATGTCATTTGTGTTTAAGAAAATCCCTCTGACTTTGCGTAATGAATGGATTACAGTGAGGCAGGCAAGAACGGGAGAGAGTCCCATGAACATCGTGATGTCCTCCTGGGAGAGAAGATGGTGGTTTGCACTAAGTGGTGTGGCCAGAGAGACGTGGACGGATGGAGGACACGTTTGGGACGACATAGCATTTGAATCTCCTACTGAGCTCTTTTCTTTTTTACTAACATTTGTGAATCTCTCCATTTTTAGGAAACCTCAGGATCATGTCCCCAAATCCAAGGGACCACTGTTATAAAATTAACACCTTTCAAATTACCTTATATGGAGATGGAGATTTTTCCAGTGGTTTCTAAACAAATTTCATTCAAAATCTTCACTTAGGGCCTAAATTAAATGATAGTGAACCTGATAATCAAATAGCACATTAATAAAATTTTAAAACTATAATTCCATTATTCATCGATCTCCTGTAATGTGCCAGGCAGTGGGCATAGTGTGGGGCATAGATCAAGGGACAAGAGATGCCCTGATGACCCACCATGGGCTGTGTCAGCGCCGCCCACGTCAGTGAGGCTGTGGGGATCGGAGTCTGCAAACAGGGCACTGATACCGTCGATACCAGAGATACGCGCGAAGTAAAGCTGAGAAGATTCGGAGGTTAATTAACCCGAGGCAGAAAGGAGATTCAAGCACTTTGTCTAGCTTCTCCTTTTAAACATTTATTGGATGCCTCTACTATGCCAGGTTCCCTGCTAAGTGCTTTTTCTGCATTATTTATTTAATCCACTGAACCATACAGCCTTAGGAGGGCAGGGCCCACATCTGTGTTTTCTCTTCTGCAGTCTCACTGTCTAACACTTGTTTGTAGGGGGAGTTCAGAAATATTTGTTGCGTGAATGGATGGAGGATTCCCCTGTCCCTCTCATGACAGCAGCAGCAGTGAAATACCCCAGCACAGAGGGGGGCCGGTGAGGGCACTGAGGCTGAGAGAGTTAGTAAGTGACCAAGCGGGTACCAGACCCGACTTTCCTTACGCTCCTCAATGCCACGTGACCTGGCCTTAGTCCAGGCCCTGACAGTCTCCCTTCACCCATCTCTAGTTTCAGGTTCCTCATCCATCGAATGAGAATAATGTCCCCGGCTGCATAGGGTCATAGACAGGTGACAAGATCATCTGTGGAAAGCTTCTAACACACTGCTTGGCTCACGGATGATTCTACTTCTCTTCTTCCTCTCTTATTCAAGGGAAAGAAAAAAAAAATCCATATGACTTTCTATAATTTGCAAGGTAAATTCATCAATTTGTGGAAAAATTGCATTGGAAAACTCTGGTGATATTTCCCCTTTGCCTCTACAGCCTGGCCGCATATGGCCTGGGCGCAATTATCCTCTGCCCTTCTAGGAGCCTGCTCTGTGTCCCAGAAAGCCGAACCCTCAGGGTTTATCAGTGAGGCTCCCTTGCTCTCTGGTTGGCAGCTCCGCACTCCCCCAAGCTCTGGACCACGTTTTCTGACAGTGACTTTATCCCTCCAGGACTGTAAGTCCTTTTGGGCATCCTCTCTTCCTCCACAACTCACAGGGCTTAAGTAGGGCTAATTACCTCTCTGTTCCTTCCAGACTCTGGGTGATGAGGGAATTGCCTTTTTGGGTGCCTCCCTATTCGTGTCACACCTCTGTACAAACACATCTCTTCATTAAAGCATCTAGAATGATTTGCTTTGATTCTTTTTGCTGCTCAGGCCAGAATTCAAAAAGTCTCAAAAGGTAAAATGGACAGAGGTGGAGCAAGTATATCAACTAGAAGAGGATCCTTTATCTCATGCTTAGAAACTGGCTGACAGAAGGTAGGGTCTCTGGTGAGTGCTAGAATGTCCCTTCTCTGGGAGCAAACAACAAAGCAGCACTAACTATCTGTCTTCAGTGGCAGTGAGCAAGGCTGGCCACAGTTTTCTACTCTTACTACATTTATTATCCTATGAAAGAATTAATACGGTGCTATTCTCCATTCCTGTTTCCATACTTGTTAAAGCACAGTGCAAATACTAATGCCCAGACCAGAACAACTCTGCTATTTGAGGCATAACTCTTGGAAGGCAAATGTGCTATGACTTAACAGCGTTCTGAAAAAACACATTTTCTTCTCTAAAAATTACATCGTGTAGGGGTCTGTGAGGAACTTGTGTGAAATTGAGAAATATTCTCTTTAGGTGGGTGCAACCACATACCAG
This sequence comes from Eubalaena glacialis, assembly GCF_028564815.1. NCBI lineage: Eukaryota > Metazoa > Chordata > Mammalia > Artiodactyla > Balaenidae > Eubalaena > Eubalaena glacialis. Next base: position 6,741,637 of record NC_083727.1, on the reverse strand, counting down.
GGCAGTAAGTTTAGAGAGCAGAGTATGAGATGGATTTCAGCCCAATTCATCTTCAAAGCCAGCCCTGCTTGTGCAGTACACAACTTGCACAACTGCAAGTGGCAGCCCTTACTTCCTGTGATTCTAGGACAGCCACAGTGACTCTTCGGACACCAACTTCCACATGTATAAGATGATTAATACTACACATTTTCCACCCAGCTCTATACAACCGGAGATGATACACTTGAGTTCGAAGAGCTATGTATTTATGTAATAATGTTCAGTTGAGTCTCCTATACAAAGCAAAATTACCATTCCTTTATGGATTGATTACAGGTTATTTAACAGATGACTTTTTTTCCCCTGCTGATTAACTTATCAGCTCTTAATATCCAATTAGTTACTTAGTCAACTTTCAAACTTCTTTATCAGAATCCACTTCTGGCCAAGATGGATTAACAGGCGCTGGATTTATCCTCCTGCCCCCGGCAACCTTATTATCTGGACAAAATATTGGAAGCAATGGTTTTCAAGACACTGGATGGCAATGAAGGACAGCACCTCATGAGAGGCAGGAAACGAATGAGCTGAGTCCTATGCCCACCTCAGCTTACTGTCCTAAGAGAGTTTCCAGGCCCTGGATTGGAGAGGGAGAACCCAGGAAAAGCCCAGGGGACTCACAGAACCGAGGGGACAAACCTGGGTTTCTTGGGAGGACCATGCAGCCAGAGTGTACAGGAGTGAATAAGGAGAGGAGAGAGCTGCACAGTCAGAGAACATCAGGGAACTGCACGGGGGGCTGCTCTCAAGTGTAAACATAAAATTGTGCAACCACTCTGGAAAATGGCTGGGCAGTTTCTTTAAAAGGTAAACATATACCCAATACAAGATCCAGCCAATCCTCTCCTAAGTATTTAACCAGTGGAAGGGAAAGTATATGTCCACACAGAAACTTGTACATGCATATTCACAGCAACTTTATAATAGCCCCAAACTGGAAACAACCAAGTGTTCCTCAACTGGTGAATGATAAACTGTGGTATATCCATACAATGGAATACTGCTTGGCAATAAAAAGGAATGAACTATTAATAGATGAAACAACATGCATGAATCTCAAAATAATTCTGCTGTGTGAAAGAAGCTGAAAACCAAAATAAAGTACATACTGTATGATTCTATTAAAAAATTCTAAAACATGGAAACTAATCTAGAGTGACAGAGCAGATTAGTGGTTTACAGTGGATGGGAAGGGGGAACAGGGAGGGGTGGGAGGGAGAAAATACAAAGAAACACGAGCAAATTTTTTGGGGTGATGGAGATGTTCATTATCCTGATTGTGGTGGTAGTTTCACAGGTGTGTACATGTGTCATAACTAACCAAATTGCACATTTTCAATATGTGTGTTTTATCATATGTCAATTATACCTCAAAAAATTTAATGAAAGAAGAATTAAGAATGAAATGGTTTCTTTAACAAAAGGTTTTTCATACATGACTACCTTCTCACAATCTAGTTAGAGGGAAGCAGCAACTAGAATCTGTTCATACATGGTTGCTTTCTTAATTCCATTGTAGTTACTGAGCAGTATATAAAAGAATTGTTACCATGCTTCATTTGAAAGCATGCTCTATTTCAGATGCCCCAAATAGCGACAGGGTTTTTCACAAAGAGAGCAGAGTAGCGATAATCTGCCATATGTCTTGATTCCTGTCCTCCCAAAGGGGGCACACAAATCAGCCCTCCCTACAAAACAGAACTAAAGAAATAAGGTCTTGCTTTAAGCTTTAATTCTATTCCTCACACACATATATATCACATGCATATATGTATACACATTTATGTGCATAGATATATATTTTTGTTCTGTTCTGTTACTGTAATTTCTGCTTTCATTTTCTCAAGGGGGAGATACTGGGTCATAGGATTTGAGCAATTCCATTTCTGAAATGTGTTCTCAGTGCATTGGAAGAGAATTAATCTGGAATCACATAAAAAGTCCTGACATCCCACCACTGCCACTTCTGGAGGAAATGAATAGGAAGAAAAAAATCACTGTGCTTTGTGTGTCCTTGCGTCTTCACAGACTTCTAATAATCTCTGGGCATCGATCCTGCTTCAGTTTTAAGAGGCTCCAAACGACGGTGGATCTTGAGTCTTTCAGGTGGAGTGAAGCGGCCCCTTCCATTGGCAGAGTAAACAGGGCAGCGCGTGCTTCCTCAAGCCCCGTCCACAGGGTATGTGGCTTTCACCCCTGACTAGTGATGAAGCCAACTTTTCCGTTTAAAAGAAACTCCTTTATTTGGAGGCTATGTTGTCTACTTATGTGGAAATACTTTCCTTATAATGAATGATATTGAGAGTAGACACTTTTGTTATTGTGTTATTAAACATCCTCACCTGGTAAAATAAAACATCGCAAACTTATACTGCTCTCTCCTCCTCTTTTTTTTTTTGAACACTACTTTGTTTGTAAAACCCCAAAGTCCTGGCTTTATCACTACTTTTCAGGACATATGAAAAATTTTATTGACATTTTGGTTTTGGTCTATATAGGCTAAGTTGTAACAAAAACAAAGAAGTTTGAACATAATTGCACATGGTCACAAATAACAATGCTACTTCTACAGTGTAAGAAATCTCATCTTTAATTTCCTCAATGCAATATCTTCAAAAAGAGCTTGACCCATCCAGCTTTCAGACAAAACAAACAAGGAATCAGGATAATCACTGTCGCTCTGAGGAGACCATTGAATGTCTGGTGATGCAGAGCTCTGATAAGGGAACTAATAATTCCTTTGAAAGCATCCTGGAGAAGGGGCCATGGAAGCAGAGAACAACACTGTCAATAATGAAGGATAAGCTTGGATCATAATACAGACATACATTTTATTAGTAAGACTGCATATAGCAATACAAGATTATCAAGTATCGACAAACCTAATTAGGTTGTGCAGGGAGGGAAAGAAGGAAACAGACAACAGTCCAGTGGCTGTTTCTACCCCCGCACCCCCCAACCAAGAGACCAGGTCTGAGTTACCATAAGGAAAGTGTGTGTAGATGAAAGCTCAGGGGCCATTTTTTGATAGGGAAAGTCCTCGTGAGACTCAGAGCAGAAAAAGTGTGATATTGGAGTCATGCTGACAGAAGTTTAAAACAAAGTGGGAAAGACTGGGCATCCTCCTCACTCTTAAGCAGAATTTAGCAAGGAAAAACATTTTCACAGAGGGCACTAAAACTGTAGCCGTGGTGTAATATTTTCCCTCAGATAACTAGAAGGCAGTTGACTTCCAAAAGCAGGGGCTTTGTACTTAAGCATACTTACTTCTGCATACTCTGTGGAGTTGCAAACAACTGAGGAAGGCTTATAGTGATGGGTGAGATGTGGTAGGTACAGTTATACAGGTGGGAACTGAGAGCCAGCAGAAGCGGGTGTACAGGTTAAAATGGTCTTATTTGTCTAACACTCTGGTTGGGCATGCAGACATTCGATGCAAAGCATCTAACTCTCTAAATGCTTTAAACCCTCAATTCACTGGGGCTATGTTCTTGAAAATGTACATTTTATTCATAAATAAATCATAGCAATATTTTTTTAATCTTTCTCCTAAAGCAATGGAAACAAAAGCTAAAACAAACAAATGGGACCTAATTAAACTTAAAAGCTTTTGCAAAGCAAAGAAAACCATAAGCAAAACGAAAAGACAACCTACCTAAGGGGAGAAACTATTTGCAAATGATATGAGCAATAAGGGATTAATATCCAACATATATAAACAGCTCATACAACTCAACATCAAAAAAACAAACAACCTGATTAAAAAATGGGAAGAAGACCTGAATAGACATTTTTCCAAAGAGGATTTGCAGATGGCCAACAGGCACATGAAAAGATGCTCAACATCATTAATCATCAGAGAAATGCAAATTAAAATCACAAGATATCGGGGGCTTCCCTGGTGGCGCAGTGGTTGAGAGTCTGCCTGCTAATGCAGGGGACACAGGTTCGAGCCCTGGTCCGGGAAGATCCCACATGCCGTGGAGCAACTAGGCCCGTGAGCCACAACTACTGAGCCTGCGCATCTGGAGCCTGTGCTCCGCAACAAGAGAGGCCGTGATAGTGAGAGGCCCGCGCACTGCGATGAAGAGTGGCCCCCGCTCGCCGCAACTAGAGAAAGCCCTCACAGAAACGAAGACCCAACACAGCCAAAAATAAATAAATTAATGAATTTAAAAAAAAATCACAAGATATCACCTCACACCTGTCAGAATGGCTATCATCAAAAAGAACACAAATAACAAAAGTTGGTAAGGGTGTGGAGGAAAGGGAACCCTTGTACATTATGGGAGGGAATGTAAATTGGTGCAGCCACTGTGGAAAACAGTATGGAAGTTTCTCAAAAAACTCAAAATAGAACTACCATATGACCCAGCATTTCTACTCCTGGGTATATATCTGAAAAAAATGAAAACACTAATTCGAAAGGTATATGCACCCCAATGTTCATGGCAGCATTATTAACAATTGCCAGGATATGGAAGCAACCTAAGTGTCCATTAACAGAAGAATGGTTAAAGAAGCTGTGTTATATATATATATATGTGTGTGTGTGTGTGTGTGTGTATATATATATATATATATATATATATATACACACACACAATAGAATACTACTCAGCCATAAAAAAGAATGGACCTTTGCCATTTGCAACAACATGAATGGACTTAGAGGGTATTATGCTAAGTGAAATAAGTCAGACAGAGAAAGAAAAATACTGTATGATATGTGGAATCTAAAAAATAAAACAAATTAGTGAGTATAACAAAAAAGAAACATACTCAGATATAGAGAACAAACTAGTGATTACCAGTGGGGAGAGGGAATGGGGGAGGGGCACAATACGGGTAGGGGATTAAGAGGTACAAACTATTACGTATAAAGTAAATAAGCTACAAGGACGTATTGTACAACACAGGGAATATAGCCAGTATTTTGTAGTAACTATTAATGGAATATAACCTTTAAAAATTGTGAATCACTATGTGGTACACCTGTAACTTATGTAATACTGTACATCAATTACACTTCAATAAAAAAATGAAAAAAACAGTAACTAGGTAAGTAAAAGTTGAAGAAATATGAACAACAAATAACACTGAAAACGTTATTATTCTCAATATATAAAGAGCTCTTATAACTCAGTAAAAAATAGTATCATACAGTTACAGAAAAAAAACCAATGACATACACAGATCTTTCCCAGTAAATACTCAAAACTGTTTGTTCAACCTTATTATTAACAGTAATTTAAACTTAATGATAAGATATAATTTTGCCTATCAAATATATAAGCTTTTCAAAAATAAATTCAATGGCTGTTAGTTTTGTAAGATGGGCTCAGTCATACGCTGCTAGTGACAGTATTAACTAGCAAAATCTTTATGAAAAACAAATTAGTAATATGGTTTATATCAAGAGTTTTAAAAACACAACTCTACTTCTAGCAATCTCTCCTATGACAACAATCTGAGATAGGGACAGACACTGTGTATAAATATGTTCATCACAACATTATTTATAAATAATTTTAAAAACTGCAAATAATTTAAATTTCCAAGATTTGGAAGTGATTAAATCAACATAGTATTTGTATTTTAAATATACCATACTGTAGAAAAACATTAAAATAGACCATTTGAAATGAAAATGACTTTGAAAGATGCTCCTAGCATGATGCTTGTACTAAAATCAACATCAGAATATAAAACTCTCTATATGGCATGATTCTATCTTGTTAATATAACAGTACACAAACACAGACATGTATTTATACACAGACACACATGTTTGTGCAGGTAAAAAATATGGACAAAAATACCAAAATATTAATGATATATTTTCTCTTTAAAAAATTTTAAAGAGAAAATATATTCTGATAAAAATATAAATATTGAAAGATTATATGAAACAAAAAGTCCCCAATTACCAAAATTCCCAATAATCTACTCACTTTCCAACCCTCCACCACACCCACTGATGTCAGTGTGAAGTGTAGAATATATTTAAATATATAACTTTAAAAAGTATGAATGAGATATTTTGAGGAGGATTAACCAAGATGGCGGAGTAGAAGGACGTGCTCTCACTCCCTCTTGCGAGAGCACCAGAATCACAACTGGCTGCTGGACAATCATCGACAGGAAGACACTGGACTTCACCAAGGAGGATACCCCACGTCCAAGGACAGAGGAGAAGCCACAGTGAGACAGTAGGAGGGGCGCAATCAGAGTAAAATCAAATCCCATAACTGCTGGTGGGTGACTCACAGACTGGCGAGCACTTATACCACAGAAGTCCACCCACTGGAGTGAACGTTCTGAGCCCCACGTCAGGCTTCCCAACCTGGGGGTCCGGCAACGGGAGGAGGAATTCATAGAGAATCAGACTTTGAAGCCTAGTGGGAATTGATTGCAGGACTTCGACAGGACTGGGGGAAACAGAGAACCCACTCTTGGAGGGCGTACACAAAATAGTGTATGCATCGGGACCCAGGGGAAGGAGCAGTGACCCTGGGGGAGACTGAACCAGACATAACTGCTGGTGTTGGGGGGTCTCCTGCAGAGGCGGGGGCTGGCTCTGTTTCACCGTGGGGACAAGGACACTGGCAGCGGAGGTTCTGGGAAGTACTCCTTGGCGTGAGCCCTCCCAGAGTCTGCCATTAGCCCCACCAAAGAGCCCGGGTAGGCTCCAGTGTTGGGTTGCCTCAGGCAAAACAACCAACAGGGAGGGAACCCAGCCCCACCCAGCAACAGTCAAGTGGATTAAAGTTTTACAGAGTTCTGACCGCCACAGCAACAGTCAGCTCTACCCACCTCCAGAGCCTCCCATCAAGCCTCTTAGATAGCCTCAACCACCAGAGGACAGACAGCAGAAGCAAGAAAAACTACAGTCCTGCAGCCTGTGGAACAGAAACCACATTTACAGAAAGATAGACAAGATGAAAAGGCAGAGGGCTATATACCAGATGAAGGAACAAGAAAAAACCCCAGAAAAACAACTAAATGAAGTGGAGATAGGCAACCTTCCAGAAAAAGAATTCAGAATAATGATAGTGAAGATGATCCAGGACCTTGGAATAAGAATGGAGGCAAAGATTGAGAAGATGCAAGAAATGATTAACAAAGACCTAGAAGAATTAAAGAACAAACAAACAGAGATGACCAATACAATAACTGAAATGAAAACTACACTAGAAGGAATCAATAGTAGAATAACTGAGGCAGAAGAACGGATAAGTGACCTGGAAGACAGAATGGTGGAATTCACTGCTGCGGAACAGACTAAAGAAAAAAGAATGAAAAGAAATGAAGACAGCCTAAGAGACCTCTGGGACAACATTAAACGCAACAACATTCGCATTATAGGGGTCCCAGAAGGAGAAGAGAGAGAGAAAGGACCAGAGAAAATATTTGAAGAGATTATAGTCGAAAACTTCCCTAACATGGGAAAGGAAATAGCCACCCAAGTCCAGGAAGCGCAGAGAGTCCCATACAGGATAAACCCAAGGAGAAGCACGCCGAGACACATAGTAATCAAAGTGGCAAAAATTAAAGACAAAGAAAAATTATTGAAAGCAGCAAGGGAAAAACGACAAATAACATACAAGGGAACTCCCATAAGGTTAACAGCTGATTTGTCAGCAGAAACTCTACAAGCCAGAAGGGAGTGGCATGATATACTTCAAGTGATGAAAGGGAAGAACCTACAACCAAGATTACTCTACCCGGCAAGGATCTCATTTAGATTTGATGGAGAAATCAAAAGCTTTACAGACAAGCAAAAGCTAAGAGAATTCAGCACCACCAAACCAGCTCTACAACAAATGTTAAAGGAACTTCTCTAAGTGGGAAACACAAGAGAAGAAAAGGACCTACAAAAACAAACCCAAAACAATTAAGAAAATGGTCATAGGAACATACATATCGATAATTACCTTAAACGTGAATGGATTAAATGCTCCAGCCAAAAGACACAGGCTTGCTGAATGGATACAAAAACAAGACCCATATATATGCTGTCTACAAGAGACCCACTTTAGACCTAGGGACACATACAGACTGAAAGTGAGGGGATGGAAAAAGATATTCCATGCAAATGGAAATCAAAAGAAAGCTGGAGTAGCAATTCTCATATCAGATAAAATAGACTTTAAAATAAAGAATGTTACAAGAGACAAGGAAGGACACTACATAATGATCAAGGGATCAATCCAAGAAGAAGATATAACAATTATAAATATATATGCACCCAACATAGGAGCACCTCATTACATAAGGCAATTGCTAACAGCTATAAAAGAGGAAATTGATAGTAACACAATAATAGTGGGGGACTTTAACACCTCACTTACACCAATGGACAGATCATCCAAAATGAAAATAAATAAGGAAACAGAAGCTTTAAATGACACAATAGACCAGATAGATTTAATTGATATTTATAGGACATTCCATCCAAAAACAGCAGATTACACGTTCTTCTCAAGTGTGCACGGAACATTCTCCAGGATAGATCACATCTTGGGTCACAAATCAAGCCTCAGTAAATTTAAGAAAATTGAAATCATATCAAGCATCTTTTCTGACCACAACGCTATGAGATTAGAAATGAATTACAGGGGAAAAAGCATAAAAAACACAAACACATGGAGGCTAAACAATACGTTACTAAATAACCAAGAGATTACTGAAGAAATCAAAGAGGAAATCAAAAAATACCTAGAGACAAATGACAATGAAAACACGACAACCCAAAACCTATGGGATGCTGCAAAAGCAGTTCTAAGAGGGAAGTTTATAGCTATACAAGCCTACCTAAAGAAACAAGAAAAATCTCAAGTAAACAATCTAACCTTACACCTAAAGAAACTAGAGAAAGAAGAACAAACAAAACCCAAAGTTAGCAGAAGGAAAGAAATCATAAAGATCAGAGCAGAAATAAATGAAATAGCAACAAAGAAAACAATAGCAAAGATCAATAAAACTAAAAGCTGGTTCTTTGAGAAGATAAACAAAATTGATAAGCCATTAGCCAGACTCATCAAGAAAAAGAGGGAGAGGACTCAAATCAATAAAATCAGAAATGAAAAAGGAGAAGTTACAACAGACACCGCAGAAATACAAAGCATCCTAAGAGACTACTACAAGCAACTTTATGCCAATAAAATGGACAACCTGGAAGAAATGGACAAATTCTTAGAAAGGTATAACCTTCCAAGACTGAACCAGGAAGAAGCAGAAAATATGAACAGACCAATCACAAGTAATGAAATTGAAACTGTGATTAAAAATCTTCCAACAAACAAAAGTCCAGGACCAGATGGCTTCACAGGTGAATTCTATCAAACATTTAGAGAAGAGCTAACACCTACCCTTCTCAAACTCTTCCAAAAAATTGCAGAGGAAGGAACACTCCCAAACTCATTCTATGAGGCCACCATCACCCTGATACCAAAACCAGACAAAGACACTACAAAAAAAGAAAATTACAGACCAATATCACTGATGAATATAGATGCAAAAATCCTCAACAAAATACTAGCAAACAGAATCCAACAACACATTAAAAGGATCATACACCACGATCAAGTGGGATTTATCCCAGGGATGCAAGGATTCTTCAATATACTCAAATCAATCAATGTGATACACCATATTAACAAATTGAAGAATAAAAACCATATGATCATCTCAATAGATGCAGAAAAAGCTTTTGACAAAATTCAACACCCATTTATGATAAAAACTCTCCAGAAAGTAGGCATAGAGGGAACCTACCTCAACATAATAAAGGCCATATATGACAAACCCACAGCAAACATCATTCTCAACGGTGAAAAACTGAAAGCATTTCCTCTAAGATCAGGAACGAGACAAGGATGTCCACTCTCACCACTATTATTCAACATAGTTCTGGAAGTCCTAGCCACGGCAATCAGAGAAGAAAAAGAAATAAAAGGAATACAAATTGGAAAAGAAGAAGTAAAACTGTCACTGTTTGCAGATGACATGATACTATACATAGAGAATCCTAAAACTGCCACCAGAAAACTGCTAGAGCTAATTAATGAATATGGTAAAGTTGCAGGATACAAAATTAATGCACAGAAATCTCTTGCATTCCTATACACTAATGATGAAAAATCTGAAAGAGAAATTATGGAAACACTCCCATTTACCATTGCAACAAAAAGAATAAAATACCTAGGAATAAACCTACCTAGGGAGACAAAAGACCTGTATGCAGAAAACTATAAGACACTGATGAAAGAAATTAAAGATGATACCAACAGATGGAGAGATATACCATGTTCTTGGATTGGAAGAATCAACATTGTGAAAATGACTATACTACCCAAAGCAATCTACAGATTCAATGCAATCCCTATCAAATTACCAATGGCATTTTTTACGGAGCTAGAAAAAATCATCTTAAAATTTGTATGGAGACACAAAAGACCCCGAATAGCCAAAGCAGTCTTGAGGGAAAAAAACGGAGCTGGAGGAATCAGACTCCCTGACTTCAGACTATACTACAAAGCTACAGTAATCAAGACAATATGGTACTGGCACAAAAACAGAAACATAGATCAATGGAACAAGATAGAAAGCCCAGAGATAAACCCATGCACCTATGGTCAACTAATCTATGACAAAGGAGGCAAAGATATACGATGGAGAAAAGACAGTCTCTTCAATAAGTGGTGCTGGGAAAACTGGACAGCTACATGTAAAAGAATGAAATTAGAATACTCCCTAACACCATACACAAAAATAAACTCAAAATGGATTACAGACCTAAATGTAAGACTGGACACTATAAAACTCTTAGAGGAAAACATAGGAAGAACACTCTTTGACATAAATCACAGCAAGATCTTTTTTGATCCACCTCCTAGAGTAATGGAAATAAAAACAAAAATAAACAAATGGGACCTAATGAAACTTCAAAGCTTTTGCACAGCAAAGGAAACCATAAACAAGACGAAAAGACAACCCTCAGAATGGGAGAAAATATTTGCAAACGAATCAACGGACAAAGGATTAATCTCCAAAATATATAAACAGCTCATTCAGCTCAATATTAAAGAAACAAACACCCCAATCCAAAAATGGGCAGAAGACCTAAATAGACATTTCTCCAAAGAAGACATACAGACGGCCAAGAGGCACATGAAAGGATGCTCAACATCACTAATTATTAGAGAAATGCAAATCAAAACTACAATGAGGTATCACCTCACACCAATTAGAATGGGCATCATCAGAAAATCTACAAACAACAAATGCTGGAGAGGGTGTGGAGAAAAGGGAACCCTCTTGCACTGTTGGTGGGAATGTAAATTGATACAGCCACTATGGAGAACAATATGGAGGTTCCTTAAAAAACTAAAAATAGAATTACCATATGACCCAGCAATCCCACTACTGGGCATATACCCAGAGAAAACTGTAATTCAAAAAGACACATGCACCCGAATGTTCATTGCAGCACTATTTACAATAGCCAGGTCATGGAAGCAACCTAAATGCCCATCAACAGACGAATGGATAAAGAAGTTGTGGTACATATATACAATGGAATATTACTCAGCCATAAAAAGGAATGAAATTGAGTCATTTGTTGAGACGTGGATGAATCTAGAGACTGTCATACAGAGTGAAGTAAGTCAGAAAGAGAAAAACAAATATTGTATATTAACGCATGTATGTGGAACCTAGAAAAATGGTACAGATGAGCCGGTTTGCAGGGCAGAAGTTGAGACACAGATGTAGAGAACAGACATATGGACACCAAGGGGGGAAAACTGCGGTGGGGTGGGGACAGTGGTGTGCTGAATTGGGCGATTGGGATTGACATGTATACACTGATGTGTATAAAATTGATGACTAATAAGAACCTGCAGTATAAACAAACAAACAAAACAACTAATACTAAACTTTCATTGGGTTATTTGTATGGAAATATGTTAATATAAATATTTCAGACATTAAAAAAAAAAAAAAGTATGAATGTGATTATGCTGTGTATATTGATATGTCTTGGAGATCTTTTCAAGTCAGTATATAATCTTCATTCTTATTAATGTCTGGTTATAATTCCACAGCTATACAGAAACTTATTTAACCCACCCCAAGATAAAGAACATTTATTTTTTTATCCAGACTCACTGTTACAAATAATGCTGCACTGAACAGGTTAGTATACTTCTCTCTGAACTCTTTATTTAGGAAACACACATAGAAGTGTAATTTTTAGGAAAAAGGGATTGTACATTTGTTTTCACAGATGCTTTCAAATTGTCCTCCTAACTGGCCCCACTAGTTTACACCTCCAAAAATTGTACATGAGAGAACCTATATCCCTTTAACCCTGACTGAACATTTTCTTTCTGTTTCATTTTTGTGAATTAAGAAATATTTTAATTTGGTTTTAAAAATTACTGAGTTGACTTTTAAAGTTGTTGGGTCATTTATATTTCTATTGTGAATGGCCTATTTATATCTGGAGCTGAGACCATTAACTGTTCCCTAATATTCATTCTCTTTGTCTTTCTCAGTAATAACATCCCTATTTTTAATGGGACACAAGGTCATACTTGATGAAGATTACATTTCCCAGTCTCCTTAAAAGGATAGCCATGTGACCTAAATACTGGCCAATGGGATACCAAAAAAAGAAAAAAAGAAAAAACAAACAAACAAACAAAAAAAACCTTGCTACTTCCAGGAAGTGTTTTTTAAAAAAGAGTGCAATCACCTTCCTATTTATTGAAATTTGAATAAGACAGCTGAAACTTAAGCATCCATCTTGAGCCGTTTGTAAAAGACAAATATTATAGATGTTAGAGCAACAAAATAGAGGGGTTTTACACCATGATAGTGATTAAGAAGCCTCCTTACCAGACCTGGACGATTTAGACACTGTTTAAATGAGAACTAAATGTTTTTGTGTTTTTAAGCCCCTTTTATTATGCAATTTCTATCATCTGCAATTTAACCTAATCTTCACTGATAAAATATCCTTTGCCAGATTTTCTCGTTTTTTTTTTTCTTATTGATGTGAAGCTCTTTACAAAACATAGATAGAATATTCTTTGCCTGCCAACGGAAAATTATGAAACAAATTACATAAAATCCATTTATTCATTCATACATCACCTTAATAATTCACTACTCTGTGCAACTTTTATCCAAAGGCAACGCTTGGGGGGGTGTGGCTGGGAGGTGCATTGCAGATATCAGGAGGAACCCAAATAAACAAGAAAAATTCACCAAACTTTCTGTTTATATGTATATATTTGCTATTACAGTTATCCTAGGTGATGAAGATATTTTCCTCACGTTCAATAAAGGAAAAACCTCTAACTTCTTGCTTCTATTGGCTAGAAGAATAGTATTACAGCTTTGTTTTAATGGAAAATAATCTCAAAATCTCAGTATTTTTAACTCTTAGGGTATTGCATTAAAACCACATTTGGCAAGTCCCACGTCATTCCTTAGATACAAATATTGAGAAGCACACTCTGTTGGGACACAAACCTAGTGCACTGCCTAGGCAGATTTTCTGTTCAGTTACTGAAGATAAAGCTTTGAGGCTCTTTACTTGCATAGGCCCCTTCGTGGCTCTAGTGGGGATCTAGCAATGTGCTCACATGGCCAGGGATTTCTGGAAATTTGAAAAGATATTTGAACAGCAGTTGGTTAGGACAGGTGTCCCTTTCCACTCTAGTGCCCCCTCTGGTACAGTCCTCCTGTGCTAGGTGGTATTAGCGTGGTGCTGGGCATTTTGGGGAGCTAGCAAAGGGGAATTTGAGCTGGCTGTACATTTTACTTGTCGTTTACAGTTCTTTCTGCATTGAATTAACTTACTGCCAGCTATCCCAGGGTCAGAACACCTTCCAGGGATCACCTAGTACTGACTGTGTCAACAGCCCTGGCTGAGGTCAGGATCAGGGTTACATATGGTGCCCAGCACCAGCACCAGACATACGTGGATGGGGGACAGGAACAAGGTAGGAAATTTAAGGGAGGCGGAGCTAGTCTGGGGATATTTCTTCCACTCATCAGATGTGTACAATGATAAGCAGAAGATTGATTCCCATCAATATTCTGTGTAATGGAAGTTCTTTTGGGACAAGAATACATTTGACAATGCAGTTTATATGATTATAAATGCAACACTGACGCTTCTTCTTTTCTTTTGTAAAGGAAATCACTCGGCATAGAATTTACCAGAATTTACATAGAATTCCTGTGTTTGAAGAGCAGAAACCTGCAGCAGGACTACAGTGCATGTGCCTGCCAACTAGGAAGCTGCATGTTTTACGTGTCCCAATGTACGAGGTCGCACCCTACTGCATCCAACGACATCTTAACCTGAAGAAATCTGGTCTCTGGATGAAGCAGTACACAAACTGCCACAGTCTAGCAAAGGGCCTGAAGAAGCAAGTACTGTATTCCATTGACCAAATTCCTACTTTATTCATCAATAAATATCTATACGTAGCAATGAACAGGCTTTTCAATTACTTGATAATTAATGAAGAGGAATAATCACAGGGCCATAATGCAAAAAGATTGAAATGTTTTGCTGACTTGACATGCTATACTAATATTGACAAAAACTACATTGAACTCATAATATACCAGTATGAGGAAGACTGAAATTTATTGATGAATTTTGTCAATGTATGGAGTATTTAAGAGTAGTCACTATGTCAGAAAACTTGAATGCTCTGAAATCTTACAGACCTTATGTGAAAGAAAATGACTAGAGGTTTTCTCAAATTTGAAAACACGCTTAAAATTTCTTATCTTTCCAAAAATAAGTTGTGAAACTGAAAGTTACTTTCAAAACCATCAATAATAAAAAATAAATTTTAATCAGCCATCCTAAGGGGAAAGATAATAGATTATCTTTCTATTCATTCTATAGAAAATGATACTACAAAAGTCCTTGCTATATAGAGGCCATCAAAGCGTATGCAACCGAAAAGTGTAGAAAGAAGAGTATTACAGAGGAGTGTCAGGTGTTTACTAAATATAAACACAGGGTCACTTTTCCAAAAGTATGATTTTTATGGTGACTGTTGGCTTCTTAAAATTTGTAATCTGTTAGGATTTATTTTCTTGTTATCAACTATAAAATGATTTTGTATTCTTTTTCTAAAAAAGGACCCCCAAAATGGCGTAATCTCAGATCCCAGAAAACCTGAATCTGTCTCTACTTACGGACGTCCCAGGCCTTCTTGGCCACCCTCATATTTCCGAAACACCGTCTGGACCGGGCTGTTTACCACCCTAGCCGCCTTTGCAGGGGCTGTCCTGGTTAAATGCTTTGGAATTTCACTTGAATCAGAGTTAAGGTCTTGGGCTTATCTGGCCCTCAGCCGCACACAAAGAGTCCTTTCAGCTTGAAGCTTCCTCTCCATTTCTGAGCTTGAATGAAAAGTCATCATCTCCTGGGCATGGACTTTTGCAAAACAATCTGCAGATGCAAACTGGAAATGGTGTGGGGGGGGGGAGGTTCAGCTCTGCGTGGGGCACACCTGGATCAAAGGTAATGGGAGACAGGAGGAAGCTGGCAGGTAAATTTCTCGTCCTTTCTGCCTTCTGAGGGATATCCAAGTTGTGGGTTTTTTCCTCGCAAATTTTCCCCAAAAGCCCTTTGTCTCTCTAAGCTCCTGTGAAGTAGCCTGAACGAATGCATTGACTGGCTCAGCAGGTCTTCTTGCTCAATTCCCTTTATTTTTTTACCCTAACCAGTCTGAGCTTCCACTTCCCAAATAAGGAATAATTTTTTTTTTTTTTTTTTGCCTCAGGCTCTGCTCTGTAGAAGACTTTGGCTAAAATGAAAAAGTTCTGGCAATCTAGCACGTAGGAAGCTTTCATTACTGTCAGCTGTTGTCATTACCACGATCATCCACATCAAAACACAGCAGTGTCAGATGACCTTGTATTGGGTTGGCCAAAAAGTTCGTTTGTAAGATGTTACGCAAGACCTGAACGAACTTTTTGGCCAACCCAATATTACTGCTCTGAAATTCAACACAAGAAATAAAAACAATAAATGCAATTCAGTTAAAAGGCAGAAAAAAAAATACATTTTAAAAGAGAGGAATATTGTATTAAAAATAAATTATTAACTTGGAGAATGAAAGTATAAAAATAGACTTTGTTTTGATAAAGCAAAGTTTGGGTTAAGCTGTGATAAAGCACGTATATATAAACACACAGATACACCTACTATGAATCCAGCAAAAATAAAGCATTTCTGTTCATTCTTGCGGAAAACCTATTACTGTACAAATGCAAGAGTGAAGGTTCCTAACAGTTCAATTTGTGCACGTCTGCACCCGTGTTTTATTTGCTGTCATTTTTCTCCCATGAAAAGTGGTGGCCACTCCTGTCTCAGAAGTAGGGCAAGCTTGCCTGTTCACCCAGTCAATTCTAGACAGATGGCCAATATGCATTTTCGAATCATGCCAAAACAAAGATTGAATCTGGCAGAAGCCTTAACCCATAACTTCCTTCCCCAAACATTAAATACATTTGCTTGGTAGCCTTTCTGACAGCATAGGGGCATGTAGAAGTTAAACACAGGGGCATGTAGAAACGAACGCACTGAGCTGAGTTTGAGAGGAGAAAGCAATGCAAAAATGCATGATTGAAATAGGCCTCCCCAAACAGGGAGACTTATGTTCCCCTCTCTCTGGAAATATAAATCTCACGGAGTGTGTGATTTTGATTTGCGTTTGGAGTGTGGAATATAATTCAACAAGATGGCACTGTGCTGCATCCAGGTAGGGACCTCAGAATGATGGTCTTAATGATGAGTACACTCTGAACTGTGGTTGTGTAATAAGCTTGGAGGATCACCACATCTATAAGAGAAACCGTAGAATTCTGTCTGCCTGGCTAACATGCATTCCATGGCCAAACAGTGTCCATAATTAACACATCTAAAACAAGGGTCCTTCGCAACTGCTCTCGCTCGCACTTTAATCACAGTGAGTACAAGTTACTGAAGGGGTGCAGCAAATCTGAAGACCACGCTAATGATATCCTTTGCAAAGGGCACTTTCCTCTCAGGTCACAGACACTGCAAGAGCCCAGGTTCTCCAACTGGTGCATTTTAATGTAATTGACAGAAAAGTGTAGGAACACACATTTTTTTAGACCCTGAGCAAATTATCAGTGCAGGTAGGTATTCAGAGAATAAATACATCTACTGTGTCATTGGATTTTTAAAAATATAATCAATTTGTACTAGAAATTAGGGCTCCATCTCAGATTCATCTAAATTGATTTGCCATTTTAAATTGCAGCCCGTTTGTTCAAATCAGCAAAGCACAACAGAATTCTGTTTCCAACCAAGATTATTTACTAATTATTTACCAGGGTTACTAATCACTACCACATTTATTCAGTCCTTCTTCCTTTTCTAGAATGCCACTGGTCTGCTCAATAACTCGAAATTGTTTTTGTTCCCATGATATTTCCCCAGGTAACAAAAGGACAAGCTTGGGACCTTTGGGAATGAAGTCACCTCTCACTGCATGTTTTAAGAGTAAGGACGTGAATAGGTAGAAAGATTCCCTTTCAATCAAACCCTATATTTACCGCACAACCTCGGAGTAACCAGCAAAATACCGTGGGCTGTAAGCGAGCCATCAGACACCGTTCCTCTCCGCAAATAATGTGAAATGTAGTCAGCTAAGTCACAATAAAGCTTTACTAAGAGGAACTTAGCATAGTACTTTCTCGTTTTCTGCTCTTTTTAGAAAAAGGGGAACCCACGTAAAGGAGATTTAAACTTGCAAACATTTTCAACCTTACGTATTTTAAGTACATCTTTGACATGCCCCCGCTGTTGCCGAGAGTATCCCAGATATACTCATGTGGTTCAGGGACCCCCGGACAAGCAGTGATGAACTTGGGCCCAGCCAGGCCCCTGGGAGCGGCCGAGTGGGCGCTGCTTCCTGCGGGTTAACTGGCCCCGCTCCCTGGGCTTGTGTCTAAAGCGGTCGTTTGCGGAGCTGTGCGGCCTCCCCTCCCTCAGCTGCCCCTCCCCTGTCAGAACGGCTACCTGCTGCATCCCAGCCCCTCTCTCTGACCTGCCGCTTCTACCTGCTGGGCTGCGAGCGGCACGAGAAACAGTAGCAGAGGAGGCCCTGACGTGTGCGAGCCTCTCACACACGGGCGCCCACGGGCTACCAGATCCCGCGGGCCCTCCTCGGAGCGAACTGCTTTGATGGCACTCATTTTTTTTTTTTTTAATTTTATTTATTTTTTTATACAGCAGGTTCTCATTAGTTACCCATTTTATACATATTAGTGTATATATGTCGATCCCAATGATGGCACTGATTTTTGTGACAGTTTCCTATTTCCCTCCGAGACCTTTTTACAAATCTGGGCTTTGGGCACTTTTCACATGTATGTGGGCTCCCTGCCTTCTTCGCAGCGGCCTGACAATCAGACAAGTGAGGGATGCCGGATACGACTGGAGTCGGAGCTCATTTCCGAGGCGGCCTTGGCTGAAAGGGCCCTGCAGGCTCCGCTCCCCCTTCCAGGCGGGTCTCAGGGCCCCGGAAGTCCCTGGCAGCCGCAGCCTCTGGGAAAAGCCGGGCTATAGCTCCTGCTTAGAGGGCAGGATGCCCGTGGCTCACCTCGGGGCCAGCAAACTGCAACCCCGCTCCTCAGCTCCAGGAGCTCAGGGAAGCCGTTTGGGAGACTGTCAGAGCTTCCGGGAGTGGGATCTGGGGGCCCCCAAATCTGTAAGCCTTCACGCCACTTAGCACTGAATGCCAACGCAGGCCAACGCAAGGGCTCGGGACGGGAAGGCACCTCGCAAGGCACGTTTAACGCAGGGATTTTTATCCCCACGGGGCTGCGGATAATGACTGCTCTTGATATCCTCCGCTGGGTCAGACGCTGGAGGAAGTGCTGGCGCCCTGCTTGGTTAATTCGCGACTTTGCCCTGTGATTCTCTCACACACCTTGCAGAGCAATCATACTCTGTTAGCCTATTTTCAGGCTGAGGTAAGTAAGTCTCAAGGAGGTAAAATCAATTTGCCCCAAATCATGCTCCACACTGAAGAAGGGCTAGGATTTGTCCCCAGGCCTCCCTGGAACCACTTGCCCTGCCACCTAGTCTGTCATATGTCAGTAATGGCAAAGTCTCCCTGGGACACTGTTACCTGACATGAGACATCTTCAATCCTAAGCGTCTCTCTGCTGTCTGCAGAAAACTTCTTCGCGTGAGATTCTGTTTGCTTTGTCCACAGTCTCCTTCTAATGGTGTCCAGCTCATCAAGGAGAACAAAGAAATCGGCCCTGGATGAGTCCTGACACAGAGGTGGCCACAGTCTCCGTCCCCTGTGACTCAGGGCCTGGTCCCCAGCTCATCAGGCCAATGGTGTGCACAGGCCGGGGAGAAACACAGGCTGCCAGGCTCCTGGGTCCTGGCTCATCTCACTTGCATCCAGCTCCCTGTTGATTAGCAGCAAACATTTGCTCCTTGGTAATGGCAACGTGGTCCTGCCAGATGGAAGAAAGAGACGCTCACAGGCCCACAGGGCGACTGAACCCACACAGCCTCATTAGTGATGATGCTTTAATCGAGAGATTCAGGTAACTAGAGAAACACATAGGGGCCCTGTAGCCTCCACTTACAGCATTAGTAAAACAAAACGCAGTGAAATAAAAAGAAGAGCTTCGTATTAAGAACCGGCCTCTATCACCCGACTGGTGTTTATTGGATGTGAAGCGGTTTTTGTCCAGATGTATTTCTAAGCACATGTGACTCGTCAGCTACTCACAGATCACCTGCTTCCTCCTCACACATCCACCTCAGCAGCAACATGAAGTGACAGGAGGGAAGAAATACCAGTGCCCTGCATTCTGCTCACAAAACCTCCTTGACGTGTCAACTGACAGTAGAAAAATCCCAGGCCCCCATCGAGGTTCCTGATTTTCGTAACATCGGCCGTGAGTTTCAAGGAAATGCATTTCAAAATAATCAGCTCTGGACCCCAGGGCTTGGAGAGGGAGCACTGAGTGTGCGGGAGAAGCAGACGTGTTCTCTTCCTCTCTGAGGTTTTGTGGACTCTGATTGTCTAGTCTTAGGAGGGGCAAATTTAAGTGGAAGTGAAATCTAACCTGGATGGATCCTTTTCATCGTGGTGTACAGGTAAATGTCAGCTGGCTCGGTACCCTCTTCCGAGCCCTCTTCTGAAGCAACAGAAGCTAAGGGAGGGAGACAGGTGTGGTGGAGAAGCGGGGAGGGGGATGGGATGGAGGAAGGGGAAAACGGGGGTGGGAGTGTTGGGAAACAGATCGGGCTGGGGGCGGATGTGTGGCTGCCTCTCCCAGCACAGACGAGGCCTGCAGCCGCCCTGGTCTACAGCCCCGCTGGGAGGGCTTCTGGTAGCAGCAGCTGTGGCCACACAGGACCTGCCAGGGAGCCACGGAGGTCCCAGGGCATCTCCCTCAGAATGTCCCCCACTCTCTGGGGTCCAACGGCTGTCTGACAATCTTGAGTTCATCTCCATTTGAAGTTTCTCCCATGAAGGATCTCCTTGGCTTCTTAGTTACCAGTTGGACTCACCTGTTACCACTGGACAACACCCAAGAAAGTGTCAGATCACTGCATTCACATGTTCCTTCCTTTTCAAGTCATTTGTGCCACACTATTTACTCCTGAAACTTTTCAACTGGCGACCACTTTTGCAAAAGTGCAAGCTCAAAAAAATGCAAATGTTTATTAGAGATGTCTGAATTTTAAAATCCAAGGAGGAATAACTTTCTGGGGTCCCAGAGAAACAACAGTTTTTTAATATCTTAATACTTTACTGAATGGAAGTATATTAATGAGAATTACAGCCCTGCTTTTCAGGTGCTAAGAGACCTGAGCCGAGTATGCTGGGGAGATGGCACAGAGGCACATCCCTAAGCTTCCTCGGGGCTTTAGAGCCACAGTGTGTTGGGATAGATTAATGGCCGTCCTCCCATCCCAGGGTTCTCGCTCAGTACTGCCAACGTGTGTGGCCAGCTGGGTGATTCTCTGTTGTAGGGCTGTCTGCGCAGCCCAGGACGCTCAGCGGCAGCCCCGCCTGGTCTCCACACGCTAGACGCCAACGGCGCCCTCCCCAACAATTGTGACAACCTAAAATGTCTTCACACGTTGCCAAATGTCTTGCTTGGGGCGGGGAGGGGGGATGCCCAGGCTCGGGGGATCCCCCACCCTTCCATGCACACCCCTTCAAGACCCACTCTCTTAGAATAAAGCCAAAAGAGGTATTATTATTGCCCCACTTCACAGCTAGGTAATCACGCGGAAGGTTAGTGAGAGGAACGTACTTGCCCGGGGTCACACAGAGCGGTGTATAAGAATTAGCTCATTCTAGATGATGCCAGTGAGGCATCACGTAAGGGGCTTCGGGATGAACGAGATAGAGTCGCCTGACCCCCTGACTCAAGCCTCCCCCCTTTCCGACTGACTTGGCAGGAATGGCTTACAAGCCAGGGAAGCCCAGAATCCCGGGAGGCAAGACCACTCCTGCCTCAGGGCCCCCCCCCCCCCCCCCCCCCCCCCGATTCCTGGAGTCTCTGTGTGGGCCCTACACAGATACAGCCTCCTGTGTGGCCAAATGACTCTCCTTGTGCTGAGGCGTTTGCCCTGAGGGCTGAGTTATTTCCTAATCCTTATGCTTAATACCTTCAGAAAGGCTCTTGTAAAAAAGAGAATGAGGTTGTATTGAGATTAGTTAGGCTGCTTATAATGCGAGGTGCAATGTCTCGCCTAGAAAAATGCAAATGAAAAGGTTTTGACTAAAACGTCTAGTCTCTAACCCAATGTTGGTCTAGGTCCCTTAGCACTTCATTGCTGTCCTAAATACTGACGTTTTCGTACCTGCCTTCCTTGGTGCTAATACTGTGAGAGCTTTTCCCCAGCAGCAGCCTTCTCTGACCCCCCCATGCTGGCTGGGGATGGAGTGAGCAGTCTGGGGTAGGAGTTTGGTTACAGCATCGTGGAGAAATTAGGTGAGACCACAGCATCTGACCCATTTTATGGATAATTAAGCAGTTGAGTTGGAGGCTAGCATCTACTGCAGTGGCTGCAGCCACTGATACCTGTTGGGATCACAGGTACGGGGCGTAAGGTGTGCTGGAAGGAGGGAGATGGCTCAATTCCCATCCACCAGGCTGCTGGGGAGCACTCTGGTCTCCTACTAGAACTTTACATAGAGTCCTTTATTGTAGACATGCACTTCAGAGTTAACCTACCAACTTCAAGGAATTCATGATTCATTATTTATTTTTGAAGTCATGGTTATGACATGGTTCTGATTCCATGGGAAAGCAATTAATTAGAAAACATGCTACTCCGGACCTCTAAAATGATCAAAGTAAAAGATGGTGAGAAAAAGCACATTGTGGTTAAAAAATGTCCCAACCAAGAGAGTTGCGTTGTAAGAAGTGTAAGAAAGAAGGGTAAGAACAGCCACGGGGTAGCTGGGTCTCAGGTACACAGGTAGGGGGTGGGGATTAGCCACATCTCAGCTCCTCCATCCTTTCCGGGCAGCGTCAGAGGGAAGCTTTCTCTAGCGCCCACACACATTTAGGCGCTGATTTAGAAGCAGAGACGTGCTGGATAAATGCAAAGTGTTTGTCAAAGCACTTCTCTCCAAGTGGATCTGCACAGCCAGGTAACAGAAAACTGCCTTCCTCCTTTGCTGTCTGAAGGCTGGGGGACAGTCTCACAAGAAAACTGATGGGTGAGACCATCTTAGACTCCACAATGAACCACACCTAATTTACAGGAAGAAAAAAAAAACCTGAGTACACCACCCCGATCTTCACACTCTCAAAAAAGCCTGTGGAAATGAGGCACTGTGATTCTTCAACGGTTCTTACCCATAACTTGTTTGGGAAAATGTAATAAACTGACGCTCAATGTGAATAATAACTTCAGTGAGACGAGAGTCTTTACCATCATTCTTCTACTTGAGAAACGTGAACACTCATTAAGAACAAGCTGGCTGGAAGCTCTCGACCTTATTCTGCAGACGGTGCATTCCCCAAATTGCTCTGCATGTGGGATAGAGGGAGTCTCACGTGAAATGAGGATAATGATACCCTCTTGCAGGACAGTTTGAAGGGTTTCAGATAATGCGTGTGAAGCTGATGCTACAAGGCCTTGCCTCACAGGCTGGCAGCAGTGGAGGTGGCCCACGGGGACCAGGGAGACCGTCCGGGACATGTGTCCCAGCTGACTCCCAGCATACTCCGAGCAGGGTGCCAAGCACCATGGCCCGCCCCAGGATTTGCAGTGGGGTTGCAGGTCTAGCTGCCCTGCAGAGCTATGTGACATTTAAACATGCAGCAAATAAACACGTGGGCGCCCTCAGGAGACGGGGCTCAGCCCACACTCACTGGGCGTCATGAGACCCCCATGGACAAGGCATTCCAGCCTACGCCTGCCACTTCCTGATTTGCACTAATTCTTTCTTACCCCTGGAGTTTCACGATATTTAACAATTCTGCAAATTCTTTAAAGCGTGAAATATGAAAAGAGTTAAATACACTCTAAGGAAAAGGGAGGAGTCATCTCGAATTAGTATTTTCAAAGAAGTTAGGGACTTGGCTTGTTTAACCCTTACGAAGGTATGGATAGTACTAATTAATGCAGGTAAAAGGGAACTGATTCTGATATGCGAAGGAGGGGCTGCCTGGACCAGGGATAATTTTGCAAACAGATCCAGATGCAACGCCCGCTGCACCCGCCATGGGGAAACATGCTACCCGGGATCTTCCTCCCCTTGTTTAATCTGTGACATTGCCATTGGAATTTGTCATTCGAGGAGTTACAGCTGATGTTACAGCCTGAAGCGCAGCTAAACCAAAATAAACAATCTGCTCTATTCTGCTTAGACTAATACGACAGTGATGTAAGGCCCAGCACACTGACAGCGGCAAAATGCTTCTCCCACACTGTGTCTGCGACGTGGCCTGTGTGCGCACAGCGGCTTTGTCGAGAGAGGCCTCTGGGGCTCCGTTCATTGTTAACACTGGTGAAGGGGCCCGAGAGGGGCTTGGGCAGAAATTTAACATTTTGCCTTGGTCTGCATCAGAGAGATTCTGTTTATATCAGCTAGGAGAACAAGCTTTTAAGCTTAGAACACAAAAGCCTTTTTTATTTGATTTTTCTTGGGCGGGGGTGACCTCTGTCTTTCTGAGTCGGGAGGTTTTGCAGATACACTAACGGGCGGTGGGAGTTGTCATTACAGTTCACAGAAAGGGCCTGCAGCTTCCAGTATACAGAGATTTTAAGCCGCCCACACAGACACATTTCCAGTTGTCTTAAATGCCCAATATATTTTTTGGTATCACTTCCCAGCAAGGGTTCTCTTGGTATTTTTAATGCATTTGGCCACAAAGGTAACAGGATTTTGTCTTTAAATGGGGGGAGGGGGTAGTTATTAGCTCATAAATGGCTTCCTCTCTGAAGAAGCGTTCTCTCTGCCTGGTGTGATCATTGACTGTAGCTTCCCTTGCACAGCCGCCTTCAGCAATGCTACATCTGTGCATTCAGCTCCTAAGCCCAGCGTCTTCCATCTGAGTGTCATGTTATTCTCCTCGTTTTTTTTTAAATTCCCTCCCAGGGTCCCAGGAGCCCTGCCATACTCCAGAAGCACATGAGGCTGTGTCATGCCCACGGTCACAGTGAGCTCCCTAATCTGATTACGCCTTCCACTCAGAATCACTCGCTCCGGATGAGGGGAAATTGCCATACATAATTCGGTTAAAATTGTCAGCCTGAGTGGCCTGGATTAAATCTGGCCTCCTACACGCAATCAGTTTTCAATTTTATCAGCTCATTCTAAGCAAAGCGTGAACGAGAGTTCAGTGCACCTGGATAGAGATGAAACAGCGTCCTCTTTAATAAACAGATGCTTTTTAAACCTCGTTATTCTAACCTGTGATTTTCTAAGCGTAAAACCACACACGGTTATAACGACCATATCCCTCTCCAGGATTTCCGCGTGGAACAAAAACGAAGAGTGAGTTCACCGAAAGGGAAGGGAGGAAGTAGGAAGAAATGAAAATTCCCTGTCCTGTTGGACGCTAGGCTGGAAGCACCACCCCGTTCCTGCCGGGTGTCCCCTCCTCCAAATAGGCCAGGCTGTAAAGTGAGTGGGGCAGGTGAGGTGCCCAGGTTTGTGACAGCACCTGTGAAACTGACAAGGCGTCACTTTGCATTTGGGGTTTGCATGTCTCTCACTCCTGCGTCGTCCACCCTGCCATGGGGTGCCTCTCACTATAAAGCTCATCCACGTCTGCTCTGCCTCACGGCCTGGGAGCTAAATGAGGGGGCATCTTGCTGCTGATTTCTCAGCACAGGTAATGCTCTGGCAGTGACACTCTAGGGCAGCCGCCCCGGGCACACCTGCTCCCCTCACACGTGTCCACCTCTCCTTAAGACAGCCTTCAGCTTCTCTGGGAGGATGACAAATAATTCTCATGACTGCAAATCTGTGAATGTCCGCCTTCCTCCCACTGATGGGATAGTGTGAATGAACATGGAAGAGGAAAACAAAATGAGAAAGAAGGAAAACCATGAAGTTCCACCTCTAGATGGGGCTACTGTCTGCAAGTGTCCTCTGTTTGGTCTTTAAAATTCAGTTCACTTAAACTGAGATTGAAATTAGGTATCAACAGAGAATTTACAATTTAAATCAAACTTTGACTCATGTAATTAAGTCTTTAGTCCTGTGAACCTCATTCACAGCGTCAGCATTAGGTCGCTGTAGGATGGCTAAATTTCTTAATTTCCTGGGTGCCTGTTTAAAAAAAAACATCCCCAGTATTGAATAAACTAAAAGGGAAGAGTAGCAAGCAGTTAATGTTTATGTGTTCTTGAACTTCAGACTATGGATAATAAGAGATTAACGGTGAGAAGAGACTTCCCAAAATGCTTGGCAAAACCCTGGTAAATTTCAATTTGTCCACTTGGTAAACAAGTCTGAGGGAGGAAAGCCACGTTTCAGTTGGCATCAGTACTTTGCTCTGCATAGAAGTACTAGAAAATAATAGCTCTGGAAGCTCTTTTAATGTTTTCAGAACTAGAAGTGCAGGTAATCTTATCGAGAAAGCAAGAATAATGGGTCTTTCTATGTTATTTCTGAGATACTGAGCCTAACAGTGGCAGGAAACTACGTGTGAAGTCATCAGGAGAAGGAAAGCTTTGCGTATGTCATCTCTTTAGACTTAACCCCCTTGCTCAGGACAAAACATGAGAGCATGAGTGGCCCTGCCTCATGCATTTCTTAATCATTCCTGTCAGCTGTGGTACTGTTATTATTATATGACTGCTGAAATAGGGGATGCTCATCGAGTCTACACTATGTGTCAGACACTGTTTCAATTGCTCCATATACATTGACTCATTTAGTCACTAAAGCATGCTGTGATTTAAGTATTATTGTAATCCTCGCTAGAGAATTAAGTAACTTGTCCAGAATCATGTCCAAGCTCTTAATCCTTACTTTAGATTCTTCCAAGACTTGGGCCATTCTGAAAACTCAGCTTGACCCGTAATATAACAGAGGGGCACCCTCTTCATCAGGAGGCAGTATGGCTTAAAAAATGACATGTGCCGTCAAGAAAGACTTATATCCAACTCCTCCCACTAACGCTCCAGGTTGTACGCCTCGGGGCATCCTCTGACTTCCGAACTTAACTTGAACCCTTGAAAGCCTTCTTGGGTTCAGGAGAGGCAGCTTGGAGGCAAAGTGGAGATGGGAGATGAGTACATTCAGGTACCACTGATCCTGATTCCTAGGCACCACAGAAAATCATCCGATGGGTGAATCAGAAGGCATACACTAGTAGGCAAATACACAAAATGTATCATATTATAAAATTTTATTAGCAGTGACAGTTTTAAGGGAGCTTTAGCAATATTTCAAACTCTGGTATCGAAGTCTGACAGATTCAATTTAGTGTTTATCAAGTTATCTGATGACATACCAAAAAAGAGCATTCCATAATCTTCAGGCCAGCCCTTCATATGCCAGGTGTTGCTTGCCTACAACTGGTAGACCCAAAATGGAAAGCATCTTTCCTATCTGCTAAGGAACAAAGGAGGGCTCAGTCCCCCAACATTGCTTACTTAGAGCAAGTTCATCTCAAAAGAAACCCCTTGGCCAAGCAGGCAGCCAATCAAATGGAAAGTGCAGACAGCGTAATTACAGAGGGGTAGAGGCATCGGATGGCACTGGGGGCATCACAGTTAACAAGCAGGCTGTTTCTGGAGACTCACAGATTAGCACATTATTGCAGCAACTGGAACCAGCAGCTAAAACACATCTACCTGATTATCCTGGGAGCAATCTACTCTGGACAGCCAAGAGCTGGAAAAACTCTTATCTGGAAGATCACCAACATCACAGGTGTCAAGCCCCATTTCTCTTAATAAAACCCAGGAACAAAACAGAAGGCATTGTGAAGCATGGTGAAAGGTCACTGCAGCAGCACTAGGGGATTAAAAGGGAATGGACACATTTGAATATCTCCCAACCCGAGTTTCTTTTCCTTGTTCCTTACAACAAGATGCAAACAGCACCCCATGCCTGCACTTACGTTGCATGTATTAAATGGCTGTGTGAATTTATCTAAGCCCAAATTCCTATTTCAAATATGAGAAAATAAAGCAAACAAGAGAAAAGAGTGTTCACTAGGTAATCCAAGTGAAAGATAGGAGCCTTGATCAAGAGTGAGCCTGCCTGTTGATTTCCTGGGCCTCCGATCTCCTGGCCCACCGAGGACTCCTCCTCCTCCTCCCTCTCCTTTTCCTCTTTATTCCTCATGATGATGCACGTTCTCATTTGACAGTTTCAGTGGATTGAGGCTGAATGTTAAGTTTTCTGCCGAAATGGGTTCAGGATCTTGTCAGCTATTTCCTTTAGTGAAATGCACTTTCATCTTTAATCTACTGCAGAGTGCTATTTATGACAGGGGCTCCTTAGAGAAGCCCCTGAGGGATGGGCTGCTGAGGGATGGGCTGCTACCATATTTAAATTGGCCTTACCTAGATAAGTAAATACAAAGATAAGGTCAAAAAAGGTTAATAATTTATACTCAGAAAAGCTTAAAAGGATTCCATAACTTAAGCCTCTCATGAAGGTCCGAAACCAAACTCAATATGATACCTCTGAAGCCAGCTTGACACTGTGACTTGGCTTTGTTCAAGCTAATGGTGCCATTATTCTCCCAGCTACGCGGTCTCAAAGTCAGAGAGGCATGAAAGATACCTTCTGCTTCTTCAGGGAATCATTTATCAGTAGTTAGATTTTTAGTCACTAGTTCTTCTCACAACTCTTCTATTTTATTTTTATTCTTACTAGGACAATTGAGAAGAAAACTCTTCCTCTTACCCTGCCTTGTTTGAATCCACCTTCCATTTTTAAATTATGCCAAAGTATGGTTGTGAGCATGTCACTGCCAGTTCAGATGCAGGTTACGTCTCTGGTGAACCTCCTCTCCTCCCGAGGAATTCTGATTAGGCTGTCAGTTACCTGGAAGCCTCGAGGCATGGTCCCCGCCCTGCTGGCGAATTCAACCTTAAAGTCTTTGTGCTACCATATGATCCAGCAATCCCACTCCTGGGCATATATCCGGAGAAAACCATAATTCAAAAACACACACGCACCCCAATATTCACTGCAGCACTATTTACAATAGCCAGGACGTGGAAGCAACCTAAATGTCCATTGACAGAAGAATGGATAAAGAAGATGTGGTACATATATACAATGGAATATTACTCAGCCATAAAGAAGAATGAAATAATGCCATTTGCAGCAACACAGATGGACCTGGAGATTGTTGTAGTGAGTGAGGTAAGTCAGAAAGAGAAAGACGAATATCATATGATACTGCTTATACGTGGAATCTAAAAAAATGGTACAAATGAACTTATTTACAAAACAGAAATAGAGTCACATGTAAAAAACAAACACGGTTACCAAGAGAGAAAGGGAGGGGAGGGATAAATCGGGAGATAGGGATTGACATATACACACTACTATATATAAAATAGATAACAAATAAGAACCTACTGTAGAGCACAGGGAAATCTACTTAATACTCTGCAATGACCTGTATGGGAAAAGAATCTTAAAAAGTGGATATATGTATATGTATAACTGATTCACTTTACTGTACAGCAGAAACTAATAACACAACATTGTAAATCAAGTATACTCCAATAAAAATTTTTAAAAAATTAAAAACTAAAGTCTTTGTGTGTAGGTGAGGACAGAGGGAGAACCTGACGCTGAAGGGAGCAAGACAACTGAGAGTGGAGAGTGGCAGAGATGAGCAACAAGCGTTACTTCCAGGCCATATACAGGGGAAGGTTCAGGCTGCAGTTCTGCCTCATCACCTTTCATAAGCATGGAGCCAAGTGAACAAAAAGACATCTTAAAGGTTTAAAGAGGAAAAGGGATCTTTCATACATGTATTCCTTGTTTATAAAAGTGTCCAAAACTCTTCCCCTTGTTACCTAAAAGTATAAGGTAGCTGTAAAATCAAAACTAAATGTCTACAGGATGGGAGCAGAATATTT
Organism: Eubalaena glacialis; assembly: GCF_028564815.1. Lineage (NCBI taxonomy): Eukaryota > Metazoa > Chordata > Mammalia > Artiodactyla > Balaenidae > Eubalaena > Eubalaena glacialis. The sequence continues at coordinate 6,711,954 of NC_083727.1, read as the reverse complement.
TACCCCTAAGGAAAATAATTATCCAGTTTGTTAAAGAGCTAACATTGCCCCTGGTGGTTGGGCTGAGACGCTACGACTGAACAGCCATCATGAGGGGCTTTTTACGGAGCTGGCCAGTAGAACTTTCTGCTTTGATGGAAATGTTCTGTATCTGCTCTGACCGTATGCTAGTCACTGGTCACCATGGCAGCCGAGCAATTGAAAGGTGCCTAATACAATCGAGGAACTAGAGGAAACTCGGGCTTAGAAAATTAAAAGAGCTCAGCCAAGATCACAAGCTTAACTAATGGTGGAGTCAGCTTAAACCCACCCCTGTCTGACCCACCATCAATGGGCTCTTAAGCACTAAACACTAAAATGGGCCTGCGCTTGAGCCGTTCAACCCCTGGGCCAAGAACTCAATTCCCAGGGGCCTCAGGGCTACAGCGGGTCCAGAACAGTCAGAGCCCCAGGTCAGCAGCCTCCAGGCTGGTGGCCTCTGTCCAGAAGCAGCACTGTCTTTCCACCTTAGTGAGGCCTACACGTATCATCTCTTTTCCTTGCGTGCCTTGAGGCAAACGTGGGGAGTACTGAACAAACACGGGAAGTATTTTTCTGGGAAAAGCCACATGGGCCTATGCCCCAAATTAGCAAGGATTCCAGAACACCCATGAATAGCACTGGAGGCTGGGAAATTTTCTCATGTGTCACGAGATTTTAAAATCTTGTTTGTAGTAAAAATATTTACTGAGCACCTGTTCAATAGTAGGGGAAATTTCTGATCCATTGATGTTTTGGAGGAGCATTCAACACTGTCACCAGTGAGGAAAATATACCCAAAGTATTACCTCATAGCTCGTATATAAGAGGAGAACTGGATGGTGGAGCTCTCGGCCCCCCTGGTGGAGCTCTAGGGAAGGCTGAGGTCTCTCACTTATTTTGCAAGTGAGGAAACTAGTTATCCACAGAGACGGAGTTTGTTACCGGAGGTCCCCAGGCTTGTGACAGTCTGTTGCACTGGGTCTCAGTTACTACCCCCTCAGGAAAGCTACAGTAGGCATTTGTGAAGGTCAAGATAAAAGAGCATTTTAGCCTTATTTTGTCTTTTTCCTCTTTATAAGTTATATTGCTCTTTTTGCATAACTGCTTCCTATTAAATTCATATTCTTGTGTATTTTTCCCTCATTTGTGTACGATTAGTTCTTACTGGAAAATTAATTCTGCATTTCCAATAATTTATATAATTTGATGTCACTAATATCTGGATAAATTGATAAAGCATCAAAAAAGGCCTTCTCTACCTTCATATACTGTCATATAATGCATTCTCTTACCATCATAGGGAAATCAAAATATGACTTTAAATCCTTTTTGTTTTTCAAATTTTATGAGTTTAACATGGACGGTATAAAAATCACAATCAAACATTTTCTTCTTACCTCATCTGATTTAGCTTGATAAAAATCAACTCCATTTATATGTATGTCTTTTAGAAATATGTCTCTGTTTTTCCCAAATGGATATGTCTTACATCCAATGCTTAAGAAAAAATTCCAGTAGCACCTCCCTGGGGAATCTGAACTAGCCCCTGATTATGCTAATAGAAGCCAAGAGGTTTTCAAAGCAAAAGAACTATAATAAATGATTCATAAATAGGCCTCTCTTGATGGTTTTGGTGTTTCCGGATTTTCCAGACCATAGAGGATACTTGGTATGATATACGTAAGCTGAGCTGAAGATGTACAGAGGGAAGTGGGAATTGGAAGTTAATTGCAACTTTAAAGCATTGCATTTTTTCATTCAGTATATTTGCAGGAATTGGCTGGGCAAAGGCAAGACCAGGGAGCCTGCTTGTCTGATTGTCCTCAGTGGCTGCAGGCACTTCTCAAGGGCAGGGACTTGTTTCTGACAGAGCTGTGGTCCAGTCCCCAAAGAAAATGACTCCCCAGGAAAATAAAGGATGACTCCCTTGTTTACCTGCCTCTATAAAAACCCAGACCTCTTTCCTTTTATTTGAGACTCATTAATGGATGCTCTCTTCATGGTAATAACCTAAATAAAATTATCTCCTTAGTTGTCTGGGGCACTTTGTCTTTGACATGGAATAGACTTCAATTAGTACAATATTCATGTTTAGCCCAACAATTTAAGAAAGACTGTGAAGAAACTGAGAACAGCTGGATTTGAAAAAGATAAGAATGAGGTGGGTGAGAGATGCTATAAGTCCTGATGTGCCTGGAACAGTTCAGATTTATGTCAGTTGTCTCAGTATAATTATTAATAGCACCCCCTACTACTCTCAAAAGTATTCTGGTCTAAAAAAAACATACAATATCACTTATATGTAGAATCTAAAATATGACATAAACGAACTTATTTATGAAACAGAAACCGATTCACAGACGTAGAGAAGAGACTTGTGGTTGCCAAGGGGGAGAGGGGCTAGTGGAGGGATGGAGTGGGGGTTTGGGGTTAGCAGATGCAAACTATTATATATAGAATGGATAAACAACAAAGTCCTACTGGATAGCACAGGGAACTATATTCAATATCCTGTGATAAACCATAATGAAAAGAATATAAAAAAGAATGTATACATATGTATAACTGAATCACTTTGCTGTAGAGCAGAAATTAACACAACATTGTAAATCAACTATACTTCAATAAAAAAGAAGTATCCTGGTCCAGACAAAGAATTATACGGTCATCAGCTACTGGTCCTATCATAAACCCCACACCCCAGCACGGTCCTAAGCATACAGCCAAAACACATCTACTGAAATGCAAATAGGGAGATGCCAACAACCCTTCACCTTCACCGTGGTGTGAGCTACAGGAAGCTGGCTCAACTAAGGTATCACAGGTATTAAACACTGGAAAGCAGTAAAATCTCTATGGCTAGCATTTTTTTTTCTTAATTAGAATATTTGATTAAATAGTTCTAGTTTGTCACAGATAGATCTTAGACTTGATGATGATTTCCTAGGGATTTCTGTAGAGATAGAAGTCCCTGAATTGTTTCAGCCTGTCCTCTGGTTGGGTGGGTACATGTGTAATAGACTACTGGCAGTTGGCCATGGGTAGATATTTATTGTGTATATTTTTCCTAATATCTGCTAAGGAAAAATCAATTTTGAGATAGCTCTTGAAGGATGAGTCCTCAATATTTAATCAACTAGTGGAAAATACAAGAAAGGTTAAATAACTTCCAACAAAATAGAGTCATCCAAACGTTCTCTCTTGCTTGTCTTTATAAAGGGCTATTTTTCACAAGATAATAATTTCCCTTCTAATGGAACAAAGCTTGAGATGATATCAGGAATGTCAGGAATGTTTTGAAAGCCATGACAAATCTGGTCTAATTTCTTCATTCTGAATTTTTGACATATTATTCTATTTGTATTTAACTTCTTGTTAGCACTGATGCTGTGTTTTATAACAGTCATACTAATGTATGGTTGAATGAGACCTGCAATGATAAACTATTGGCACTTCAATCCTATCACCACTCTTCTTATTATCTCTTTGCCTATCCCATCTCTCAACCTCTACCAAATACGGGTGATTCTAAAGATAACTGAGTTTACGCTATGGAGTTTCCATGAAATTATAAGAAAATACATTTGAACTTTCAATGCCCCAACATCCACAAATAAATACCTGTATTACATTCTGTACAAATAATGTTTCCTTAATTCTTACTGTGGCAGAGATGATAATCACAGAGGGAATTTTAAAAACAGACAATTACAATCAGAACAGGAAGACGGAAGAGGAAGTCAAAAACACAGTCAAAGAGTATTGACCAGAAAGTCCAGAGAAAACCAGAAAGCAGAATGTTGGGATCTCAGGGTGGAGATCAACACTCAATTCAAGGTATATTTAATAAGAATTTAACAGGACTAACAATCTAGTAGGTATTACAGTGAATATAAAAGTAATATGAGTCTCTTGCCCTAAAACAATTTAGATTCTCTAGAGAAATATTAAATGTACATATAAAACCTTTGAATGTGTGACAGTATATGACAAAATGTCTCCTACAGTGGTGTGGAATAAAAAGGAACAAACGAAAAAGCAAAAACAGAAGGAGTAGCTCTGAATTTAATTAGTAATATCTACTTGAAAAACCTGAGAAAGAATAGTTTTGCTTGTTAGCCAAATGCAGCTAATAGGATTCAGAGTGGGCACTGAACGGGCATCAGAGGGCGGGAAACAGAAGGAGGCTGAGAAATGAGATGAGGAACAAAGGGCAGCAGCAAAGAGACAGCCAGGATAACAGGAGAAAGCACATCACAGCCTGTTTTTATGTCAATCTTAAGGGAAACTGGTGTTTTCCTAAAAGCGTATATATTTGATGGAGACGTGCTGCCCATTTCAGTAGCAGAATAACTTCATTACATTGCTGGAAGAATTTAAGAATTGAAAATTGGAAGACAGCAGGTGGAAGGTATACATTTTGTATTAATATGGCAATATGGAGTGAGATTTAGTAGCTCTGATATAATATAATCTTTTACTGAAAACAATTTTATTTTCTCAGTGATTTCACCCTGGCTTTATACTAACATCTTTTTAGGGAATGTATTTTTCTGAATATAGTTTATTGTATTCAAGTGATAGCTTAGAGATAGTCATTCAAGGACTTTTGGGTCTATAAATGCAACAGTCTGATAATACTGTTAAGCAAGTTTTGAGAGATTATAAGACAACAAAAAAAGTTTTGTTTCACATAAGTTTGGACAATGACATATTTGAACATGATGGTTTTTCAAAGTCGGTATTCATTTTTAAACTATAGAGGAAGCAAGCCTTTTGCTTTTATCTCAAGTATATTTCAGAGTCTTAGGTCAAGCACTAAACTGAAATTGTAGTATGCAATATGGCTCTATTTGATAGCTCTAGGAATACTGCCAATTTGCAAAGGCTGAGTTACTTAGACTTTTTTCTTGGAAACTAGAATGACTTCCTTCAGGACTTACTGTCCTCATAGCTTTCCTAATATCATTACATTATGTAGGAGGTCTTTACTCAAAAACGCTCATATCACACAATTTCATAAATAAGGCAAAGAACTAAAGCATTGAGTTGTTGGTCAATCTGCAAAATATTGACAGGTTTTTACGCTCAGCTCTAAGAATTTTACACAAACATTATTAATCCCATCATGTCAGGTCAGCGCAAAAGCAGTGACAATGTTTCAAGTGTTAATTCAGTGAGATAGCCCTAGGACAATGAAAACAGAAGGACAGAAAATGTTAAACATGAAAAATTGACTGAAAATGAGAGATGCTGCTGCTGCATATGTCATGACACGTTAGAAGGAATGAGCATGAAGGACAAAAACAAGCCAACAAAACTTGTGAAAAGTGTATCTTGTATCTATGCAACCCATAATGATCAGATGGTTATATTTGGCAAGTAGGTAGGTGAACTACTATATAACCTATATAAACTTAGGTTAAGGTTTTTTCAAAATAGTAAAGAGTAAAATGGAAAACTCCCATTATGGATAGCCTTCTAGAAGGCAACATCAGGATTAATTTATTCCTTGAGCTTTCTCTTAGTCCTCACACCCATTCTTCTTGTTGCCTATACAACAACTTTAATGTCCTATCGTAAGATCACTTGGGGAGCTTTTTAAAAAAACTGGGGCTTCCCTGGTGGCGCAGTGGTTGAGAATCTGCCTGCCAATGCAGGGGACACGGGTTCGAGCCCTGGTCTGGGAAGATCCCACATGCCGCGGAGCAACTAGGCCCGTGAGCCACAACTGCTGAGCCTGCGCGTCTGGAGCCTGTGCTCCGCAACAAGAGAGGCCGCGATAGTGAGAGGCCCGCGCACCGCGATGAAGAGTGGCCCCTGCTCGCCGCAACTGGAGAAACCCCTCGCACAGAAACGAAGACCCAACACGGCCAAAAATTAATAATAATAATAATAAATAAATAAAAATAAAATTAAAAAAAAACAAAAACAAAAAAACAACTGATGCTGGTTTTCCATTCCTCCCCACCCAGAAATTCTTTCCGCAATGGTCTGGGTTGGAGTCTGCACATTAATAATGATAAGACCTCAAGTGATTCTAATATGCCACCAGAGTTAACAAACATTGGTTTACAGGGAGTAAGTTTGACACATCTTTTATCAGACATCTAATGTATCCTTATTTCATTCATTCTCAAATCCCCATTTTTACCACTTTCTTCTTCCTTTAGAATTTGGATAGGGATCCTAACAGTATTAAAATTAATTTAATATGTCCAAAACAATTAATTCATTTATTTATTGCACACACACTTATATCTCACATCCCAGAATTTAGAAAAGGACTCCAGACACAGGTTGCTAAATCCCCACCTGTTTATTGAGTCACTTAAAAAAAAACTGTTCACTGTTATAGTGACAATAATTTTATGCTTCAGGGTAAGTTCAAATATAATTCCCCTTTTCCTACACTGTTCTTTATTGGATTTTTTTCCATTATAGTAATATTTAACAGATAATCATTATTTTACACTTGTTTCAAATACTGAAAACAACTTATGGGACTAATATAACCTTGATACTAATACAATCGGATAACAACAATATAAGAAAGTCACAGGCCAATTTCTCATAAGAATACAGAGTGAAAATCCTTATGAAAGATAACTTAACTGAAAAAACGTACATTTAAAAAAACAGAATCAAGAAGGGTTTATCCCAAGGATGCAATAATAGTTTAGCATCAGAAAATGTGTTTGTGTAGTTCGTGAAATTAATAGACTGAAGGAGAAAATGCTAGAAAATGCTACCTTGAAAGATGCTGACAAAACATTAATATATATATATTTGTGTGTGTAGATAGATAGATACAGATATAGATATAGATGTATGAAGCTGATGCAAAACTAGGAAGACAAAGGAACTTCCTGAATGTGATAAAGTGTATCTATCAAAAGAAATCCTCTTGCTTTTGTAGGGAAACATCACATTTAATGAAGAAACTTTAGACCCATTTCTTTTAGTGTCAGGAACAAAATAAAAATGTTTAATATCACTCCTACTGTTTAATGTATATTACCAAATGTCCTGGACAATACAATAAGAAAAGAATCAGAAATAAGAGGTATAAGGATTATCATGGAATAGAAACAAAAGAAAAAATGTTACTTACAGATGACAAGTTTATCTACATACATCCCCGAGATCAAAGGGAACTTATCAAAAAACTGTAAAATTCCATTAAAGAACCTTGAAGTGGATTTGATGAAATGAAGGGATATACTCCATTCAATAAGGAGAACAGTTAAAGTTGTATAGATACCAGTTCTTCCCAAAATAATCCATAAACTTAGTGTGTTTTTTTTTTTTTTTGAGGGGGTAACATATAGGATTATTTTCTAGTTAGTTTCCTCAACCTTCTCACACATTAAGTATAAATTACATACTATCTAACAATACTTCATAGTTTTTATAAATGGTTATGAAACAGTAGGCAAAATGAAAGGTACAGTAGATTTGCCAGCTGGGTGCTACTGGCTCTCCCACCAACTGGATGAGTCAGCCAGTTGCATCATTTTCCTTCCCTGAAACTCCTTTTCTTCACTGATAAAATAAGATTAGACAATAGTAAGTATTCTTTACATTTTAAAATGCATTCCTTTTTGTAATAAGCTTAAAAGTCTAATAATGCCCACCACGTCTGCACTCTGAGTACCCCCCAACCTGCTACCACACAACTCATATATAAGCTTTCTGACATAGTTCTTTAGGGTGATAGTCTCCACATTAAGCTAGAAGATGGACTATATCTTCTAGAGAACTTCATCAGAATTAAAAAAAAAAAGTGCTTGTATATGCTTCCTGTAATGTGACTCAAGGGTTTTTAAAAATCTTCCATAAATTTATCAAATATACCAGTTTTAATCTATTAGAGATGTACATTGGAAGTGTTTTTTTTTTAAATTTAGTGTTACTTATAATAAATAGTGAGTAGAATTGATGAAACAAGATGTTCAATATATTTTTACAAATACACATCCCCCTCTCCCCAGAGTGTAATCACAGGGTAAAGTGATCTCTAGGTTTCTTCTGTTTCTATGATTCAAGAATTATTCCTGCTGTAAAACTGACTAGTTTTCTTGTTTCTTTTGAGGTGCATCGGAACACCAAACTCATCCATCTGTTTCGCCTTTATCCCTTCTCTCCCACTCAACAACCTAAAATGGAAGATTCCAAGCACTAAGACACCAGGGCTTATACACATTAGAAACAATTTCTTCCTGAAAGTCAGACTGTCTTTAGGGTCACTGCTAATACTAATGTGCATTTGCTGAGATCAGGGGTTGACACATTTTTCTGTAAAGGATCAGATAGTAAATGTTTTGGCTTTGTGGACCATATGTTCCCTATCAGAACTACTTAATTATTCCCCTGTAGCATGAAAGCAACCATAGACAATACATAGATGAATAAGTCTGGTTGTATTCCAATAAAACTTGATTTACAAAAACAGGTTGCGGGCTGGATTTGGTGCATGGACCCTAGTTTGCCAACCACGGGCTTAGACGTAGTTCACCCGTTGAACAGGTGTGTCCTATTCTGAAAGGAGGCTTCATGTGAGTATGAGCAAGTGTCTCTCTACTTATTTCAAACGAATAAGGTATTTTTTCAAATGGCACACATTTTCAATGGACATGGAGTGTGTGTGTGTATGTGTGTGCATATGTACACACTGACTTACATCAATTTGATTTTAACATTTTTAGACACAGGTCACATAAGCAGAATATCAGCTCAAAGCAGTTCTAACAGACTCAGTTTGAAAATTAACAACATAGGTGTTGTGTTATTAATACTGCCACTTCTATACTTTCTCCCATCAGGTTCATTAACAGTAGTCCAAGTGTGACTTCAGGTAATGATCACTTCAAGTGAACTCAAGTGTATTGCCAAAGTGTGAAGTTATAAAGGTGAAAATACAACTTCATGGAGAAGCAAATCATTCATGACCTTAACATCGAGTAAGTGTTAAATGTCTACCAGGTATCAGTTAGGCAAGTTTTGTTGTAGCACCCAATTATCAGGTTGGCAAAAAGCCACTGAGTAGACAGCATGTAACAAATGGCCAAGGATCTTAAATTCATGAATTGAGTTTAAAAGACATATTTACCATCACTCCTTCTCATGCATAAGTTGCTCTACAGGAATATATAAAGCAGGCACTGATAATGGAACAAAAGAACTACAGGGTAGTCATTACCGAAGATACTTGATAAAGTAGTTGAGTCCTTTTGAAAATCTTCTATCACTTAGAAAATATTAATTGCAAAATATTTCTGGTTGTCCATACACTGGCTATTAGGTTATAGAATAGAAATATGACTCTTTTTAATTTTTAACACTGATTCTATATTTGTAGGCAGAAAATCAGATAGTACTCATCTTGAAATCATTGTCAAAAACTCTACAGACTAAGACGTTAGTTAGTCCGTCAGCACATCCTATGGAAAATGGATATGCTGCGTGGTTTGGAGAGCCTCTGATGCACTGGGAATAGTTCTAGTCGTCAAGATAGTAAAGGCCAGAGTGACCTAGAGACTTCTGCTTGCTGAGTATCCCCTCTTTGCCTCTTCCCTTAATGATGCTAATGGAGCCCATGTACATTCTGTTCCAGAGTGAGCCTGAAACGGCATTTTCTTTAGTGAAATGTTGTCTCGGTTGGCTGGGAGAAGCGTCCCTCTTTGTTCTAATCCCTGCTCCCCTCAGAGGAAGAAGAACAGGGCTCTTTTCTTAGGGTCATAAGATGATGGCTGGGGGTAATTGCTGAGTTGTGCCTTTCAATTACCTATATCACAGTTGTGCTTTTTGATTTGTCAGACTAAGTAAAGCTTCTGTTCAAAGTTTCCTGTTTGAAACTTTATGGCATCTTTATGCATATGCCAAAAAGCCTGGACCATGTCGGGCACAATTTAAATGGGCCATGTGAGCTAATTGCATACATTTCTCTTCTCATATTCCAGTTTGCTTAAAGCAAGAAACCAGATTTCTTGTGTTTCTAAAAGTTAACAGAAACACTCCTGCTTCTTACTTGCTGGTCACGTTTTAAATTTCCTATGGTTACACTTATCCAGTTGATTTTAGTGTTCTAGCATGTCTAATAGTTTTCTAGCGTGCCTAAAACTATGATATTATCATGACAGAAAAATGAATGTATATCAAGAAAAATGTTTCTAATATTTATATGTAAAGCAATGATAATGGCAGTAATAATTCTGTGGTGTAATCTCTGAAAAAAATGAACTTGGTTAATCTTAAAATATTCTATAGTAGAGCTAAGAACTTAGCGTAATTGCTTGCTATTCTTTTGTTAACTGCAGAATCTAGTTTGGTGAGTTTTTTTTCAGACACTTCAAAAATATCATGTCTTCAACTTTACAAGTTAAAGTCTTATAGTATACAATGGCAAATTTACAGTTTTAAAATTTATCACTGGACTTCCCTGGTGGCACAGTGGTTGAGAGTCTGCCTGCCAGTGCAGGGGACACAGGTTCGAGCCCTGGTCTGGGAGGATCCCACATGCCGCGGAGCGGCTGGGCCCGTGAGCCACAATTACTGAGCCTGCGCGTCTGGAGCCTGTGCTCCGCAAGAAGAGAGGCCGCGATAGTGAGAGGCCCGCGCACCGCGATGAAGAGTGGCCCCCGCTTGCCACAACTAGAGAAAGCCCTCGCACGAGAAAACGAAGACCCAACACAGCCATAAATAAATAAATTAAAAAAAAAAAAAATTTATCATTAAGAAAATATTAATTGCAAAAAAATACTAAATAGAAGGAAGGGAAAATACAGATACTGTGATAAAGAGAAGGACTTTCACTGTATCGGTGTTTTATTTATTTATTATTTATTTAAATTTATTTATTTATTCACTTAATATTTATTGAGTGTCTACTTCTGACAGACCATTTGCGAAGTACTTCCATTTAGTAGACTCTTTCTTTGGATGTGTGTAAGTTTTAGCTAAAGAAATCCATGTATACATTGCAAGTGGAGAGTCTGACACACGTGTGGTTATAAGGAGCTGGAAAACAAAATTAATATGCCATTTTAACCTCATTTTTCAGTATACTCTTTGCCAGCTCAAACTTACCGTTTCTAAAACAACTCATTGCGTGTCTTTCCTTCTCACATCCCTAACACAGAGCTCCCTCTTTCTGGCACCGACACCATCACCTTCCTTCCATCATCACTTCCTTGAAGTCACGTGCACCCTGAGAACTGCAGAACTCTCATCACAGAACAACTGCGCCCAAACCCTGCAACTAAGAGACTGGGCCAAACTCTAGCATAGCCCGAGGATGACCCCAGCCCCCATGAAAATGCCTGCCCAAGGAAGCTCAAAGCTGCCAGGAGAATTTACTGCTAGCCAACACCCCGAGATAGGCCCCTGAGCCCCCTTCCTCAGAGCATATATTAAAAAGGGCTTACTCTGTGAGGATGTATCTCTTACAACTCAGAGGTGTCCTCTAGGACTTGAGAGACCGTCCTCTGAAACGCACTCGTTGGGAGGGCGGGGCCTCTGTCTCCCAGTCTCTGAGGGAGGAGAGAATCTTAACTTGGAGCTGCCGGCTGGCGGCATTTACGGGGAGCGGCCCTTCCAGCTCCTCCACCTCCCTGACCCTCCGGAGTCCTGCTTCCCCTTGCCTCCAGCTCCCGTCGAAAGGCCCAGTCTCCTCTGCACGAGGAGTACTGGAGCTCAGCTCCATCCCCAGCCTCCTGCCCCCACTGTCAGTAGTTACTGAATAAAACCTGTTTACACTGCAAAAGGCAAAACGAATGTGTTTATCTTCCCTTATTTTGGATGACGACCCTTTCTTCCCCTTTCTCGTATGCAGACAATCCCCAAATCCTATTGATTCTTCTTTAAAATGTTGCACAATCTGTTTTTTCCTTTCGGGTGAGATATAAATGTTACACATCTTTCATAGACCTGACAATAACTGTAAAAGGTCTACAAATTCCCAGCTGAGCTGACAACGAGGCAGAGGCAGAGTGACTATTCATTTTCTGTCGCTTCCACAAACTTGGTGGCTTAAAACAACAGAAATTTATGCGCCCACAGTTCTGGAGGCCAGAGTCTGAGATGCTGCAGGACGGTGGCTCCTCTGAAGGCTCAAGGGGAGAAGCCATCCTTGGCCTCTTTCAGCTTCCAGGCTGCCCCGGCACTCCTGGAGCTGTGGCCACATCACTCCAGTCTCTGCCTCCCCGTTCACTCTTTTTTTTTTTTTTTAATATCTTTATTTTTTTTAATTTATTTATTTTAGTTATTTATTTTTGGCTGTGTTGGGTCTTCGTTGCGGTGCGTGGGCTTCTCATTGCGGTGGCTTCTCTTGTTGTGGAGCACGGGCTCTAGGCACGCGGGATTCAGTAGTTGCGGCTGGTTCGAACCCATGTCCCCTGCATTGGCAGGCGGATTCTCAACCACTGCACCACCAGGGAAGCGCCCCCCCCCCCCCCCCCCCCGCCACCTGTTCACTCTTGTCACTGGATTGAGGGCCTGCTGGATTATCCTCCGGGGTGATCTCATCTCAAGTTCCTTAACTTCACTGAATCTACAAAGACCCTATTTCCACATAAGGTCACATTCACAGGTCGTGGTGATCAGCATGTGGACATATCCTTTTGGAGGCCACCATTCAACCCACTCCATTGCTAAGCCCCATAGCAGCAAACCAAAAGTAAATACCTAACCTAATTGCAGTTGCAGACTCCCCCAGGGAACAGGATTTTAAACCAATCAGTCTGGTATTTCCTGGTCAACCTTAGTGAGGTAATCTGCCTGATAGACCCCTGCCGCCCTTACCTCAAAGGAAAGTGACCCTCCCTGAAAAAATCCTTTCTTTTGCTTTTGACTTCCTTGGGCCACCGCCTTTCTGCCTTAAAACCTTCCATTCTGTACAGCTCTTCCAAGCGCCTTTCTACTTGTTAGATGGGATGCTGCCTGATCCACGAACAATGAATAAAGCCAGTAAGATCTTTAAATTGACTCAGTAGAACTGTTTTTTGTTTTTGTTTTTTTTTAACAAGAGAAAGAGTATGACAGTCAAGTACACAAGAGAACATGATTATATAGCAATAGTCATGGTAGATGTACACATAAAACAGTAACGCACGTAGGTAATCAGACCGTTACGAACTCTTAATATTATTGTACAAGATGAACTGATTTTAACCTAAATGTAAAGGTCACAAAGAACCAAACTGTTTTTGGGCTAACATTATCAACAGTGTCTCAAAGTAACCAAAACATCAGTCAAAATAAAGAGACTTGAGAGTGTAAGTTGAAAATTATTTGCTTGCAATTATTCCATCTATTTTTGTGACGTTCTTTTCTATAACACATTTATCCCAAAAGATTTTCAATTTTTAAGACAGAAGAAGAATATAAAAGATTGTTCCAAAACAAAGAAAAAAGAGCAAAAAAGATTGTTCCACAAGATAAAAAAATATATATATATATTAGTTTGATACAAACTTCTACTTTCCTGTTCATCACTACTGTTCATTGATTTTTTTTGAAATAGGAAAAAGTTCTGCATTGTTGTGTATAAGTTTTTACATTAACAATCTGCTCAGAACTCACAAACATGAATTAATTCGATACAAAAAATCTGGAAAATAATTTATGCTTAACAAGTATGCCTTCCTTTTCCTGTGGATGTGACTACTCTTCAGGAAAAATGAGTTCAGGAAGATACCTACCTATGTGATTTCTCAAAATTGAAAAATAGTGGTATTTCCTGGAGGTGATAGTGAAGGCAATCTGTATTTGATAATAACCCAGTCATCAGCACCACTGCAGCAGGGCAAGGGTGGAAAATCCCCATCATCCTCAACTCGTCCCCCAAGTTGGAAAGTTACAAGGTCGGGGAGGGGGCTTGGGGTCCGTGAGAAGCTTGAACACTTTAAAGTACACAATTTCTAATATGACTGCTATAATTGGCTATGAGGAGGGTAGGGACGGTATCTGACATTAACCTTTGGAAATAACTCAGACTCTGAAAAAGGCCTTCTTAATTTTTCCCTTCAGACTTGCTCCAGGAGCAAGGAAGGGTCCAGATTCCCATGTGGACCGCAATCGCGGCTGTCTAGAGTGCCCTTGCTGTTGACTGATCCACAATCAGCACTCGAGCCCGTGCGGTGGGTCTTGATTTTGATCCAGACCCTGAGCCCTGTATTCTTGCAGAAACTGGACAAGGTGTGTACATGTTTCCAGTCATCAGTCTTTGTATTTTTAATACATCTATCTGTTCTACATTGTGGAATGATTCTCCATCTTTCATACTGAGATTATAAAGCCTTGAAAACATCTGTCTTTGATCTTAATGTAATATTTTCATTTTTTTTTTTCTGTCAAATGTCTTGAAAGGATCAGAGAGGAAATATCTTAGGGTTTGAGTCCCAGACAGTCTCTGTGGCAACTACCTAACTACTGTTGTAGCTCAAAAGCAGCTGTCAACAATCCAGAACAAACGGGTGTGGCTATGTCCTTCCAAAGCTTATTTATGGGCACTGAAAACTGGATTCCTGACACAGGCACACCTCGTTTTATCGTCCTTTGCTTTATTGCACTTCACAGATATTGCGGATGTTTTTTTAAAAATTGAAGGTTTGTGGCAACCCTGCATTGTCAGATTGACAGTTAGCACTTTTTAGCAACAAATTATTTTTCAGTTAAGATATATACATTGTTTTTTTAGACATAATGTGATTGCACACTTAATAGATTACAGTATAGTGCAAACATAACTTTTATATGCACTGAGGAAGTAAAAAATCTGTGTGACTCACTTCGTTGGGATATTCGCTTTATTGAGGTGGTCTGGAACTGAACCTGCAGTATCTCCAAAGTGTGCCTGTCATTTTCAGGTATTGCTGTATCATTCTTAAAAAAAAAATTTTACAACCTCTTAAATATGTAACATCTATTCTTAGCTCATGAGCTGGTCACATTTAGCCCATGGGCTGTAGTTCGCCGTCCTCTGGTCTACAACAAGGTCAGGAGAAAGTATGGCTTTAAACGGATGAAAAGATGATGATGAGAGTAAAAGAAAAAGGTGATGATGATGATGTCTGTTTAGATTAATGACATAAGCAGATAAATGCTTGCCATTGTAAGGAACTGCCTGGTGTTACAGTGAGAGGCACAAGTTATTGCCAAGAGAACTGGTTCCAGTTTCAGTTTATCTGTAACCTGTTAGTAGTTTTGGAAAATCACTTAATTTCTTTAATCTAATTTTTTTCTCCTATAAAATAAAAGGATTATAAAATTTCTAAGATCAATTTTACCACTGAGATTATTCCATTCTTATGTTTATAGCTTCTCCTTTTTCCGCTGTATAACTAGCTACCTGTTTATTTATTGTTTTACTTACATCATATACGATTGTAAGAGATAAGCTTTTAAAATAGAAGGTGGGGCTTCCCTGGTGGCGCAGCGGTTGAGAGTCTGCCTGACAGTGCAGGGAACACGGGTTCGAGCCCTGGTCTGGGAGGATCCTGCATGCCGCGGAGCGACTGGGCCCGTGAGCCACAATTACTGAGCCTGCGCGTCTGGAGCTTGTGCTCCGCAACAAGAGAGGCCGCGGCGGTGAGAGGCCCGCGCACCGCGATGAAGAGGGGCCCCTGCTTGCCGCATCTGGAGAAAGCCCTCGCACAGAAGCAAAGACCCAACACAGCCAAAAATAAATATAAATAAATAAAAATTTAAAATAAATAAATAAATAAAATAAAATAAAATAGAAGGTGACTGGTACAACTGAAAATGAATGCCTGTCTCTAATTTGTCTTTAATGCACAGGGTACTTGTAAAAGAGCCCAGCCTTTAAGCCTGCCAATGATTTGCAGCAGATCATCACCAAGCACACATTTTGAAAAAGCTAAGAAATATAAAATCAAAGTAAGATAGAAATTATGCAGCAGAGAAGTCCAGTTAAAAGGAGAAGAAAATATTTGGATGCAGATAGCCTACCTCTTGCTGTCATCAAAAGCATTTGGCAGGATTAGGCCATTGCTGCAGGTACTGAAGTCCTACTTATTTAGACTTTAATGGCTGATGTGGTGTTTTTTGTAGTGTAATATAATTATAATTACAGTTTTTAAAAAAATGTACTGTCCAGCATGCACACACCCTATAAATGGCATAATAAATGGTCAATAAATAATAATGTGGAGTTCACTGGGACTGAACCACATTTTTACATTTTTCTAAAATAGAAGATGCTAAGAAACAGAAAATATAAAATAAAATAAATAAAGGGGGTATATGGCCAACCTATACACGTTTCTAAGAGCATTTGTGCTGTGTCTAGGGATGATGATGAAGCCCAAGGGTAAACTGGCCCCATGATAATTATATTCTCTATCATACTCGACTCCTTTGTAACTGGAGCACACGTAGATGACCTAGAAGTCATCTTTGACCTGCTTCCACCCAGGCTTTGCTCCTTTGCTGTTTTTGTCAATAGAACCACATTTCTTCCACTCACACACCTGAGGTCATCTTTGGCTCCCCTCTCTATTTCTCTGTCCTCTCAGTCTCCTAGCCCTGTGGGTCCTTCCTTTGAAAAACCTCCTCAGCCATCAACTCTCTTTCATTTTCCTGCCAACTTCTTTACTGTCTTCTTCCCAGGGCAGACACCAGGTCTGGCACACAGTGGGGATCCAGGCAAGGCTTCTATGAATGGGAGAAGTCAAGGCAGTCTTCAAATGGTTCTTGTCCCAGGGCCACCTAGCTGCCTTAAGTCAGATTATCTGCAAAGGTTTAATTCAGTTTATGAATTGATTTCACAAGATTTCAGCCCTGTTTTCTTATCTCCTTCCTTCCCTTTTTATTCAACCAATAAATATATTTTGAGCATTTATTGTATACAAACAAAATAAAATAAAATACCAACCAGCTATGGAATGGGGTTGAGAGGAAGAAAAGAATGTATCCTAATGTCCAGATCTTGGCCTGTCCTAGGGGTACCTACAATACAACTGAGAAGACAGGTAGTACAAAGAAAATGACAATACAGGAAGCCCACCATAGCTCAGCACATGATCAGCCAAATTAGTGATACAGATACCAAGTGCTGTGGGTTACAAAGAAAAGGGGATGACTGTGTTTTAATGTGCTTTAACTTCATACTCAATTAGACATGTAAACTAACTCAGTACATATTAGGCCACACCAAACAAAGCCAGAGGAATCATTTTACACACTCCCCAGTCAAATGCACTCAACATAATTATCTCATGGTCCTCTTTTTGGAATTATTTATGCATGGTTTTCTTTTGTTGGCACGAGTCAGAATTGCCAGCTTAAGTTTAACACAGTTTATTTACACCTCTACCAAAATAATATTTTATATGCCTCATGATCAGAGGGCTATCAATATTTTATATTAATTGCAGAGAAAAGATATCAGTGGAGCTATTTAAAAATTCTTCTGGTCTGTGAATGGAAGGCGATAAGAAAGAAGTGATTAATTATTAATTATTGATATTATACTGTGTGCCAGGGACAGTGCTAAATGTTTTCATGGACTTCATCTACTTTAATTCCCACCAGGAACACTGGTGATAGGTCTCATTATGAGGACTGTCTTTAGAGGTAACTAGAGAACTTTGGGGAGTTAGCCTGGGCATCATGGAAAGTCCCTTGTGCTTAAATTACAAACGGGGGGTGGACACTGAAGAAAGCTTTTCTTGCACGATGAATTTAGAGGTAGAATAACCACCTACTTAGAAAAGTCAGATGAGAAGGGCTGAAGACAGAAGACAGATAAGGGAGAGGAGAGGAGACAGAGGGAGAGAGAGACAGGCAGCCAGACTGAGAGAGAGAGGAAGAGAGAGAGGGAGGGATTAGGAACAAGAAAGAGAACAAGACAGACAGACAGACCCATTGACCATGTGAAAACTACACTGTCAGAGAGAAAGAAGAATGTTTCACCTAGAAAAAACTCCAAGCTCTGTTCAGTGGGCCAAGAAAATGCCCTAGATGTTGACCAATCTGCAACCATTCATGCTGCCTATTTTGTGACTCTGCACTACGTCCTGGCACTGTTCTCGAGGCTGGGGACAAGCACTGGAGGTGACAAGACATACATAGCCTCAGGTTTCACCAAGTTTACAATGTAACTGGGAAGAAACGTGAAGAGCAAGCTAAGAACTTTGCATACATTACTTTTAGTCATGCCAACAACCCTGTAAAGTTGGAGATTTCTGTCCTCTGCCCAGGAAACAGAGGTTAAGACATTCTACATCCTTTTCTGAGGAAACAAAGGCATGCAATCTCACTCACCATTGCTCAAGGGCTGGTGAGGGAGGAGCAGGATTTGCCTTCCGGTGTGGCTGGTGCCACTGTCTCACTCTCCCCAGTGCCCTGTGCAGCCTCCACAGCATAACTCCCTCCTAGACGGGGGAGGGGGAGGCCAGAGAAAGGAGAGAGGAGAGGAGAGCGTTTCCTTGCCCCACCCCAAAATGCCAAGATGCTCTAGAGACAAAGCACAGTCTCTCTTGAGATATTCTATTGAAAAAAAAATCAAAACTTAGATGGAAGAGCTTTTACAGGTAAGGGGGACATCTCTTGCTTCTAACTATTATTAAAGGGAAAACATAAAAAAGAGTTTTATATACATACATTTTAAAAAACAGTAACATACCCTGATTTTAGAAAATGAATAGGACTAGTTAAGAAGCTTCCAACAGAATCTGTGAATGAAAAATAGGTGTGTTTTGTAACCAAATATGAAAGAATGGTAGTGGAAGTCACCATATGTTTAGCAGACACTTCAATGGAACAAGCCTTACAGATGGTTCATTACTAACAGGAACTTCATCCCTTTGACTTACAGCGTCACATTCTAAGAGTGTACAAAACATTCCTAGGGTTTTCAGTGAGCTATGAATTATCCTGAAAAATATCTTAATCATTTCTTTTTTGGAAAATACACCATGGTGGAATGATACATATTTTATATTAGAAGAGGTATACATCTCATTTCCAGTGAAATGGCCCCCAGAAGTCTCAGAGAGAAACCGTATGGAATTACTGACACAGTCATTAAAAAAATACAATGAAATTATCCTAATCTGCATTAATTTGGGGTCTACCAAGAAAGGTCCTTCAGTGATGAAACCTTGTAACCATTGCTTCAGCCACTGTAAAGTCACGTGTGCACTTCGAACTGAGCCTACATGGTTTTAGACACTGCTCCAGGCTCATTTCAAGCTATGATGTTGTACCACACTTTTAAAAGTGCAATAAAAAGTGCCACATTTTACAGTGTGACTCAAAGAAGAAAGATGGGATATTTCCAGGGATCCTTTGTGGGCAAGAGGACTAGAAGACCAGAGCCCTTTCCTCACGGGGTTTACAGCACAAAGCTCTCTGTGAAGGATTGTGAGACACAAGTACATATAATACATTTAAAGGTATTTGGTGGCTATTGCATAAAGTTTAAGATGTGTGTCTATTATTCCTTCTGTGGATGAGAGTAGGAAATCACACCATGGGTTCTTAGTGTGTAATTCTCAGCTGGTTTAGTCCATGTGCAGAATTCTTAACATGTCTGTGGTAAGAATTCTTAACACTCTAACTGTACATTTGCCTTTGGGATACACTGGGGGCATCAGGAAATGGAAAATTCTAGCATTCACTGATTGCCTTCTATGTGCAAAGCCTCTGCAGCCCACTTTCATAATTTTCTCATTTAATTTTCACAGAAATCAATTAAATAGACATCTTCACTGTTACATACTCAATAAGGAAGTATTTCAGTGACTATTCACAGAGCCTTTGCTTTTCCCTGGGACTGTCCTAGGTACTGGAGGACAGTGTCGCTGAAAACACACACGCTTTGGCCCTATTTGGTTTACATTCTAGTGAGGGGGAGAGAGAATAAATAAAGGGACAAACAAATGCACAATACGACATCATCCAACGGTAAGTAAATGAGGAACCTGAAGCTGGATGGGGGATGGAGTCATCTGGAAGGGACAGCATGTGAGTGGGGGCCTATTTTGCAGAAAGTGGTCAGAAGATGCCTCCTTGAGTGGACTTGCAAAAGTGAGAGGAAGAGCCGTGAGTAGTTAAGTAACTGCGAACTTTACTAAAGTCATCCTGATAATGCATTTACAGTACTTTGAAAACCTGTACTTCCACAAACTGATAATTTAATAGGGACAATGTTGGACATTCATATCACTTCGTATTTCTCAAATTTTGCCTCTAGCATCCAATATCACATCTTTTTATGACCTTGTGTTAACCCCTGTGTCAGATTGCCTCACACATCAGCTCCTCCTATCCTTGGATCTGTGTGCGTCCTGGCCACCTGCACAGAGTTAATCCCAGCACTTCGCCTCACACGCTGGGCTTTCCTGCTCACACTGCCCCAGACACGTCCTGGTACCCTGATGCTTAATCAGTGGCCCCTTGTATGCAGCAATCAGTTGCACTTAGCAGCGACCAGCTCCATAAGGCGTCCTCAGTCTCCCTACTTTGCCCCCATGTCCCTCGCTCCTGCATCCTGGGCCGGTGGGCAGACATGGGATACCACCCAGCACAGAGACTTCACCCCAGGCTCTGCTTTCTGGGGAGCCCAGACCTTGACACTCCCCTCCTAGACAC
This sequence comes from Eubalaena glacialis, assembly GCF_028564815.1. Lineage (NCBI taxonomy): Eukaryota > Metazoa > Chordata > Mammalia > Artiodactyla > Balaenidae > Eubalaena > Eubalaena glacialis. The sequence continues at coordinate 6,691,317 of NC_083727.1, read as the reverse complement.
CCAAATCCTTGAAGGGAGATGGCCTGTTTTCATTTTTCATCTCTCTTAGTGTTGCAAATAGTGTTATTCTCCTGAGGGTTTACAAGAATCTATCGCAATTTTTGGTTAAATTGTGAACGGATGGCCATAAGAAATATAGTAATTGCTTTCAAAAAACTTAGATGTGAGCTAGTATGCTGTTGGTTACCAGGTAGGAAATGGGCTACTAGCAATGCAGCCACGAGAGAGCAGTGAGAGTTAGAAAGGGTGATCGATAAAATGAATCAGCTGAAAATCCAGAATGAAATAAAAGCAAGTTCTCAATGAATTCTGTGCCGACCCCCCAAAACCACCACCCCAAACTCCAACTGCATTTACTGTTTATCTCTTCTTTCCAAGCACCCCGTCAATCTTTGCAGTTTTCATTTCTGGAAACTTTCCCAGACTTGCTGTTTTGGACCTTTCTCTGTAGAAACTGGTATCTCCTATACCCAGAAACTGTCTTCCTATTGGGAACATGCTTAATCCTAAATCAGACGTCACGAGGCCTAAACCGTGTTGTGGACTCATTGGAAACTATGTTAGCCTGAAATGTATACAGTCACGAGAGAGAGCAAGACACACAAAAGAACTAATCTTTCAGACCCAGTTTTACTTAATAAGGTCATAAATGCAGTGCTAACCGTATCTGAGAAATTCTGAGGAAGAGAAAGGCAAACCTTAATTAGTATCTGCCTTACACCAAGCATGAGTCACACTGATAGTCTGAGAGAAAATGGGAATCCCCTTTTTAGAAAGAAAATAATTATTTCATATTCCAAACTGTAACACAAAACAAAACAAAACCAACAAAAAAACACTAGTCTGCTGGCTGAGGTGTTTGATTACAGAACTGACGTCACTGCAATAAGCAAAATGACACTTGTCAGGAAAGGTCCTATGTCTTGTATTGGGCACTAGAAGGGAATATGTCTATTTCAATGGGGTTCAGAGTTATAGGTGGAAAAAAGAAAAAAAAGAAAAGGTCCTATGTCCCTTGAAACCTTTCTCAAATTTCCCCTTTGTCTACTATTAGCTTAGTCCTAGACATTCTCTTTCCTCCAAGGTTCTAAAATTTCCTAGAGGCTTGTGATTATTTTATATATCTAAATGATACATGTAAGATTTTTTTAAAGACTATTTTTCTTTATAAATACATTTTCATCAGCACCTACCAACTGGCTGACTATCTAAAAAGGGCTAGGATCTCTGCTTGATGCACTGAGCAATAATCGTGGTCCTTCTCAAAAAGTATCCACTTGTGAAATGGGATGGGACGAGAGACTAACATGTAGCAGGTCTTGCACTGTTTCACCTGCAGCCCTAATGACTCAATGACGTTGGCATTATTATCACCATTTACCAAACTTCTCTGAGAAACTTGCCCACCGTTATATTGGGTTGGCCAAAAACTTCGTTTGGGTTTTTCCGTAAGATGTTACGGAAAAACCCAAACGGACTTTTTGGCCAACCCAATGTAATTAGTAAGTGGAGGCAGTGAAATACAAACTGAGGTTGTCTGATGTCAAAGCTCAGGTACTGTGACCACCTCCAGTTTCGTTCCCACTTGGGGACATCTGGACTCTGGTAGGACGTTACCAAGTGTTCACTGGGTTTAATTAGTTAACCAGTGATTTTTTGCTTTTACCCAACAGCTGTATAACCTGAGACTTATATTCACAGTTAGGGAAAGACTGCCGAAGAGGTAGAGAATATAAGGATGTACTTAAATACATATATCTTACAGTACTGCTTTTCCTTCTTTAAAGGTTGCCAAATTAAATTTGTTTAACATTTTGGCCCTCTTGTAGGTCATATCGAGTATTATCAATATATTGGTTCTTCTGAGTACTTAACATTATTTAATATCAATCAAATACCTACCACCACCCTTGATTTTGAGATTATTGACTTCCTTTTTTTGTATTTAAAGCAATAATTTTCACTTTTCATATTCAAAAGTGCATAGCATCTAATATAGCTCTAGGTCAAGGTCCATCTTGAACACATTTACGATATTGAAAATATTTTTCATTTTTACTTTCTACTATTAGTAATTTTTCTACTCTCATATCACTGTTGATTTTCAGGAAGGCTAATATCTGTGAAATATTTTAAGTTTTATAAAATAATTGATCACATCAAACACTGATAAAGATCCCACCCTCCTTCTTCAAAAATAACATCTGGAAACCATTGAAATCTTTCACATTCAAAGCAAGATTTCAATAGTTTATTAAAACGTAATTATTTTTGAAATATTTTCATTACAATTTTTAGAAGTATTTATATTTTATATTGACTACCAAGAAATTCTAGTTTGAAATCCAAAGAACCCCTTCTGAGGGATCAGGTCATTTTTATAATAGTATGCATTGACCATTACGAAGGATGCAAATAGCTCAGTGACTGAATCCCGATTTGGATCCAAACCTTCTCACTTGCACAGAGACGCTTTCTCAAGCCATTTAGCTTTCCTGAGGCTTCATTTCTGGTTTAAGTGTACACAGTGGTACAAATGGGGCAGAAGAAAACCCCACCGGCGCCCGCTCTCTGGCCCACGGCTGCCCTCTTCCCCTGTGTGGACGCTTTTGGAGGGCCTTCACTCTCCTGTTATACAGTCTGTGCTCCAGATTGCCCTGGCTCTGAAACACCCTCACCAAGACCCCCATGACCCCTTGCAGTGAAACATCCCTGAGAATTTTACCATTTAGTAGCCTACATGATGAACGACTGCAAGCAGAACTGAAGGCTGATAATGACCAAGAAAACATTTTTGCATTTCAATATGAGCTTTAATTCAAGGGGACTGAGGAGACAATTTGAAGCTTTCTAGTAGATTGGCAGATATGGCATTTGGGGAAAACAGGTATTTTAATGTCCATCGAATATCTCCGTGTAGACAGCTGTATGTGCTGCACATACACAGGAATGGCTCTCAGTGAGAGAGTAGGTATATAAGTTCATTTTATACAAAAGTGATGCAGCTGAACCAAGCCAATGGCATGCACTTTGAGGTGTTTTCTAGAAGTAGTCAAGGAGCAAGGCTTCGTTATCCATTTACTCTCTGCTGCCCGGCCTCTGTGTCAGAGTAAATGTCCTCAATGCCATTGGCCATAGGAAGCTGGGAACAAATGCATCAGAGCAGGGAAAGGCTAAATGTTCTAAATCAAAATGAAACCCGTACCTGATTAGACCTGACCAGGTGTTCCCAGTCTGGTTCCATGTCAAAATCAATGAGAGAGGATTTTTAAACGTAATCATGTGAAGTATGACATATCTACAGAAATATTTACATATCATAAGTGTTCTGTTAACAAATTTAAAAATGAAAGCCCACCCATGTAACCTTAACCAGATCAAGAAGTAAAATATCACAAGCCCCCCAGAAACATCCTTGTGACCCCTCTCTATCACTATCCCCTCTCACATCCTCAAAGCGAACCACTATCTTGATTTCCAACACTGTAGACTCATTTTTCCTTCTTTTTAAAATCATACATTATACATTATTTTGTGTTTGACTTTTCTCATGCACCACTGAGTAAAACTCACTATATAATAGGACCAGATAACTAATTTGCAGGGTCCCCTACAAAATGAAAAGGCAGATCCTCTATTCAAAAATTAAGAATTACAAAATGGTGACAGCAGAGCATTAAACCAAGCACAGGGCCCTTTTAGAGTCACAGATCACACACACTCGTGAAGCCGGCCTTGCTGTAAGGGATCCTACAGGATAAACATCCTGTCTTTTACATATCTATCCTATTATTGATGAATGTATTTGAGTAGTCTCCATTCTTTGACTACTGCGAATGGTGCTGCTATGAACATTCTTGTTCATCTTTTGGTGAAGATACGGATGTCTTTCTATCAGGTGTGTAGTTATGAGCAATTGCAGGGTCATAGGTACACATATGTTCAGCTTTGGTAGATCCAAGCACTGATTTGTTGTACCAATCTACGCTTCCTCCTACACAGTTCCAAACTCCTCAGAATTCTAGCTGCTCCACATCCTCACCAGCACTTGAAATTTTCTCTTTTTCAACCTGGAGATGTGCTCAAGTAGATTCCTACACTCTACTCTGGACATAACTAAATCCATACCAATGGAGTTTTTTCTCCAGATTCAGTATTTTTCAAAGCTCCCTAAATGATTCTTCACTAAGCCAAGTTAGGAATCATTGCTAATCAAATGAGCTGTCTTGGGACTTCCCTGGTGGTGCAGTGGTTAAGAATCCACTTGCCAATGCAGGGGACAAGGGTTCGAGCCCTGGTCCGGGAAGATCCCACATGTTGTGGAGCAACTAAGCCCAAGCCTGTGCTCTAGAGCCAGCGAGCCACAACTACTGAGTCCGTGTGCCACAACTACTGAAGCCTGCGTGCCTAGAGCCCATGCTCCACAACAAGAGAAGCCCCGCACAATGAGAAGCCCGTGCACCGCAACGAAGCATAGCCCCTGCTTGGCGCAACTAGAGACAGCCTGCGCACGGCAACAAAGACCCAACTCAGCAAAAAAAACCCCCAAAAAAACAAAAAACCGAAAACCAAAAACAAACAAACAAACAAAAACCTTACAAATGAGCTGTCTTGTGATGGACCCAAAAATGTCTTCACTGCATGGCAGTCAAATACAAGTTGAAGGATTGAGAATATCGAGGCCAGATTGTTGCCTTGCCAGGAAGACAAGGAAGTGACAACAAAGCTGACCATAAGTACCCAGGCCAGGAACATTTTGCATGACTGCTCCAACGTTTCCATGAAACTAAGAGTCAGCGTTGTCTGCACTGGCAGAGTGCAAGGGTTTATGAGAGAGGACGAGGTGGTGACTGTGAGTTACAAACTTGATACTCTGAAAACACACTTGGAAAATTATCATTATAGAGTCTTTTTCATTTTCAACCTTCTAATTTTTATTTTAGATGATCAAAGTAAAATCACACCATTTTACATAATTATAGTGTATTTTAAAGCTTTTCTTTTTTTGTTTCAAATCTGTAGGATATCCACTCAGCAACAACATGCCATTTTCTTCTATTTCCTACATTTTAGGCATCTGCAAATTAGAAGTGAATGAAAATGTACAGAATAAAGGGAATTCTGTCCAAATATATTGAACTTCAGAAAAGAAGCTTGCAGTCTGACACCATGTGCAATATAAACAGTAGCTTGGGGTTCAAATGTATCATATTTGTGCTTTTTTCACGTTTAATTTTAGAAGGCCACATCCATGGGGATGTTATATGTAAACGAGCCTGTCTCTGAAATATCCTATTTAAAATGCTAATCGGCAACGCTTTTCAATATTTTGTGTTTTCAAAGCAAAAAATCACTCATAAAACAAAATTTCCTTCTGCCACATGGCGTATGTATAGGTGCATATGTTTTTCTTTTTTAGATAACGTGCTAAGATAGATTATAAAAATTAGTATTTTGGGCCATCTTTCCAAAATTATATTTTTAAACTGGCACATTTATAAAGCATAAATGTAAAGCTCTGTAACACTGAGAGACGTGATCATATTCTTTGTAGTGTATCCAACCTGTTAGTCACATACATTTGTCTTCATTTTAGAAGCGTGAGTTCCTGGGTAATTTCTATACCAGAAATATGCACATCTCTGAATGTTTATTACATTTTCCCATATGAACTAGTATTAAGGTCTCCTTTCAAGTGGGATAGCAGGGCATTATCCTATTACCTGTCTCTGGAAAGGTAGTGAGGTCACAGCCACACTGCCTGGGGTAGAGAACTGGCTCACAGTTTGGCTGGTGGAGGTGGGCTTGCTACCGTGGTGGGTCCTAAGATGCCAGAGGTGGTTTTCTGCCCAGAAGGAGGCCCGTTTATGTGGCCCAGGGTCTCGAGAAGAATGCACTTGTAGACATTTCCTTCCTACCCTTTCCTTCCCTTCCTTTTGCTTCCATTGAAGAGTCATTGGTAATCGTGGAAAGAGGAAGGAAACCTAATCTGTACTTTCGTGGTATTTCAGTGTGTTGGCTGCTATAACGAACCTCCATAGACTGGGTGCCTTATCAGCAACGGAAATGGACTTCTCACAGTCTGGAGTCTGGGAAGTTCAAGATCAAGGAGCCAACAGAATCGGTGTCAGGTAGGGACCTGCTTCCTGGTTCTCAGGCCATTTGCTTCTTGAGTCCTTACCTGGGGGAAGGGGCAAGGGAGCTCTCTAGAGTTTTTTTTTTTTATTTTATAAAAGCACTCGGCCCATTCATGAGGGCTCTGCCCTCATGACCGAATCACCCCCCAGGGGCCCCACCTCCTAACACCATCACATTGGGGTTAGGGTTACAACATACAAATTTAGGGGGGGACACGAACTTCAGTCTATGGCACATGGCAACAAACAAGGGCAGGGTCATTTGTTCTGAAAAGTCCCAGAAAAACCCTTTAGATTCAGTCAGGATGTTCAAGACTGTGAGAACCTCTGCCACTGTTCCCCCACTAACACCTGATCAGTTACTTCAAATAGCACTCTGAGAAGAGAAAACCAGTTATTCAGTATTTTTTCATTTTCTAAGCTTTCATACTTAAAGAAGAGCTTTGAAGTAAAAACGAAAACTTTAAACTGTACCATTAGGACACACAAAGAGTAGAAAGAAAGGCCGTATCGATGCTCCTGCAAATCTTCTGCCCTCTTCCCCTTGTTCAGAGTTTCCGTAAAATTCTGTTAAGAACTTGAAACAAATTTCCTTGGAAAACAGATGTCACAAGGAGCACACCTGGTTCCTGAATGTTCCCTGTTTGGAGACACATCAGTAGTCAGGCAGCTGCTGGAAACAGGCACAGATGTTGGAATCCAATGCAGGCTTACAATCAGTAATTCTGTTTAGAGGATCAGGAAGGTTTTTTCCCCCTTTTTTGTGGGTGAGGTGGCACATAAAGGGGAACATTTGTGCAAACTGCCGGCATCAAAAAAAATGAGATTGTAATGTAGGAGAGAGAACAGCCCCGTCAGATCAGCCAGTGCTTCCCAGAATTGGTGGGCCTGGAGTGGTTTAGAGCGGTGCCCTCCTCACAAAAGGCCAGATAACATGAATCCAGCTAAGTACGGTTCCTCCCGCATTACAGAGGGGAAAGGACAAAAAGGAAGACCTCTGCCAAAGTTTACTAAGATCCGTAAGGATCCAATGATCAACAACTTAAAAAAATGGAAAGTTATACTTTATTGTCTCCTGGAAAATTGGAATTCAATAATCAGGTCAGAAGATATACACATGAAGGGGCTCCTTAGAGCCTCAAAATAGCCATGGAATGGGAAGGACTGAAGATGAAGAAACTGAGGCTCAGAAACGCCAGCTGAAGACAGACCAAGTCATTCCTCCTTTGTTTCAGTTCATCCACGTTCCCACAGGTTTCTAAGTTCCCAGAGGTTTCTGGAACACCCGGCCTAGGTATTTTTCTTTTCTGATGCTGAGGAGTAGGGCAGCTGGCCAGGTCATACACGAATGCTAGGATGCAGAGATGGGAATCTGAAATTTACGTCCCTGCCCACTCCACCCCTGCCTGTTTTAAAATGTGAACATTGTTGGCGGGCAGACGATCACTTAATACAGTTAACTGATTACTTAGAATAGCTGTATCGGGCCTTGTTAATTGCCTTCATTCTAGAATAGAAACAGCAAATGTAAAACACACACAAAACAAAACACGTCTAGCCTTGTGCTTTGGAACATCAGCTCAACACCTCTAGCCATACAGACCACACACCTGTAGGCTACCCTTTACTTTCTTTATATCTGTACTTTTGTATTCTGTATTCTCAGACTTCCCCACAATGTGCAAGGACGTACTTTCTGACGTCAAAGTCCATGAACACCTTGAGCACGGTGATGGCCTGGGACCAGGGGGCCGTAAGGATTGGGCAGGAGGCATACTTCCCCACCCCCCCTCACCCTCCCCCGCCTTCCCTGGGAGAGGCAGGAAGGCCTGGCCCCAAGGCAGCAGCCTTCCCGCAGGCCTTCCTGCAGGAAAGCAGATTCTCCGGAGAGAGCTCAGGCACTGCCCATTCCAGTCATCTTTTCATCAATTATCCCAGTTTGGGGGTAATTCTCAGTTTGGGGATTAAACTAAATAAAAGTCAACCTCAGGTTTCTCAAGTCTTAATTACTATGGGAGAGGATGTAGCCACAGGAGCCAAGTATGTTTTAGCTGTTTTCTCTCATTTCTGTACTAAAGCAAAATCATATGAAGATTGACAAATAATGTTAAATAAATAACTGTGGGTAGGTATTCACATTTCTTTAAATCTTGCCTTGTATATCTACCTATCCATCCATCCGTCCATTGAGAGAAAAATATACAATTAAAATTTAACATTTAACCAAGAGATTTAACAAACATTTTTGGTAAACAAGCATAATGGAATAAAATAGAGTGTCTAAACTTTGATTTAATCATGTACTTTAGAAACTTAACCTCTGAAACACAACATTGAAGATTGGTGACCAACATATACCTGGAAGTAGTAACTAGAAACTACTGACATAAGAGCTAGAGAATGATAAGATTATTTTCTTTTTGTCACTCTTGAAAATTCAGTCTATGGAGTGGGCGGTAAAGTGACATTAAATATAACATTGAATTAACTGGCAACTAAACCTAATTTACTTGATAATTTCTGCAAGGATTTCCTTCTAGGGTATACTTTTCACAATGGCACTATTTATCACCTAATATATTGTACAGCTTCAAGAAATACACTATGATGATAGAAAATGATCACATTCTGAGGTGCATTGGTATGTTTCTAGTGTAGTGATTTTTGTGAAGATGTGTCCTTTTAACTAATTTTACCAGTTAAGTATGCCTATCAATTTACATAGCATGAAAATGAAATTTCAAGACCTATGACAATACACAGCAGACCACTGCAATGAGCTGAATTTCATTTTGTAGCTTAGTTTCATTTTAAAATTCTACAGTGACATATTTAGCTAGAGAAAGATATTAAATCCAACTCTTGTGTATTTAATATAATTCAACTCAAAGTTTCATACCTTCATCTTACTTTATGTGACATTAAAATGCTGGCTATACAACTTTTTTTTGGCTATGCAACTTTTTTTTTTCTCTTTTAATGTTTATTTATTTTCTTATAAGTCATCCATTTTATACACATCAGTGTACACATGTCAATCCCAATCTCCCAATTCATCACACCACCACCACCATCCCCAACCACTTACCCCCCTTGGTGTCCATACGTTTGTTCTCTGCATCTGTGTCTCTACTTCTGCCCAGCAAGCCGGTTCATCTGTACCATTTTCTAGGTTCCACATGTATGCGTTAATATATGATATTTTTCTCTTTTTGACTTACTTCACTCTGTATGACAGTCTCTAGATGCATCCAGTCTCTACAAATGAGCCAATTTCGTTCCTTTTTATGGCTGAGTAATATTCCATTGTATATATGTTCCACAACTTCTTTACCCATTCGTCTGTCGATGGGCATTTAGGTTGCTTCCATGACCTGGCTAATGTAAATAGTGCTGCAATGAACATTGAGGTGCATGTGTCTTTTTGAATTATGGTTTTCTCTGGGTATATGCCCAGTAGTGGGATTGCTGGGTTATATGGTAGTTCTATTTTTAGTTCTTTAAGGAACCTCCATACTGTTCTCCATAGTGATTGTATCAATTTACATTCCCACCAACAGTGCAAGAGGGTTCCCTTTTCTCCACACCCTCTCCAGCATTTGTTGTTTGTAGATTTTCTGATGATGCCCATTCTAACTGGTGTGAGGTGATACCTCATTGTAGTTTTGATTTGCATTTCTCTTATATTTAGTGATGTTGAGCAGCTTTTCATGTGCTTCGTGGCCATCTGTATGTCTTGTATGGAGAAATGTCTATTTAGGTCTTCTGCCCATTTTTGGATTGGGTTGTTTGTTTTTTTAATATTGAGCTGCATGACCTGTTTATATATTTTGGAGATTAATCCTTTGTCCGATCAGTCATTTGCAAATATTTTCTCCCATTCTGAGGACTGTCTTTTCGTTTTGTTTATGGTTTCCTTTGCTGTGCAAAAGTTTTTAAGTTTCATTAGGTCCCATTTGTTTATTTTTGTTTTTATTTCCATTTCTCTAGGAGGTGGATCAAAAAGGATCTTGCTGTGATTTATGTCAAAGAGTGTTCTTCTTATGTTTTCCTCTAAGAGTTTTATAGTGCCCGGTCTTACATTTAGGTCTCTAATCCATTTTGAGTTTATTTTTGTGTATGGTGTTAGGGAGTGTTCTAATTTCATTCTTTTACATGTAGCTGTCCACTTTTCCCAGAACCACTTATTGAAGAGGCTGTCTTTTCTCCATTGTATATTCTTGCCTCCTTTGTCAAAGATAAGGTGACCATATGTGCGTGGGTTTAGCTCTGGGCTTTCTATCCTGTTCCACTGATCTATATGTCTGTTTTTGTGCCAGTACCATGTTATCTTGATTACTGTAGCTTTGTAGTATAGTCTGAAGTCAGGGAGTCTGATTCCTCCAGCTCTGTTCTTTTCCCTCAAGACTGCTTTGGCTACTCGGGGTCTTTTGTCCCTCCATGAAAATTTTAAGATTTTTTGTTCTAGTTCTGTAAAAAATGCCATTGGTAATTTGATAGGGATTGCATTGAATCTGTAGATTGCTTTGGGTAGTATAGTCATTTTCACAATATTGATTCTTCCAATCCAAGAACATGGTATATCTCTCCACCTGTTTGTATCATGTTTAATTTCTTTCATCAGTGTCTTATAGTTTTCTGCATACAGGTCTTTTGTCTCCCTAGGTAGGTTTATTCCTAGGTATTTTATTCTTTTTATTGCAGTGGTAAATGGGAGTGCTTCCTTAATTTCTCTTTCAGATTTTTCATCATTAGTGTATAGGAATGCAAGAGATTTCTGTGCATTAATTTTGTAGCCTGCAAATTTACCAAATTCATTGATTAGCTCTAGTAGTTTTCTGGTGGCATTTTTAGGATTCTCTATGTATAGTATCATGTCATCTGCAAACAGTGACAGTTTTACTTCTTCTTTTCCAATTTGTTTTCCTTTTATTTCTTTTTCTTCTCTGATTGCCGTGGCTAGGATTTCCAAAACTATGGTGAATAATAGTGGCAAGAGTGGACATCCTTGTCTTGTTCCTGATCTTAGAGGAAATGCTTTCAGTTTTTCACCACTGAGAATGATGTTTGCTGTGGGTTTGTCATATATGGCCTTTATTATGTTGAAGTAGGTTCCCTCTATGCCCACTTTCTGGAGAGTTTTTTTCATAAATGGGTGTTGAATTTTGTCAAAAGCTTTTTCTGCATCTATTGAGATGATCATATGGTTTTTATTCTTCAATTCATTAATATGTTTTATCACATTGATTGATTTGCATATATCGAAGAATCCTTGCATCTCTGGGATAAATCCCACTTGATCATGGTGTATGATCCTTTTAATGTGTTGTTGGATTCTGTTTGCTAGTATTTTGTTGAGGATTCTTGCGTCTATATTCATCAGTGATATTGGTCTGTAATTTTCTTTTTTTTTGTAGTATCTTTGTCTGGTTTTGGTATCAGGGTGATGGTGGCCTCATAGAATGAGTTTGGGAGTTTTCCTTCCTCTGCAATTTTTGGAAGAGTTTGAGAAGGATGGGTGTTAGCTCTTCTGTAAATGTTTCATAGAATTCACCTGTGAAGCCATCTGGTCCTGGACTTTTGTTTGTTGGAAGATTTTTAATCACAGTTTCAATTTCATTACTTGTGATTGGTCTGTTCATATTTTCTATTTCTTCCTGGTTCAGTTTTGGAAGGTTATACCTTTCTAAGAATTTGTCCATTTCTTCCAGGTTGTTCATTTTATTGGCATAGAGTTGCTTGTAGTAGTCTCTTAGGATGCTTTGTATTTCTATGGTGTCTGTTGTAACTTCTCCTTTTTCATTTCTAATTTTATTGATATGAGTCCTCTCCCTCTTTTTCTTGATGAGTCTGGCTAATGGTTTATCAATGTTGTGTATCTTCTCAAAGAACCAGCTTTTAGTTTTATTGATCTTGGCTATTGTTTTCTTTGTTTCTATTTATTTCTGCTCTGATCTTTATGATTTCTTTCCTTCTGCTAACTTTGGGTTTTGTTTGTTCTTCTTTCTCTAGTTCCTTTAGGTGTAACGTTAGATTGTTTATCTGAGATTTTTCTTGTTTCTTGAGGTAGACTTGTATAGCTATAAACTTCCCACTTAGAACTGCTTTTGCTGCATCCCAGAGGTTTCGGATCATTGTGTTTTCATTGTCATTTGTCTCTAGGTATTTTTTGACTTCCTCTTTGATTTCTTTATTGATTTCTTTAGTGATCTCTTGGTTATTTAGTAACGTATTGCTTAGCCCCCATGTGTTTATGTTTTTTACTTTTTTTTCCCTGTAATTGATTTCTAATCTCATAGCGTTGTGGTCAGAAAAGATGCTTGATATGATTTAAATTTTCTTAAATTTACTGAGGCTTGATTTGTGACCCAAGATGTGATCTATCCTGGAGATTGTTCCGTGCATACTTGAGAAGAAAGTGTAATCTGCCGTTTTGGGATGGAATGTCCTATAAATATCAATTAAATCTATCTGGTCTATTGTGTCATTTAAAGCTTCTGTTTCCTTATTTACTTTCATTTTGGAAGATCTGTCCATTGGTGTACGTGAGGTGTTAAAGTCCCCCACTATTATTGTGTTATTGTCGATTTCCTCTTTTAGAGCTGTTAGCAGTTGCCTTATGTATTGAGGTGCTCCTATGTTGGGTGTATATATAATTGTTATATCTTCTTCTTGGATTGATCCCTTTATCATTACGCGGTAACAGTCTTTATTTTAAAGTCTATTTTATCTGATATGAGTATTGCTACTCCAGCTTTCTTTTGATTTCCATTTGCATGGAATATCTTTTTCCATCCCCTCACTTTCAGTCGGTATGTGTCCTTAGGTCTGAAGTGGGTCTCTTTTAGACAGCATATATATGGGTCTTGTCTTGGTATCCGTTCAGCAAGCCTGTATCTTTTGGTTGGAGCATTTAATCCATTCACATTTAAGGTAATTATCGATATGTATGTTCCTATTACCATTTTCTTAATTTTGGGGGGTTTGTTTTTGTAGGTCCTTTTCTTCTCTCGTGTTCCCCACTTACAGAAGTTGCTTTATCATTGGTTGTCAAACTCGTTTGGTGGTGCTGAATTCTCTTAGCTTTTGCTTGTCTGTAAAGCTTTTGATTTCTCCATCGAATCTGAATGAGATCCTTGCTGGGTAGAGTAATCTTAGTTGTAGGTTCTTCCCTTTCATCACTTTAAGTATATCATGCCACTCCCTTCTGGCTTGTAGAGTTTCTGCTGAGAAATCAGTTGTTAATCTTATGGGAGTTCCCTTGTATGTTATTTGTCGTTTTTCCCTTGTTGCTTTCAAGAATTTTTCTTTGTTTTTAATTTTGCCAGTTTGATTACTATGTGTCTCGGCGTGTTTCTCCTTGGGTTTATCCTGTATGGGACTCTCTGTGCTTCCTGGACTTGGGTGGCTATTTCCTTTCCCATGTTAGGGAAGTTTTCGACTATAATCTCTTCGAATATTTTCTCGGGTCCTTTCTCTCTCTCTTCTCCTTCTGGGACCCCTATAATGCAATGTTGTTGCGTTTAATGTTGTTCCAGAGGTCTCTTAGGCTGTCCTCATTTCTTTTCATTCTTTTTTCTTTATTCTGTTCTGCAGCAGTGACTTCCACCATTCTGTCTTCCAGGTCACTTATCCGTTCTTCTGCCTCAGTTATTCTGCTATTGATTCCTTCTAGTGTAGTTTTTATTTCAATTATTGTATTGTTCATCTCTGTTTGTTTGTTCTTTAATTCTTCTAGATCTTTGTTAAACATTTCTTGCATCTTCTTGATCTTTGCCTCCATTCTTTTTCCGAGGTCCTGGATCATCTTCACTATCATTATTCTGAATTCTTTTTCTGGAAGATTGCCTATCTCCATTTCATTTAGTTGTTTTTCTGGGGTTTTATCTTGTTCCTTCATCTGGTACATAGCTCTCTGCCTCTTCATCTTGTCTATCTTTCTGTGAATGTGGTTTTTGTTCCACAGGCTGCAGGATTGTAGTTCTTCTTGCTTCTGCTCGGCTATGCAACTTTTGATGTAGGGCTATATTTTGACTCTAAGACTTCAATATGAATTGCCATTATTTTTTCAAGTAATTTGTTTTTACTATCCTGCTTTCTACACTTCCTGTTTTCATTGAAATAGAAAATCTACTCCTAAGAGAGTAATTATTTAGCCCATAATGTTATACAATGAAATTAGCTCTTACACTTTTTCTGAATCTGTAGTATTGAAAAGAATCTAGATGGATGTTTATCCGTATGTTTATCTATACAAGAAACAACCATATATTGCCTAAGACAAAGAATTACTATTATTTACCATGCAGATGAACACTGGTGCCCTCATTCAGGCTGCATGTCCCTCAGGATGTACAGAGAACCGAGTTTCCTGAAGGTAGAACAGGGTTTCCACCCCATAGAGGGCGGGCAGTGGTGCCTCCATCAGTGCAAATCTGTTTTCTTTCCAACGACTATGATGTATAATACTGATTTACACTTGTAGGATTGAGCAAAATATGTTCTCTAGATTTAACTGAATGAATCCTCCCAAAACAAATGCTTTCAAGTGTTTCCCTCACAGAAGCTGCAAAAACTAAAGTCGTACTAATAATGTAAGCACAATTGAACAGCAAGGAAATGAGAGAGCTATTTCTTTATCTAGTATGTTCTATCCATGTACCACATTATGAGGTAAAAATAATAAGAATTAAAATTTTCAACTTGAAATGATAAATAAAATGGTGATTATCTGAAATATAGATTCATATTTACTGTCATTAATGATAAATCTCTCTCTAAGGGGGTAAAGTACCTGGTGATTTCAGCTAATAATTGGAGGAAGTCATTGTTATTAGCAAAACTTTTAAAAGCTAAGCATTCAGAACGTGAAAATAAACTTCTTCAAAGTTTTAAATCATGTGATGTTTATCTCAATATTAAAATTTTCACAGATTTTAACAATAATAATCTAGAAGTCGATTCTGAGGTTTTTTATTATGTTTGGGGTTTTTTTTGCTTCTTAATAGTGAAAGAAGAAAAGATATAGTTTAGGGGAACTTTTTTCCTACTGCAACAAAAGTGGTTGAAATCATACAGAAAACAATATGGCAATAGATTGGTATATATTTGTTAAAATTATTGAAAGATGTATAGAAATTATTACTGAAGACTTGAAGAAGCAGATATTAGAATGGATACAGTAAAGAAGATTTGCTATAATGTTGGATATACATGTTTCTCCCGTGTGTCAGCTTATAGTACTTTTCCTGTTCTCTTCCAATAATAAAGATGAAAAACTTATTTTTGTTAAGTCACTAAGTAAAGTTTTACTCTAAAAGATGTGGTCTCAATATAAACAGTTTCTTGGATTAGAAAATATTATTTGATGCTTATGTGGGGTGACTTAACCACTAATGGGGTGGCTATCTTGATTAGATTAAAAGATTCAAGCAGACTGCTTAGAGAGAGAGAATTCATTCAACACGCGATTTATGGGTAAGACGTTGAGCAAAGAAGTTGAAGCCAGAGGTAAAAAGTGCTACAGGTGTCATTGATGTACTTTCTTCTATAAAAACAAGACTTCCGTAATGTGGCAGACTTTTCCCCAGTAGTTCAGTTGAAATAGGGAGTGATCATGAAACTTATTTGTACCAGGCAGAGTTTCACTATTTAACTCATAGTACAAACTTTGTAAGTATCATGAAACTTACAGTTCCTCATTTTGCTCATAACAAATTTGCTAATCTTTTCCAGGCCTTCATGTGTGATTGTATAGGTGAAGCATTGTTCAATTTCAGGGGGTACCATTTACATTTATATGATTTATAATTTGTAGATTCACATTTCTTTTTTACTCCCCCCCCCAAATTTCCAACTGAGAGCAATATCTTGAGGAAGGGTAAGTTTTTTAAAAAATTATATAAAAAACTACATAAAAATGCCACATGGGATAGTGGTTGGCTTTTGTCTGATATCACATGGCTACCAGAAAAAATACAATCTAGGAGATATTTTAGAAAAAAATAAATTTCTCTGTCTCATTAGGGTAGATGCAGCACAAAAATATCTCCCCCTATTTCTTTTAAAGGAACTTGAGCTTTATCGAGAACACTTTGAAAACAGAGGTTTGGAAATGTTTTCATTCCTTTATGGTTTTCTTTTAAAAAAATAGTATTATTAAAAACAGTCATATCTTCACCCTTAAAAATGCTTGGAATTAAAATGTATTCTCTGTTTAAAAATCATTCAAATGAAAGGTTTCAGTGAGTTTTGAACCTATTTAGTTAAAAATGCAATAATGACCCACCTTCTAAAATTGCTTGACATCAGTGAAGAAACGTATTACTCATATTTCAAGAAAAATCTTTGCCTAGTTAGTGAATGTGATTCAAACATTAATACTGTGACTCAATGGGCAGCCGACATCATGGTCCTTCCATTCGGAGGAATTATTTTTGTGAGTTAACGTCTTCCTCTATGCCAGAGTGTGACAGCTGACTGTCAGAGTTTACTTTCAGCCCATCCATATTATAACTCTTTGCATCCCTCCTAGATGGCATGAAGATTATTTTCTAACTTTCCAATATTACATTTGTTATTGTGCTTTGTGACCTCAACATTCATGTAAAACATTCACCCATTCTGACTTCAATCTCTTTTTCTCCTCACATCAAATGGTTGAACCCTCCTCTACCTCCTCTTCATGGTTACATTGCAGAGCAACGGTTTTCAACCCCCAGCAATTGCTGTGGCCCCAACCAGGACCAACTGAATTAGCCTTTCTAAGGGTGGAGCATGGGTAGCTGTATTTACATTTTTTTTTCCCAGTTGATTTTAATGCACAGAAAACCTCTGGCTTAGGCCTGTCACTACCAATAACTGTACCCATAATCTCCATAATCCCTAAGCATCCTTTGATCACCATCTCCTACCCTCAGTAATCAATCTTTTCAGTAATCTCACGTGAATAATTCTTCAGCCTCATTAGATCCTTCAATCCATTGACCCTATCAACTTTTCATTATCCATTAATCTTCATGTTCTTAGTTCCCTCCTTATCCAACTTAGATTTCATGCTTCCTCAATCCCTTCGCTGAATTTCTTCTTCATAGTTTTTACTGGCAAATCCCCAAATGTGGATGATTATAGTTCGTTTCTTATTCTGTGCCTGCCTCTGAAGTTGACATTGGGCAGATAAAAATTCACATCCGTACCCACAGGTCGGAATTTAAACATAATTACCCAAACCCAAATTTATTTGCATAAAAACTGCACTTGAAGATTGGCAAGGGAAAAAAAAAGAAATAGAAGCATGCAAATTAAAAATATATATATATTACTAGGTAAAAAGAAAAAAACCCAACACAGCAACGCTGAGGTCAGAGACTTAGAGAAGCATGATATTTAAATGTCCCAGAAGAAAGTTTCAAAGTGGAAGGGTGGACAAAATGATCACATTCTGAAAAAAGAGAGAAATGGGGACCTACGTTCCTACAAAAACCTGTACCTGAATTCTTGCAGTAGTTCCAGTCAAAATTGCGAGAAACTGGAGACAAACTGAGTCCTTTCATGAGTAAATGCTCACACACAGCGGGATTAGTGTACAATGAACACTACTGAGCACTGACAGGGACCAGCTATGCAAACACGGAACAACGTGGATGAATCTCAAAGGCGTCACACTGAGTACAAGACGCAAGTCTTGACGGTTGCCTGCTATACGGTTCTCTTCATGTAACAATCTCAAAAAGGCAACTACAGGGACGGAGAACAGACCAACAGTGCCAGGAGTGAGGGCCGCAGCAGGGGGTGATTATAAAGGGAGAGAGCCAGGAATTTGGGGTGAGGAAGAGTTCTGAATCCTGGTTACGGTGGTAGTCACACTAATTTACACATGTGTTAAATTCAACTGTACATCAAAAAACAAGTCAAACTGTAAGACCATTAAAAGAAAAATCGTGCTGAGAAAATGCATTCATTAAGCGTCGAGTCCACTATTCAGAACTTTAAGGAAATAGTACAAAAGGCTTAGGAGAGTTTAGGGCTGATGAAAGTACAACTTCCAATTATCTGTAATTTCCTTGAAAATCTTTTTAAAGGATTTATATTTTATTTGCAAAGAAGGTTACAATAAAATGTAGTAAATTTTTTAAACCAAAAAAATCATACATTTAATAAATCAGTGTATATGTGAAAATGACATGTGCCTGAAGAGCAGCTGGGACCCCCAGGCCTCTCACTTAGGCCTGTGGGGTCAGAGCAGCTCTCATCACAGCTCTCCAGATCCCCAATTCTATTATCCTGCCATCTCCCTTGTATGACTCTAAAGCAATGAGATGATTTATACATTCGAGTCCTACGAAAATCAGTTCTTATTTTACAGTATTCTGAAACTCTTCTTATCTTACTTCCTATCTTTTCTTCCTAAGATGCTATTTCTCAAAATCAGATTTATTCCTGAAAGAGTCTCTCTTCTCATTGCCAATCTCATCTTAGCTGGCGAACTTTCTTTTTTTCCTTTGGGATGAAGGTGAGTTAAATCCATCTCAGACAATATTCTGGACATGGCAGCCTGGGGTCTTGGTGTCCCTTAGCATTCAGTAAATGATATACAGCTTCCAAATATCCCAGGCTTTGGGGTTCCACAACTGAGATGAAGGTCAAGCATTTAGAATGTTTAGGGGAAAAAAAAATCTCAAAATGTTTGGGAAATAGATCATTTTTTAAAAGGCGAAGAATAAGTATATAATTTAACTCAAAGCAAAATTGGGCAAAGAAGAATCTAGTATCAATTTACTGCATATATAAGGTTATATGTAAAGAGACCCTGGACTTTCTGTTTTGAAGCTGGAATACTTGCAAATAAAGGGTTTCTGCATTCTAGAGTGAAAACTATAATTTGTCCTTGGGACAGATTCCTAGATTTGTTTTGGCTTCTCTTTTCTGCAAAGACCACTATAGAGGGTGCTTTTAAGTTATAGTGATTAAGGTAAATGCCTACACATTGCCTTTTCTAATGCCCTGAGTGGAGGTGAAGCTCCAAATAAATATCAATACATTTCAGACTGAATTAGTTCTACTCACACTAATGACTCTAATAAATAAAAAATAAGATTTTCAGTTCTTACAACAATATAAATTTATTTGTCTTACTTCTCTAACTGTCCCACACAAGTGTTCTGGTTACCCCGTTGGCTTTCCCTCCCAATATGATTCAGGGACCCAATTTCCTTGGATCTTGTGACTTCACCAACCTCTGGGTTTTCAATTCTCTGCTCCCAGCCAACAGAAGGAAAAGGCAGAGTGGAGAAGTAACACCTGCTTCCTGCTGCACTGACCAGGAAGGGACTTGTAACAGTTCTACTCACTTTCCATGGGCTTCACCTGAACTTGTCCCTTGATCCCACCTAGATATGGGGGCCTGGGGAGCGTGGCCTCTGGCTCACAAATAAGTAACCATGTGACTATACCACAAATGTCCTTGTAGAGGTGGGCACCATTGTGCAGTGCACCCCCTAGACATCTGTACAAGGCGGCCCTGTGTTTTATCTAGGCTTTGGAAGTTAGGTTTCTTTTTGCAAAAGCTGGTGTTTATTACTGAAGGGAAAAATGGGTTAACCCCAAGTGAGTTGGACCTCAGAGGAGGAAAGAGAGAAATCCCTCATCCTCTGGGACCAGGGAAGCACTGGGGCCTAGACTCTGGGAGGGGGAGAGGTATTTAGAGATGTCCACTGAGACTGGGTGGGCAGGCCTTCCACAGCTGGAGACCAGCATGAGTTAGGCAGGGATTCTGAGATCAGGTGATGGCAGTTACAAATAGCTTCTAGAAGTAGCTGTTAGTTATCTTTCCTGTATTACTTCTATTATCTCTAAGCATTCAGTCAAGTCTTGTAAGAGTTAGAACTTGCTTCTTTTAGCTATGATGTGAGAAAACTGGGAAGCAGCCATCACCAACGCCCAAGCTGGGGTCATCTGAGCTGGTCACCAGTAAAAACACAATGACGCCCAGAAGAGCAGCAGTTATAATCAACAGTGGCAGAGGCCACAACATGATGACAAGACGGGATGTCTGGAGTGGAAGAACCCAATGCATTTGTTCTTGAGTGTGCACGTGGCAGAGCCCTGGAAAATTGTGGCATCGTTTCCACCAAGCCTAAAAGAAGTTTGTGTCCTAGTGATTTGGAATAAAAATAAAACGTATGCTAATTGTATTGCCATGAGTAAATGATCAAGAAAAACAGGGGTGCATACATGTTATTTTTAAATACTCTTAAACGTGGTGAGATTTTTACAAGTGACAAAAATATACAATCATATAGCTTTGTTTTGGGTGAGAAAGGAGTAAATGGGGTCCAAATACAGCAATTTATATATGTTACACATTGGGAAAAGTACACTGAGTCAGAGGCTCACATGCTGATGATGAAGTGTGTCCAGAGGTGTATGTAAACCCCGGGGAGATGCTGTGGAAGGGCCGGTGCACTCTCAGATTTAATGTGGTCCTAACGGAGATGAGCAGAGAGACCCAGTGACCGCCCCCACCGCCCCCCGCCAACCTTCCTCCTAGGTGTCTGCATCCTGAACATAAATCCCTCTCAGGGATTTCCCCAGAAGTCTGTCTTATTTTGTTCTAAGCACTGTTGATTCATTTGGGGAACCTACCTCTAAATCCCAATAAGTGGATCTACAAGACAATAGGGAAATGATCACTTTAGTTTTCTAGTAGAGCTTACTTCCCGTCATGTTATTTCACAGCAAACTCAGCTCCATTCCCCGTCTCTCTGTCTCCAGGGTCTTAGAACAATCACTTCTTCCAGAGGAGGACACTGCCAACCAGGATAGCAGACGGCAGTCAGAACTTGCCTTTATGGCGGAAAATGAAGTGACATCTATGATCTATGGTGGGTATGTCTCAATCCATTCTCAATATATATCCCAAAGGAGATTTCACTCTTGCTACAAAGTAAGAAATAACAACAATAACAATCACTACTGTAATAGGACATATTGTGAGGGGCATTCTTTTAAAAGCCTCTAAAATGCTACTGGGAGAGTTTTATGGCTGCACCAAGTCAGAACTCAGCCATGTTTAAAAACAAGGGGAGACGGTGGGATGGTGGTGGCCCCAGGAGGGCCACAGCTCAGCATTTGCTTTGCTGTTTCTCTTTTGTTGATAGTATCACAACTGAGTTCATGGATGCCTGAGGAAACACCAGGCACAGCTTGAGCTGTTCAAAACAATCTTACTAGAAAAGCGACTTTTCTTTTAAAACCAAAAAGCACTTTTTGTAATAAGAGGTTAAAGCTAAGACACCAGCGAACACTGCCAGTTTCTGTTTACTTCCTCCAATTTCCTATTGCTCTGGGTAGGACTGAAAATTGGATATCAAAGATAAGAACTAGGGTTATTTTGCTGGATACCTATTCTCCTAAACGTGAGGCTTCGAGGTCTTATGAGCTTGAGTAATTCTTCAGAAACTACGGAAAGCTTGTTCTCAGAATGTCCTCCAAGAATCAGCCCCTTTGCCCAACACATCTAAGCACTAAGATATTTCCTACCGAATTTTCAAGGACTCCAAATTGCAGCCAAACCACCTGATGGCTTAGGGCAGGGCATGTGCATCTGCAGGGGAAGAGACAGAGACATCTTTACTCTGACATAATCTGGGGTTTTCAGAGGTAAAAGCCTTAAAGTGTGTGAGCCACCTATGGAGAAAGCAGTTAGATCTAATTATAGCTCTTAATAGAGAGAATTGGCTGTTTCAAAAAAAGCAAATATGTAGGTTAAGAGCACTGTTAAACCTTGAGAGATTCATGCCATCGCAGGCTTTTAAGAGCAATGCCCTTGTTTTGTCCTTATTTAGATTTCCTACAAATATTCTTGTGTAGTCTTCTTGGAAGTGGATGGTTTACAAATTCCCAATATACTTCCTGTATATCCCAATAGACTCTTGGATGACCTCTAACTGTATCCTGTGAAGGAGCAAACATTCTGAAGTTTGAAATAAGGCAAACAATCCCCAACGTTGTTATTATAAATCCTCATCTTTTCTAAGTGCTTTTCTCTTACTATTCTTAAAATAATGGTAATTTATTGTGATGAAACTGGTCATCAGTTAAAGGCTCTAGAGAACATATCTAATGACAGAAACCAACAATTTATTTTAAATGTGCTCAATGAAAAATTTTTTCTATATTCCCCTTTTATAGTGTTAAATCAAAAGCTGCTTTCAGTAAGCTCTGTCAAGCAAAGTTATAGCTAGTCTCAATCATCGGGATTTTATTGAGTAACCTGAAAGTAGAGCGAATACAAAACTGTACTACTGCATCAATGACTGGCTTAGCCAGTTAAAGCACAGAACTTATGAGGTTTGGTCACTGGTTTATACCCCATGTCGTCCAGTTGGCTTTGTTCTCATCAGGAAGCAAAATATCCCATAGATGCATTATGTTGATAATATAGAGGATACGGTTTAAAATAGATACTGGGCTTAAACCCCATATACTGCCTGCATCCCCATAAGATTATCTGTTTCACTGTTGAAGGAATAGGGGCTTACCACATGTGTGACCCTGGGCAAGTCACTGATCTTGGTTGAGCCCCGGTTTCCATTTGTGAAATACATACTATGTAGTCAGCAGGTTCTGTGAGGACTAAATAATAAAATATCTTTAACATACATAGCTTGGTGCTCAGCAAACAATAACTCAACAGAAGTATGACTACAGTCAGGATCATGACCAACCATGGTCACGGGGCAAGTAAGAAATAACAATTTGGAGTTCAAAAGGAGCCAGGTCTTTCTGATTCTGCTACTGTGCTTATTCTGAGACTTGCTCAGGACACCTCATGCCTTTCTCCTCAAAGCTGTTTGTGCTCTCCTGGAAAGAACTGTGTAAGTCATCTCTGCATTGGCAAACTTTTTAGCACACTGCTTGGCACAAAGAAGAACACAATAAATGATTTTTGAATGAACAAGCATACTGAGTCAAAGCCATCTTTGTCATGGAGCCCACCGCCATCCTGGCTAAGTCCAGCACGCTGCTGCTGCTTTTATGTTCTAAAAGGAGGGGGGTTTACTCTACTCTCAGATGGAAAGTTCTAAACCCTGGAGGCACTTGTCATACCACCCGCTCTATTCATTAGCTGTACTATTCACCCTGTAAACCCCTCCTCACCATCGGCCCTACCATCAGGTGGCTGGAAATCTTCTGGGGGCCACTGCCTTCAGAGGCTTTCTCATCTGCCCCTTCCCTTCAACCGGTCACTGTTCCCGTTCAGTCTTACTGCTGTCTTAGAACACTGTGGTAGTCTACCTATCTTGCTTAACTCTAATTCAGACTACAAGTGACTAAAATATTAATCTTCCTCAGTCATAGCTGCAAGAACATTTATACTTTCTCAAAAATTTCAATGGAGTTCCATTTCCTTCTAAACTGAAACCAACCCATCAGGATGAGATCCAAAGCTATGCTCAATATGGCGCCTGCCTTCCTTTCCAAGACTCATTTCTTATTTGTGCCTTGCCTGGGCCTTAGCTCATCTTAAATACTTTCTTCTTCCAAATCTTTCTTTGCTCATGCATTTCTCTGTATCTGGAACATGCTCTTCTCAATATCTTCACCCTTGAAATTCTTTCCATTTTTATGTTCCAAGTGAAATTAGGCTTTCTCCATGAAACCTTTTCAAATCACCCTTCCAAATGGTCACAGTTCTTAGTGATCTCTTGTATGTGCTGATGAGCACATCATTGTCAATGTCTATCTTGCTATATTGTTTTAATCATTTTCTAATTATTATTTACAAGCATTAAAATGGTTGTAATATTGGTTAAACATAGCTTGTTATTTATAACTCTATTCATTTAATGCTGACATTATTATTTTTAAAATTTATTTTATTTTATTTATTTTATTTTTGGCTGCGTTGCATCTTCGTTGCTGTGCATGGGCTTTCTCTAGTTGCGGCGAGTGGGGACTACTCTTCGTTGTGGTGCGCAGGCTTCTCATTGCGGTGGCTTCTCTTGTTGCAGAGCACGGGCTCTAGGCAT
This sequence comes from Eubalaena glacialis, assembly GCF_028564815.1. Taxonomy (NCBI): domain Eukaryota; kingdom Metazoa; phylum Chordata; class Mammalia; order Artiodactyla; family Balaenidae; genus Eubalaena; species Eubalaena glacialis. The sequence goes on along the minus strand of NC_083727.1, from coordinate 6,667,148 downwards.
GTGGGCTTCAGTAGTTGTGGCACACGGGCTCAGTAGTTGTGGCTCGTGGGCTCTAGAGCGCAGGCTCAGTAGTTGTGGCGCACGAGCTTAGTTGCTCCGCGGCATGTGGGATCTTCCCGGACCAGGGCTCCAACCCGTGTCCCCTGCATTGGCAGGTGGATTCTTAACCACTGCGCCACCAGGGAAGCCCCATAATGCTGACGTTATTTTGTTCTGTCCCAAAATCTAATGGTGTGCTCATTACACCAAGCTTTAAAATGGTGAATCTGAAGCAACTCCAAATTGTGAGGTGGTAATGGATGTTGGCTCAGAGGCTCACACCTCACTCTATGCTGTAACCATGATAGTTTATACAACACTTGTTCGGTGCTTTTTAAAAATCTTTTTATTGATTTTTTTTTTTTACATTTAGTTGCCTTCATGACCAGTGGGAAATTTTTTAGTAAAAATAAAGCTGAGAGGAATAAAAGAGGAATGGAAATACAAAGCCTCACATTTAACTGCCGCAGCAGGAAAATTCAAAATTGAATTCCAACCCTAGCTATTAAACACCTTGATCAAACCTCCTTCCAGCTTTACTGAGCCAGGCAATTTTTCTCTTTTTCCCACTGACTTGGAGTCAGCAAGAGGGAGAGCTGAGTGGCTGGCAAAAGAAAATGAATACACTCAGCAACACTGGTCTCATGAAGCTGCAGCTTGCTAACTGTGGCCTGCCCTGCCTGCACTCTGAGGATATTAATAACGCTGAGAGTCCACAACACGAAACTGCTACACTCCCTGGAGACCCAAGTTCCCAGCTTAGCTTCTGAGGTTAATGAGATTGCCCAGCTCAGCTTTCCTCATGCTCCTCCCCACCTGTAGTTAGGTGTGGCGCCTACTTGTGCTTCAATAAATATTTGTTAAGCAAATAACTGAATAAATAGATGAGTGAATAAATGAATGAGTAAGGGCACAGTGGGGACAAGGGACAGGGTGTGAGGGAAGGCTTTCTGGAGAATCTAAGCACTGAAGGACAAGCAAGAGTTATCCAGATGAAGGAGCTTGGAAGACCCTTGGAGGGCATTCAGACAGCTCAGTTGGTGGAAAATGAACGAGTACAGTTAAGAGGCTGGAAACGAGTGGGTTGTGAGTAGGAAGGAAAATCCACTCAGCAGTTCTGAAGAGATTAAAGTGGAGATGAAGCAGGGCAGGTATGATGAGACAAGGTAATGGGTGAGGAATAATCACAAATGAGGAGAAAATACAGCTGTTACATTTACAACGGAAAGGGCTGTGAAGGAATTGAAGATGGTTGGGAATTCTTTCACGTTCCTCCCATTGGAGGTGACGTCTCTGTCCCCTCTCCTTAAATCTGTGCTGACCCTGTGACTGCTTTGCTCCAGAGAAAACAGTGGAAGTGATGCTCTTCCAGTTTCCAGGTCCAGGCCCGAGTCAGGCAGCTTCCACTTCCTGTGTCTTGGAATGCTGCCTCTGGGAGCCCTGAGCTCTGACAATGCCCATGCCAGACAGGCCATCTGTTGGCAGTCCCATCAACAACCATAGTTGAATCCATCCTTCCAGCTGAGGGACCACACTTGTGAGCCCCTTCATCGGCTGCACCACCAAGTGACCTGAGCCCATCTATGTACAGTAGAGAAACCACCCAGCTGAGCCCTGCCTAAATTCACAACCCAAATAATGGTGAGATAACAGAATGTTATTATTTAAAGGTGCCAAACTTTGGGGTGGTTTGTTATGCAGCAATAGATAACTGAAACAGGACATATAAAAATTATTTGGTGAGCTAACGTATTCTTATTTTCACAGTGTCAAACTTTTATATGCTTTTATAAGATGGGGGGCCATTTTTGCTATTACATCTTTTGTCTTTCTGGTTCTATCTAGGTTCACATTTTTTATTCCATATCTCAATTCCTGAGACTGAAATTAAATTTAGAACAACAGAAAAACCATTCCACTGGATCTACTTTATGGTCAGGTTCTATTTCCACACAATATAATGTTGAGAGAATTGGATAAAAATCTGTTATTGTCCTTGCAGAAGGGAACATTCAGCATGAAATAGTCATAGCCACACAGGAAATGTATAGCATTTGGGGCATATTCTCTCCTGCAGGACAATTGAAGCAGAGAAGGAAATGATCCCAACAGCTCAATCAATGACAGATGATGCTGTTTTCAGAGTGATCCTGGTCTTTCTACTTTTCTTCTCTGGATGTTTGACATTATCACTGTCCTGAACCTTTGGCCCAGGAAGCAGATAAACAGCTGCTAGCAGAACCAACAGTGTTCAGTACTCATATTCACTTCTTTTTGTTGAGGCTGAAGTTAACACATGGTACCTTCATTCCTATCTGCAGCTTCCTAGAACCCCAAAGCCTGAATCTCTTTTTTAATTTATAAGTGAAGAATACAACTATACACCAGGCTAAAAGGGCAGCTGGTGTTTCATGAATCTTCTCCTTCGTCATCCCTCCTACTCAGCTTCTCTTCTTCTTTTTCAGTTACGTATATAATTGAAGAGATTACAGTTACATACATACGTATGTATGCTTTAAGGCTCCTTTTTCAGATTCCAGAGGTCTAAACCGAGATCTTGCTGTGAAGTATTATCATCTCTATTTAGGCTCATTTTCTTTCTATGAGAAGTATCTTTACTGATTATTGGAGAACACAGTGGTTTAATGATTAGATTACCAAAGCAGTGCAATTTAAATGGATAAATAATTGACTTAGATACTATATGTCAATTGTTAAAAAAATTTAACAAAAAATTTTGCTTCCATACCACATTTCAGTTTAGAAGCGTACATTTCCCCTCTATTATAACTTATGTTGTTCATGGCATATGAAGTGTCTTCTCATTTTACAGTCAAAGCTTTTCTCATCTACTACATTTTCAAGAAAATCAAGAACAAATTTCTGATTACTGAATTTTGAAAGAATGAATATAACAAAAAAACTTGGAGCAAAGCAAGTTTTCCACAGCACAGCCAAACTCCTGTAATTGATACTTGCAATTGATAGTTTAAGCTGTCTTATATATGGCTCTTTTCCAGTTAAAAGAAGTCTAAAATACTACAAATGAATCACCATGAGCAATCAGATTATTTGGGTATAGTGAATCCTCTAAATTACAAATGTATTTCACTTGAAAAAATTTTACGCTCTGGAAATTGAGTCAGGATGTGTGTAAGATAGAAGGGAAATGAGCTATAGGTTTTAGAGAATCATGAATGCACCACAACCAATAATATTTATCCACTGCTTCTGTATATTGTCCCACACTTTCACAATATCTCTTCATTCACATTACTTTAATGTTTACTTCACAACAATTCTCCAAGGTGGATGTAATTATCTTCCTCTTGCATATGAGGAAATGGAAACACATGCAATTTGTGCTCATCACAGCCCCTGCTCATCTAAAAATGCTGTGGCTCAAGTGGGTCCTGCACATGATCATGAAGTGAGTGGTTTCAAGGCTAAAGTCGTCAGAGTCTTTGCTGGCAGTGGAATGTACATTTTGGTATCGGGCAAAGCCGTGTGGACAGACAGAACTTGCAAAATAATGTGGTAAGTTTCAAAAAGTCTTCACTTTTCTGAAGTAATAGTTAAAACCTGGTTTAATTAGATGAGAATTTGGGAGCACCCCCGCCCCCTGCCTTGGGACAATTTTAAGAGAATTGTGGCAGTGGCCCAATTCCTATTGAAGATTTATGCTTGTGGCTTCTTTGTAATTTGCAAGGGAAGGAAGGTCTAGCAAAGTGATTGGGGAAAATGTCTAAAAGAGTCCAGATTACAGATCCATGGCAAATCATAGGCTGAAGTCAAGGGCAAAGAGTCTGGAAACTCTATGGTCGTCTGCCTGCAGAATCTCTTACGTAAGATTGGCAGCTGGCCTCACAGCAGCCCCGCCCGCCTGAAGGCCAGGCCAGCATGGATGTCCTCCATCCGGCAGCCGTGTGAGTACAGCCACAGTGATAAATGTGGAGTGGGGAGACCCTGGTAAGTCAGCCACGAATCTCACAGATTACACTGCAAATGGGACACTTCACAAAAACATTTGCATAAATATATTTCCCACTGTCCAAAAATGAGGCCAGATGGAAACACCTTTCAGTGCATTCTATGATTAGAACTACAAAATGGTATTATATAAATCCATATTTGTAAAAGTTACTAAAAGATTTATCCCAGTAGATGGCCAATACTTTCCCCCTATAACTGCAACTAAGACCACTCTGAGGGAGCCTTGGGGAAAACCAAAAATAATAGGTAGCTTTGTGCTTTTGTAAAATATTTACTAAATGTTATGATCTTCAGATAAAGGACATCCAACCAAAAGTGAAAGGATTTTTCACTAGGAAGTGGGATTAAAGGTAATATTTATTTCTTATTTATATATTTCCATATGCCAATATAGCATGTGCTATCCTTACAAACAAAAATTTATTCCTTAATGCCTTGTCCCTTCATCAGCCTATTCATCTGGTTATCTTCAGTCAAGTCAGAATGGACAACTACTTCCTGAACATACATTGTTCATTTTTCTAACCATTTATTCTTTTTTTCCACTTATTTCCAAATATATCTTGGAGACACGCTATTTTCCTGGCATTGTACTCTATGTGTATTGTGGGATTGAGTACTGTTGGGAAGTAACATACTAAAAAATATAGACAAATAAAATATTTTAGGTGAATTCAGAGGAAGCAGAAACAACTGAAAGCTGAAGTTATCAAGAAAGTCTTTCTGGAACTGGACTATGTGAAGTATAGGTAGGATTTTAACTTGTTGAAGTGGAGGCAAAAGAAGGTCCAGTTAGATGGAGCGGGAAGCCGAGCTGCGAAGGCAGGTCAAGGTGCTCTGGGTGACGCACAGATTCTGCTGTCACTGGGTGTATGAGCAAGTTGGAGAGAGAAATAATGTTGAATAAATTTAATAACAAAAGTCAAAAGGCAATTCAGATCAGCAGCCCAAGGAATAGAGACATGATACATATGATGAGTTCAGAGAGAAGAAATGTTCCCCGTGAGTAGTTAAATTGAGGGATAAAAGAAAGAAGGTTGAGGGGCTAGATAAGGGTGAGAAAGAGCATCAGTCCAGCTCAGCCAGCCTCACCTCCGTTCCTTGAGTGACTTCTTGTCTGAATTTTCTCAGGTCCAAATACTCACATAACAGGATATTACAAAAGTTCTGTGACAATACACCTTAGATTTTTCTGACATGGCCTAAATTTTTTGTATTTTACTCCGCTATCCCATAATTATACCCATATTGAATTTTTGGTCTGGTATCCAGAAACAATGGCATTCAGATAAATGATTACAAACAATGGTGAGGATCTAATTTAAACAGAGAGGAGGATATAAAAATGAAAATATTTGTTTTAAAGTACATACTGAAAAGTGAGGATTTTGTTTACTGCATTTGGTAAATTCATCTTGGCCACAGGAAATGTTCCACAATTTCATGCACTTTAACACATATAGGTATGATGGCAAAAGAAGGACGATTTTCTCCAGGAAGTAGTTAGTTAAGAGGATTCTCAGAAAGAACATTTTGACCCTCCTGCTGCTGCTTCCAATGCTTCAGCTTGGGGCTGCAAGGAGCAGGCTTGCAGGGGACAGAGGGACCGGCTGGATGATGGAGCCGGCAGCGAGCCGGGCAGGCACATTAAGTGATGAATCAGAGCAAGCAGCTCAGTCACGTGAAAATTCTTTTCTGAATATTGCTTTCTTTCCATTACAGAAGGCAAATTCTTCTACCTCTATTTCAGGGCAATATATCGACAGCAGACTTCCCCTTTGACCAGGAAAAAATAGAATAAAAGGAGTTTATACATGTATATTTCCCTAAAACACTGGTAAGACTGGGTTATTGCCCCTAAGCCAGTGCACAGAAGGGCTCCCAGTGACACCCCTGTGCCCGCCCCCTCATCATCACAGTCTGGCCTCGGCCTGCTCTCCAGATGTTGAAACATCATCAGGCTGCTGAGGCCCAGAAGAAACTAGCTTTCAAATTTGACTTCTGATTAAACCACAAGAGAGGGGCTGTGTGTAACCCTTTAAAATGGTATGTCATGATTAAATAAAAATTCTAACATAAATGGGTAAAATGGTCTGAATGTTTCATATAAATTCTATTATTCATCCAAAATAATTGTATCTTTGGGAAGAGAATGGTTTAGAATCACTGGTGTGTGTGTGTGTGTGTACTACATATACCATTGTCCCTCGGTATATGTGGGGAGGTGGTCTGGGGGGTGTTGGTTCCAGGACGGGTGTGGGTACCAAAATCCATGGATGCTCAAGTCCCTTGACCAACCCTCTGTATCCACGGTTCTGCGTGTGAAGACTCAACCCATGCAGATCGTGCAGCACCGTGTTTATTGAAAAAAATCCACGTGTAAGTGGACCCGCACACTTCAAAACCATGTTGTTCAAGGGCCAACTGTCTATACATAATATATATTTTATATATACAACTGTATATATATGTCTAAAAAATAAGCATATATATGGTTAAGTATATATATAAATAAATACAGTTAAAATATATAAAATCTCTGATGTAGGAAAAACAGCATTAAGGCACAAAGCTAAGGAAAAACCTAATGCTGCCTATATACAAAAACCTACTCTAAGAAACCTGAATGCAGCAAGAAACCTGTGAGATACTGATTTTGGCTGGTTCTCCACCTAACAGGTAGGATGGTAAGTTATTCCTGTTCTCAGATCCAGCTCCCACCTCCAGGGAACATTAATAGCTGTTGCAATTAAAGGCAGTGTCAGGTCACCCAGCACCCAGTCTCTGGATCCAGTGAGAGGAATTTAGAGGAATCATCCCAGAGGAGATGGGTTGCACTGGAGCTGGCTTGCACTGGCTCAAGGGTCAAATGTGTGTTTCTTCCCAAGTCTGTACCCAGTGTGGGCACATTGGTGGCTTTCAATGGGCCACGGAAGTTGGCAACAACTACAAAGCAGGGCTATCTTCCTCAGAGGTCTGATCCTTAAACCTTTGTCAGCACCACTGGATGGACGCTGGCTGAGTCAAGAAAGTGAAAACTTTGGCCTGTTGAAGGAAACAGAGGTCAAAGTGTACTGAGTCAAAGAGGCAAGTGCAGTGGCTGGTTTCCCAGCTGACAGCAAACAGCCATGGGCTTCCCTGCAGCCTCTGAGGGTCATGTGGTTTTGAGGGTGAATGAATGTTCAGCTTTATTTGTTGAGTTGCTAATCAATTTAGAGAGAGAAAAAAAGGGTAAGACAGGGAACATGAACTTATATTCTGTTCCTAGTAAGGCCTATTGAAAATCGTAGCTTAGATTTGTGGTCAAAAGAGCTGACCGATCATTTGCCTCAGAATTACACAGCTTGACTTGCTTAGAGAGGTAAGGAGGGAAGGGATGTGCAGAGATGAAGGATACAGAGAACTTCCTGATGACAGACTCTAAGGTCCGGAGGACAAGGGCCAAGGAACAGGAGGGCTGAGGGGGTGAGAACGAGGGTCAGATCAGAGCCGCAGAGGCTAAATGTCTCCAAGGGGAGGACTCTCCACTACTGATTTCTTCCCCTCTCAGTTGTTGGTTATCATTTTTATTTTCAACTCTTACATTGACTGATGTTTTACCTTAAACATATGTTGATTTTTTAAATTAAAAAAATATATATTTATATTTATTTATTTGGTTGCACCGGGTCTTAGTTGCGAACATGTGTTGATTTTTAAGACTTATCTACCTCTTGACCCAGTAACTTGGTCCTATCCTCACTATCCATAATGTAAAATGAAGAAATGAGGGTCTGTGTGGTGTCTCCATCCCTTCCCTCTCACTTCTGAGCTTTCTTCACCTCCACCATTATTTTTATATTTTCAAGATCTGTAACATTTACCTTTTGTTCTGAAATGGTTATATCTTCCATGCTTTGCCTAAAGGTATATTCTGGAAATTAAGTTAAATAAACACATTCATAATACTAAATTTATGCCAATTGTATTCTCTGGTTGGAATTTAAGGAGGAGTCCCACTCCTATGTTACGAAACATGGGTCATTCAAAGGAGGACGTTTCCAAAATTCACATCAAATGAATTATTATTTCTTGTACTCAATTAACTACTTTTGTCTTTTTGCTTTATACATGGATAGTTTTCTGGTACAAACTTTTGCTTTTCTTGAGTGTCAAATTGCCTTTCTTTCTTCTTGTTGACAGAATAGACATGTCTTCTCTGTCTGAACACTAAGCTCTTCTAGCTCTTTTACTGTTTCATTAATTGATTGTTCTAAAAGGACTCCTTCCTTTTCAGGTCTGCCACCAAGATGTCTTTCTGGAATTTTCTTACTGAATCCCCTATCTTCCTTTATCTTGGGTCTCAACTTTATTTCTTTAGGAATAGATTTTTTGGTCATTTTTTTCTCCTCTAGTAATTCTTTTTAATTACTCTGAATTGCCTATGCTTTTTTTGTTGTTGATTTCCTTGTCTTTGTTGGAGTCTAGATCACATAATAAATATTTTCAGAAAAGCTGCATGAGAGGCAAAAATTTCTGGATTCTTCACATCTGCATACGTCTTTACTTGCTTACTATGATGGTTAATTTTATGTGTCAACCTGACTGGGCACCCAGATTAACCATTGTGTCTGGGTGTGCCTGTGAGGATGTTTCTGGTTGAGACTGGCATTTGCATCTTTGGACTAGATAAAGCATATTGCCCTCTCCAATGTTGGTGGGTCTCATCCAATCTGTTGAGGGACTGAATAGAATAAAAAGGTGGAGGAGGGCAGAATTTGTCCCTTTTTATCTTCCTGCCTACCTGTCTGATCTGTGATATCAGTTTTTTCTCTTGCCCTTGATCTAAGATTTATACCAGCAGCTCCCCTGGTTCTCAGGCCTTTGTACTCAGACTGGAATTACACCATTGGCACACGTGGGTCCCCAGCTTGCAGACGGCAGGTCATGGGACTTCTGGACCTCTGTAATTGTGTGAGCCAATTCCTCCTAAGAAATCAATCTCTCTCTAATGTATATATATATATATACATATATATATGTATCTATCTATAGAGAGAGAGATTCGCTGAAGAACCTTGACTAGTAGACTAATACACTTGATAAAAACTTGGATAGGATTCCATGTTGAAAGCAAATCCCCCTCCAAATGTTGACAGCATTTCCTGGACTCTAGCATCAGCATCAGTGGACTTCGGTGTGTGTGTGTGGGTAGCACTTTGGAGTCAGCCAGCTTCACTTTGCTGTAGGCAGGAGACCTCTGAAGGAGATAGGCTGGATCCTGCCCAAGGGCAAGAGGAAGACACCACTCCGAGGCTCCATTTTGATTGCTCTTGGTCAGATGATAAATGCTATTCCCAAGGGCTTCTTTTGCTATTAATTTTGTGATTGATTTTATAACCTTCTAGGGAATAGTGTGAGTTATATTCAGTTTCTCTCTGAGGAGTGTAATTTTGAGTACTATTTCTATTGTTTTGTTCTCTTTTTTTTTTGCCTTTAGAGACTAAACTGCTTTACTTCATTTTGGAATGCATTATTTGTGCTGTTTTTTGAAGAATTTCAAAACAGAAACTTCAGTGTGCTTTGAATAAAATTGAGGCAAAAGCTTCAATGGCTTTGCCACTATATGAAAAAAAAAGATAACAGAAGACAAGTATTGCATGGATTATTCATTGTTAAGGTAATTAACATCTTTACTACTATATATGCTTAAAAATCATTTCTGCAAAATAACCACATTTGCAGATGTCTAATCCTTACACATACAGACACATAGTCTATATTTGTACTGAAATTTTGCTCACAATTTATATTTGCTAAGTTATTCTAAATTATAGATTTTCATCTTTACTTTGGTACGTAAAATAAAACATTGTGCCATTGATTTATTTTTATGTGTGTACATTGGAGACAAAGGAAGGACAACGGCAGAATAAACAAACAATAACATGTAAGTGACAGGGAACGTGAGCCAGGACTGTCTGCACAGTTCTGCGTATTTTCTGAGGTTAAGAAGGCCACAATAGCCCTTTTAGCACAGGTATAACTTTAAGAACATAAAGGATTTTCTATGAAACTGAAACATAAAATTCATAATTTGTGAAATATGTGTGAACAGCAGTATTTAATCAATTTAGCTCTGAATCACCAAGAACCAGTAGAGCAAGTGAGAGTCTCGGGGTCTGATCACAGGTGCACATACCACACCTAGAGGAGTCTTGGTCTCAGAGAATCTGCTGGATCCACAATCAGTACCTTGTTTACACAGCCTATGTCGTCCACTGCAGATTCTTCTGTGTGTTCTTTCTCTCTCCTCCCACACTGTCAGTTACTTAGAGCACAGTCCTATCTTCTAAATCTTCTAAAGCATTTCCTGCTATTTGACAAATAAACTGTATTCTGGAGATTTAGTGAATTCTCTTTGATGACAGAAGTACAGTAAAATGGTATGAAATTATTTTGGCAGAGGTTAAAAATATTTTATTCCACATTTTACTACATCGTTCTTCTGCCTGAAGTGATTTTTAAAAATCTAAGAGTTTAATTTAAAATCCAGATTTTTATGTAATTATCGCAAAAACCAGTAGAGCTCTCTTCAAAGAAAGAAGTAGCAGTTCTTTAATTTGGACATATGAAATTTAGCATGATTGCAGGGTGGTTCTGATCAGAACCCTTCCTAAGCTTTCAGGACATGGGATGACTCTCACTTGCTGAAAAAAGTATGAACATTTTTCCTCCCTAAAAGCAGGTTTTACACAGACCAGAGGAGATCCTGCCTCTGTGGTAATACATTTCTATACATACTCTGTAATAGAGGGAACATATCATAACTACTTGGTAAGTGAATTAATGAAAGAATGAATCAGTGCTTTAATGACTTTTATCATGGTTATAGATGCCAGTATTTCCTTGGCAATCATGAAATACTTAAATAATTTTTTCTGTGCATTAACAATATAGATTGGTAGTGCTATAAGGAGCTATTTTCAGTGAAGAAATCAGTACCAATAATATTTTGCAACTATTCATGCAGCAGTAAAATCATGTACTTTAAAGCAAATTTTATTGAAGTATAGTTGACTTACAATATTATATTAGTTTCAGGTGTACTACATAGTGATTTGATATTTTTATAGATTGCACACCAGTTATAAAATAAATAAGTCACAGGGATATAATGTACAGCACAGGGAATATAGTCAATAATATTATAATAACTTTGTGTGGGGTGTGATCTATAAATACATACATATATAAAATAAACTTTCTCGAACTCAGGAGAACATTTCTTTTCATTTGCCCCATTTTCTGAAGGAACCAGAAGATGAGAGAAAACAGGTATGGGCAGTCCTAGAGAAGAAGCCAAGACTTGTGACCCATGGGCCTGTTCCATCCCATCCCATCCTACCTAGACTGCCCTAGTGAGGAGGTGAAGGAGTCACCCATGACATACAGCTGACACAAGTCCACAGGTGGGAACTGCTGATAGAGTGGGACCATCTGATAGAGTGATTTGCAGGTGTACCCACCAAATATAATTCAGATGAACACAGTCATATAGTCTCCTTGGTAATTTTTTATTTTAGTATCTATAAGAAGGCTTAAATCTCCTTCCTGTATTCTATAGAAAAGGAAGTGGTGACACCAGGGGTTGTGTTTTCTTAGCCATTTCTCTTTCTGAGTTGCTGCACCCAGCTAGATATCTCACCTCTTGCAAGAGCTTCCTCTGTCCATCTCATGTCACCCAACCCTGGAAAATGTCTCTCTGTTTTCCACGTATTTTGAAACATTGAAAAAATCTACCATTCACAACAGTGTGGCATTATTGTTGATGTAGGGAAATTCAGGAAGAGTAGCAAATAAAGAGTATGGAAATAAATACACATCAATATTGGAATTTAGTATATAATAAAGATGCTGCCTCAAATCAGTGGGAAATGAAGGATTATTCCATAGACAGCATTGAAATAAACAAAAAATAAAGTTTAATTCATATCTCCATTTCATCTTTAAAAATAAAGTGAATCTAGATGAGACAAAAATTTAAATGTGAAAAAAATCAAAGCACTGAAAGTATTAAAAGAAACAATGAATGAAAGTTTTGTAGTTTTGGAATAGTGCAATCCTTTCTAAGGTGGCCCTAAAACCAGAAGCCTTAAAGAAGTAGTACCTGACTACCAAGAAAAGATTTTAAAATTTCCTATGACAACAAAACTAACAAACCAAAAAACCACCCAAAATACCTTCTGGTAGTGTGCTATATTGGTGGTCGCCAAAAAACCCCATGCCTTGTAGAAAGCTGCCCTTGTAGAGCTCCCTCCTCTTGAATCTGGGCAGGGTGTGTAACCTGTTCTAACCAACAGGATGTGATAGACGTTTCAGACCAAAGCTCCTGCCTTTGCACTCTTGGAAGTCCTGAGCTGCTAAGTTAGAAGTCGAGCTACTCTGCAGGAGATACCAGATTAAGAGATTTTGTTGGGGGGCTACATGGGAAGGAGAGCCCTATGTCTATCTACATTGAGGAAAACCAAGACACCTAGCTGACACAAGGTCCCAGAACTATGACCCTGGTCAAGCCATTCCAGCCAGCCACCAGCCACCTTAACTTCTTAGCTAGGTATGGTATCACACAGAGAATCACACTGTCCTCACTGTGCTCTGTCCAAATTCACAACCCTCAGAATTTTGAGAAGTAAAATTCATTTTTTTTAAAGACATGGGATAATTTCTCATGAAGCAATAGGTAACTGGAACACTCCAGTAGTCAAACAGCAAACTGGGAAGAGTACAAGCAATATATATCACAAGACTAGTTTCCTAAATATACAAAAAGATCTTAAAATCAATTAGAAAAATGACAAATAACTCAATACAAAAATAAACAAAAAGATTTAAGAAGTAATTCAAAGGACCAAAATATAAGTGGTCAATAATCTTTTGAAAGATGTTCAAGCTCTCTTAATTTTTTAAAAAATGCAATGAGATTCCATTATTTGCCTATTGGATTGGAACATATTTAAAAGCTGAACAATTAACAGAGTGGAGATGATACAGAGCTAGTATTCTCATGTACTGCTTGCTGGGAGCAATTTATCAGTGTTTATAAAAATGCAGTGCATATATTATTTGAGCCAGCAATATAATTTCTAACAAGATGTTTTATAACATATTTTACTCAAGGATGCAAACATATATGAAGTACTATGAACTGAATGAATGTTTGTCTTCACAAAGAGGAAGGCTTCACTTCCACTGTGATGGTGCTTGGATGTAGGGCCTTTGGGAGGTAATCAGATTTAGATGAAGTCATGATGGTAGGTCTCCCATGATAGCATTAGTGTCTTTATAAGAAGAGGAAGAGAGATCTGAGAATTTTCTCTCTCTCTCCCTCTCTCTCTCTGCCATGTGAGGACACAGTGAGAAGGTGGCCATCTGCAAGAAATTCTTGAGAGGGCTTTCACCAGAATTGAATCTGCTGGCACCTTGATCTCGGACTTCCCAGCCTCTATAACTGTGATAAATAAATTTCTGTTTTTCAGGACACCCAGTATATGATATGTTGTTATGGCAGCCAGAGCAGACTAAGACATGAACAAAGATGTTCATTAAGCATTATTTATAATATCTTACATGTTGGAGACTTCCACATATCCATCCATAAGAATCTTATTAAAAAATTACAGCACAGCTATACAATATATTATTGTGTAGCTATTTACAAGAATAAGGTAGAACTTTCCATACCTATTTAGGAGGATATCTAGATGTTAATAAAGTGAAAAAAAATCAAGATGTAGATCAGAATAGACTGTAGGATAATATTTGTCAACTTTTATGAAAGAAATACAAGCACACACATATTGCACATTTGTATACACGTATACTTATATAACATTTCTAAGTAGATACAAGAAACTATTAATGGTGATTAGCTCTGAGGACTGGGAGTACTGAATTGGACAACATGGTGTGAGAGGAAACAGACACTTACTTTTCACTCTACACCCATCTGTACATGGTAGTAGTTAACATGGAATTTTTATTAAAAAGAAAAGAAAAAATAGTGAAATCTCCAAAGGCCTTTGTGCCAAGAGCTCCGCCGTTCCCCAAGCTCAGAACACAGGAGTACTGTTAACCTTTATCTGTTCTTTGGTCTCACATATGCACATAGAGTTGTGTTGTGTGACATTATGCAAACACCATCCCTCTCTGCTAGGTTGGAGCCGCATCAGGAGGATTTGGAAGAAGGCTGGACTTTCTGGGAGAATAAGAAAAGCACATCCCCCCACTGGTTCCCAATGCTGAGACACACACTAGCAGCCACAGGCTCCACTAACAAGCCGACAAGGGGTGCTGTCCTCCCCACCCCAGAATCACCAGTAATAACCTGCCTAAGGAGTGGTGAGGTCGCTAAGGAGCACTTAAGGAACTCCTGCACTCTTAGCCCAGGTTCTGAATTCAGATGGGAGGAAATGGATACGTATCATTAACAGTTATGTTGTTTCACATGTTCTTTAACCACAGATTAATTTTCCTGAACCTGAAAGGTGTTCTGTGGGAGAATACCTTATTCTTATTATTTGATGTTCAACAGAATCACACCCACTCACAAGCTTCACTTAGCTATGCTTGTCCTGATATATATATATATATATATATATTTTTTTTTTTTTTTTAACATCTTTATTGGAGTATAATTACTTTACAGTGGTGTATTACTTTCTGCTTTATAACAAAGTGAATCAGCTATACATTTACATATATCCCCAAATCTCCTCCCTCTTACGTCTCCCTCCCACCCTCCCTATCCCACCCTCTAGGTGGTCACAAAGCACCGAGCTGATCTCCCTGTTCTATGTGGCTGTTTCCCACTAGCTATCTATTTTACATTTGGTAGTATATATAAGTCCATGCCACTCTCCCACTTCGTCCCAGGTTACCCGTCCCCCTTCCTGTGTCCTCAAGTTCATTCTCTACGTCTGCATCCTTATTCCTGTCCTGCCCCTAGGTTCTTCAGAACCATATTTTTTTTTAGATTCCATATATATATGTTAGCATAGGGTATTTGTTTTTCTCTTTCTGACTTAACTTCACTCCGTATAACAGTCTCTAGGTCCATCCACCTCACTACAAATAACTCAATTTCGTTTCCTTTTATGGCTGAGTAATATTCCATTGTATATATGTGCCACATCTTCTTTATCCATTCATCTGTCGATGGACACTTAGGTTGCTTCCATGTCCTGGCTATTGTAAACAGAGCTGCAATGAACATTGTGGTACATGACTCTTTTTGAATTATGGTTTTCTCAGGGTATATGCCCAGTAGTGGGATTGCTGGGTCATATGGTAGTTCTATTTTTAGTTTTTTACGGAACCTCCATACAGTTCTCCATAGTGGCTGTATCAATTTACATTCCCACCAACAGTCAAGAGGGTTCCCTTTTCTCCACACCCTCTCCAGCATTTATTGTTTGTAGATTTTCTGATGATGGCCATTCTGACTGGTGTGAGGAGATACCTCATTGCAGTTTTGATTTGCATTTCTCTAATGATTAGTGATGTTGAGCATTCTTTCATGTGTTTGTTGGCAACCTATATATCTTCTTTGCAGAAATGTCTATTTAGGTCTTCTGCCCATTTTTTGGATTGGGTTGTTTGTTTTTTTGAAATTGAGCTGCATGAGCTGCTTGTAAATTTTGGAGGTTAATCTTTTGTCAGTTGCTTCATTTGCAAATATTTTCTCCCATTCTGAGGGTTGTCTTTTCATCTTGTTTATGGTTTCCTTTGCTGTGCAAAAGCTTTTAAATTTCATTAGGTCCCATTTGTTTAATTTTGTTTTTATTTCCATTTCTCTAGGAGGTGGGTCAAAAAGGATTTTGCTGTGATTTATGTCATAGAGTGTTCTGCCTATGTTTTCCTCTGAGACTTTTATAGTGTCTGGCCTTACATTTAGGTCTTTAATCCATTTTGAGTTTATTTTTGTGTATGGTGTTAGGGAGTGTTCTAGTTTCATTCTTTTACATGTAGCTGTCCACTTTTCCCAGCACCACTTATTGAAGAGGCTATCTTTTCTCCATTGTATATTCTTGCCTCCTTTATCAAAAATAAGGTGACCATATGTGCGTGGGTTTATCTCTGGGCTTTCTATCCTGTTCCATTGATCTATATTTCTGTTTTTGTGGCAGTACCATACTGTCTTGATTACTGTAGTGTTGTAGTATAGTCTGAAGTCCAGGAGCCTGATTCCTCCAGCTCCGTTTTTCTTTCTCAAGATTGCTTCAGCTATTCGGGGTCTTTTGTGTTTCCACACAAATTGTGAAATTTTTTATTCTAGTTCTGTGAAAATGCCATTGGTGGTTTGATAGGGATTGCATTGAATCTGTAGATTGCTTTGGGCAGTATAGTCATTTTCACAATGTTGATTCTTCCAATCTAAGAACATGGTATATCTCTCCATCTGTTTGTATCATCTTTAATTTCTTTCATCAGTGTCTTATAGTTTTCTGCATACAGGTTTTTTGTCTCCTTAGGTAAGTTTATTCCTAGGTATTTTATTCTTTTTGTTGCAATGGTAAATGGGAGTGTTTCCTTAATGTCTCTTTCCGGTTTTTCATCACTAGTGTATAGGAATGCAAGAGATTTCTGTGCATTAATTTTGTATCCTGCTACTTTACCAAATTTATTGATTAGCTCTAGTAATTTTCTGGTAGCATCTTTAGGATTCTCTATTTATAGCATCATTTCATCTGCAAACAGTGACAGCTTTACTTCTTTTCCGATTTGGATTCCTTTTATTTCTTTTTCTTCTCTGATTGCTGTGGCTAAAACTTCCAAAATTATGTTGAATAATAGTGGTGAGAGTGGGCAACCCTGTCTTGTTCCTGATCTTAGTGGAAATGGTTTCAGCTGCTCACCATTGAGAACGATGTTGGCTGTGGGTTTGTCATATATGGCCTTTATTATGTTGAGGTAAGTTCCCTCTATGCCTACTTTCTGGAGGGTTTTTATCATAAATGGGTGTTGAATTTTGTCAAAAGCTTTTTCGGCATCTATTGAGATGATCATATGGTTTTTCTCCTTCAATTTGTTAATATGGTTTATCACATTGATTGATTTATGTATATTGAAGAATGTTTGCATTTCTAGGATAAACCCCACTTGTTCATGGTGTATGTTCCTTTTAATGTGCTGTTGGATTCTGTCTGCTAGTATTTTGTTGAGGATTTTTGCATCTATGTTCATCAGTGACATTGGCCTGTAGTTTTCTTTCTTCGTAACATCTTTGTCTGGTTTTGGTATCACGGTAATGGTGGCCTCGTAGAATGAGTTGGGGAGTGTTCCTCCCTCTGATATATTTTGGAAGGGTTTGAGAAGAACAGATGTTAGCTCTTCTCTAAATGTTTGATAGAGTTCACCTGTGAAGCCAACTGGTCCTGGGCTTTTGTTTGTTGGAAGATTTTTAGTCACAGTTTCGATTTCAGTGCTTGTGATTGGTCTGTTTATATTTTTGATTTCTTCCTGGTTCAGCCTCAGAAGGTTGTGCTTTTCTAAGAATTTGTCTATTTCTTCCAGGTTGTCCATTTTATTGGTATATAGCTGCTTGTAGTAATCTCTCATGATCCTTTGTATTTCTGCAGGGTAAATTGTTACTTCTCCTTTTTCATTTCTAATTCTATTGATTTGAGTCTTCTCCCTTTTTTTCTTGATAAGTCTGGCTGATGGTTTATAATTTTTGTTTATCTTCTCAAAGAACCAGCTTTTCGTTTTATTGATCTTTGCTATCATTTCCTTCATTTCTTTTTCATTTATTTCTGATCTGATCTTTATGATTTCCTTCCTTCTGCTGACTTTGGGGATTTTTTTGTTCTCTTTCTCTAATTGCTTTAGGTGTAAGGTTAGGTTGTTTATTTGAGATGTTTCTTGTTTCTTGAGGTAGGATTGTATTCCTATAAACTTCCCTCTTAGAACTGCTTTTGCTGCATCCTATAGGTTTCGGGTCATCATGTTTTCATTGCCATTTGTGTCTAGGTATTTTTTTATTTCCTCTTTGATTTCTTCAGTGATCTCTTGGTTATTTAGTAACGGACTGTTTAGCCTCCATGTGTGTATTTTTACAGATTTTTTCATGTAATTGATATCTAGTCTCATAGCATTGTGGTCGGAAAAGATACTTGATACGATTTCAATGTTCTTAAATTTACCAAGGCTTGGTTTGTGACCCAAGATATGATCTATCCTGGAGAATGTTACATGATCACTTGAGAAGAAAGTGTATTCTGTTGTTTTTGGATGGAATGTCCTATAAATATCAATTAAATCTATCTGGTCTTTTGTGTCATTTAAAGCTTCTGTTTCCTTATTTATTTTCTGTTTGGATGATCTGTCCATTGGTGTAAGTGAGGTGTTAAAGTCCCCCACTATTATTGTGTTACTGTCGATTTCCTCTTTTACAGCTGTTAGCAGTTGCCTTATGTATTGAGGTGTTCCTATGTTGGGTGCATGTATATTTATAATTGTTATATCTTCTTCTTGGATTGATCCCTTTATCATTACGTAGTGTCCTTCCTTGTCTCTTGTAACAGTCTTTATTTTAAAGTCTATTTTATCTGATATCAGTATTGTTACTCCAGCTTTCTTTTGATTTCCATTTGCATGGAATATCTTTTTCCATCCCCTCACTTTCAGTCTGTATGTGTCCCTAGGTCTGAAGTGGGTCTCTTGTAGACAGCATATATACGGGTCTTGTTTTTGTATCCATTCAGCCAGTCTATGTCTTTTGGTTGGAGCATTTAATCCATTTACATTTAAAGTAGTTATCGATATGTATGTTCCTATTACCATTTTCTTATTTGTTTTGGGTTTGTTTTTGTAGGTCTTTTCCTTTTCTTGTGTTTCTTGCCTAGAGAAGTTCCTTTAGCATTTGTTGTCAAGCTGCTTTGGTGGTGCTGAATTCTCTTAGCTTTTGCATGTCTGTAAAGGTTTTACTTTCTATGTGGAATCTGAATGAGATCCTTGCTGGGTAGAGAAATCTTAGTTGTAGGTTTTTCCCTTTCATCGCTTTAAATACATCCTTCCACTCCCTTCTGGCTTGCAGAGTTTCTGCTGAAAGATCAGCTGTTTACCTTATGGGGATTCCCTTGTATGTTATTTGTCCCTTTTCCCTTGCTGCTTTTAATATTTTTTCTTTGTATTTAATTTTTGATAGTTTGATTTATATGTGTCTTGGTGTGTTTCTCCTTGGATTTATCCTGCATGGGACTCTTTGTGCTTCCTGGACTTGATTGACTATTTCTTTTCCCATATTAGGGAAGTTTTCAACTATAATCTCTTCAAATATTTTCTCAGTCCCTTTCTTTTTCTCTTCTTCTTCTACGACCCCTATAATTTGAATGTTGGTGCATTTAATATTGTCCCAGAGGTCTCTAAGACTGTCCTCAATTCTTTTCATTCTTTTTCCTTTATTCTGCTCTGCAATAGTTATTTCCACTATTTTATCTTCCAAGTCACTTATCCGTTCTTCTGCCTCAGTTATTCTGCTATTGATTCCTTCTAGAGAATTTTTAATTTCATTTATTGTGCTGTTCATCATTGTTTGTTTGCTCTTTAGTTCTTCTAGGTCCTTGTTTCTTGTATTTTCTCCATTCTATTTCCAAGATTTTGGATCATCTTTACTATCATTGTTCTGAATTCTTTTTCAGGTAGACTGCCTATTTCCTCATCATTCGTTTGGTCTGGTGGGTTTTTATCTTGCTCCTTCATCTGCTGTGTGTTTCTCTGTCTTCTCATTTTGCTTAACTTATTGTGTTTGGTGTCTCCTTTTGGCAGGCTGCAGGTTCGTAGTTCCCTTTGTTTATGGTGTCTGTCCCCAGTGGCTATGGTTGGTTCAGTGGGTTGTGTAGGCTTCCTGGTGGAGGGGACTAGTGCCTGTGTTCTGGTGGATGAGGCTGGATCTTGTCTTTCTGGTGGGCAGGACCATGTCTGATTGTGGATTTTGGGGTGTCTGTGACCTTATTATGATTTTAGGCAGCCCCTCTGCTAATGGGTGGTGTTGTGTTCCTGTCTTGCTAGTTGTTTGGCATAGGGTGTCCAGCACTGTAGCTTGCTGGTCGTTGAGTGGAGCTGGGTCTTACCGTTGAGATGGAGATCTCTGGGAGAGCTTTCGCTGTTTGATATTACATGGAAACGGGAGGTCTCTGGTGGACAAATGTCCTGAGCTCGGCTCTCCCACCTCAGAGGCACAGGCCTGACACCCGGCTGGAGCACCAAGACCCTGTCAGCCACACGGCTGAGAGAGTAGACATGCAAATCCAAAGAATCACAGAATTTCCTTCAAATTGGTGACCAGCCACAATATCAATCTGGAGTGGGCGGCCTCTTTCTTCAGTCTCTCTTGGCCTTTTGAGTTTGGGGGCCAGTTTCAGACTTCACCCTGGGCACTCCAGAGGTTTCCAATGAACTTGCAGGGAGAAGATGGGCTGGGAAGCACTGAGCATCAGGGTAGCTCAGAGAATCACAGAATCAGGCTGAGGCCCAGCAGAGTCGACAAATTCCCAGAAGCTGTTCTGATGTATTTTTAAGGGCTTGAAAACCAAAGCAGATTTTTAATTTTCTTATCAAAAAACACAAGCCTTTATATCAAGGTGTTAGGTTTCTTAATATCTTTTGTGTTTTCCCTTGTAAATGTGGGAACTGGATAATCTCTGCCAGGCGTGTGTGACAGACCAAATCTAAAACATCGTCAGAGGCAAGCAGACCTTGAAAATCTTGTGGAACTGGAACGTTTTCATGCCCCACAGCACGTGTGTCAAACGGGTTTGCGATCAGCTTATGGATCTAGCAGGACGGTGCAGATGCAAACTTGTATGACTGGGGTGATAGTTTCATTAAGCATTCTCATTTGGAAAACGTTTTGGAATATATGAATAAATAATAGGGAAATGTCCAAACAGACATAGTATCGTGATCAAAAATATGAATAGTTACCCGAGAGTGAGAGAGAGAGTCACTTCAAAACGAAAAATGAATGAGCATGAACCCACAGTGCAAACTGGAAGGACGATCGTAGATGTGGAACCCGAGTTATGACTAACAAACTGATATAAAATTTATTTCTAACTGGATCAACCGGCAAAGAAAATAGCTACGCATTTACTGAAAAAAAAAAAAAAAAAAAAAGCATTACTCCTATTTGGTTAGAAAGACAAAAGAAAAAAAAAGGAAAAGAATAGATACACCCAGTTGGAACCCTGAACAACCAAATGTCACAAAAGGTGTTAAGAACACTAACATTCTTGTTATGTTTGAAGGCAGTGTTATGTATGAATTTTGGGGAATTTTTCAATAAGAAAATTTAAGTCTATTTTGGTGTTTCAGGCTCCATAGAACCAAAGGGTACTCTGGAAGGCTTACAGAGAAATGAGAGATTGAGAGAAAACTCATGAGAATATCAAGAAGATGGAACCATTTATGAAACAGCAAAGCTCATATATAATTGAGCAAGGACAATGGAAAGTAGTTTGAATTGCAATATAACTCTGTAAGAATACAATGTACATTGCCAGTAGCTGAGTGTTGCAAGCCAAATTCAAAGCAAACAAATAAAGAAGTAAATAAAAATTTAAAGCCATTAAGTGGAAAAATATTATCATGAATGACTGATATGATTACATTTGAATTTTTAAAATGATGTCATTAGAAGGATGCAGGATAAAGCCAAGAAGAAAGGAGTTACGAGTCTACTACAGTAGTTTGGGTTCTGTTGGTATTTGCTCTTTAGTCAAAATTGGTCCTTTATTTACTATTCATTCCCTCTTCCCTGCTATCTTCTGTTCTCTTTTTTTTTACTTCCTTTATTTAAATTTTAACTTTCTTTATCTTTCTTTTCTGAATTATACCGATCTTATAAACATAAAGCATTTAGTTCTTTATTTTTAATTGTTTCATTTCCACCTCAAATTTATGCCATGTGTTTTGGATTCCCCCTTTAAAAATTCCATAACATTTAAAAAACATTTTGGGATTAATATTTGTGGTAGTAATGAGATTTTTATTTGATGGTTTCTTGGCATTCTGATGTGCGAAAACAATAGGTTATGATGATGGAATCATTCTTACTGTCAATAAGGCTAGGAAAATTATATGGTCAAGTGAATAGATTTTTAGGACTGCTAGCTTTGGATTTTTATGAAAACCTAAGAGGTTCATAGCAACAGATTTTACAATGTTTAGATACACAATGGCGTAACACTACAGTAGCTACAAACACTAAGCAACAGTCAGAGTCTAAATACAGTCAAACCCATTTTCATTGTAAAAATTTAGTTTTCAATTTGCCTCCTGCTGCATAGAAGTAATATACCAGGCGATTCATTTCCACATTTGAACTGTTGTTAACCACAATGGGCAAAGGAGAGCTAGATGCAGAGTTTGGCTATTATGTCACACTCAGAAGAAAAGGGAATAACATTACAGCACAGAATGACCTATCAAATTTCCTTGACAGGTGCTAATTCACTTTGATCTATCCTTCACCATAATTTCATGGGTGGGAAGGACATACATATTTATAAGTGTGGAAGCAGGCTGCTGTTGTTCTGTTTGTAATTTACGGTAACAAAGAATTCATTTAGATTTCCATATTAGAAGTTCCAAGGTGACCGTGTAGTAGATATCAGCCCCCTGCTGTTTACGATTCCTAACATAATAAAGAATAAAGCAAAACAACAGTACATCACGACCTGGGCTCATGGGTAATCAATTCACATATTTACCACTAAAACAAAAGCACCGTGCAAAGCAGCATCATTACTACAATTTGCTGATGAAAACCCTAGGGATCCCAGGAAGTATCTGCCTGGAAAGCAGCTGATTAATCTAAGTTACTCATGCTTTGTTAAAGAGTTATTGTTTTAATCATAATTAACAATAAGTAGTTCTCATGGAAAAGTTGCAGGGGAGATGCAGCTCAGGTCCTTGTGAGGTAGACAGCTTTTATTCTTTTTTAACCATGAATTATGAACAAATCTATAAAAAAACAGAGAACCAAATGGGAGAACAATAATGATTTTGATGCCAAAAGTTAGATTTAGAATCTCATTAGCTATGAAAAATATTGTTTTGTATACAAATATCTCTTAACTGACATGACCATGGTGCATCATTTTTGTATCACATAAAATGCTTTAAAAGCTCAGTGGGGCAAGTTCTTTTACTTCTAAGGAAGGGCATCTCAACTTCTATGTACACAGCAAACATTCCAGCATGTTGTATGATTTAAAAAATGCCATAATTAGGTAAAATATTTGAAAAAAGATTTCACTAAACAACATATAGGACTGCTTAATAAGCACATGAAAAAGATGCTCAGTAGGACTAGTAATTAGAGAGATGTAAGTTAAAACCACAGTAAAAGACCACTACATACCCACTAAAATGGCCAGAATGAAAAAGACTGAAAATATCAAGTTGGTGAAGATGTGGAGAAACTGGAACCCCTCTGCTTTGATGGGGTTGTAAAATGTTACAGCCACATTGAAAACATTTAAGTAATTTTTTAAAATGTTAAACACACATGACCATAGGACCCAGGGATTCCTCTTCGAGGTATCCAACTGAAAGAAATGAAAGCATTTAACCACACAAAGACTTGTATACAAATGCCCATAGCTCAAGTCACAATAATCTCAACTAGAAACAATACAAATGTTCATCAACTGGTGAGCAGATAAACCAAATGCTTCATATCCATTCAGTGGGATTTTGCTCATCAAGAAGACAGATACACACAACAACTCTGAAAAAAGTTTCAAAATAATTATGCTGAGGGAAATCAGCCAGATGACAGATTGCATATTGTATGATTTCATTTACATGGAATTTCTAGAAAAGGCACAACTCTATAAGCAGAGAACAGATCACTGATTGCCTGGGTCTGAGGGTGGGAGTGGGGATGTCTTAAACATGCAGGAGGAAACTTTTTAGGGTGACAGAAGCAGTCTAAAACTGTGTGTGATGATGGTTGCACACTGGTACATATTTACTGTCTAACTGCACACTTACACCAGGTGATTTGTATGATTTGTAAATTATACCCCAATAAAGTTATCAAAATGCATCAAGGCATAAACAAGATTTGTGAAGCTTGTACGCGTTCACAAATTGTAAAAAGTTTACTTTAAAAATAAATAAATTAGGGGTAAGACGGGAATAAAGACATAGAGCCACTAGAGAATGGACTTGAGGATACGGGCAGGGGGAAGGGTAAGCTGGGACGAAGTAAGAGAGTGGCATGGACATATATACACTACCAAACGTAAAACAGATAGCTAGTGGGAAGCAGTCGCATAGCACAGGGAGATCAGCTCGGTGCTTTGTGACCACCTAGAGGGGTGGGATAGGGAGGGTAGGAGGGAGGGAGACGCAAGAGGGAAGAGATATGGGAACATACATATATGTATAACTGATTCACTTTGTTATAAAGCAGAAACTAACACACCATTGTAAAGCAATTATACTCCAATAAATATGTTTAAAAAAATTAAATAAATAAATAAATAAATAACTCTGTCGTAATTACACGTTAATAATAGCATTATCTTTCTCCTAGAGAGGGTATCCTGAGACTTTCCTTCAGAAAACTAAGAAAATAGCTTGCTCTATATGGTGAAAGGTTTCAGGTATTCCTTTTTATGATCAGACCACTATGCATTTTCCTGTTCCCAAACCACTGAGAAGTCTTCAGAAATGCTCCAAGTACAGGGTCTATAATTTAAAGGGGCAGCCAGATCCTCAGTCGGCCAGTCAACAATATGTACTAAGCTATTCCAATGACCTCACAGAGCAAACGCTCATGCTGAAAAGTGCCAGGGAGATTTTCCAGGGAACTGGCCAACTTGATTAAAGAACTGTGTCAGCATTTCAACAGCTTTGTAAGTAGTGATAGCAACACTGAGGCAAGAGTTGAGGGATCAGATTCTTCTCCTCCATAGCAAGGGGTTTTTAATCATTAAAATGATCTTCTGCTTCACCCACTGAGGAAAATCATCAGGAATGTGTCCTACACCATAGGGTGGCATTTATTGATCTGTCAGAAAATCTCCTTGTTGAAGCTTTCTGAAACATCGTCCTCTGATCTACTCCTAATTCTTAGTAAGGACACAAGTAGCATATGATAGGCTGACAACTGAAATGAACACAGATATAAGGGCCTTTGCACCATTTCTTGTAGAACACCAGTTCATTTACCAAGAGAAAGTGGATTCTCCAGGATGCTACAAGGCAGATGTCAGCCTCAATTGGTTAAATCTGAGAAATGTTGACTGAATTTCTCATAAGCAATAAGAAATCCCACATCTAATTCTGATTCATGTTTAAAAAGCCCAGAAAATTAACAGTTACCTACAATAAGGCAAGTAATACATGATTAACATTTTGTTGCCACTCAGGATTCAAACAAAAGAAACTCTAGTAAACCCCTCTGTTGTCAAATGTAGGAGCATTTGGCAGAGCATCAGCTGCCTAGGAAAACTTTATTTTCTAACTATTCCCTGCTTGTGCCTTACCATTCCCATTAAGTCTACGGTTTTAAAAAAAGATTTTCCTAATCCTCCAATGTGCCCTTATTTCCAGCTACCTTATTCAGAGTCCGTTTAGTTGCTGCCCCACATTTTTGCCATGGTGTGCAAGACCAATGTCTGTCACTCCTCACATTGCATGCAGACACTCATACTTACTTCTTTCTCTCATATTAGACAGTAACTTGTTAAGGGTAGGCATAAACATAGATGTGCATGTGTGTGTGTGTCCGCACACGCACGCCTACGTGTGTGCACATGGAAACGAGCCTAAATTTCTAGGTCCTGAACCAGAATTTCATAATTTGTTTAAGACATGACATAGCTACATGGAGTAATTAGTGAATGAAATGGAGTAACATATGTCAGCATTGTATGTTGCCATACAAAAGTTCTAGAATATACATTACTTATGATTAGATACTGTGTAACCTGTAAGGAGGTCTTAATTCTGGAAATACAGAAAATAATTACAAAGGGGTTAAGAACAAAGAGGCCAGCATTAGGCAAAGTTAACAGAGAAGGTTTTAGAGAGATTTCAGTTTGTTTTCAACTTTCACACATTTTGGAATTTATAACAAAGAAGACGATTAATTATAATAAAAAATTGATGCTGTTATTTTAACTATGATTATATTTCACAATTGAAGTTTAAACAGACCACAATCCAGTTTGCTTAGCACTATTTCCTGTTGTGGCTGTCTATGGATGCTAAGTCTCAGATGAACATAGATGCAAAAATCCTCAAAAAAAAATATTAGCAAATTGAATTCAACAATACGTTGAAAGGATCATACACCATGATCAAGTGGGATATATTCTAAGGATGCAAGGGTGGTTCAACAACCACAAATAAGTCAATGTGATATACCACATTAACAAAGTGAAGGATAAAAATTGTATGGTCATCTCAATAGATGCAGAAAAAGCACTTGACAAAATTCAACATCCATTTATGATAAAAGCTTTCAACAAAGTGGGTATGGAGGGAATATACCTCAACATAATAAAGGCCATATATGACAAGCTCTCAGCTAACATCATACTCAATGATGAAAAGCTGAAAGCTTTTCCTTTAAAATCAGGGACAAGACAAGGATGCCCACTCTTGCCAATTTTATTCAACATAGTATTGGAAATCCTAGCCAGAGCAATTAGCCAAGAGGGAATACATGAAATTGGAAAGGAAGAAATAAAACTGTCATGTTTGCAGGTGACATGATACTATATATGGAAAACCCCAAAGACTCCATCAAAAAACTGTTAGGACTAAAAAATAAATTCAGTAAAGTTGCAGGATACATAAATCATTACACAAAAATCTATCATGTTTCTATGCACTAATAACGAATTATCAGAAAGAGAAATTAACAAAACAATCCCATTTACAATTTCATCAAAAAGAATAAAATCTTAGGTATAAATTTAACCAAGGAGGTGAAAGACCTGTATATTGAAAACCGTAAGACATGTAACTGAGTGGATGGGAGAAGATATTTGTGAGTCATATCTCTGATAAGGGGTTAACATCCAAAATATCTAAAGTACTCATACAACTCAACAGCAAATAAACAATCTGATTTAAAAAATAGGTAGAAGATCTGAGTAAACATTTTTCCAAAGAAGACATGCAGATGCCTAACAGGTGCATGAGAAGATGCTCAACATCACTAATCACCAGGGAAATGCAAATCAAAATCACAATGAGATATCACCTCACATCTGCTAGAATGGCTATTATCAAAAGATAAATAACAAGTGTTGGTGAGGATGTGGAGAAAAGGGAGCTCTTATGCACTGTTCTAGGAATGTAAATCAGTGCAGCCAGAATGGAAAACAGTGTAGAAATTCCTCATAAAATTAAAAATAGAACTACCATATGATCCAGAAATTCCACTTCTGAATATTTATTTGAAAAAAATGAAAACACTAACTCAAAAAGATATCTGCACCCCCATGTTCACTGCAGTATTATTTACAATAGCCAAGACATGGAAACAATGGGTAAGTGTCCATTGATTGCTGAATGAATAAAGAAAATATTTACACACATATACAATGAAATATTATCCAGTCATAAAGATAATGAAATCTTGCCATGCGTGACAACATGGATGGACCTTGAGGACATTACGCTAAATGAAATAAGTCAGACAGAGAAAGACAAATACCATATGATCTCTCTTATATGTGGATTCTAACCCAAGCAAACCAAATAAAAAACCAAACTCACAGATACAGAGAACAGATGAGTGGCTGTCAAAGTTGGGGGTTAGTGGGTGGGAGAAATGGGTGAAGGGGGTCAAGAAGAAGAAGAAGAAGAAGAACAACAACAACAACAACAAAAAGCAATTGAAAAAAGGAACCTTACGCAGCCATTAAAATAATGTTTATGATGGGTGTTCAACAATATGGGAAATTTTTCAGCTATAACTGAGATGAAAAGGGTAGGGTATAAAATTCTATGTAGAAATGACACCCAGTGTGTAGAAACTGTGCATGAAAAAAAGACTGGGTAGGTAGATTCTAAAACTTTGCTTTCTATCTGCCTATCTCTCTCTCTCATCATGATCATCATCATCTATTTAATATATATAATATATATTTATTAGTATATATAAATTATTATTGTCGTTGTTATATGTTTGCTGAGCTGTTTGAGAGCAAGTTGCAGACATCATGACCCTTTACCCCAAATAATTCAATGAGTGTCTCCTAAGAAAAAGGAAACTCTGTTATGTAACCACTGGGTAATCATCAAATTCTGCTAATGCAAATTTTTGATGTAACTTACAAGGTCCTTCATGATCTGGCCCAGCTTGCCCATCCAGCTCCATCTCTCCCTGTCTGCCCCAGTGCCTTTGCACTTTGTGCTCTAGTGTACTCAACTGTCAATTCCTTGATGTTCCACACTCTCTTGCTCCCTTTCAATCCTTCATAAATGCTGTTCCCTTACTTTCAGATACTTTTGCCAGCTCTGTTCTCCCCTCAGCTGAACTTGCTATTGAATCTCTGTCTGGATTTGAGTCTAGGCTCTGCCATTTAATAGTTGTGGGAACATGGGGTGGTTACCTCTCTGTGGCTCAGATTTCTCATTTATAAAATGGGATTAGAAAAAGTAACTGTCTTGTGAGATTGTTGTGAGGCCAAAGTGAGATACTTTAGGTCAAGAGCTTAGAAGAGTGCCTGGGAAAGGTGAGCATTTAAAACACACTTACCCTTCTCCTCTTCCTCTTCCTCCTCTTCCTACTACTACCACTACCACTGCTACTACTATTAGTACTATTACTAGTACTATTGGTACTATTACTAGTTGCACTGCTGCTGCTGCTATTACTACCATTCATTTAAGACCTTAGCTTAAATTTCACCCACTCTGGGAAGGCCTCACTGATCCCCAAGTATGAATTTAGTAACCCTGCCTGTGCATCTAGCTATCTTGTATTTCCCTCTAAACATACCTACTATAATTTTTTTGAAGAATTTTTATCACTGTTTCTTCTAGACTGTGTTTGAAGTCTTTGCAATAGTGACTAAATTTGACTTATTCAACTTCATAAGTATTTAGCAAAGTGCCTGGCACATGAAAATGTTTTTTAATAAATACTTTTTGAATAAATGAATGAAGATCAGTAATTCAGAATTCAGAATGAATTTCAGGATCTAATGGACAAAATAATTTTCCCAAACTAGGTTGGCAATTGATTTTTCAGGGAAAGTCCAGTTAGGTTAAGTGTAGAATACATACTCATGCTTCAGGGGACTCCAAAATACCCTAACACCCAGGGAAAGTTATTTGCATGTAGCGTGAAATTTTGTGTGCTGATTTTCAAGCTGTTAAAAACACAGGAGGAAATTAATTCTTCCGAGCAGTCAGTTTCTCACCATCTCCTCAGCATTAAATTCAATGTTAGATTTGTTTTTTAAACAAACTTAACAGGCAGGAAGTTGAGACAATCCACTTGGTACTCAAATAAAATAGCAAGAAGTCAGTGAAAGTGTAAACTGTGAAAGTGCCATGTGAGTAAAAGGGGAAACATAGTCTTTCAAACACTGCCACGGGGCGCTCCTACAAACAGGATGCAAATGCAGCCTCCGGCATTTCAAGAACGTGCTTAGAATTTGCCAGACATCATTGTTGAGGTCAAAGGTCAAGACTCACTGGGAAAAATATTGGTTTTTTTTCCCTAATGAATTCAGGGAAAAACCTACAGAGGAGGGTGTTTTTTCAGCTTTAACAGATGAGTAAACTGAAGCTCAGAATCTAGTTAAGGAACGTGATAAGGGTCACATAGATCCCCAGAGGCAGGACTGGAATCTGCTTATTTTTCAAAGCATCTCACCACCCCTAAGCCTTTGGAGTTGAGAAGGGGACTCGAGTTTCTTAAACTTGTCTTGGACCCATTGTGAGAAAGGGGCTCAAGTTCCTCAAAAAGTTAAACATAGAATTACCATGTGATCCAGCAATTGCACTCCTATATACCCAAAAGAAGTAAAAACGAAGACTCAAACGCACACCTTATACAAATATTCATAGCAGCACTATTCGTAATAGCCGTAAGGTGGAAATAACTCAAATGTCCATCACCAGGTGAATGGGTAACCAAATTGTATACACACATACCCACACATATAGATATACATATATATGTACATATATACACACATATTTCAACATATATATATATTTCAACCATAAAAAGAAATAAAGTACTGGTACATGTGACAACATGTATAAAACTGGTAACCATTATGCTAAGTGAAAGAAGCCAGACGCAAAAGGACAAATATTGTACGATTCCACTGATATGACATACTCAGAAAAGATAAATCTATAGAGACAGAAAATCATTTAGTGGTTGCAGGGGGCCGGGAGGACTGGGAAGTGGGAGTAACTGCTTAACGGGGACGGGGTTTTATTTCGGGGTGATAAAACTGTTTTGAATAGATAGAGGTCATGGTTGCTTAACACAGGAAATACACTAAACACCATTACATTGTTCATCCCTTAAAAAGGTTATTTAAAGTTGTTTTATGTTATGTGAATTTCACCTCAAAAAAAATAGGCTCAAAGCACTTCTACAAATTATAAGAGATAACTAGGATTCCCTGTTTTCATAGTTGAATTAACAAGGGAGGTGTTTCCTTTGCCTTTGCATATTGAATTTTCAGTAAGACGGAAAATCTTTAGCAACTGAGTTGGATCTTCCTGAATCCTGCATTCTTCCTCGGGCAGAAAAGCATTGATGAGCCAGAATACGGATCAAAAGACCAGTTCCAGGCTCTGTTCAAGGAAGTGTGTGAACTGGGTAGGTCACACCCTCTTGGTGTCACTTTATCTATCTATCCATCCATATAAACGGATGAAATTAGGCCAGAGAAGTGATTGATACATTATCTTCTAAGTCTCCCCAAATTATAAGTTAATATTTTATTAGTGAAATGAAATAAAGTATGACTTTATCTTGCATATAATCGGTATAAGATTAAATAGTGTCCAGAAAGTACCTGATGCAAAGCAGTACGTTAGGAGTGATGTATGGACAAATGAACATGAGAACAGAGTGTTCTGCAAATGTCGGCTCGGAAATGAGCTGGAGTCATACTGGATCAAAGGTTTATCACATTTAACAAAATCCACTGACATGCAACAGTTTGTGATGGGATATGTTTTCTTCCCCTCTACCTACAGAGCTCAGCACTTCATGGTAACACTAGTGTTCCTGCACGTAGTAGAAATTCTGAATTGCTGAGTAATCATGACTGGTTGAATGACTGTGAACAATGAACCCCAATGACGTCTGTGACGTAATCCCAGGAGCCTGGGAATATGTCCCGGTACATGGTAAGGGGAATTAAATTTGCACATGGAAGCAGTGTTGATAATCAGCTGACCTTAAATAGGGAGAGTAGCCTGAACTATCTAGGTGGTACCAACATAATCACAAAGGTCCTTAAATGGTAGAAGAGAAAGGCAGAGTGGTCAGTTTTAAAATGATAACAGTGCGAGAAAGACACAGTTGGCCACTGCTGGCTTTGAAGATGGCAGGGGGCTAGCTCCAGGGAATGCTGGCAGCTGCTAGAAGCTGGAAAAGGCAAGAAAACAAACTCTCCCTATGCACCTCCAGAAAGGAACACATCTCTGTGACCCCTTGATTTTAGGACTTCTAACCTATAGAACAGTAAGAATGTTAGGAAACCACCTGTCTTGGGCAGGCATGGTAACAACGGCTTCCCTGAGCTGTCTCACAACAGGAGGGCCCGATAAGGAACATGGTGCTGCTGAAAACTAACCAGGAGAACTTGGGAAGGGCCCAAAGGAGGGAGGAGACGCCAGCCCATAATATGTCCTGCCAACCTCCCGGAAACCCTCACACTGGAATCCACCTTGGCTGAGAGATGTGCACGCCGCCAGAAAGGACCTTGAGTCAGACCAAATATGGGCACAAGAAAGATGACCGGCCAGAGACAACCCAGAAACTAACCCCATTACCATAAAACCTGAGACTGCGAGCACGTGGCAGAGCAGTTCTCCTGGGTTCCCTTACCCTGCTGATCTCCACCCGGGCGCCCTTTCCCAGTAAAGTCTTTTGCTTTGTCAGTATGTGTGTCTCCTCGGACAATTCATTTCTGAGTGTTAGACAAGACCCCACTCTTCGGCCCTAAAAGGGGTCCCTCCTTCCAGTGACAAGATGATAAACTGTGTTGTTTTTAAGCCACTAGGTCTGTGGTAACTTGTCACAGCAGCTAAAGAAAACTAATACAATGACTAACTGAATGAATGAACCCATGGATGTGTGTGGTCAGAGGAGACGTGGCACTGGTGCACCCTGAGGCCCTGTGTGAAGTCCCATGAAGGTACTGGGAGGCGAGTCTGCACACACAGCCATTCTCCCAGAGGCTCTGGCGCTGCCCTCCGTACGGGTGGCTGCCGACGAGAGAGAAGTCAGATTTGAGAGTGAGAAAGGGGGCCTGAGGGCTGCTGATGCTGTCCAGGTAGCTCCCGATCAGGACCTCGCCACTCTTAAGTGCAGTGTTTTTTGTTTTTTTTTAGTAAAGACATCATTACTACCCTTACATAATTCAGATTTGTGTGTGTGTGTGTGGCATTCACAACATTTTCACCTACAAGTCATTCGATTCCCCACATAAGGAGCTGAAGTCAGCATTATTACACTAATCCACTGAAGAAGCTGAGAGAGATGTCTGAGTGACTCTTTGCATAAAACTATGCAGGAACCAAAATAAGAAGTGAAACAAGACATTTAGCTGTGATGCTAAATACCACTGCTGTCCAGGCATTTGGACTCACAGTCAGAACCACTACCTACCTAGAGAGGGCCCTAGCACATCTTTGTTATCAGGAAGCTTCTGGGGTCCCTGGGGTTCCCTCACAGTGGTCTGGACCAAGTTATCCAAACTGCTACCACAAAGAGATCCTCTATAACCCCAGAAATTCTAAGTGAACTGGACTAGGGACACCCTCTGATTAACCTGCATCTGAGCCCACATTCAGCCATGCAGGGTCCTGTCGACCCTGGCGTACAAGCATCACCATATACATTGGGATATTAGGTGCTAACTGAGGTGCTCACAGATATGGACTTGAGTATTCCAACTGGAGAGTACACATTTTAAAGAAGATTATGACAGTGAAGAGAGGGATGTGGGTAAAAATAAATTACTAAAGAAATCAGAAATAGAACCTGTAAGGAAAAGAGAAAAGATTAATCAGTATAACTGAAGACAATACAGGTATGAGCAAACACCCCATCTTTATGGTGTGTCCTTGGACAATAAGAATGGTCTACATACCATGGATCCAAATAAGGAGATTAAACATACATTTTTAAATAAAAAACTGAGTGTAATACAACAAGAAAAATATACATTGGTCTCTGTCCCTGGTTCCTAACACAGAGCTCCTAAGACCTTTGCAACTTCTTGAGTGACAGGAACATCTGACACTGAGCTCCTAAATCTCTTGGAATTTCCTGGGCGATAGTAATGTCTTTTGTTCCAGTGAAGTATCTCTTGGGCTCCTGGATGGGGGCTGGTCACCAGAAAGACCAAGCCTTGATTAGAAGCTTGGAACTTTCAGCTCTACTTCTTCCCCCAGCCCACATTCTTCAGAAAGTGGCTGGGGATGGAGTTAATAATCTATCATGCCTCCATGATGGAGCCTCCAAAAATATCCCAACAGTCTGGGTTTTGCAGAGCTTTTGGGTTGGTGAACATATCTATTACATGCTGGAGCGTGGTGCACCCCAATTTCATGGGGACAAAAGTTCCTGCATTCAAGACCCTTCCAGACCTTGTCCTGTGTATCTTTCCATCTGGCTGTTCATCCATATCCTTTAGCATATCCTTTATTGTATAATAAACTAGTAAACGTAAGTGTTTCCCTGAATTTTGTGGGCTGTTCTAGCAAATGACCGAATCCAGTAGGCGGGGTCATGGGAACCTCTGATTTGTAGCTAAGTCAGACAAAAACTGTGGGTAACCTGGGGACCTGCTACTTGCAACTGGCATCTGAAGTGGGGTGGTCTTGTGGGACGAGCCCTTAATGTGTGGGGTCTGCTTTAACTCTGGTTCGTGTCAGAACGGAGTTGAACTGTAGGGTACCTAGCTGGTATCGGAAATTTGCTTGATGTGGGAAAACCCACACATCTGGTGTCGCTCTTATGTGGTAATATTAGTATTATGTGGTAATATTACACAGTATCACGTGGTAATATTATGAAGTATTATGTGGTAATAGGACAAAGTATTGCGTGGTAATAGGATGAAGTATTACGTGGTGATAGTGGGAGAGTAAAGGAGAGACGCACACAGAAGTGATTTTCCTTTATACTGAAGAGCTATTAGATGCAGGCCTGTCAAAAGGCTAAGTCACTGGGTATTGTTCATCACATGGGTTTACAACCAGAAGGCATTTTAGCAGTGATTACTTTTCCTTTTTCTTTACTACCTCCATGGTTTTTGGGGGTGATTTTGGTATTATTTTTGCTATACAAAGAGCTTTTCCTTAAAAAAAAAAGCAAAAGACTACATTATCATTAAGACTTGAGGATTGGATCTGCTCTTCTTTTGTTTCTGCCTGACACACGGTCGGTAGGGTCTCAGAGGAGCTCCCTGAGCGTGGCCACTTCTCCCCAACCTGCCAGCGGTGCCGACACCCACAGGCTCCTATAGCATCACATGCTCCTGCTCTGTGCGACCAACAACAGACCTGAGAAAGATGTATTCTCCATTTTAACAGCGCCATTAGAAGAGATACTATTCTGAAAGAAACCACAAGTGGATACTTCTTCTAAACTTAAAAAGAAATCAAAATGTTTTATAATAGTTTATAAGTATGAAAGTGTTGATGATGGTGACTGCTGTGGATCACTTAGACTGTCCCCTTTGGAAGGCAGAGAGATTTCAACAGCCATGATTATCAAAGTGCATACAAACATGTTGTTAAAGACAAAGCTGTGATTTCAAGAGAATTAAACATTTTCATTTCTTACCAATTAGGAGATTGCAGAGCATGAAAAGGAAAGGAAAATAATTCACCCACTGAAGTCAAGGTTATCCAGGAGTTTAGCGGGACAGTGAAAAGCCTTCAGCAGTTTCCCCATGTCAAACTATTCCTTTAAGAAGTTTACAGATGCTTCAACGTTGTCAGTCAAGAGCTTGGCTGAAGAGGAGTTGAGCAGCAGCACTCTACTCTGGCCAAGAGAAAAATACCAGGGATCTGGAGTCTAGCAGGAGAGTACTCATAATAGAAAGAGGTGAAGAGGTGCCAGACCCACAGAGGTGGATGCAACAATGTCACACAAAGTATGAGAGATGCAAAACGACTTCACTTAGCTTAAGGAAGCATCGTCACATAATCCAAAGGATTTCCCACAGTTTAAAGGCTTGTAGAAACTGAGATAATAGCACAAGAAATTCTTCCCAATTCTGTATGGAAATGCCTTCGTTTTTTCTTGGTTGGGGAGCAACAAGACCCTACACAACTGCAGAATAAGGGAAATGAGTATATCAAAAAAGAACAAAAAGAAAATAACAGAAATGACATTATAACAACAGTAAGGAGAATAAAACATACAAAAGAAAGTGACTGCAGCATGAGGATGATAGGGCTTGTGAAAATTTAAAGTTATTTTAGAGTGTAGAGCTAGAAAAATCGGACCCACCTATAGAATACCAATTTTACCCTTATTAATTTCTACTTCTCTTTTCTGAATTGTTAAAAAAATCTATATTCATAATAACTAGGACAATCAGGTGTGCAAGGTGAAATTGTTTGTCTCAGTTCTCACTCCCTTCATTTACTACTGGTAATAGCAGCAACACCCTACCACGGGCTTCTCGTCTCCATGGTGGGTGAACTGTTAACTTCCCCAGGATGTGCTTGGGCCGATGGGACTTGAAGTGAGCGGGGGTGAGATGCTGGGTTGCCCTCTTGCACTTCTGCAGTCACCTTCAGAAAAACAGCTCCTGCCGGTTGCTGGTCCCAGAACACAGAGCAGACCTGAGCCCAGCACTGTGCAGCCCAATGAAACAAACCCCAGCTGACCTGCAGACACAGGAGCAAGAAACATGTCTTCTCCTTCTGTGCCACTGAGAATTTCAGGTGGTTACAGAGCCAAACTGAATGATGTCTCAACTGTCTGGTCTGCCCAGAAAGTCCCAGTTTCTTCCTGTTGCCCAGAAAATTATTCATAATGCCTCCTTTCACCCCCAAACTATATGGTTGCCATAATAGTAACAGATGTTTAGCTTCATAAAATAATTTTTTTCAAGTTTTTATTTGGGAGCTCTCTTTGAATATTGCTTCTCTTCTGTCCACTTCCTGCTACCTCTGAGGGAAGGTCTGTTACTCACTGTCATCTGTCTGCACCCTGCCTGGCGCCCTCCACCCCACGGAGGGCTGCAAGGCTCTCCCCCAAATCAGTCAACACCCCAGCCCTAGCTCCTCCTCAAACGCTGCCCTCCTGGCTCTACCTTCCTCTCTTTCTCCTCTTATGTCTCTGGACCTATTTGTTTTTTGGTCCAAACGTTCAACTGACATTTCTCTCATTTCTTAGTACCTACAGTTCCAGGTAGAGCTGTTAGTAAAAGCGCTTGAAAAAAAATAGTTTATTGAAGTCTAGTTGATTTACAATGTTGCGTTAGTTTCTGCTGTACGGCAGCAAAGTGACTCAGTTATACACACATATACATCCTTTTTCATAGTCTTTTCCACTACGCTTGATCCCAGGATATTGCGTATAGTTCCCTGAGCTCTAGAGTAGGACCTTGTTGCTGATCCAGTCTATACATACTAGTCTGCATAGTAAAAGCGCTTTATCGTCTGGCCTCTGTACCCGCCACCACCAGGCAGCCACCTTGCCCTCCTTTCAGCACCTCTACAATACCAAGCGGGGGGCGCCCAGGGTGCACATTTAAGGAGACAAAGGTAAGGGGCCACACGTTTCCCCACGGTGACACATTTACACAGCTCCTTCCCTGGGCTGGGTTGTTCTTCAGCTGGCTAAATCCTGTACATTTTTCAGAACTCAGCTAAAACTGACTTCTGCATAGAGCTCTTCACTGACACAAGCCAGGCACTCAGCTTTATTTGGTGCAAAGCACAGAAACACAAGTGAGACGGGAACGGGAACTGAGTGTCAGTTGTAACTCCTCCACTCACCGAGTGCCCAGCGCTCTCCAGTGCCTCGCTACTACCTCACGCATGAGATGGGAGGAGTGGGCAGCAAGAGCTCCCGGGGCTCTCTCTGCGGGAGGTGACGCTGTGCTACAATAATCTCTGGTGTGTGATGACAGGACATTTAGGTGGCGAAGGAAGAGATGGAGGAAGGAAGGGGTGGATGAGAGAAAGTGGGAGCCATCCAGGAACCGTAAATCAGCTAGGATTAGTCAGAGCCATGGGCTTTACTTGCCATATAATCTGAGGTAAACAAGACAATGTAGCTTTGGAGGATTTCCCCAATAGATGCCTACGCCAAAGCCATAGTCTAAGCCATGGTTTCCTCTCCGCTGGACAGTCCAGGAGCCCCTAAATTGGTGCTCTCCTCCCACTCTTGCTCCACTCCAGTCCTATCCCTCGTGATGTTGGAGTGACAGTTGAACATCCACGAACAGCATCAGGTGATCCACAGCCTAGATGCTTCAGCGGTTTCCCACAGCTCTTAGCCTAGGAGTTGAAATTCTTAATGGGCTTACACGTTATCTGACTTCTCAACAATCACCTGATATCTCGCTACTTGTTCTGGGTTTTTTTCAAACTGAGATCCGCAGGCTCCATCCTTGGGGCTTTCCCAGGTCCCTCCTTCCTCTCCCCTCCTTTCTACCCCACCCTCATATGCCCTTCCCAACACCAAAGTTAACTCGAGTAAAGTGTTAGTTGCTACAGTTCTCTTCTCTGATCCTTGAGCACTCAGGTATGGTGTGTCAGAAAACTTCATCATACTTTGGAGCACTTAAGTGCAGTTATAATTGTCCCATATCTGGATCCCCAACTACAAAGTGTGCCCTAAGACGGCAGAGACTCAGCACTGCATCCCTGGAACCGTGATCACAACAGTATCAGAAGCTCATCACCTATGAAGTGGCCTTGCCAAAAAATGCTTAACCTGAACCTACCCATGAAGAATTAATCAGACAAATGCAGAAGGTGGCGCATTTTAAAAGAAAACCAGCCAGGGTGCCCTTTAGAATTCTGGGCCGTGTCTAACGCTCTGTTACCTGATCCTATAGTGTGTTCTGTGCCTTTCATTAACTTTGAGCTATTTTACTACTCTGGAGGGTGTAGAAGACTGGCCTGAATACAAATGTGAATTTTGTCTGGTGCAGGTGGAATTGTTTTCCCTCCTCAGCCCAAAGAAGCCAGTTCTGCATCCGTTAAATTCATGTCAGCACTCATAATTGCTTGTGTATGTTTCTGCTGTTTGGATTCTCCTTTGAATGGGTTTTTAATAGTTTACTGGTTCTCTCGTAATTAATGAGTTACCAAGATATTTGATATTGTCCATTTTATATTTGTATGGGACTCATAATTTTATTCACCTTTAAAATTATCTTAACACTTTGGGATATCATCCACCAAGATGTCCAACGAATTCACCTGACAGGGCAGGTAAGCTACGTGGCTGAGAAGGACACTTCACAGGAAGTGGGAGCCCAGGTATGCCTCTATTGGCTTTCAGAGTGAATTCCAAGTGGCAATAGATATTTAACTTTGTTGACTCTGTTTCTCTACACAGTCTTTGTTTTCTTTTTCTTTCTAGTTATTCTCCTGGGGTGGCATCAGTGATTGGGAACTTGGTCTTGTAAGTTGTCCACTTGGTGACTTCTGTGGATGGTTGACAGAGATGTATTCTCTTTTGGGAGACAGACAAATCACTTTTGTTTTTATTTGTTTGTCTATTTGTCAAGTTTGATCCCAAATTAATGAAGAATTTTATGCCCATTGGAAAGAACAGCTCTTTGATAACTGGACCAGTAAGTTTTGGTGTTTCTCTGTTTACTCCTGACACACAGCTGAAGTTGTAAGAAACTGAAGTCTAAGTTCTCTGTGTGTCTCTGAGTGTGTGTGTGTCCATAATGCAGAAAGGCCTTCACTTCTTACTGTAACGGTGTGAAATGTTTGCCTAATTCCAGAGAGCATTAATGAGTTAGATGATAAAATCTCTTAACTTAAAGGAGCTCTGTTCTTATTACCTTTATAATAATAAATAAGCGCTTATAAAAATGGAAATTACTACTACAATTTTCAGAAAATGAAGATATTAATCTTCTGACATTTTAAGTGTGCTAGATAAATTTCATTCTTACAAAAAATAACTCAGGAATATTTTAAAAATCCAAGTCCATACAATTAAGATAACTCTTTGGCACATGAAACTAGTTTAATAGTTTTGGTGTAAAAATTCACAGAGGATTTTTAGGGCAGTGAAAATACTCTATAATGATGGATACATGTCATTATACACTTGTCTAAACCCACAAAATGTACAATACCAAGAGTAAACCCTAACATAAACCACAGACTTCGGGTGACAATGACATGTCAACGTAGGCCCAGAGTAACAAACATGCCACTGAGGTGAGGGATGCTCATAGTAGGGGAGGCTTTGGGCTGGAGGAGTGTATGGGAAGTACCTCCCTTTCAATTTTGCTGTGAACCTTAAGCTGCTCTAAAACAATAAAGTCTTTAAAAAATTCAGATATGTCTTTTCTCTAATTTATCACCATTAATTATAAAGCAATCATACATTTTATTTTATGTGGGTTTGTGTTTCCCAAACTTATACAGTATATTCAAATACCATAACATTACTCCTACATAATGTTTAAGATTATAAAAAAAGAAAAAAATATAAATTTGTGTTCATTGAATCATTACTCTGACATGCTTTTTTATGTCAGCTGTAACTGTGTTTTGTAGAATATCAGCTTAAAGATAATTTCCAAGATCTTTAGGTAACTTACAACCTTGGGCTAATATTAAATTAAGTTATTTAATGGAAAATCATTGGATACTTAGACAATTTCAAAGTAAGATGGAAAGAATACTGAAACATTAACTGTCAGGCATAATTTCAAGTTTGTATACTTTTCCTTTTTATTTTTATATGCTACAGAGAGGCTATATCTTTTGATTATATTAATGACTATGTTCAGTTTTCCCACTTTACAAAGTATAAAAGGAGTGCAGGTTACTGTAAAAAATTACATTATGTGTGTCTATGAGCTTTGCTAGTCTACTAAATTCTTGTATATGACAGATAGTTCTCAATTATCTATTCTTCAATTATCTTTGTGAAGTAGATGTTAAGTTATAGTTAATATGGATGATTACAGCTATACTAACAACATAACTACAGAGAAATATAATGCATATGTGCTTTTTTTTTTCTTTTTTTATAAAGCAGCGGTTCTCAAATGCTTGGTCGCTATATCCTTTAGAGTCTTAAAAGTTACTGAGGACTCTACTGGCATTTTGTTAAAGTGGTTTATAATATGAGTTATAACTATCAATATTTAAGTTTAAAAATCAAAACAGGAATTTTAAAATATTTATTAATGTATTGGGAAATAACAAGGATAAACCCATTGGGTAGTAACATAAACAACATAATATTTCTAAAGCAAAATTTTTTTTAAGAGGAAAGTCTCAGCCTTTAACAGTTTTACAAAAATATCCTGAATGTCTAGCTTAACAAACAACTGGTGGATTTTCAAATTGGTTTCTTCATTCAGTCTATTGTGATCATGTAGCCTCTGGAAAACTCTCTATATTATTATCATTATGAAAATGATTTTGACCCCATAGATCCCCTGAAAACATCTCAGGGACCCTCAGCGTCCTTGGGCCACAGTTTGTTAGAAAGCGAATTGTTTCTTCCACAGTATTAAAGAACATATTGAAGGGCCACTCCTGGAGAGTGTTTTTTATTTGCCTTGGTTTATATATAAAAACTGTATCTGAAAAGAAGCTATAAAAATATGTTAAAATTTTAGCAAAGATTACTCAGTTGTGATGGGTTTGCTTAATGCCTTCACCCACCATATAGGGACTTCACCCACAATATAAAAACAAATTCTATGAAAGTGTATCCTTTACCTTTGGTCTAATCTGCCTACCTAGCAGAGATTCTGTGTCTTACCAGAATAATTTTCTGTGCTTTAGAATGACTTTATAATGCCTTTGATTATTTAAGAAAAAAAAAAGTTTCATCACTTAAGAAACAGCTGAGATTCTTTACAATTGCCTTGTCTTCTATGTTCGTATTTTAAATATATGTTGTCACTTTGCTAAGATAGTATTTTTCTCACACATCCATGATCCTATCTTAACCTGGTAACCAAATCTCCTCTAACAATTTTTTTTTGTTATTTTTCATTCCCCAAACTGGACCTCAAATATTAAAAGAAAAGAAAAGAAAAGAAAAATTTTAGGATGTTTTCTCTGTCTATAACTATCTTTGAGGTTTCCCAAAAAACCCTGGAAAATCACCAAGGTTTATTCTTTTATCTTATAGAGACACTGGAAATAAATAGATCTGCTTAATGTATTATTATATTAAGAGTTGCATGAGAAGGACTGTCAGATCTGAAGAAAAATTCACCTCCTATGTTATGGTTGTATAGGCAAATAGAAATATTTCAGAAATTGTATGCTTTACGGAAAGTCCCTGGAGAGTTCACAATGCCCTTTCTGTCTACAATATGTTCTTACTATCAGGGGACGCACATATAAATTCATTGAGAGTAGAGAATTTCATTCTCTTCCATTTTGATAGTATTGGTTACAGTAAAAACAGCTTCCAAGTCTTTGTAATCTACATAAAGTTTTATTTCACTCTGATGCCTTCCTAAGGCTCTGCTCTATGGTACAGAGCATAGCATGTGTCTTCTACAAAATAGAATCTCAGAACTTTTTAGAAAAGGACTGTACAAGGTACTCTCAACTACAATTGACATTTCAAGTCATTATCACTTGGGTATAGATTTCTGAGCTGACAAATTTCAGATATATCAACAGACTGAGTCAGGATTTCCAGGATTCTTTTTTTAAAAACAACTTTCATATATAACATACAGCAGTGTTAATTATATTAATCATGTTGTGCATTACATCCCTGGTACTTATGTATCTTGTAACTGGAAGTTTGTAAATTTTGCCCATCTTTGTCACCAAAGATACTACGTTATTACTGACTATATTTCCCATGCTATACATTTCATCCCTGTGACTCATATATTTTGTAACTGGAAGTTTGTACCTATTACTTTCCATTACTTATTTCACTCATCCCCCCTCAACCCTCCCTTCGGGCAACACCTGTTTGTTCTCTATATCTATGACTTTTCTGTTTTGTTATGTTTGTCCATTTGTTTTGTCTTTTAGATTCCACATCTAAGTGAACTCATATAGTATCTGTCTTCTTTGTCTGACTTATTTCACTTAGCATAATATCCTCTAGGTCCATCCATGTTGTCGCAAATGGCAAGATTTCATCCTTTTTTTAAAATTATATATATACATATATATATATGCCACATCTTTTATCCATTCACCTAATGATGGGCCCTTAGGTTGCTTCCATATCTCGGTTATTGTGAATAATGCTGCAATGAACATAGGGGGTCATATATCTTTTCAAATCAGTGTTTTTGTTTTCTTTTGAAAAATACCCAGAAGTGGGATAGCTGGATCGTATGGTAGCTCTATTTTAAATTTTCTGATGAAACTCCGTACTGTTTTCCATAGTGGCTGCACCAGTTTTCATTCCCACCAACAGTGTATGAAAGTTCCCTTTATTCCACATCCTTATCAACACTTGTTATTTGTTGTCTTTTGGACAATAGCCATTCTGACAGGTGTAAGGTGATATCTTACTGTGGGTTTGATTTGCATTTCCCTGATGATTAATGATTTTGAGCACCTTTTGATGGACCTGTTGGCCATCTGTACGTCTTCTTTGGAAAAATGTCTATTCAGGTACTACACACATTTTTTCATCAGATTGTTTATTTTTTTAAAGTTGAGTTGTATGAGTTCTTTGTATATTTTGGATATTAACCCCTTATCAGATATATAATTTGCAAATATCTCCTCCCGTCCAATAAACAGCCTTTTTCATTTTGTTGGTAGTTTCCTTTGCTGCACAAAAGCTTTTTAGTCTGATGTAGTCCCATTTGTTTATTTTTGCATTTGTTTCTGTTGCCTGAGGAGATACATTTAAAAAATATATTGCTAAGACCAATGTCAAAGAACATGTTGCCTATGTTTTCTTCTAGGAGCTTCATGGTTTCAGGTCTCCCTTCAAAGTTTTTAATCCATTTTTGTAGATGGTGTGAGAATAGTCCAGTTTGACTGTTTTGCATGTAGCTGTCCAGTTTTCCCAACACCATTTATTGAAGAGGCTGTCTTTCCTTCATTATACTTTTGCCTTCTTTGTCATAGATTAA
This sequence comes from Eubalaena glacialis, assembly GCF_028564815.1. Taxonomy (NCBI): domain Eukaryota; kingdom Metazoa; phylum Chordata; class Mammalia; order Artiodactyla; family Balaenidae; genus Eubalaena; species Eubalaena glacialis. The sequence goes on along the minus strand of NC_083727.1, from coordinate 6,623,589 downwards.
TTGGCCATAAAGTGTGGGTTTATTTCTGGGCTCTGTATTCTGTTCCATTGATATATGTGTCTGTTTTTGTACCAGTACCTTACAGTTTTGAGTACATTAGCCTTGTGTTATAGTTTGAAAGCATGATATCAAGAAGCATGATACCTCCAGCTATGTTCTTCTTTCTCAAGATCATTTTGGCTATTCAAGGTCTTTTGTGTTCACATACAAATTTTAGAATTATTTGTTGTAATTCTGTGGAAATGCCATTGGTATTTTGATACGGATTGCATTGAATCTATAGATTACCTTGGGTAGTATGGTCATTTTAACAATATTAATTCTTCCAGTCAATGAGCACAGTATATCTTTCCACTTGTTTGTGTTGTCCTCACTTTCTTTCATCAGTGTCTTATAGTTTTCAAAGTACAGGTCTTCTACCTCCTTGGTTAGATTTATTCCTAGGTATTTCATTCTTTTTGATGCAATTGTAAATGGAATTGTTTTCTTAATTTCTCTTTCTGATAGTTCATTGTTTTTGTATAGAAACACAACAGGTCTCTATATATTAATTTTGTATCCTGCAACTTTACTGAGCTTAATTATTAGTTCTAATAGCTTTTTTGGGGTGTCTGCAGGATTTTCTACATATGGTATCATGTCATCTGCAAACAGTGGCAGTTCTATTTCTTCCTTTCCAATTTGGATTCCTTTTATTGCTTTTTCTTCTCTGATTGCTGTGGCTAGGACTTCCAATACTATATTGAACAAGAGTGTCAAGAGTGGGCATTCTTATCTTGTTCCTGATCTTAGAGGAAATGCTTTCAGCTTTTCACCATTGAGTATGATGTTGGCTGTAGGTTTGTCATAAATGGTCTTTACTATGTTGAGGTATGTTTCCTTTATACCCACTTTGTTGAGAGTTTTTATTATACATGGATGTTGAATTTTGTCAAAACCATCTGCATCTACTAAGATGATCATATGATAGTTATTCTTCAGTTTGTTAATGTGGTGTATCACATTGACTGATTTGAAAATACTGAAAGATCCTTGCATCCCTGGATAAATCCTACTTGATCATGGTGTATGGTCCTTTTAATGTACAGTTGAATTTAGTTTGCTAATATTTTGTTGAGGAATTTTGCATCTATGTTCTTCAGGGATATTAGCATGTAATTTTCTTTTTTTGTTCTTTCTTGGGGTGTCTTTGTCTGGCTTTGGTGTCAGTGTGATGCTGGCCTCACATAATTAGTTCCTCTTCAATTTTTTGAAATAGTTTGAGAAGGAGAGGTGTTAATTTTTCTTTAAATGTTTGGTACAATTCACCTGTGAAGCCATCTGGTCCTGGACTTTTGTTCATTGGGAGTTTTTAAATTACTGATCAATTTCATTACTGGTAATTGGTCTGATTTTATTTTGTATTTCTTCCTGATTTGGTCTTGGAAGACTGTATGTTTCTAGGAATTTATTCATTTCTTTCAGGTTGTCTATTTTATTGGCATATGACTGTTCATAATTTCTTGTGATCCTTTATATTTTGTGGTTTCAGTTGTAACTTCTTTTTTATTTCTGATTTTATTTGTTTGGGACATTTCTCTTTTTTCCTTGATAAATCTGGCTAAAGGTTTATCAATTTTGTTTACCTTTTCAAAGAACCAGCTCTTACTTTCATTGATATTTTCTATTTTTTGTCTCTATTTATTTCTGCTCTGATCTTTATGATTTCTTTTCTTCTAACTTTGGGTTTTGTTTGTTCTTCTTTTTCTAGTTCCTTCAGGTATAAGTTTAGATTGTTTGAGATTTTTATTGTTTCCTGAGGTAGGCTTGTACTGCTATAAAATTTTCTTTAGAACTGGTTTTGTTGTGCCCCTTAGATTTTGGATCATTGTGTTTATGTTTTAATTTATCTCCAGGTATTTTTTCAATTTCCTCTTTGATTTCTTCAGTGACTCATTGGTTGTTTAGTAGCATATTGTTTAGCCACCACATGTTTGTATTTTTTTGTAGTTTTTTTTTTCTTGTGTCGATTTCTAGTCTCATAGTGTTGAGATGCTTGATATGATTTCAGTCTTCTTAAATTTATTGAGACTTGTTTTGCAGCCTAGCATGTGATCTATCCTGGAGAATGTTCCATGTGTACTTGAAAAGATGTGTATTCTGCTGCTTTCTGATGGAAAAATCTATATATATCTCTCTTGATCTCTCTCTCTATATATATCGAGTTCATCTGACTTAATGTGTTGTTTATGGCCAGTGTTTCCTTACTGATTTTCTGACTGCATGATCTGTCCATTGATGTAAGTGGATTGTTAAAGTCCCCAACTATTATTGTGTTATTTGCTTTATGTAGTTAGGTGTTTCTATGTTGGTGCATATATATTTACAATTGTTATGTCTTCTTGCTGAATTGATCCTTTTATCATTATGCAATGTCCTTCTTTGTCTCTTGCTACAGTCTTTATTTTAAAGTATTATTTTATCTTCTATAAGCACTGATATGCCATCTTTCTTTTTGTTTCAATATGCATGGAATACCTTTTTCCATCCTTTCACTTTTAGTCTGTGTGTGTCTTTAGATTTGGAATGAGTCTCTTGTAGGTAACATATATATGTGTCTTGGTATTTTGATTGTTTTAATCCATTCTGCCACTCTATGTCTTTTGGTTGGAGCATTTAGTTCATTTACATTTTAAGTAATTATTGATAGGTATGTACTTATTGTCATTGTGTTAGTTGTTTCGGGTTGTTTTTGTAGCTCTTTTGTGTTCTTGTGTTAATCTTTTGCTCTCTTCCCTTGTGCTTTGATAACTATCTCTGTTGTTATGTTTGGATTCCTTTCTATTTTTTATGTATGTATTTATTATAGAGTTTTGGTTTGTGATTACCATGAGGTTTATATATATGATTATTTTAAGTTGATGATCTCTTAAGTTTGAATGTATACTAACAACCCTTCATTTATTTAAAAATATTGCGGACTGACTGAAAGTTTTAGAACCAGAGACCATAAAGGGTAAATAATGCCTAGGCTTTTGATAACATATAATATGCTTTTTTGTTTCTCAGATGCTTAACCAATTTATATTTCCTATGCTCCTTTGTTTCAGACACTTTATAAAAGAGTAATGTATTCAGTTCATTAACATATATTAATTGTCATCCCAGAGTCCTAAAAAGAAGAGCCAGAAAGTGCTTGTTCAGAAATTAGAATGTCTACATTACATGTGTCAGGAAAGGAGGTAAATTCCTGCTCTCTGCATCTGCGCAGTTGAAATGCAACATCCACAAATGCTCAGTTTCTGCATGGCTAACTCTTAGAGGTACTACTATATAAAAAAATCACACTTTGGTGTTCTTGTTTCCCAGCTATATTAGACTCTCCCTTCACAGGCCATGAAATTCATCCATGCTACTCTGTTTGGCTACATAATATTGTTGTTGACAGAACAGAACTAACTGGATAGAGACATTGATAAAGATCCTAATGAAGAGATGGGATGTGGAGGAAAGGGTGTGCAAAAATAGGTGAGTGTACAATTTTAGGACAAGATAGAAATTTTTTTTAATGAAGCAAACCAGTGGGTATTTTAATTTTGGACTAAGTTTTTAGTTAAAACATTTTGTTTATAAAATAATATTTTCAATAAAGCATAAGAGAGTGCCAGTGTTTGTAGAAAACAAAGATATATTCTTATAAATTATAGACAATTTGAAATATGACCCTGGAGCTACCAAATTTACTGGCACACGTCTGCAGTACTTACAATTACAGATTATTGTTCTTCATTGGCAAACAATAGGCATCTCTGGGGAAAGGTAGAGCATTCTCGTGCTGCTTCCACCAAAAAATTCATTTGAACTAAAGGCATTTGAAATTACTCCACTCAACAAGGCTTTGTTCTTAGATGCTTCCTTTTGTTCCAATTCAAATATAGTGCAAGACATTGGAATTGCAAATTGATCTTATTGTAGTTACTCAAAATGGAAAAAACTCAAGAGATTTGATCAAGAAATATGAACTCCTTCACAAAACAAAGTAAATGAGAAAAGATGATTGATACCATTTATTTGGAAACTTTAAGGTGGAAACCACAATCTAAAATAAGGACAGGAAAATTTATATTGAATATCGGTAATAAAAAATACAGCATGTATCCCTTTAAGATTAGGCAAACACACAAAAAATTAGCTGGAGTATCCATCAGTAAGTATTTTAAGGCAAAATTTAAATTAGACATTTGTAAGGATAATGATTAGTGAGGATTGTTTTCTTTCAAAGATACATTCAGGGAAGACAAAAAAAATCTTTATTCTTATCTGAGTTGCAAGTGGTACTTTTTGCCATACAAATGCTACTTACTTCTAGAATCAGGTAAAATGCCATCAAACTTTTCTTTTTGATGCCTTCTTAAGGTAAAAAGTACTTTAATTTAGTTTTAAGATATTTAGGCTTATTAACCTCTGCAGTGAACTTGAAGATTTTCCATTAAATCCGCTGTCCATCAGCCTATTTTAGATATATTACAGTTCTCCTGCCAATATCTTGACTCCTCTATGAAGGTGGCAGGAGGGAGAAAATGATTTGGTCAAATTAGAAAAAAACATGAAGAAACTACAAAACTCTATTTGATGTCATTCATCAAATGCTATTGACATACTTTGTGCCAAGCATTGTGTTAGCAGAGGAGGGAAATGACAGTATTTATCACTCATTTTATTTTTACCTAGGTCTTTTTCTGCAAATGCACAAATGAATAAGTAGTTTTTAGATATGCCAAGTAATATCTGGAGAGTATATTTTGAAGAATATAATAGTTTAATGTTATTTCGCAAACTACCACTTTATGCTTTTATAAAGTTTTTCAGTAGGTAAAAGTTGAAAGCATGCCAGATTTCTCAGACTGTGCTGAAAATGGAAGTCAGATTATTGGACTTTATCCCATCTTCTCCCACCATGTTTTGTATTATCCATGATCTGTAATTTGATACAATATCAAGATCTTATTCCTAAAACTCTGCAACTGGACGCTTAAGGTATCTGATAACTTGACAAAGGGTTGGGGGAGGATTTTACCAGGATAATTTGCAGGGCTCTTACAACCCCAGGCCTTCAACCTCACCTCCCTGCAAGGCCTGGCACATTCCAGATGCTGAATACAGAGTAGCTGCTGTTTTTCTTGCTGCTCTAGTCATCATTTCCTTTCTGTTCTGCCTCCTTCTTGGGGCCATCACCGACTCAGAGTTCAGTCCTGACTCCTTTCTCTGTGCTTTCCATACACCTCAGCTATAACGTCAACACCTTGTACTGTCATTTTTCCTTGATTGTGAGCCTTTCAATGGTATAGACTGAATTTCTCTCTTTCTTGGGCCCGAGCACAGTTAAGACTTGGGGCCAAGTCTGATAAGAAGGATATCACTGAATTGTCTGAATAAAATAAGAAAGAGTCTGTCCAAAATAGGCACTTTATGAACAGGATCCTTGTAAAGCAAAAAACAAGGTGTCACATGATTGATTTCATCACAACTAAGAAGTTAATATTAGAAGAAAATAACCCTTTTCTCAGCCTGGCAGAGACTTTGATGAGTTAACTTTTGCTGGATCACAATGACCTATTTATTTAATGCTATAAAGAACACAGAATACATGCTGCATTTACAAACTTCAAAGGAAATTAGCTATTTGCATTTTTATCTGTAGGAGAGGAGAGAAACACGCTTTGTTTTTGACCTTTGATCCTCAAGTTATATATGAAGAAGATTAAATTTGTCTGTATTGTTGGTGTAATCCAGTTAGAGTTGAGAATCATAACAGTGGAAAATATCAAGATTGACTTTAAAGCCTAGTGAATATAAAGAACTTTTAAAAAATATTGGATAAGAAGCTGAAATGGGGAGAGGAAGTCTCAGTTATTGGAGGCTCCATCAGAAGACATTTTTCAAATAAGAATCAGAAGTAATGGACATCCTATTACTTGCATACAGAAATTAATATTTTTCATTTGCTCTAGCAAGGTGATAAGAAAATTGTGTTATCATCAAAGCCCTGCATTATAGTAAGCTCAAGCATAGATCACATAGCTTGAGTAAGCAAAGATGCCCAGATATCCCATAAACATGGGATAAAATGAAATACAAACTCTCATTTACCTGAAATTTTCCTCCTCAAAACCAGTGATGTTTGTTTAGGTATTAGGGTCCCTGGTTGAAGAGGTATTAGAATCCAGGTTGAAAGACAAGGTCAAGCACCAGAGAAAACTACTTCAACTTATGAATGATAAGGATGAACAAACCATGAGTGAGAGACTGTGACTCGTCCAAGTTCTCATAGTCACTAAAAGCTGGAATCTCCTGGTCAGTGAAAGCGGGCATAGTATAAAGTTGATCACAACATTACACTTGCAGGTGTCTTGTATGATACCAGACGTGATAGACACCCAAGGAACTGCAGAAGGAAGCAATAAATGAGTAGGAACTACTTAGAAACATTTCAGTCATCCTTTCTTCTGAAGAGTCAGAGATCACATGGTAAATGTTTAACAACTGGTTTTCTGGGGGGATAAAAAGGCCTGATTTGTAGCCTTTGCTGATTTCTGTGGTGTAAATACTCCTGCATGATCAGTTTCAAGCTACCAACCTGAAGCCACTGAACCAGAGTTGGGCAGAGCTGCTCAGTAGCCCACTATCCTATAGGATTTCCACCATCTTCACGTTGTAGATGAAAATTACTTTAAGAACAGAGATAATAGCAAAATGTAGTAAGATGATTACTAAATGATGAGTTTAGAGTATTTATTATCTTTTAAAATATAATTTACTAAATTAAATGTATAATTTTTAAAGTAATTGTGTTTAATAACTGGCTCATGAAATTCCTGAAAATTTAACAATTGATTCTCTCTGGCCAGTAGGGCCAACTCCAGTGCACCACAGCTCAGCACCTCTCACAACTTCCCCCTGAGTTGTATCCACTCCACAATTATGGCGTGATAAGGGCCTGGGTTCTCATCTAAAGTGGAAAGGTACACATCATCACTGTCAATTTCAGCATCATCATGCAGCAACAGCAGCAACAAGAGAATTCAGGCAGACCTCCTCTGAGAATTCTCATAGTGTCTTCACAGTGCTTCCCAATCAAAAATGCTCAACAGTGAATCAACTGCTACTCTCTCCAGTTCTTAACCCTATTTAAGAACTTTAGCTCCTCACATTCTTCCCTAATTTCTTCCCGAGGAGTTCTTCACTTCCTCAAGGTACACTGAGTGCATTTTCCACCAGGGTCCCTTGGGACTGTTCAGAGATTGAGTTTCTACCTTGTATACAAATTTCACATTGAGTTGACTTAATGTTTGCTCTTTCTGTAGGAGCTATTACCCAGGTTCATGGAGGCCAGAACTCCACGTAGTAGCACTTTTCCTGATTCATGATATTTCTGTATCTACCTTCCAATTATTTCAGTAGCTTCTCATTCATTAGTAAATTATGATACAGCCCTTATGGCTCTCTAAGAGAATTATCATCTCAGTTTAAGCCAGGTATAACCTATAAAAAAGCTGCTTGGTTTCTAGTTCAAGGTGTATCAGAATGTTCTCTTTGAATTGGTATAATCGTCTTCCAGCTGGTTTCCCCCCCCTCTGTTCTACTGCCACTCTGCAATATCACTGAGCAGATTAATTTTCCTAAAGCCCGGCTGAGAAAATCCCACATATGCAATGGCTCCCATGACACACGAGGAAGCTCCTTATACTGCATTCAAAGCTTCCCACATTGACATTAACCCAACCTTCCTTTCATCCTCAGTTACTCTCTCGCATACACCAAGTTCCAGCCAAGCCAGATTATGTGCCAATACATAAATATTTCCTGTTTCCATCGTTTTGCTTAATCTTTGCCACCACTTATACTGCTCTCTTCTCCACCTCCACCCATCAAAGTCCTCCCTGGACTTCAAGGTTCAGTTCAAATTGCACATCCAGCTGGAAGCCAGGAATGATGGCATCCCTCTTCTAGAGTATCAAAGAAATGTTTGTACTCACAATATCTGTCACACTGAACATTTTAAGATCCTTGCATGAATGAGCCTTTTGTTATCATTATCTGTATATCGCCCACTGTCTTGCCAAGTCCCTAGAAATATTTTTAAAATTCTTATATCTTATCCCTCTCATCAATTCCATACGGTGAAGAGAAATTCCTTAGGGTAAAGTCTGGTTTTTACTATTAGTCTTATCCTTTACCGTACTTAGGACTTAGTAAGTTCTCAACAAATACTTGTAACTAAATGAGTAGAAACTGTCAAGTTTTTTTTTTTTTCCCTTTAAAATACAAGTAGGAATTTTGTCTATCTCAGAAACTTCAGAATATTCTCAATATTTCAATAAAGGGCAGTGGATTAGCATAAATGGAACACCCTTGAAGCATGGAAATGATGAATCTTCTTACTTAGCATGATTTTTAATTTATTTACCTAGAGGGGCTGTAAGGCAAAATGATATCTTGGTCTGAAATTGTTGAGATGAAAATAAATATACAGCTGGAGCTTCAAGATGGCGGAGGAGTAAGACGCGGAGATCACCTTCTTACCCACAAATACATCAGAAATACATCTACATGTGGAACAATTCCTACAGAACACCTACTGAACGCTGGCAGAAAACCTTAGACTTCCCAAAAGCCGTGGGGCTGACAGGGTCTTGCTGCTCCAGCCAGGTGTCAGGCCTGTGCCTCTTAGGTGGGAGAACCAAGTTCAGGACACTGGTCCACAAGAGACCTCCCAGCTCCACGTAATATCAAACGGCAACAATCTTCCAGAGATCTCCATCTCAACGCCAAGACCCACCTCCACTCAACGACCAGCAAGCTACAGTGCTGTACACCCTATGCCAAACAACTACCAAGACAGGAACACACCCCCATCCATTAGCAGAGAGGCTGCCTAAAATCATAATAAGGCCACAGACACCCTAAAACACACCACCAGACATGGACATGCCCACCAGAAAGACAAGATCCAACCTCAACCACCAGAACACAGGCACTAGTCCCCTCCACCAGGAAGCCTACACAACCCACTGAACTAACCTTAGCCACTGGGGACAGACACCAAAAACAACGGGAACTACGAACCTGCAGCCTGCGAAAAGGAGACCCCAAACACAGTAAGTTAAGCAAAATGAGAAGACAGAGAAACACACAGCAGATGAAGGAGGAAGGCAAACACCCACCAGACCTAACAAATGAAGAGGAAATAGGCAGTCTACCTGAAAAAGAATTCAGAATAATGATAGTAAAGATGATCCAAAATTATGGAAATAGAATGGAGAAAATACAAGAAACATTTAACAAGGATCTAGAAGAACTAAAGAGCAAACAAACAGTGATTAAAAACAGAGTAAATGAAATTAAAAATTCTCTAGAAGGGATCACTAGCAGAATAACTGAGGCAGAAGAACAGATAAGTGACCTGGAAGATAAAATAGTGGAAATAACTACTGCAGAGCAGAATAAAGAGAAAAGAATGAAAAGAATTGAGGACAGTCTCAGAGACCTCTGGAACAACATTAAACGCACCAACATTCGAATTATAGGGGTGCCAGAAGAAGAAGAGAAAAAGAAAAGGACTGAGAAAATATATGAAGAGATTATAGTTGAAAACTTCCCTAATATGGGAAAGGAAATAGTTAATCAAGTCCAGGAAGCACAGAGAGTCCCATACAGGATAAATCCAAGGAGAAACACGCCAAGACACATATTAATCAAACTATCAAAAATTAAATACAAAGAAAAAATATTAAAAGCAGCAAGGGAAAAACAACAAATAACATACAAGGGAATCCCCATAAGGTTAACAGCTGATCTTTCAGAAGAAACTCTGCAAGCCAGAAGGGAGTGGCAGGACATATTTAAAGTGATGAAGGGGAAAAACCTACAACCAAGATTACTCTACCCAGCAAGGATCTCATTCAGATTTGATGGAGAAATCAAAACCTTTAAAGACAAGCAAAAGCTAAGAGAATTCAGCACCACCAAACCAGCTTTACAACAAATGCTAAAGGAACTTCTCTAGGCAGGAAACACAAGAGAAGGAAAAGACCTACAATAACGAACTCAAAACAATTAAGAAAATGGTAATAGGAACATACATATCGATAATTGCCTTAAATGTAAATGGATTAAATACTCCAACCAAAATACATAGACTGGCTGAATGGATACAAAAACAAGACCCGTATATATGCTGTCTACAGGAGACCCACTTCAGACCTAGGGACACATACAGACTGAAAGTGAGGGGATGGAAAAAGATATTCCATGCAAATGGAAATCAAAAGAAAGCTGGAGTAACAATTCTCATATTAGACAAAATAGACTTTAAATTAAAGACTATTACAAGAGACAATGAAGGACACTACATAATGAGCAAGGGATCAATCCAAGAAGATAAAACAATAGTAAATATTTATGCACCCAACATAGGAGCACCTCAGTACATAAGGCAAATACTAACAGCCATAAAAGGGGAAATGGGCAGTAACACAACCATAGTAGGGGACTTTAACACCCCACTTTCACCAATGGACAGATCATCAAAAATGAAAATAAATAAGGAAACACAAGCTTTAAATGATACTTTAAACAAGATGGACTTAACTGATATTTATAGGACATTCCATCCAAAAGCAAGAGAATACACTTTCTTCTCAAGTGCTCATGGAACATTATCCAGGATAGATCATATCTTGGGTCACAAATCAAGCCTTGGTAAATTTAAGAAAATTGAAATCGTATCAAGTATCTTTTCTGACCACAATGCTATGAGACTAGATATCAATTACATGAAAAAATCTGTAAAAAATACAAGCACATGGAGGCTAAACAATACACTACTTAATAACCAAGAGATCACTGAAGAAATCAAAGGGAAATCAAAAAATATCTAGAAACAAATGAAAATGAAAACAGGACAACCCAAAACCTATGGGATGCAGCAAAAGCAGTTCTCAGAAGGACGTTTAAAGCAATACAATCCTATCTTAAGAAACAAGAAAGACCTCAAATAAACAACCTAACCTTACACCTAAAGCAATTAGAGAAAGAAGAACAAAAAAACCCCAAAGTTAGCAGAAGGAAAGAAATCTTAAAGATCAGATCAGAAATAAATGAAAAAGAAATGAAGGAAACGATAGCACATATCAATAAAACTAAAAGCTGGTTCTCTGAGAAGATAAACAAAATTGATAAACCATTAGCCAGACTCATCAAGAAAAAAAGGGAGAAGACTCAAATCAATAGAATTAGAAATGAAAAAGGAGAAGTAACAACTGACACTGCAGAAATACAAAGCATCATGATAGATTACTAGAAGCAAATATATGCCAATAAAATGGACAATCTGGAAGAAATGGACAAATTCTTAGAAATGCACAACCTTCCGAGACTGAACCAGGAAGAAATAGAAAATATGAACAGACCAATCACAAGCACTGAAATGGAACCTGTGACTAAAGATCTTCCAACAAACAAACGCCCAGGACCAGATGGCTTCACAGGCGAATTCTACCAAACATTTAGAGAAGAGCTAACACCTATCCTTCTCAAACTATTCCAAAATATAGCAGAGGGATGAACACTACCAAACTCATTCTACGAGGCCACCATCACCCTGATACCAAAACCAGACAAAGATGTCACAAAGAAAGAAAACTACAGGCCAATGTCACTGATGAACACAGATGCAAAAATCCTCAACAAAATACTAGCAAACAGAATCCAACAGCACATTAAAAGGATCATACACCATGATCAAGTGGGGTTTATCCCAGGAATGCAAGGATTCTTCAATATATGCAAATCAATCAATGTGATACACCATATTAATAAATTGAAGGGTAAAAATCTTATGATCATCTCAATAGATGCAGAGAAAGCTTTCAACAAAATTCAACACCCATTTATGATAGAAACCCTCCAGAAAGTAGGCATAGAGGGAACTTACCTCAACCTAATAAAGGGCATATATGACAAACCCACAGCCAACATTGTTCTCAATGGTGAAAAACTGAAACCATTTCCTTTAAGATCAGGAACAAGACAAGGATGTCCACTCTCACCACTATTATTCAACATAGTTTTGGAAGTCCTTGCCACAGCAATCAGAGAAGAAAAAGAAATAAAAGGAATACAAATTGGAAAAGAAGAAGTAAAACTGTCACTGTTTGCAGATGACATGATACTATACATAGAGAATCCTAAAAATGCCACCAGAAAACTACTAGAGCTAATCAATGAATTTGGTAAAGTTGCAGGATACAAAATTAATGCACAGAAATCTCTTGCATTCCTATACACTAATGATGAAAAATCTGAAAGAGAAATTAAGGAAACACTCCCATATACCATTGCAACAAAAAAGAATAAAATACCTAGGAATAAACCTACCTAAGCAGACAAAAGACCTGTATGCAGAAAACTGTAAGACACTGATGAAAGAAATTAAAGATGATACAAACAGATGGAGATATACCATGTTCTTGGATTGGAAGAATCAACATTGTGAAAATGACTATATTTCCCAAAGCAATCTACAGATTCAATGCAAGCCGTATCAAACTACCACTGGCATTTTTCACAGAACTAGAACAAAAAATTTCACAATTTGTATGGAAACACAAAAGACTCCGAATAGCCAAAGCAATCTTGAGAAAGAAAAACGGAGCTGGAGGAATCAGGATCCCTGGCTTGACTATAATACAAAGCTACAGTAATCAAGAGAGTATGGTACTGGCACAAAAACAGAAATATAGATCAGTGGAACAGGATAGAAAGCCCAGACATAAACCCACGGACATGGTCACATTATCTTTGATAAAGGAGGCAGGAATGTACAGTGGAGAAAAGACAGCCTCGTCAATAAGTGGTGCTGGGAAAACTGGACAGCTACATGTAAAAGAATAAAATTAGAACAGTCTCTAACAGCATACACAAAAATAAACTCAAAATGGATTAAAGACCTAAATGTTAGGCCAGACAGTATCAAACTCTTAGAGGAAAACATAGGCAGAACACTCTATGACATTAATCACAGCAAGATCCTTTTTGACCCACCTCCTAGAGAAATGGAAATAAAAACAAAAATAAACAAATGGGACCTAATGAAACTTAAAAGCTTTTGCACAGCAAAGGAAACCATAAACAAGATGAAAAGACAACCCTCAGAATGGGAGAAAATATTTGCAAATGAAGCGACTGACAAAGGATTCATCTCCAAAATATACAAGCAGCTCATGTCATGCAGCTCAATACCAAAAAAACAAAAAACCAATCCAAAAATGGGCAGAAGACCTAAACAGACATTTCTCCAAAGAAGATACACAGATTGCCAACAAACACATGAAAGGATGCTCAATATCACTAATCATTAGAGAAATGCAAATCAAAACCACAATGAGGTATCACCTCATACAGGTCAGAATGGCCATTATCAAAAAATCTACAAACAATAAATGCTGGAGAGGGTGTGGAGAAAAGGGAAGCCTCTTGCACTGTTGGTGGGAATGTAAATTGATACAGCCACTACGGAGAAGAGCATGGAGGTTCCTTAAAAAACTAAAAATAGAACTACCATATGACCCAGCAATCCCACGACTGGGCATATACCCTGAGAAAGCCATAATTTAATAAGAGTCATGTACCAAAATGTTCACTGCAGCTCTATTTACACTAGCCAGGACATGGAAGCAACCTAAGTGTCCATCAACAGATGAATGGATAAAGAAGATGTGGCACATATATACAATGGAATATTTCTGAGCCATAAAAAGAAACGAAATCAAGTTATTTGCAGTGAGGTGGATGGCCCTAGAGTGTGTCATACAGAGTGAAGTAAGTCAGAAAGAGAAAAACAAATACCGTATGCTAAAATATATATATGGAACCTAAAAGAAAAATGGTCATGAGGAACCTAGGGGCAAGACGGGAATAAAGACACAGACCTACTAGAGAATGGACTTGAGGATATGGGGAGGGGGAAGGGTAAGCTGGGACAAAGTGAGAGAGTGGCATGGACATATATACACTACCAAACATAAAGTAGATAGCTAGTGGGAGGCAGCCGCATAGCACAGGGAGATCAGCTAGGTGGTTTGTGACCACCTAGAGGGGTGGGATAGGGAGGGTGGGAGGGAGGGAGACACAAGAGGGAAGAGATATGGGGACATATGTATATGTATAACTGACTCACTTTGTTATAAAGCAGAAACTAACACACCATTGTAAAGCAATTATACTCCAATAAAGATGTTAAAAAAAAAAAAGAACACTCCCTAACACCATACACAAAAATAAACTCAAAATGGAGTAAAGACCTAAGTATAAGGCCAGACACTGTAAAACTTTTAGAGGAAAACATAGGCAGAACACTCTTTGACATAAATCGCAGGAAGATCTTTTTTGACCCACCTCCTAGAGTAATGAGAGTAAAAACAAAAATAACCAAATGGGACCTAGTTAAACTTAAAAGCATTTGCACAGCAACGGAAACCATAAATAAGACAAAAAAAACAACTCTCAGAAGGGGAGAAAATATTTGCAAACAAAGCAACTGATAAAGGTTTTATCTCCAAAATATACAGACATCTCATGCAGGTTAATATGAAAAAAACAAACAACCCAATCAAAAAATGGGTGGAAGACTTAAACAGACATTTCTCCAAAGAAGACATACAGATGGCCAACAAACACATGAAAAGATGCTTAACATCACTAATTATTAGAGAAATGCAAATCAAAACTACAATGAGATATCACCTCACACCAGTCAGAATGGCCATCACCACAAAAATCTACAAACAATAAATGCTGGAGAGGGTGTGGAGAGAAGGGAACCCTCTTGCACTGTTGGTGGGAATGTAAATTGATACAGCCACTATGGAGAACAGGAAGGAGGTTCCTTAATAAACTAAAAATAGAACTACTATATGACCCAGCAATCCCATTACTGGGTATATACCCAGAGAAAACCATAATTCAAAAAGACATATGCACCCCATTGTTCATTGCAGCACTATTTACAACAGCCAGGACATGGAAGCAACCTAAATGTCTATCACCAGAGGAATGGATAAAGAAGATGGGGCACATATATACAATGGAATATTACTCAGCCATAAAAAGGAATGGAATAGTGCCATTTGTAGAGATGTGGATGGACCTAGAGACTGTCATACAGAGTGAAGTAAGTCAGAAAGAGAAAAACAAGTATCATATATCAATGCATATATGCAGAATCTGAAAAAAACTGGTATAGACAATCTTATTTACAAAGCAGAAATAGAGACACAGACATAGAGAACAAACCTATGGATACCAAAGGGGAAGGGGGGGTGGGTAGTGGGATGAATTGGGAGATTGGGATTGACATATATACACTATTGATGCTATGTATAAAATAGATAATTTATGAGAACCTACTGTATAGCACAGGGAACTCTCCTCAATGCTGGTGACTAAATGGGAAGGAAATCCAAAAAAGAGGAGATATATGTATATATATAGCTAATTCACTTTGCCATACAGTAGAAAGTAACACAATATTGTAAAGCAACTCTACTCCAATAAAGATTTTTTAAAAAAAAGAAAAACAAAAAAGAAAATAAATATACATATATATATATGTTTAATACTAAAAAAACAAAAAACAGACCCAAACCTGCCTTGAACCTACAGCATTTGAAAATGCATACAGGCCCTGTCCACCCTCATCTCCTTGAACGAGTTATGGAGAAATGACGTGCATGTGACACTAATACAATGCTCTAATACTCAGATGCCTGCCATGGAACCAGGTCTTGTATTCATACATTAAACTGGCCACTATAACTGATTTATGAAATGAAAGGAAGTTCACTTTTAGTGAAACAGAGTGTTATAGCACGGTTATTCAATTTTAAAAGGGTACTTTTCACATCAAAAGATGATTTAATATAGGTTTACTTTTTAAATGAGCTGCCTTAGTACATTTGAAATGTACTTTGATTTACAAATGTTTAACTTACACTCACACACTCAACAATACCTAATATGTACCACGCACACCTTCTGCTCAGATTGGAACTTGAGATCAAACTGGAGGCACATTCTCCTATGCCAGCTTCTTAGAGCATGTTTTGGGCTGAGAATATCTATTTTCTGTTTTCCTACTATACATCACAGGATGCAATTTCAATAACAGCTCTCACCAACTATTGTAGATCTTCATTCTGGGCTCATTCATTCATTCAGCAGATACTTATTAATTTCCTACTTCCTTTCATTCACTTTTGTTAGGTGCTGGGGTACAAGCGTGAATATAACAGACACAGTTCAAATCTACTGAGGGCAACAGACTATAATTCTATGATGTCATAAATGAAAGTAGAGTATCAAATTGCATTATGATACCTGAAGGAAGAGAAAGGAAGAAGGTGAGACATTAGGTAGCAGGTTGCAGGCATCAGGACTGGGTGCTCTTCTCTGTGGAAGGGACGTGCAAGCAGAAGCCTGAAGACTGGGTGGGAGTCAGCTGCATGAAAAGCCAGAGATGGTTTTCCTAGCAATGAGACGTGCAAAGGCCCTGAGGTGCAGAAAGGTTTGGAGCATGCCTGGGAATGGCAATCAAGTCTGTGAGTCTGGAGCGCAGAGACGAAGGACTCTGATAGGAGAGGAGATGTGACATGGGCACGGATGCATGTCAATAAATACGTGTCTGTTTAAGGCTTTCATGATAAGGCTGGCATTTCAGCTTAGATCTTTCTCACAGTTAGTTTGCATTTACCGAATAGGCCTGTAATTAACTGTATATGTTCTTATGTCATATAAAATGTCACATGAAATTCTTTAGAAATTTGCCCTAGAATTTCAACAAAAGTGCAGCTCTCTAATTCCTCCGGGGAGGCAAAGAGACTAGAGGGAAGCAGAGCAGAGAGGATTGGCTGTGGGCTGCAGGGGGCCTGACGGGAACTTCGGGTTCCAGGCTGCTAGGTGAACACAGCTTGGGATGAATGATTTCAGCTGGATGCTTTTATGTAGGGCATAACTGCACAATGGAGAAATCCTGCTCCCCACCCCCACGCCCGCCCCTCCCAGCCACCAGAATTACCTTCCTAAGACACAAAACTGGCCATTACATTCTCCTAACTTAAAATTCCAATGACTTACCAGTGGCTAAGTGATAAAGCAACTACTCTTTGGGAGGATATACAAGGCCCTTTTCAAGTGGTCCCCAGATTCTTTTCTTATACGGTCTACTTTCAATTCACTGAGGTCAAACTCCAGCTTCCTTTGCTCCCCATCTGGGCCAACACACACGGTTCTCTGTGATGCCGCATGTGCGTCCCTCTTGCAGGGATGACTAACCAGCCACCCTGCCTGCTAGCCTACCGCTGATCTTCTGAGACAGCGGGCCGCCTCTGACCCCCTGGAGTCACAGCTTTTGGAGGACGGCACAGGGCACTGAGGAAAACAGAGGATACCCACCTGGTTACCCAGGTCAGCTCAAGTCACCGGGTGGTCAGTGGGTTACACGTGCTGATGCCAGATGTCCCTGACAGAGAAGCTCTTTCTTTTTTTTTAAAGCTTCGTCTCATTAGGTGAAGTTGTTGGGAGGGGAGTGGGTTTAAGGCGAGGGAGATTGGGAGAATGTTACATGTGAAGGAAGCGGCACGTACCCAGGTCCTGTGGCGAGAGGGAGCAGACTTTGCTGGAAGAACTAGAGGAAGACAGAGCTCTGGATGCAGCGAGTGAGGGAGGTAAGAGGCAGCCAGCAGAGGTGGGCTCTGGTTCTGTTTCTGAAGATTGAGTGTCAAGGTGGGTAGAGGTGGGTAGTTGGGGGTAACTGCCTTTTTCCCTCAGTTCATCATTTCTCAGCTGGACAGGCGGCTGATCAATGCCCATGTGGAATTGCAGTGCATACAACATAGAAAACACAAATGGATCCAGCTCTATAGTACAATAGATAGGTTCTATCTTTACAGTAGTTAAGAGGAAAACAATAACGGTTACAAACCAAAATATAGTAGGGGCACTGACAAAATTTGAGTTGACAAATTCTTCCTGCTGCGAGGTCATGAGGTGCGTGGTAGTGCAGGGCACGTGAGAGCCGGAGGAGGCGCGTTGACTGGGGCCTCGATTACTGGGGAGCACGCAGTACTGACACAGAGGGAGTAGGAGCCCCAAACAAAGATGCTCCAGAAACTTCACACAGTGTGTGAGAATTTGCACTGGGTCTTCAAGCATTGAAAGAGCGGGGTGAAGGGCTAGAGGTGGATGTCTCAGGAGAAAGAGATGCGGCGGCAGGATTAAAGTACTAAAACGAGAACATGAATGGCTGGCATGTTCCAGAGGCATCAAGGAGAACGGCCTACTCGGAACAAAGGTGATATTTAGGAGAAAAGGAAAATCATTCAGAAATTAGAATATTAAGAAAAAATTGTCAAAAAGGAAAAGTACAGGGATGAAAATAATCAGCCTAAAAAACGTTATGAGGTGATTTAAAAATTTGTTCACAAGAATCCATGGATAGGGTTCCAAGTTAGTATTACTTTAAGTTACTTTAAGCAGAACTTAGCTTGGAGGAAATTAAGAATTTCTTGGTAATTAAAATATGAAATAGTGTGGCAAGAGAGGATGGGGAATCTCCAAGTCTATCTTAAATAGGTGTTAAAAATAGATGTTTCTAAAAGTCCTGTTTCCTTTCTAGGCTGTCCAACATTCTGGAGAAGTGCTTTTAATCTCAGCAATGTGCTAATTGTTTCTAATGGCCTATAAACAAACTCCCTAAACTATTAACCTTCTCTCTTTAGCCAGAGATTCAGGAAATTAGTCTTTGAAAGAAAAATCCCCAGCAGGTTGCCCAAGAGTGTGTCCCAAAGTAGAGAAATTGTCACTTTATTTGGAGGAGACTCAAGGTCAAACCAGACACAAGCTCGTGGTGTGGAATAGATAAGCTAAAACCTTTGTAAAACATAAAGGCTAACTCCTCCTCTCTCTGGTTCATTTTAGTTGTGTTCCTATCTGTAGGGAGAAATATAAATGATAGCACCTCTGAAATAGCTTTCAGACACACAAACCCATAATTTCAGGATTTTTTAAAAACAGTAAAACAGTATCCCACATTTGACAAAAATATTTGAAGTCTGATCCTTGTACATTAAAATTGATGCCATATTGAAAACGGAGTTTAGTTTAGTCTTAGAAAGGTAATGGCCAATGAACCATTGGGATGTGACCGGGGGAATTTGAGTTGCCCCCTCTGTTTCTACTCATTTTCTTTAGTGCATGAAAAAATTCATTTGTTTCTAAAAGAAGAACAATCATAGACTAGCCCAAAAAAGTTATGAAAAAGATGGCCAATGACTTTTCTAACCATATTTCAAATTTTACTTAAAGTTACAGTAATTAAACTATGTGCTTGGCACAGAATGAGTAATGAACAGAAGTAGAAGCCCAGACAGAGGTCTAAAAGAGATACAAATATATCTGTGTGATTTCAAATTAGTGAGATATTAGATGACTTGCTAAGGGGTGTTAGAATAGTTAATATAGTGATGATAATGATAATAAAGCTTGGTACTTTTAGCATTCCTCAACACAGATACTTAGGGAGGTCAAAAAATCAAATGTTTAAAAAAAAATAGAATTGTAAAACTGTGAGAATACAACACAGGTAAATTGAATCAATAACCCAGCATTGGCAAAGAAATTTCTAAGGGGTCAGAAAAATCAAAATCACTGATAATTGAATGCATAAAAATGTAACATTTGGTATGGAAAAACACTAAAAACAGAGTAAAAGAGAAACGATAAATGGGGAAACATTTACATTTATAATATGTATAGAAAAGTGCTAGCATTCTTGACATGTAAAGAAATCTTCCAAATTTATTAAAAAAAAAAAAAAAAAAAAAGACAAACATTGATAGAAAGCTTGGAGGGGAAAGGCCAAAACAAGACATTCACAGAAGAACCAATAAAAATAGCCAGTTTACCCAGAAAACGTGCTCACTGTCAGGGCAACAGCTATGCACCAAGTGTCCACTCACCAGGAGCTCAGTCATATCTCTGCATACCTGTTGACCCTGAGCCCTGTCGGTTCTGACATGGCAAGTGCCAAGATACAACAGGTAGGAAAAAGCAACATACGAGTCATGTGAGAGCAGGCGTGGTAGAATTGTATTGCTATGAAATGCCACACACATATAGTATTTATGTCGCATGCGTCAGTGCATTCTGAGAACAACATCGGGAAGACAGAAAGCACCAAGGCGGGGGACAGTGTGGCCGGATGCACCTGAATCTTAGATCCCTGAATAAGGTCCTTCCTGGATGCATTTAGCAGTAACCAGCCAGCGTGGAGTGTACTCAGGAATACATATTTTAGCATAAGGCCTGGATTGAGACTCTTGTTGTCACTTATCAGCTATGCGACATTGGATTTACTTCCAAAACTCCTCCCACTAAGCCTCAGGTGATGTATGTGAGGCCCAGGGACAATAACAGTACCTGCCTCGGGGGTACTCTGGTACAGAACGGGGCTGTTCTGAGCATTAAAGGAGATGATACCTGTAGACACACTTAGCAAGAACTACCACTGAGAGGTTTGATCAGGAGGAGATTTCTCACAGCCTGGCGGGGCTCCAGCAGAATATGGGACTTAGTTGATGGGAATCTTATATCACCATGTGCAGCTCAAACGTGGCTTCTATAATCCATGGAAGATAAGCACTTGGAAACATATGGCTTCTGCAGAAGTGGGCTGCAGCCCTGAGCAGGGTCTCACTTACCAGTCCTACTAAAGACTAGAAACCTGTTATAATCCTGACAGGGACCAGGTTTAAACCAGAAACTCTGCCTTCTACATCACTATTGTCATGGGTGACCCACAGTAAGACTGAATTTGAAGGATGGCAAATGCTCTTTCATACAGGTCTCTTTTGCCTGACCTTTTTTCCTCCTTCATTCTCTTTGCTTTCTAGTTACCAAACAGCATGAAAAAAACTCTGCAGTAATTCTGAAATCACAGATATATAATGGAGGGTTTTTCTTCCAGAATGAAATTAAATGACTTTTGTAATTGGTTTATTAGAGAACCACAAACTTGTTTCCATTCTTCACGAATTTACAGATTCACTTCCACCATAGGGGAAAAAACAGCTAACACAAACTCTAAGGGTGACACCTTTTAAATCTGATTGAGGTTTTCAAATTTATTTAAAATACAGAACTTAAAAGTTACAGTTGGTTGGCTCAGGAAAATGACTTTCAGAATTGTTTATCTCTGTACACCAGATTCAACCTCTCTTCACAGTACACACTTCCTAATCACTACACTGCCTGAGACCCACCAAGCATGTTTTCCAACACTCGCTAAGCCGGGTTTTCTTCCTTAGTTTATCAAAACCCAATGGAAAACAGCCAGCTCCATGGCTGAATGTAAAGGGCAAGGCATTCACATGCACAATCTGCAATTTGGAACTAAGTTTGTTAAATGACTTAGAGAAATAGTAGAGTTTGGAATGCAAAGTTTAAGAGTTCAGACGGAGGGGGCTTCCCTGGTGGCGCAGTGGTTGAGAATCTGCCTGCCAATGCAGGGGACACGGGTTCGAGCCCTGGTCTGGGAAGATCCCACATGCCGCGGAGCAACTGGGCCCGTGAGCCACAACTACTGAGCCTGCGCGTCTGGAGCCTGTGCTCCATAACAAGAGAGGCTGCGATAGTGAGAGGCCCGCGCACCGCGATGAAGAGTGGCCCCCGCTTGCCGCAACTAGAGAAAGCCCTCGCACAGAAACGAAGACCCAACACAGCCATAAATTAATTAATTAATTAATTATTTTAAAAAAGATTATAGCAAAAAAAAAAAGAGTTCAGACAGAGATAGCAGTCTAACATAACAGGAAGTGAGCTTCCTGCCTTTCGAAATCAGAGGTGGGTGGGCTCCACCTCCTCCTCCACCTACAGCAGGCTTTTCCAGCCTCAGTACTCCTTGATTTGGGTGCTGAGCATTGCAGGATATTTAGCAGCATCCCTGGCCTCCATACACCACATGGCATTAGCACCACACCTCCACCTCTGCGCTCTGACAATCCAAAATGTCTCCAGACATTGTAAAACCACCCCTGGGTAAGAAGCACTAACCTACAGCTATGTAAGAACATTATAGTTACGTGTTCTTGCCTCACACCATATCACTAAAGAGAAAAGTCGGTTTGCATGGAGTGTCAATTAAATTTTATGTAGTCATAGCTATACCCGTAAAAGTATAGAACTGGCCTTAAAAATATTACTTTTCTCAGAGGAAAAGAAATATTCCCATTCAGCGAGCTAATGAAAGGCTTGCTCATGAGACGTTTTGTCAGATGATTCCTGGGATGTTGAGGCAGACATACCAGTCATAGAAAAGATTAAATACTCTTTACTTATGCTTCGTATAGCCAAGGTTGATGTACGTTTGGAGAGCAAAATATAGAGGAGACAAGATCAGTAAAAACTTACCTACAATACGCTCTTTTAGTTAGCAATTCAGAGCCAAAATCTTAGCTAGTATTTCCTGTGTTTGCTATGTGCCATGCACTCTTCAAATTTTATATCATTTAATTTTTCAGACCCTTTTGAAGAGGTTCAGAGAAGCTGGACAACTTGCCCGAAGAACAAGGCAATTGTTCTAATTAGAGGTGGAACCGGGTTCCGAGCCCAGCATTCTTTCTCCAGAGCCTCAGCTCTCCATCTCAGTCTCTGTTCATCAGAGGCTGACTCGGTTGGCATCACTGGGCATCATGGAGTGGCTCTAGGGCAAATCAATCTATGCTCAGAAACAAATGTCAGTGGAAACTGGGAAATAGGAAAGTCAGACACAGTGAGAGACTGGGGGAGGACAGAAAATTCTGTGCCTTCTGCTAGTCTCATTACAGAACAAGCTTGGTGTAAAACAGACGTTGCAAATGGCCAAGAAGCAAGCTGTAGTGCTAAGGAAGGCATTCCAATATATTTATGGGAAAATAAACTTAACTAAACCGACTTTTCAAGATAAACAAAAGGCTAATTCCACCTATTTAGTAAGGATACAGAAAAAAAAAAAATGGTTCAAAGAATGAAGTTTATTTTTTTAAATTTGCTGAATCAAAATCTCTTTCCATATGGACTCGGTGTTGCAGGAGCCGAAAATATCATTCCAGAAAGCCAGATTAGAGCTGAACACTGACAGTTCTGTGAAAGCTAATGTGTATGAAGGGATCATCGCACTCCATGCATTTTATGATTTTCCTAGAATACCGTTCTGCATAAATTCTGTAATAAGAGTTACTTGTGATAGAGCCACTCTAGCTATTATCCTACTGATTTTAAAGGACACTTAAGGAAACTTCTGTGGACAATCTGAACTTAGAAGTTTAGTATGGGCATCTGGTCCAGGAGAGAGTCTTGGCTAGCTCTTCCACGCACAGCTCCCCAACACACCTGCACGCTGGACTCCATGACAATGCGGAGGTTTGATTCCTTAGACCCCTGCTAGGAGGAGGCATCCATCAGCCAGCCAGCATCACACTAGTTTCCTAGCACAGAGCTGGAGTGAGACAGCACCCTACAGCACCCCGTCTCAGTTCAAACATGCAAACCTCTGGAGTAGCAGAGGCTCTAAGAGGGACTGGCAAATCTGGGGGAGATTGCCCATTGCTAATAACACTGAATACCATTTTACAGTTTACCAAGCACCTTCACATGGATTTTGTTATTGGACTATCACCCCAACCCTGACAGCCCTTTTAAGTGGGTATTATCAGCCTCACTGGATAAAATGGTAGCTGAGGGGTGAATGACTAGCTTGAGTTTACACAGCTTGTAATTAAGTCCAGGTCTGACCTCGATTGTGTTTGCTTTCTGCCCCATCATGCCACCAGGAGACAAAGGAATCAAATCAGTGGGAAAGTCTTCTCAACTCCTTTTCAGTCCAGGCTTTAATTCAGCTATGTGGATCCATTAACCTACCCATTCCTCTTTTCTAGAGGATTACTTTAACTTAGTCAAGACAGGTTTATCATGGACATAATTTGAGGTTAACCTTTGAAATGATCACTGAGAAGATATATTTGTAAATATAATAGCCTTTAAAAATGGGCATAAAAACAATTCAAATTAAGAAAGTCTAGTTGACAACAAAATGTAATTCCACATGCCAGAAGCTCATGGAATTCCATAAAGCTTAAGATGTTAATATTGATATCAAGTCCTTGAACAGTGAAAAGGCACAACTAAGGAGATACAGAATGTCTGCATTTAAGAATCAGTGAATTAATTATTAATTTACATGGGTAATTTATGCATGACATTGTTGATTATTTGCACTGTGGTAAAGTTTTAGAGCGACAACAGTATTTCTTGTAAGGCACGTGTATCCTTCATCTCTTCTCATGCCTCTTAAACCATATGGGTTTTGAATACGAAACTAAATTTTGAAGTTTGTTTCCTAAACTTTTCTTAAGATACATTTTGATTATGTAAATATATCTTATGTTTTTTAAAAGTGATCATTTATATCACATATAACAGTAAAAATTTACAGCAGTTTTACATGAAATCAATATCATGATATTTGCAAAAAAATGTGAATGATTAAAACTTGGATTTTCTTTTGCAGCTATTAGCATTGTGACAGGACTTGCAGTTTATGTAAGAATGTCCGGGTGTGTAAGGAATATAGTAGTTCAGTCTATTTCTGCCCTCAAAACTGTATATTATTCCACTGAATGGAGTAAGATCTTGGTAATCACATTACAGCAATTACCAGAAGAGGTTAAATGTGATTATATTTGTTAATTCTTGTCCAGAAATACGTATTGTACACTCTACTTTCTAATACTGTCCTAAATAACTCCTCTCAGGATTCCCAGGTTCTTTTCATGCCTCTTGTCTATGGCTTGTAGGGAATACAGAGTGGTACCACACAGATCCCGTTTCAAAGGACTTGCTGCCTAGCTGCGGGGCGTGTGGTCAGCAGGTGCTCCCAGCCCTCAGCTCCTTCAGGATCTGCGTCAGTGACCGTCCAGCAGCAATGTCGTGAGGCTAAGCAAGGCAGGAGCTAAAGGCTCGGTCCGACTCAGCCCTGGGCGCTCTGTGGGCCACACTCACTCCAGAGCGCCCCATGCAGCTGGCCAAGGCCAAGCTGCCAAGCTCGTTCCTTCCCTTTCCCCTTCACAGGCCTTGGTCTCTGATGAATAAGTAAAAAAATCTTACACATCAACTTCTGTTTCAATTTCTGCTTCTGAAGAACTCAACCTGCTATATGTCCCCTGTCAACAGCTTTTACAGTAGCCACATTTAAGAAGTTAAATCTCTACTAAAATTTCTAAAGCTATCCTATTAAAGAAGTCTTATCCTTCCCAAATGTATTTTGGTCACCAAGGCCCAATTTCTTTTACAATCACTTTTTAAACAATCATATGCCCACAAAATTCCTCCCATTAATATCAAAATTCTTTTGCCTGCAGCAGCATGGTCCCTCGAAACTCAAAATATTTCCTCTGAGTGGAGACTTAGGGCCAGATATTCCCAACTGGATTAATGTTTCATTTCCAAAAAAACTATTTATGTACATATATTTCCCCAAGGGGAAAAGGATTATTAATAATAATCATTACAACTGATGTGTTGCATTTGAGTAGAGATCTAAAATTTTCAAAGCATATTCATAGAAATTAACTTATTTGATTTTAACACCACCTCAGGAATTAACCAAGTTTAGGAAATGAAGGTCAAAATAATTGATGTGCCCCAAGTCAGACAATCAATTGCTGGTGGATTCAGGAGGCAAAGCCTGTCCTGATGACCCCCTTCCTGGAGCTGTCTGCACCCGATGGTGCCACCCACACACTTGCACACCTTTTGTGAAGTGTAATGCATTTCTACTTTCTCTGAGGAAATGGGGAAGGGATCGTAAAATCTAGGCTTCAGAAATTAGAACTTTGGAAATCACCATTTGAGGCTGAAATTGCAAGGCTTGACGCACTTAATCCTCACAGTAACTTTGTGAAAATGAGGAGGCACTCTTCTCATCTGGAAAGATGGGGTGAGGAGGAAAGAGCTGCATTTTGGATCCACACAGTCTGTCTTCAAAGACAGCGCCTGGAACCACTATACCACCGGCCCATCTCAGGAGCCGGGAAGGCCACTGGAGTCAAACTAAAGACCCCACAATCTTAAATATGAAAAAAAAGAGGGAAAATGGGAGGGGAAGAAGGAAGAAGCAGACTAACTCTCCTTTAGCTCTCGGGGATAAATTCTGCAGTAAGGATATAAGAACTTAGGGAATGCTTTAAGACCACTTACGCAATAATATGTGTCTGTAAATAACTCTTGGATTAATGGTCTATACATATTTCTGTACTCGCGAGCGTGATACAAATAGGAAAAGCCTTCCCCAGAAGAGGTATTCTGAAAGAGATGAGCTTTAAGTTAAATGTGAAAGTGAGGTGGAATGGGGATTAGTTACTGTTAGCACAGGGGGCATGCTGGAACAATCAAGGATTGCTGCTCGCTGGGGACAGAAAGTCAATCTGTCTTGCTTGGAATAAAGTGTCTTTGTCAGAACAAGGAATCAGTCAGTCTGTAGACGTAAGAAAACCAAATGCCAACCCCTTACCTAGCTGGTAGGCAGGCTGCTTTTCTAATGTTGTTTAGAAACAAAGAGAATAATTCACTTATCATTGGGGATTCTCACTAATGAGCATGGAGAACGATGCACGGACACCCTGTCATATGCCCTTGTTTGTGTATAACACTAATTATTATTATCTATACTGGGACCTCCCCAAACCCCAGTGGTTCTAGCATCACAACTTGGGGTTAATCTAGTGAAGAGAGAGACAGATTTGTTATGCAGAATTTTGGGAAACGTTATGATTTCATCTTGCATGCCAGCATTGGAGAATGAGGCTAGCAGCATCTCAGACTGAAGGGTGGAGCTTAACGAAAGTTGAGCCCTCTCTGGATTGCAGCAACTGCCACCATCCCCTCCCATTTCATTCTTTCTCATATTCAAGTTCATATTTATCTCCCAATAAACAGTGACATATGACCTTGGAAAGGAGGAGGGATAGGGTTGCATGTGTGACTTTTGGGTCTCAGCTCACAGGTGTTTACCTGTAAGAAGTGATGTGCTAGTGTTATATCTCCTTCCTATGGTCTCTGGGCGCTCGGGTTACCAAATGTGGAGCCAGGGAACTCCTGGTCTCAGAGGCATACACAGGAGGACGATATGACAAGATATACCCAAGACAATCCCAATATTTGCTTTTGTCTGTGCATCCTGTCTGATTTAGTGTTTATCCTAGATTTGTCATTATTCAAAGTGGTAGTAGTATTATCAGCTACATTAAAATAAGCTGGACTGGTTTGGGTACACATACACACGTACTTCTATGTTCTCTGCCACTGTCTCATCTAGAGCATGTGAAGTACATGGGTCCGTCTGTGCTGGGACTGGTCTGAAGTCTGAGAGATGCACGAAGCCACCAGGCCAACAGTTGGTGGGATCAATGGAAATTGTAGGAGTTTATAGGTTCACTCTACATGAAGTGCGTACAGAGAGAAGACAGACGGCATAGAGACCACGGGAGAGTAGTCAGAAGGCTTCTGCTGCAGGGCTTTTTGTCACTTATTAGTTACATATCTAGAACAATTATTTACTGTGATTGCTGGTATCAGTTACTTATTTTGGAATAAACCCTTCCAACAGTAATATGTTAAAAGAAGTAGCTTAATAGGTTAATATGTTAAAAGAAGTACATGTTAAGTACATAAGATTCTAATACTAATGCCAATGTGTGGAGGCTTCCCACCACCAACAAACAATGATCCGACACCAGCTGAAGGACCTGCAGTTCGTTTCTGACACTATCCACCAGGGGATAGCATCAGATTCTGCAAATCAAGTGTTTCGCCTTACAAAACTACCCCCTCCCACCTTCAGATGCCAACTGCAACTCCAGGTTGTCACCTGGGATTCTGACCCACTGTTATAGATTGGAAGTTCCATGACCCCTCCTTCGGTTTCAATAATTTGCTAGAGTGGCTCACGGAACTCAGAGAAATATTTTACATACTAGATTACCAGTTTATTATGAAAGGATAGAACTCAGAACAGCCAGGTGGAAGAGAGGCAGAGGCAAGGTATGTGGGAAAGTTGGAACTGAAAGTTCCAACCCTCTAATCACAAAGGTTGGTTCCCCGGCAACCAGCCCCCATTCTCAGGTGCAACCCAAAGTAACCTCCTTAACATAATGAAAGGCACCATTGTTGCTCTCAGCACTTAGGAAATTCCAAAGGTTTTAGGGGCTCTGATGGGGGACAGAGAACAAATATTTTTTATTATAAATCACAATATTGCAGTACAGAATTTCTATTTCTCAAGAAAGTTAATGATGACTATTTAAGTTGCCTAGGTATTAGTCAACATTTTCTATCTACCAGAGGAGCTTTGAAAATATCACTGACCAGACAAAGACCAGAGACACAAACCTACTGAAGAAGCATCAGCATCTACTACAAAGTCTGTAGTTATTTTAAGAATACTGTGCACAAAGAATTCAATTTCACACACGCAGCTCAGAAGGTACATTTACATATTATTCAGTGAAGTGTGACTTTTCATTTAGATCAAATGACTAAGTTAATTTACTCAGTTTTGATTCCAAGTTTTCTTGTGCATATACAAAAAGTTAAGTGATAGCTGTCAGTGTTAGCTTGCTTAGCAGAAGAACTTCATAAGGAGTTAAACTGAATAGTTTTCTGTCATGTCATTGTATAATAAAAATGGAAAACCTGTTAAATCCAATAATTGTTCAGTTTTTCTTTTCATGTAATTCATTGACTCAAAGTAAAGCATTTGGAAATTTATTCTCTTGATGGTGAAATATCTAAATTTATTGTGAATTCTAGTGCAAATTCAGTTTAAAAGTTCTACATTGAATATGTTATTTGTTTTTAAAGTGATGATGTGAATATATATTTCAGTGGAATACAGCCTTATGGTTAAGAACAACGTCCTTATTAAATTTAGGAACGTGTGGAACATGCTTGGAAGCAATCATGGGACGCATCTAACTCATAATTGTGTTCAAACAAGCTGTGATATTCTACCAATAAAGCAGAAGCTGTAGTTGTCAAAATTTACAAATATTTTTATAAAGACAGCCACTGAACCACAAAATTGTGACAAAACAGACTTTGGATACAAAAGCATCTCTGTTGTCTCTCTGCAGCTCATTATCAGTCCAACTTTTAGGAAAGTTTCAGCCTTGAAAAAACTACTTTGTAAATCAAGTCTAGTGTCAACTGAAGGCTGGGAAAATATGCCAACCCAAAATGTGTCACTTTGGCATAAGAATTATTTTGAGCTGAAGCCGATTGAGAGGGAGCAGACATAAGAAAAGCTCTCTGCCCTCCCTTATTTGCCTAAAAGCAGGACAAACATTTGTCAATGTATCCCCCTCCCCTCTCTATCAAGGACAGAAGTTAATCACTGGAGACAATTGTAGACCCTTATCAGCCCAGAGGGCACCAGAGGAGTCTATACAACAAACTTTACTAACTAGTCCTTACCTTCCATTAGTTCCACCATATATTTACCTTCCCACAATCTGTTGCCGTTGAAGTTCAATGTCCTTTTCCTTTGACTTGTCGCTTCTCCACAAATTTATTGTTCTTTGGCTAAGGGGCTACAGAAGCCCAAGTTCTAACCATCTGTTTGAGTTACTCATCTCTGGGTACTCCCATGTGTATGTGTGTTGCATGTGCTAATAAATTTCTTTCTTTTCTTTTTATTCTGTCTTTTGTCAGAACCCCAGCTGGAGAACCTAGAAGGGTAGAAGGAAAGTATTTTTTTTTCCTCCCCTACACTACAATAGTACTAACTACTTTACAAGAGTCTTCTAAATTTGTTTGCATTTTGTTCAAAATCAATTAGCAATCTTTAATCAAAGTATTCAACTAATGAGTGCCCCAAATCTTCAGCTTTTGAAGCCTCAAGTAACTATAAATCACTGGAAAAGCTTTGTGAGAAGACATTGAAACTAATCCCTGTAAAAGTAGTGGGGAAACTGATAAGATTAAATGATGAGAACTCAAATGATATACTGGATTTCCATTCTGAAATCTATAACTGAACTTTTGGAATATTTCAATTGGTGGGAAGAATTTTTCAGTGAAACTCCTATTTTTAATTTGTAGTTTCCGTATTGATATCACAAAGAAGTGGAATTGAGAAAACTGATTTTGCTGCATCTAAATGTGGTAGAACTTTCAAAATATGCATAAATAAAAATAACTTATTTGGCAAGTTCTGTTTTGTAAAAATGCTTGTCAAAGAAAGGTTCTCTGAGTGGAGCAAAAAACAGTACTTGGGATAATATTCTGTCAGAAATATTTGCTCATTTTAATTAAAAACATGTTAGAATTGAGATTACTTTATCAAAATCTTCTCTGAGCTTGCTGCCAGTAGAGGTAGGTTTCCTCAGTTAAAATATTATCATCTGTAGTGAAACATCCATTGGAGGCATTAACAATTTTAAATGTTTTAGTCACACTACAACTGAAGAAGACTTTAGGCACCTGTTTTTTTGTTTTTGTTTTTTTCTGGTTAAAAAAAATACAAACATACATTTTAAACAAAATGGCTCAGGAGGAGGAACTGGATGGAGACCGGTAATGACAGCACCAGGTGTCAGAGTTTAGTTTTGGGGTCAAGGGTCAAGGTTCTTTCCAGGGTGACATGAAAGGAGGAAGTGCTTCAGCAGAGCAGGTAATGTCAGTATCTAGCTGGCTGGATGTAAGATAGCAAATTATCCTATGTATTTTTAAAATGTTGTCTTGGTCAAGTGAAAAAAATCACTGGAAAATCTTGGCCTCAAGAGCTAAGTTTGGGTCCCTGTTTCAGAGCAATGACACCGAGAATGCACTGAAGTTGCAATGTCAAGTTCTGCCTTGCCTGGACGAGCCCATCTCTACCACACTACTCATCTACAAGCCTGTGCAGCTGGCACTGGCTCTCCCTGCATCTGACTTAAAAACATGTTTATCTCAGCTTGAAGCCCCTGAAACAGTTCCTTGAGTCACAGATGAGCTCAATAAATATCTGTTGCATGAACAGATTGATTGACTTTTAAGTTCTTTCTATAAGAGAAGGAGGCATTAAAGACCATAGACTTCTGAATAAAATTGCTTTGCCCAGGATATTGATATTATAGGATGCTGGCTTCTGTGTTCACACTTCTGCACATCAATGTGTGGGTGTGATGGTGTAAGGACTGTCACAACAGCACATGAAGCAGCCCTCAGTGCTGTGAAAATCTACGTCTAGACCTAGAAACCCTTGAAATTCCATTCCCAGTGTACTTCAGATGTCGGAATTGAGGCCATGTTTTCTTTGACACAGAATTTGTCAAATTAACAAGAAACAGAATAAACACATCATGACCCTTACTTCAGTAAATAACTTGTCTGTGCTCCAGGTTATTGAGACTATTGCTTATTTGGTTGCAAATAGCTCTACAAGCTGTGAAGCCACAAAGGACAAATCTGCAAGTACTTAATTCCAAATGTCATGGGAAACAAGAACTACGTAGATGATGTATATCGAGGGTGAGGTAGATGATATCATTGCTTACCACTAAGAAATATCCCAGCAGTTTAAACTTTCTGAGGATATGAATCAGTGCAAATATTATTTGCAATACACATAATTTCTTTCCCTCAACAAGTTTATAATGAATTGCTAATTATAAGGATAAAGTTGCAATTAAAAGCAAATGCACAAGTCACTTACAATATTTTTCTAAGCAAAATTAGCTCTTTAAAGACTCTGTGGGCATTTATTTCCAATGAAAATGGACCTTAAAAATAATGCTCGGGGGCTTCCCTGGTGGCGCAGTGGTTGAGAATCTGCCTGCTAATGCAGGGGACACGGGTTCGAGCCCTGGTCTGGGAGGATCCCACATGCCGCGGAGCAACTAGGCCCGTGAGCCACAACTACTGAGCCTGTGCGTCTGGAGCCTGTGCTCCGCAACAAGAGAGGCCGCGATAGTGAGAGGCCCGCGCACCGCGATGAAGAGTGGCCCCCGCTTGCCGCAGCTGGAGGAAGCCCTCGCACAGAAACGAAGACCCAACACAGCCAAATAAATAAATAAATAATAATTAAAGGTGCTAATAATTTAAAAAAATAAAATAAAAAAAAATAATGCTCGGCTGTCACCAAAGTATTAGTGAGGGCCACTTGGATGCTTTAGGAATACAGCTGCTTCTTAACATCCACCATCAGAAAATGAACTGCTTAAAATCCAGACGGTTACAACATGGAAGGTTGACCTTAATAGATACGAAATTGGTCCAGAAGGATTTGCAATATTGTCCTACTAGTGCCAGCGGGGGCTGCTGTGCACCTGCAGCGACAGTTAAATGAAAAGGTGAGGCTTATGAATTTCATGCACAAGCACCTGTAACATCTCCAGGAAACCCCGCTGATGCAGCCGCTTGGATCTGAAATCTACAGGGTTCCCTGCAGGAGAAATGAAGGTCACTGACTGACATTAAAACTGACATGGCTCACATTTCAAAGTCTCAGTGTTGATAAAATACTTCTTCTGTTTTTATAACTGACCCCAAACAATATAGCTGAGTAATCTATCTCCTATGAGTAGGACTCTGAAATTTGGCTTTCTCCTTTATTTCTTATAGTGCCTTAAAACTCTCTGTTGATTTCTCATTAATTTATTTTATTTAACTCAGTTTGGAAAATTCCATTAGATTTAGAAGAGATTTTTAAAAGTAGAGAGTTCCATATAAAAAGAATTTGTTTTCTGTTTGTCACACTGAATAAAACAGATTTACTTTAATCCAAACCAGCAAAGATTTATGTAAATCTCTTAGATGCAAAGACTTGTGCAGGACATTGTATCAATAGCATCAGTCAGGTTTGCACATCAGTCAAGCTTGGACCTCATCCTTCTAGCAGCCTACAACTTAGAGCGGACAGGCATGTATACAGCTGTTTTCTTCAACTCTTACTGGTGTTTAAATTGTCTTTGTATTTCACTTTGCTGCTAGTATTTTCCTTTTCACATGCAAACTTACCTTCCAACCTCACCAGATAGCTTGCCTTTTACTGTCCAGAGAAAACTGGGACCATGCAGGGGGTAAGGTGTGATGAGAGAAAAACACACAGGCCTTGATGTGTAGGTTGGTTCAGCCAGTTCCTCGTGGTAAGACCAGGTGTAATTTTTAAAATGTCTTAGCCTCAACTTCTTCATATGTCAGATAGACGTTCAAAGAATTTGAAATTAAAGAATTACAGGTCATTAAGCACCACCTTCGAATTTCAAAGGAGGCAATGCAATTGCCTTATTGTAAGGCTTTACCCACATGAAGGATTCTCCTTTCTGGAAGAGTTTATAGTAGCTCTCCCTCAAGACTGGATCAGACTGAGGTGTGCCACACTTTTTCAGGAAAGAATCTCACAGCTTAAGTAGAGAGATCTTACTCCAATGGGCTCTGGGCACCGTGTGAAGTAACTCGTTTCAAGCTAGAAGACATATCTTTGAAATTTCCTCTTTCATCTCAAAAAGTTATAAGATATTCCATTCTACTATAGAAGGTACTCCTGTTTATTCTACTATCAATTTGGTATTCTGATTTACCTTTCTCTAGAAAGCTATGTAAGATGGACACTCCAAGATACTCCCATACTCAAAGGGAAGTATTTTTTGTTCCTGGCATGTTACATTACCTAGGAGTATACATACTATTTGGGTCAGATAGGAGAAATATATAGATCTGTATGCTCCAAGAAGATCACTGCTGCTATGACACATACACACACACAATTTCAAGGATTTTTCCATTACAGAAATAAAGCCACTTACTGAAAAAGACTCTGTGATGACCTAGATGGGTGGGATGGGGGGGACGTCCAAGAGGGAAGGGATGTATGTATACATATAGCTCATTCACTTCACTGTACAGCAGAAACTAACACAACATTGTAAAGCAATTATACTCCAATAAAAAAAAAGATTTCAGTTAAATCCTATGTGAGTATACCTGTAGTCTCTCACAATGCTCTTCAGAGCCTGATGATGAATAAAATCATACGTTTCCATCTGACACCAAAATGTCAAGAAAGGGTAAAGTTGATAGAAGATAGCCATTAAGCAACATAAAAGGAACTTCTATATAGAATTGACAAGAGAAGCTTAGACATAACAAATGCATTCAAAGGGAACATAACTAAGATACCCATTTCTCATCTCTCTTTGTTAAATCAACGAATGAATTCATACCAAAATACTATCAAATCATAGTCAAATCACTCTCCCCCAGGAACACCAAGAACAAGTCCAAACAGACTTTCAGATAAACCTTTACTAATCTCCAAGCCCAAGTAAATCTTTTAAGTGTGCAATCCAAGGCATTGCTTCAGTAGTCAGAATGAACCTTAACACAAATTTGAAAGCAAGAAAATTATTGAAAAACATTTATATCAAACAACAATGACATCGAAAACATAAGACTTTATTGGAAGAGTTTAGGAAAATTACAAGGTAGTAGTGCTTCTTAGATTTAATGTCCTACTGGGAAGTGGACTACAGAACATGTTTCTGGAAGGTTAAATTTTGACTGTAAACATGGTTGTTTTTTAGTTTGTCTTCAGCTTTGTAAACTGAGGAATAATGAATAAAGGTGAAAAGTACAGGGATGTACTAGGCAGCTTTAGAAGAAGCAAAGCTAGGGAAGGAGGGTGGTGATTTTTTTCTTTTTGCCAAATGATATCATGGTAATAATTTTTCTATTTTGTATGTTTTCAAATTTTATATTTTTAAATTTTAAGAAGGCTCATTTTGTAAAGTAAGATTCACGGAACAGAAATACTGTTTTCCCCTGATATCAGGGTGAGCCTCAAGATATACATACTGGTTGGGGAAGGAATACAAGTCTTACTTTGGCATTGCCCGTGTCATTTTTTTGTGGCTGAATATTGTTATTCCTGAGTGCAACTGAGGTATCCAGGAATGTGTTGAACCTTTTTGATATAATTTCTATTGTAAATACTTAACAGTACAGCTATTATGCCTTCAAGTGCTGTAATTTCTGGTTTTGGCTCAAGTTTTTGCTTTTGGCTCAATTCACTATTTACTCATAAACCTAAGACTATCAACTGATAACCTGAACTGGATGAAGATCAAGCCACTACTGTAAATAAGGAGTGGGGACTGCAAGGCTGGATGGCAGACGGGAACCTGAAGGGTCACACAAAACCTCAGGATGTTTTAGCCCTTAAATAGTTCACTTTTTTCTTTAAGAGACAGGAAAATATTTTATATACAATATAAACTCAAAAGACACAAATCACATACCTGAATTAAAATTTAAGCCTAACATCTGGAAATGAATAGCACATTTATCTTATGCATTTTTCTACATATTACAACCACATATGTGTCATTTGGAGGGCAGTATCATTGAAAACCTCATTTTTTATTTTTGCATCTGTCAGAAGACAGGACCACAAACAAGTGCTTTCTCAAATGATGCTATTGATTTATAGGCTGTGAACAAGGACTGTTTCTACCTTTTGCAGTTCTTCAGAACCAGTCAGAGCCTTACAGATTACCTACTTCAATTCTTGGATTTTATAAGGAAACTGAAGGCTTAAGAGATTGTTATATTGCTAAGGTCAAAAAATTAGCTTAGTGGCATTGGAGTTCCTTGAATATGTTATTATACACTTGTAAAGAATCATAAAAGGAGAGAATTATTATTAAGAAGGTAGATGAAAAATGCCAATCTCTTTTTATACAAAAGTACATGTTTGTAAGCACAAAAATAAATAAAATTCGTAACTTGCTACCAATTCTCTACAAACTATTTCAGAGAATAGAAGCAGGATAAATGCTTCCTAATTCATTCTAGGAGGCCAGCATTACCTTAATATCAAAACCAGACAAAGGCAATACAAGAAAACTACAGACTAATATCTCTCATGAACATAGAAGAAAAATCCTCAACAAAATATAGCAAATCAAATCTAAAAATGTATAAAAAGTATTATACACAATGGCCAAGTGGGATTTATCCTAGAGTTTACAAGGCAGATTCAACATTGAAAAATGAATTAATGTAATCCATTACATCAACAGACTAAAAAAGAAAAATCACATGATAATATCAATAGATGCAGAAAAAAAATCTGACAAAGTCTAACATGCATTCATGATAAACACTTGCAGTAAAGTAGGAATAAGAGGGGGACTTTCCAAACTTGATAAACTCTATCAACAAAATATCTACAACTAATGTCATACTTAATGTAAGAAACTTGAACTTTCCCACTAAGATCAGGTACAAGACAAGGATGTGCTCTCTCACTATTCCTTTTCAACATCATACTGTAAGTCCTAGCTAATGAAATAAGGCAAGAAAAGGAAATAAAGGTATACAGATTGGGAAGGAAGACAAAAAACTGTCTTTGTTCACAGATGATATGATCATCTATGCAGAAAATACAAAAGAATCGACAAAAAAATCCTGGAAATAATAAGCACTTATAGTAAGGTTGCAAGGTACAAGGTTAATATGCAAAAGTCAATTGACTTCCTATATACCAAGAATGAATATGTGCAATTTGAAATAAAAACACAATACCATTTACATTGGCACCTGAAAACTGAAGTACTTAGGTATAAATCTAACAAAATATAAAATAAGACTTGTATGAGGAAAACTACAAAACTCTGATTGATGAAATCAAAGAAGAACTAAATAAATGGAGGTATTCCATGTTTGTGGATAGGAAGACTCAATATTATCAAGTTGTGGGTTCCTCCCAAATCAATGCATACATGCAATGAAATTCCAATCAAAATCCCAACATTATTTTATGGATATCAACAAATTGATTTTAAAGTTTAGTTGGAGAGGAAAAGACCCAAAATAGTCAACACAATATTGAATGAAAAAACAAAGTTGGACTGACATTACCTGACTTCAAGACTTACTATGAAGCTATAGTAATCAAGACAGTGTAGTGTTGGTGAAAGAACAGACATAGAGATCAGTGGAACAGAATAGAGGGCCCAGAAATAGACCCTGATCTTTGACAAAAGAGCAAAGGCAATACAATGGAGCAAAGATATTCTTTCCAACAAACAATGCTGGAAAAATGGGACATCTACATGCAAAAATGGACCTAGACACAGACCTTACACCCTTCACAAAAATTAACTCAAAATGGATCACAGACCTACATATAAAACACAAAACCATAAGACTCTTAGAAGATAACATAGGAGAAAACCTAGACGACCTTGGTCATGGCACAACTTTTTAGATACAACACCGCAGCCACAAGGCATAGAAGAAATAATTGATAAGCTGGACTTCATTAAAATTCAGAACTTTTGCTCTACAAAAGACAATGTCAAGATTATGAGAAGACAAGCCACAGACTGAGAGAAAATATTTGCAAAACACACATCTGATAAAGGACTTATCCAAAATATACCAAAAACTCTTAAAACTCAACAAAAAGAAAACGAACAATCTAATTAAAAAATGGGCCAAAGACCATAACAGACATCTCACCAAAGAAGACATACAGATAGCAAATAAGTGTATAAAAAGATGTTCCACATCATATGTCATCAGGGAAGTGCAAATTAAAGCAACAATGAAATATCACTACACAGTTATTAGAATGGCCAAAATCCAGAACACTGACAACACCAAATGCGGGATAGGGTGTGGAGCAACAGGAACTGTCATGTGTTGCTGGTGGAAAAGGAAAATGGTACAGCCACTTTGAAAGACAGTTTGATGGTTTCTTACAAAACTCTTACCATATGATCTAGCAATCACCTTCTTCGGTATTTACCCAAAGGAGTTGGGAAACTTATGTCCACACAAAAATCTGCACATGGATGCTTACAGCAGTTTTATTCAAAATTGCCAACAGTTGGAAGCAACATGACATCCTTCAGTAGGTGAATGGATGATTAACTGACATTCAGACAACAGAATATTGTCAGTGCTAAAAAGAAATGAGCTGTGAAGCTATGAAGACATGGAAGAACCTTAAATGCATGTCACTGAGTGAAAGAAGCCAACCTGAGATGCCTACATACTGTATGATTCCAACGATATGACAGTCTGGAAAAGGCAAAACTATGAAGGCAATAAGAAGCTCGGTGGTTGACAGAGATGGAAGGTAGGGCACAGAAAAATTTTAGGGCAATGAAAATACTCTATATGATAATAGAATCATTGACATGTCATTATATATTTGTCCAAATTCATAGAATATACAGCACCGGCAGTGAACCATAAGGTAAACCATGGACTTTGGGTGATTATGGTATGTCAGTACAGGTTCAACCTTGGTAAAAAATGTACCATTCTGGTGAGGATGTTGCTAATGGGGGAAGCTACGCATGCGTGGGGACAGGAAGTATATATGAAATCTCTGTACCTTCCTTTCAATTCTGTTATAAACCTAAAACTGCTCTAAAAATAATGTCTTTAAAATTCTTACCTTGCACTAGTATGATAAGGAGTATACAGAAAAAATATTTACAGGTAAATTAACACTATCCTCTGGTTTTAATCTATTTTGTGGTTAATTATGTCTAATTTGACTAATGATGTATGATTGGTACACATATGAAAATAAATAAAATAAACATGGACATTTACAATCTAAAATGGTGCAACCTTCCTCTGGAAATAAACTTGGCAACATGCATCAAGAACTTTAAACATGTCCATTCCACTGCCCTCCTGTTCCAATTCCTTTGCCTGTGTTCTTAGACTCAAAGCATGCAATAATTTCTGGAAAAGGGTATGGAGTGCAGTGTTACTTACTAATAGTAAAATAAAGTAAAATATTCCCATATGATGGAATCTTAGGTACCTATAAAAATGTGTTTTCATGGAATACTCCATGGCAGGGAAATCTTATCATGCTATCATGTTAAATGGAAAAAGGCACATACAAAACTCTATATACAATATAATTACATATAGCACACACACACGCACATATGTACATATACACACACACACACGCACTATACAGACATGCAAATGTTCAGGCATACTCAAGATACCGGAAAGAATTAAACCAAAATCTTTTTAACCATGAGGATAAAATTTCTAGCACTTTAAGTTAATTATTTCTAAAATCAAAAATAAACCATTAACAGGAAAAAAACACAACAATCAGCAAAATACAAATGCAGAATGGCTTTAATGACATCCCTATGCATGAATCTGTCAACATAAGGAGAAATAGTCATTTTCTCTAACCTACGGAGAGGGCATTCCTCTGCTGCCTGATATGAGAAGGGGCCTTATTCAATCAAGTGGTTAGTTATACATACACACTTAAATCTAACTGTGTATGTACAGTAGCTGTGTATGAATACAGTAGCTTTTATTTATAAAATCCCCAAAAAATAATGACAGGAAAATTTTTCTTGCAAGAGACAATATTATTTTTCCAGCAATTGTCTCCTTGTGTATCTGGGAGGTGGTTCATTTCCTTAGAAAGATGTTGTGAGTTATTAATATAAAGGTCACAGCTTAACAGCAGGAAACACAGAGGCAATGCTCCTAGTAAGATAATATGATCAACACTACATATTTTAATGCCATCTTTATGAACTTTAATGGAAGGTTCTAAAATACTGGCTGGTGGGCTGCATTCTGACTTATAGAAAAATGTTTCGGATTTCTCCTTTGAAAACTTAAAAAGTGACTTTAATTACCTATTGTTTTCAGAGACGTTGAGAAAGCCAGATGTTGAGAGCAACAGTGTTTTCAGATCCTTACCTGATGTCCGTACATGTTATGCAGGTGATGTCTCGACTATTTGTTGTGATCAGGTTCAAAGCTACTGATGTTTCCTTGTCAGAGGTCGGGTGTGCTCCACATTTAAAGAAAAATTCCTGAAAGAATGAGAAATACGATCACAGACATGGAATCCGGCTGGCCATTTCCCCCTCTAAACATTTTCACAGTAAAGAATCTCTTCAGGAGGAGAAGAGATCTATCATTAGGTGTGAGTCTGAAATAAATCAACATCAACTCTTTTGAGGGAAACTAATGCCCTTGTACCAAACTATTCAACAAGTCCTCTTTTTAGAAGATTCCACTTGTCTGCTAGTCTTTTCTTCTTTTTCTCTTTCAGCCAGGTTGCTGGGGGAACACTCTGTGTGTGCCCCTAGCTCACCTCTCGGTGAGAAGTGAGTCTGGTAAAATAACACAGTGTGGATGCAGGAGGAAGCCTGAAATAGCATCTCGAAAATGAGGAAGAGGAGACCCTGAGCCACGAAATGATTTGCCCAAAGTCAGACAATCAGAGGTGAATCCAGGAAGTAACCCAGGCTTCTTAAAGGGAAACTCAGTGCTTTTTCTACAGGATCACCGCACAGTTGGTCAGTTAGCAGCAAGAATATAGTACAGGGTAAGAAATCTAGCCATCTCAACTACTGATAAGCATGCAAATATTGCAGACTTACGGAGGAGCAGAGTGTGCCCCTCCCCTCGTTCTGCCCCCTTTGGCATCCCAGAATTCCCTGGGAGTCTCACCTGCCCACCCCCCACCAGGCAGCTAGGAATGTTCTAAACCCGCACCTCTTTCCTTCTTAGTTCACTTCCCAGCCCTGTCCTGCCACACACTCCTTTATCTTAGCTTGTGGGATCGTAGTTCCCCAAGCAGGGACTGAACCCTGGCCCTCGGCAGTGACAGTGTGAAGTCCTAACCTCTGACCACCAGGGAATTCCCAAGATACATCTTTTTGATTGATAATATTCTCCCTTCTCAAACAAAATATTTTTTGTTTTTCTTATTTTTTCCTTCTGTTATTTCTGTATTTTTCACATACCCCTTTTCCCTCTCACACTCCAAAGTGTTTGACAGGTAAGTACTCTGCTTCTTGTCAAACAGTCTGTACACCTTCCATGGTAATAACATCCATGAAGCTAAATTGTGTGCCACTGCAAAACTTCTGTACAAATGTAACACTGGAGGACAGAAGAACCCTTGCATATACACTTAATCCTCAGCTCCATTTGTGTATAACTACTGGGATATAGAAAGTATTTTCCCTTTAAACACTAGACCTGGTGTCAGCAAACTTTTATTAAAGCACCATATATTAAATGCCTTCAGCTTTGCAGGCCATATGGTCTTTGTTGCACTGCTCGACTCTGCACTGTTGTCTAAAAGCAGCCATGGACCATGTGCAAATGAATGGATGTGGCTGTGTCCTAATAAAACTTTATTTACAAAAACATGTGGCAAATTGGATTTTGCCTGCAGGCATACATTGTCCAACCAAAAGACCCTGAGATATTTGTGGAATGTCTTATTCACATTTGTATCCTAACAGTATACAGGACAAGCATTAGATATATTTTCTTAAATTAAAAAAAAACAATAGATTTACTTAATAAACGCTACCAGTGTTTCTTTATACATCTGACACCACCGCTCTTAATCTGTCCTTCCCCTGCTTGTAACCAAACTAACCTCCTCCTCCTCTGACCTGAGACACAGTGAGCCACACCTGTGGGTGTCAAAGTCCAACGGGCATCAGAATCACCCAGGAGGCTTGTTAAACTAGACATCGCTGGACCCGCCCCAGATGTTCTGACACGGGGCCAAGGATTTGCATTTCCAACAAGTTGCCAGGTG
Source organism: Eubalaena glacialis (assembly GCF_028564815.1). Classification (NCBI taxonomy): domain Eukaryota; kingdom Metazoa; phylum Chordata; class Mammalia; order Artiodactyla; family Balaenidae; genus Eubalaena; species Eubalaena glacialis. The sequence goes on along the minus strand of NC_083727.1, from coordinate 6,581,846 downwards.
ATGCTGTTACTACTGCTCTGCGGACCACACTTGAGAACCACTGAGTTACAGCAACATTAGCGGTATGGGGGGTAAAGTCTACTTATTCTTTCGGAAGACAGCGGCTGTAGCAGACCTCACTTATCACATGTGAAAATAATGTCATGTCTCAGGGAAAATATGTTACTCTTAAAAATCTGGAGTGTGCAGAGAAATGTCCTCAAGCCAGGAGTTTGGAACCCAGGCTGTTCTTAAGAACAAGTGTCTCATCAATTCCAGATGGTATAGCTGCTAGTTAGCCAGAAACCATCCTACCTGGGCCAAGTGACAGAGTAGCCAACCCGCCAGCCTGCAGTCCCAGCCCCGAAGATGAGGGTGTGCCAACAGTCCTGCTATGATGGGTGGGGTGTGCAGTGCAGCTGATGGGAGCCCGTCAGGCGTGTCTGTAAAGTCCCACGTGGCTTCCCTTGAAGCAGCATGGAAATCATACTGATTGTTTTTGTTTTCTCTTTTAACATGGAATGCCACCCTTTTCACTCAATTTTTTGAAATGATATACATCCTTCAAAGGTCAGTTCAAGGGTATTATGAAAAAGAGTTAAGGCAAACCTTGACTATCAAAACAAGACGTCTGGAGGACGTGACTGATCCTTGTGAAATACACAGAGCTAGCTGTGACTGCTTTTTGCAGATATGAAAAAAATGCTCACTCATAACGAAAAGTAATTCCTCCAAAATAGCTGAGTTGGCTGGACTATTGAGAAGGTATTTCATATACAGATAAATAGATAGTATTTATATTTTTTCTTAGCTTGCAGAAAGCTACTGGTAGACATTCAGCTAACAAATCACAAACTGCTCTAACACCAGCTAAAACTCAGTCAGATAAAAGCCAAAATCCTTTTTAATGGAGGTAGGGATTTTACAAACAATGGTATAATAAGTTACAAATGTTAGGAAAATTCCAGTAATTCACGTGGCATGATAGAATTAAAATACAAATTACCAACTCTGTATATTAAATATGTATCAATCATCAGTGAATTTCCATGCCTTCTCCACCAGTTTTTATGAAAGGTTCTTTTCTAGTGCTAGAGTAGCAAAACTGGTGGAGGGTCCGAGATTTTGCCCAGCTTGCAAGCTAACAGGTTAGCCTGCCACCGTCTCAGGGATGCTGGCAGAAGACATGAGACAAAAAAACTGCATGGCTCAGAGTCCAGGCAGAATGAAGTATGGACATCATGATTACGTCAGTTTCTCTGCCTCCCAACTCCCAGGAGATGAAGTGGCCAGGCCAAGCTAGCTGGGGGGTTTCTGCATCACAGCTGAGGACCCTGAGCTTAGGGAACCCAGATCTTTTATAAGGATCTGTAAGCCAACTTTCCCTTTGTCCTGAAGGGAGACACTGTCTTTATTACACTGAACAATAAGCAGGTCCACCTTTTACTCTAGGGAGAGATACACTATCATTATTTTCCAGGTCGTTTGCTATACAATTTCCTTGAAAAGATTATCCAGAAAAAAAGGGTAGTTAGTGCTCCCTCACAAGTTGTGCAGAAACTTGAGAGAACCCTGGAGAAGTGTCTCCCAATAGTAATAACACCGTTTCCCACAGCCTAATCAGCAGAACTATCTGATCATTTCCTGTCCTACACAATCAATGGGTTAGCATTTTCAAAATCTTTCTGATATTTGCAGGCCGCATTAAAAACACACAAACAATAAAGCAAAACAAAACAGAAGTAAGAAGAACCTTGTTGAAAAATTCTACCATGGGTATTTCAACTTGCTTATGTAGAGTTGTCATCTCACACACAGCTGCATGATTCTTTTGGAGTAATCGTCTATGAATTCTGCTTTTCTATGATGTTTTTCTCTTGATTGTTCAGATTAAAAAATCAAGGATGCCAAAGCCAGAAAAATCTTCTAGCCAGAGTCTAAGCAGTGTGGTCAGAAAGCTGACACCACCGTGAGATCTGGTCATCAGGAGCACGACACCATCTGATCCCCACAAGGACCTAGGAACCAGCTCAATCTGGGCCAGATGACAGCGGTTGTGCCCCAGGGCCTGGTTGCTTGAGGTGGCATTACTCTAGTTCCAGTGGGTGCCGGGTTTGACAAGCAAAGTTACTTCTATATCACCGGGGATATAGTCCCCTATGGGTGCAGAAGAGAAAACTTCTTGTTCATTGCGGGGAGGGACATCTGTCAATTCTAGTGAAGGAAATATAGGATCCTTATGTGGGTAAATGAAGAATCTCAAAGGGACCCACCCATCTTTCACAAATGCCATCTCACAGGTAAAATCAGCTACAAAAAAACAAGAAAGAAAACCAAACAAATCAAGTCCCATTAAATTCAATGAATTCCTCCACCCAGCCAGGAGCCGTAGTTCCCACTGGCTGGCTCACTTCATTTGGATCCATATACTCAGTTCTGGGAAGCCCTAATTAGCTATGGAGCTAAAATCTATGACAGTAATTGGCCAGGTTTTTTTCCCCCCAAATGATAGTGTGAACTATTTTAAAAAATGAAAAGAAAAATAATCCCAGAGGAAGACCTTAAAAAATGTGCTTGGGTTTATAATGTGACCCTGTTAAATGCTATTTAGTACCACAAGGTGCTTTTCACCTTATTAATACTAAAGAGAAAATCCAAAATACAACAGAGTTATATTCTTTAAGTTCTTAGAAACATACTCATATTTTTGCCATTTCTGTGGACAAGGCTACGATTCTTTCCTTCCATTCTCGCTGAGGCCTCATATTTTATCATAACCCACCCATCCTTTCCTTTCAGATCTTAGAGGACTAGCCCGCTGGCTGAATGACGCCCATTAAAAAGCAATGTTATACGAAGGGAAGGACCTGTGAACAGTTCAGTTCAACTGTTGGAAGCCACCTCTTTCTCCTCATTCCACTCTGCTACCTGACTCCAGACACTGCCAATGTTTCTAACAGACAAAGGGGAAAATGAAAAGTATGGAAACGAATAAATAAACCAGCAAACTCTGAATTGGATTAATACCAAGAACCCAATTTACAAAAACTTATAGAATCAGAAGCTAATCGTCAACTCTAAACACAAATTAATGCGTTCCAAATTTCTACAAAAATAACTTACAACTACCATCTGGCAAGCCCTGCTTGTCTCAAACACAATCTAGTTTCACAAACGTGAAAAAACAGCAGTGAGACCTGACTTCTTCCCTCATGAAACTTCAAACAACTTTTATCGAACTTCTTAAAGTTAACAATTTTAATAGATATTGATCAACAATTACATGTTTTCCAAATAAAAATTTTGTCTCTCTTTACAAAGAGTTAAATCCCATGTTAGTCTCCAACTCCTTCTTAGTTAATATCCCCCAAAGGCAACGTACCTTTCTTTTGATAAAATAAAAGGGAACACAATTTTCACTAGAAGGTTGCAGTGGATCTACGGTTTGTACTAAAGAAGTAACTGGCCATTTGCATGGGTCAGGGTCAAGTTAGGGAAGCAGGGCCCATACCAGTTAGTTCAGTTGAGAGAATTTAATGCTGACTGAGGTCTAGTTGCAAAGGTGATGGAAACCCAGAAGAACTAAACCAGGGCAGGAAGCTCCTTGCCATTAGCAGCATTAACGCAGGGTGATCTAATCACCGGGGACTGGGGGATGGGGGTAGGTGGGAGGATGGATAAGATGCAGCCCCTGCCAAAGACCCCAAGTTACCAAGTTACAACAGACAAACTGTCACTTAGAATCAATCTAAATGTCTCTCATGAGCCTAGAAATTCTGTCCGTAGTATCCTCAGTCCATCTCTCCTCAGCCTGTCCGCTCCAAGAGCTCCTCACTTGGTTATCTACAGGTTCTTTTGTAAGAAGCAACCGCTAGTTTTAAGTCTCATTATCCATTCAGAAATCTCATTATTAACGTGAATATGATAGTTTTAATTTTCTCTAAGCTAAAACATGACAAATGAGCATAATTACCATACTCTCCGCCTGGCACATAAGAAAAACCTGTAAATGAGCCATGCCATGACCTGCGCGTCTGTGCCTTATTATTAGCGAATCTCAGTTTTCATGCTGATGTGTTAAGACTCCCTTTGTATTATGTAAATCCAGGAAATAATTATATAAGCTTGGATATAAAATAATTATGCAACTTGTTAGGTTGTATAAGACTTGTAGACTTTGCTAATTTAACAATGCCGGTTGTAAAGTTAGGTTACACCTACGTAAACAAATAAAATCTCAAAAGTTTACGAGTCTGCCCTCATGTTCAATGATAAGTTTGTTTTCTCTTAATAAGGTGTTAATAAAGCCTCTAGATGATGTGCAAAGTTTATCAGGAGAAAGAAAATCAACATGCTCCCACAAAAAGCAAAACCACGTCAGATCTTTGCTGAGAAGGTCAGTTGCTGACTGTAAGCACCACAACCACTGCCAAAGCCTCACAGAAGGCTTTCCGCCTCCTGCAAGGCCGCCCGTCCTTCAGTTAACAACAAATAAATAGATGATATGCATATAAAGAAGCACGCACATGTGCACAGGCAGGTAAACGCACCAGAAACGCAACGTGCCAAGCCAAGCCATTCTAAGCAGGAAAACGTCTTACATGTGAAGTCAGCAAGCACACAGCTTTCTCATCTCACCACTGCGTCAGGTCCAATGGCACAGCCATTTTCATATCAATACAGCTATTGTTATACTCTAAAAGAATTTTTAAAATTTTATCTTATTACCAAAGTTAAAAGTATAAGCCAGGTCTGCTACCTAGTCCAATGTATAAAACAAAAATAAAAATGAAATTCTAAGATCCAAAAGGCAAGGAGGAGCTTCAAGATGGCGGAAGAGTAAGACGCGGAGATCACCTTCCTCCCCACAAATACATGAGAAATACATCTACATGTGGAACAACTCCTACAGAACACCTACTGAACGCTGGCAGAAGACCTCAGACCTCCCAAAAGGCAAGAAACTCCCCACGTACTCAGGTAGGGCAAAAGAAAAAAGAAAAAACAGAGACAAAGAATAGGGACGGGACCCGCACCAGTGGGAGGGAGCTGTGAAGGAGGAAAGGTGTCCACACACTAGGAGCCCCTTCGCGGGCGGAGACTGCGGGTGGCAGAGGGGGGAAGCTTCGGAGCCACGGAGGAGAGCGCAGCCACAGGGGTGCGGAGGGCAAAGCGGAGAGATTCCCGCACAGAGGAGCGGCGCCGAGCAGTACTCACCAGCCCGAGAGGCTTGTCTGCTCCCCCGCCGGGGCGGGCGGGGCTGGGAGCTGAGGCTCGGGCTTCGGAGGTCGGATCGCAGGGAGAGGACTGGGGTTGGCGGCGTGAACACAGCCTGAAGGGGTTAGTGCGCCACAGCTGGCCGGGAGGGAGTCGGGGGAAAAAGTCTGGAGCTGCCGAAAAGGCAAGAGACTTTTTCTTGCCGCTTTGTTTCCTGGTGCGCGAGGAGAGGGGATTCAGAGCGCCGCTTAAAGGAGCTCCAGAGACGGGCGGCGAGCCGCGGCTATCAGCGCGGACCCCAGAGACGGGCATGAGATGCTAAGGCTGCTGCTGCCACCACCAAGAAGCCTGTGTGCAAGCACAGGTCACTCTCCACACCTCCTCTCCCGGGAGCCTGTGCAGCCCGCCACTGCCAGGGTCCCATGATCCAGGGACAACTTCCCCGGGAGAACGCACGGCGCGCCTCGGGCTGCTGCAACGTCAGGACGCCTCTGCCGCCGCAGGCTCGCCCCGCCTCCTCCGTGCCGCTCCCTCCCCCCGCCTGACTGAGCCAGAGCCCCGGAAGCAGCTGCTCCTTTAACCCCGTCATGTCTGAGCGAAGAACAGACACCCTCAGGCGACCTGCACGCAGAGGCGGGTCCAAGTCCAAAGCTGAACCCCGGGAGCTGTGTGAACAAAGAAGAGAAAGGGAAATCTCTCTCAGCAGCCTCAGAAGCAGCGGATTAAATCTCCACAGTCAACTTGATGTACCCTGCTTCTGTGGAATACCTGAACAGACAATGAATCATCCCAAATTGAGGAGGTGGAATTTGGGAGCAACGATATATATATTTCTTTCCCTTTTTCTCTTTTTGTGAGTGTGTATGTGTATGCTTCTGTGTGTGATTTTGTCTGTATAGCTTGGCTTTTACCATTTGTCCTAGGGTTCTGTCTGTTTTTTTTGTTTGTTTTGTTTTTTACTAAAAAAAATTTTTTTTCCTAATAATTATTTTTTATTTTAATAACTTAATTTTATTTTATTTTATATTCTTCTTCCTTTCTTTTTTTTCTCCCTTTTATTCTGAGCCGTGTGGATGACAGGCTCTTGGTGCTCCAGCCAGGCGTCAGGGCTGTCACTGAGGTGGGAGAGCCAAGATCAGGACAGTGGTCCACAAGAGACCTCCCAGCTCCACGTAATATCAAACGGTGAAAATCTCCCAGAGATCTCCATCTCAATGCCAAAACCCAGCTCCACTCAACAACCAGCAAGCTACAGTGCTGGACACCCTATGCCAAACAACTAGCAAGACAGGAACACAGCCCCATCCATTAACAGAGAGGCTGCCTAAAATCATAATAAGGCCACAGACACCCCAAAACACACCACCAGACGTGGACCTGCCCTCCAGAAAGACAAGATCCAGCCTCATCCACCAGAACACAGGCACCAGTCCCCTCCATCAGGAAGCCTACTCAACCCACTGAACCAACCTTAGCCACTGGGGACAGACACCAAAAAAACGGACACTACGAACCTGCAGCCTGCGAAAAGGAGACCCCAAATACAGTTAGTTAAGCAAAATGAGAAGACAGAGAAACACAGCAGCAGATGAAGGAGCAAGGCAAAAACCCACCAGACCAAACAAATGAAGAGGAAATAGGCAGTCTACCTGAAAAAGAATTCAGAATAATGATAGTAAAGATGATCCAAAATTATGGAAATAGAATGGAGAAAATACAAGACACGTTTAACAAGGACCTAGAAGAACTAAAGAGCAAACAAACAGTGATGAACCACAAAATAAGTGAAATTAAAAGTTCTCTAGAAGGGATCAACAGCAGAATAACTGAGGCAGAAGAACGGATAAGTGACCTGGAAGATAAAATATTGGAAATAACTACTGCAGAGCAGAATAAAGAAAAAAGAATTGAGGACAGTCTCAGAGACCTCTGGGACAACATTAAACACACCAACATTCGAATTATAGGGGTCCCAGAAGAAGAAGAGAAAAAGAAAGGGACTGAGAAAATATTTGAAGAGATTATAGTTGAAAACTTCCCTAATATGGGAAAGGACATAGTCAATCAAGTCCAGGAATCACAAAGAGTCCCATACAGGATAAATCCAAGGAGAAACACGCCAGGACACATATTAATCAAACTATCAAAAATTAAATACAAAAAACAAATATTAAAAGCAGCAAGGGAAAAACAATGAATAACACATAAGGGAATCCCCATAAGGTTAACAGCTGATCCTTCAGAAGAAACTATGCAAGCCAGAAGGGAGTGGCAGGACATATTTAAAGTGATGAAGGAGAAAACCCTACAACCAAGATTACTCTACCCAGCAAGGATCTCATTCAGATTTGACGGAGAAATTAAAAGCTTTACAGACAAGCAAAAGCTAAGACAATTCAGCACCAACAACCAGCTTTACAACAAATGCTAAAGGAACTTCTCTAGGCAGGAAACACAAGAGAAGGAAAAGACCTACAATAATAAACCCAAAACAATTAAGAAAATGGTAATAGGAACATACATATCGATAATGACCTTAAATATAAATGGATTAAATGCTCCAACCTCCAGACATAGACTGGCTGAATAGATACAAAAACAAGACCCGTATATATGCTGCCTAAAAGAGACCCACTTCAGACCTAGGGACACATACAGACTGAAAGTGAGGGGATAGAAAAAGATATTCCATGCAAATGGAAATCAAAAGAAAGCTGGAGTAGCATTTCTCATATTAGACAAAATAGACTTTAAAATAAAGACTATTACAAGAGACAAAGAAGGACACTACATAATGAGCAAGGGATCAATCCAAGAAGATATAACAATTGTAAATATTTATGCACCCAACATAGGAGCACCTCAGTACATAAGGTAAAGGCTAACAGCCATAAAAGGGGAAATTGACAGTAACACACTCATAGTAGGGGACTTTAACACCCCACTTTCACCAATGGACAGATCATCCAAAATGAAAATAAATAAGGAAACACAAGCTTAAAATGATACATTAAACAAGTTGCACTTAATTGATATTTATAGGACATTCCATCCAAAAACAACAGACTACACATTCTTCTCAAATGCTCATGGAACATTCTCCAGGATAGATCATATCTTGGGTCACAAATCAAGCCTTGGTAAATTTAAGAAAATTGAAATCGTATCAAGTATCTTTTCCTACCACAACGCTATGAGACTAGATATCAATTACAGGAAAAAATCTGTAAAAAATACAAACATAGGCGAATTCTATCAAACATTTAGAGAAGAGCTAACACCTATCCTTCTCAAACTCTTCCAAAATATAGCAGAGGGAGGAACACTCCCAAACTCATTGTACAAGGCCACCATCATCTGATACCAAAACCAGACAAAGATGTCACAAAGAAAGAAAACTACAGACCAATATCACTGATGAACATAGATGTAAAAATCCTCAACAAAATACTAGCAAACAGAATCCAACAGCACATTAAAAGGATCATACACTGTGATCAAGTGGGGTTTATCCCAGGAATGCAAGGATTCTTCAATATATGCAAATCAATCAATGTGATACACCATATTAACAATTTGAAGGAGAAAAACCATATGATCATCTCAATAGATGCAGAGAAAGCTTTCAACAAAATTCAACACCCATTTATGATAGAAACCCTCCAGAAAGTAGGCATAGAGGGAACTTTCCTCAACATAATAAAGGCCATATATGACAAACCCACAGCCCACATCATCCTCAATGGTGAAAAACTGAAACTATTTCCAGTAAGATCAGGAAGAAGATAAGGTTGCCCACTCTCACCAGTATTATTCAACATAGTTTTGGAATTTTTAGCCACAGCAATCAGAGATGAAAAAGAAATAAAAGGAATCCAAATTGGAAAAGAAGAAGTAAAGCTGCCACTGTTTGCAGATGACATGATACTATACATAGAGAATCCTAAAGATGCTACCAGAAAACTACTAGAGCTAATCAATGAACTTGGTAAAGTAGCAGGATACAAAATTAATGCACAGAAATCTCTTTCATTCCTATACACTAATGATGAAAAATCTGAAAGAGAAATTAAGGAAACACTCCCATTTACCATTGCAACAAAAAGAATAAAATATCTAGGAATAAACCTACTAAGGAGACAAAAGACCTGTATGCAGAAAATTTTAAGACACTGATGAAAGAAATTAAAGATGATAGAAATAGATGGAGAGATATACCATGTTCTTCAATTGGAAGAATCAACATTGTGAAAATGACTCTACTACCCAAAGCAATCTACAGATTCAATGCAATCCCTATCAAACTACCACCGGCATTTTTCACAGAACTAGAACAAAAAATTTCATAATTTGTATGGAAACACAAAAGACCCCGAGTAGCCAAAGCAATCTTGAGAAAGAAAAACGGAGCTGGAGGAATCAGGCTCCCTGACTTCAGACTATACTACAAAGCTTCAGTAATCAAGACAGTATGGTACTGGCACAAAAACAGAAATATAGATCAATGGAACAGGATAGAAAGCCCAGAGATAAACCCATGCACATATGGTCACCTTATCTTTGATAAAGGAGGCAAGAATATACAATGGAGAAAAGACAGCCTCTTTAATAAGTGGTGCTAGGAAAAGTGGACAGCTAAATGTAAAAGAATGAAATTAGAACACTCCCTAACACCATACACAAAAATAAACTCAAAGTGGATTAAATACCTAAATGTAAGGCCAGACACCATCAAACTCTTAGAGGAAAACATAGGAAGAACACTCTATGACATAAATCACAGCAAGATCCTTTTTGGCCCACCTCCTAGAGAAATGGAAATAAAAACAAAAATAAACAAATGGGACCTAATGAAACTTAAAAGCTTTTGCACATCACAGGAAACCATAACCAAGACAAAAAGACAACCCTCAGAATGGGCGAAAATATTTGCCAACGAAGCGACTGACAAAGGATTAATCTCCAAAACATACAAGCAACTCATGTAGCTCAATATCAAAAAAATAAACAACCCAATCCAAAAATGGGCAGTAGACCTAAATAGACATTTCTCCAAAGAAGATATACAGATTGCCAACAAACACTTGAAAGAATGCTCAACATCATTAATCATTAGAGAAATGCAAATCAAAACTACAATGAGATATCACCTCACACCGGTCAGAATGGCCATCATCAAAAAATCTACAAACAATAAATGCTGGAGAGGGTGTGGAGAAAAGGGAACCCTCTTGCACTGTTGGTGGGAATGTAAATTGATACAGCCACTATGGAGAACAGTATGGAGGTTCCTTAAAAAACTAAAACTAGAATTACCATATGACCCAGCAATCCCACGACTGGGCATATACCCTGAGAAAACCATAATTGAAAAAGAGTCATGTACCAAAATGTTCATTGCAGCTCTATTTACAATAGCCAGGACATGGAAGCAACTGAAGTGTCCATCAACAGATGAATGAATAAAGAAGATGTGGCACATACATACAATGTAATATTACTCAGCCATAAAAAGGAACGAAACTGAGTCATTTGTAGTGAGGTGGATGGACTTAGAGTCTGTCATACAGAGTGAAGTAAGTCAGAAAGAGAAAAACAAATAACCGTATGCTAACACATATATATGGAATCTAAAAAAAAAAGAAAAATGGTCATGAAGAACCTAGGGTCAAGACGGGAATAAAGACACAGACCTACTAGAGAATGGACTTGAGGATATGGGGAGGGGGAAGGGTAAGCTGGGACAAAGTGAGAGAGTGGCATGGACATATATACACTACCAAACATAAAATAGCTAGCTAGTGGGAAGCAGCCGCATAGCACAGGGAGATCAGCTCGGTGCTTTGTGACCACCTAGAGGGGTGGGATAGGGAGGGGGGGAGAGAGGGAGATGCAAGAGAGAAGAGATATGGGGACATACGTATATGTATAACTGATACACTTTGTCATAAAGCAGAAACTAACACACCAGTGTGAAGCAATTATACTCCAAGAAAGATGTTAAAAAAAAAAAAATCCAAAAGGCTCTGAAAACACAAAAATTTTTTTTTTCTAAACTTGGCATTAAAATTTATTTATGGCAAAACCTGACATGAACTGGCATGACATTATTTCTGGTCTATATTTATCCAGCCTTGTGTGACTATTCATGCTTTTCACTGCAAAATTACTATTTTTAAAAAAATGACAGGGTGTAGACATTCCTGGAGATATTTCAGTTAAAATGTATGAACTGCAGAATATTTCTAATATCGAAAAATTTCTAAATTTAAAACACTTCTGGCCCCCAGGGTAGTAGATAAGTGATTACGATTCTGCAACATAAAATTGTCTTAAATTCTTACTAATCCAGCAGGATGATCCTTGAAGTTCTAGACACAGTCTTTTATGTGAATCACTACAATGGTACCTTTAGTTCAGTCCAAATGAATAATTTTAGTCTACTTGAAATATGTACATAAATAAATCCATGTGCACTTCCTACATTTCCCTTTATGCCGGACATAAACAATTTTAAAACATTTAATGCCACATCCCTTCAAGAAGTCTAACTTCAAAACAAAAGCTACAAATACAATGATTATCTTCCCCTCTACACCTGGATTGTAAGTTCTTCAGTGTGCCTTGACAAGGGCTTATTCAAATGTAATACTACTCAGTCATAATTGACTATTTATAATTTACAAATAAAAGGGGAATTGTTGAAGGAGACATATCAAATGATTCCTGAAGAGCAAACTAGAAGGTTTGGGGTCATTACTGACGCTTATAAAGTGCATGAGTTTACGTGAATGTCTTTGTTCAGGCGGGAAAAAACAATCCTCATTCTCAGCTCAGGCAGCTGCTCAGACACCCTCAGACCCTGTTCCTCCCCTTCTCCTCCTCAGCCCGGGGTGAACTGGCATCTCTGGCTTCTCAATCAGAACACAACATCCCTCCACTTGCAGCCACAGGGCGAGAACCTGTCCAAGAATGAAGCCAGTGCTCAGAAGGGAACAGGGACAAGAGATGGAGACGCAGAGCCCATGACCGCATTCGTGTCCTGGATTTAGCTATGCCTGTGGCCCAGTTAATTACTTTATTTACGTCCACCTCAAGAAATAACCATGCTTCTGGGGATTTTTCCCCCCAGTGTTTACTCATTCAGAAACAAGTGTGATATTTTCTCCTTGCTCAGCCCTCAACTAGAAGCTGAGGATACAAAGGTAAACAAAATCCCTGCAAGAGTCCATAAGCCTGAAGGATAATGAGACACATCAACAAATATTTAAACAAAATTAAAACATGGTAAATACCTTCCAGACACCTGAACACTCATCTGGGCAGGGGCGAGAGAACAATGGGCAGCTTATGGGAGAACAGGAAGGCTCAGCTTTGATGGGATCGTTCACGTGGGTTTTAAACGGTCAGAGTTTGCCAGGTGGAGATGGTAGAGAAGAGAGCTCGGGAGCAAAGGTGTGTGAGAACTTGTGCTGGGGGATCAGACTCGCTGGAGCCTGGGACGCCTGGGCAGGGGAATGATGGGAAATCTGTAATTTTCTGTGCACATAAACATTGGCCACACCCCATCAAACTCATGCTAGTGCTTTGAGAACCTGAAATGTGCTGCTTATGTGACTCTTCACTGTCATTCTTCAACAACAGAAAGGTGTGACAGCCAAGAATAGGGACCACGACTATTTCCTTGTCACCAACTTTGAACGATCACTTTTTCGAAACAGGTGTTTGATTTTAACTTAGCAGTGCATGTAAACTTCCAAGACAAATTTCCACATTATCTTTCAGACTGGAAAACAGGGATTTTCTTTTTCCTTTATTATCTTGGAGAAAGCTTTCACCCCAATGGTTGTGCGCTAGATAATACATCACTGCAGAATTCTGAGAGCAAATGCTTTGACTATGGTTGTTACTACGTCTCAGCTTGTGCATAATCATCTTGCTCTTAACATTCCTTAAAGGTCCTTGACTCCAATCTTTCTGGAACTTAAGGACAGCTTTCAAAGTTGTATTTATTCCATAGCGTATTGTGAGCTGAGAGGCACCTAATGGCCAGAGAACACAGCTTTTCCTGACATCTAACTAATTCTCAGGAATTACTAGCCATTTCAGGAGAATCTGGTTAATTACTTACAGACACTACAGCAGTTAGTCTTCTTTACCAAGGTCTGACGTTCAGTTGACTAGTTAGTTGCTCCAGCATGGTCCTAACTTGCCCTGGATTTCCATCACCATTCCAATAATGCCTAATAATGTTAGCTTCCCTCTAACCACAGTACAACAGCAGCTACTTGTGTGATGTCATCTGCTCAGTGTAAAAGTTGAGCATATCTGTTCTTTCAATTTTGTAGCCTAGCCAGACAACAAAAGACAATATTCATTATTCTAACTGTGCTTTATTTCCTTTAGAAGCTAAAGGTTTCATAAGGTCTCATAATGTGTCAGCTTGAAGGAACATAATGGCATCACAGCATCTGCTAGTTTCATGTTTAAGCAAAGCTTTCCCGCTTCTGTTCTCTGATAAATAAAATGAGATGTTAAAATATTTTGTTCTTAACAGAATGTTTCCTTTGTAATTTTGATTACTTGAGTCAACCTTCCAGAGAGGATACATAAACAAGTATCTGTTAGCTGATAATAATCTGCAAGAAACTGAGGAGATGGGTCATAATTTTGAAAATTTACAATGACTCACCATCCCTAGATGAACTGTGTTCCTACCATTTTCTAGGCAATCTCTAGAAGTTGGCAGTTATTTCATGTTTGCTTCTAAATGTGCAAAAAACTTACTCCAATCAACAATGGTAAATAATGTAAAGGAACTAGTTAATCATATTTTCCTGGTTCTTTATCCTCCAGATTAAGCACAGGGGCCTGAGCAAGGCTTCTGAAGCCTTTCCAGCACTCACCTGTCTCACCACCTTTTCCTCCACATCGCTTTCCCGGTCCTGCCAGAAGGACCTTTTCTTGTCACCCAGAAGGCTGCACTCTCTCTCGTTCTGGTTCCTTGCACAAGATGTCCTGCTACCTGGACTGTCTTCCTTCTCCCACTCATTTCAAACCCCCAAGTGTCCTTCATGCCTCAGCTTACTTGTCACCAGCTCCTGAAGCCTTCCTGATTTCCCAGGGCTGGGTGAGAGCTATTTCCACGTTATCTTCTGTTTCTATCCTGCTCTGTGTTTAGTGCCTTCGGAGCCCTTACCTGTGGCACTGAGAGCACCTGCTTGTCTAGTGGACTCATCACAGGGCAAATGAATTGAGGGCATTTCATGCTGGTGCCTGGCACAGGGCCTGGTACACTGTAGGTGTCAGAGTGGTCGAAAGAATGAGCTCTCCCAGCGTATTTGAAGAGCAAAAAAGAAGGGTACAGAAGAACTCTCTCGGGCCTGGGGACATGCTCTGCGGAAAGTGATGGACAAGAAATTCTGAATCACAGCCTTCTGTATTCCTGGGAATTGTGTTCGTTCCTCTATCTTTGCTGGCCTGTGCCTTCCTCTGAGCTTTTATTGCTGCTGTGGTTCCTGCTGTTGAATCTACTGTGCTGCTTGTTAGGAAAACTGCCCCCAATCCCTGGATCCAGTGGTGGCAGAATGATGCTGTCACTTTTCTCTCGTAGCCAGAGGCTGAGAAATGCAGCCACTGCAACTTCAAAGTGTCCGGTCTAGACATGGAAAGTGCAAGAGAAACATACTTTTATGTAGCAATAATTCACAGAATGATAACATAACTTGCTTTTGGCTACAAGCAAAGAGAGATATGGAACAATAAAAAAAAAGCTTAGCTTTAAAACATTTTAAATGACTTTAGACTTGGAATCTAAACTTTTTTCCCCTCGAAAGCCCTTGTTTCCTTGGCAAGTAGGATTTAAAGCTTCTTTTTATTCCTGTTTTCTTTATTGCAGGCAGCACAAGCAACCATAAACACTCCACTCAAGACAAAACTGGGCAAAGGCAAGTCCTTTATATACTTTAATAGTTTCCTGCATTCTCTGCATTTATTTTATTTCCTCATTATAAAAGGAAAAAAATAAAGTACAATTCGTAAGTTTACCTATGAACTATATACATACAGGAAAACTAAGATGAATAGAATTCGGAAATAAATGTTACAGAGTGTTTTTTTTTTTTTATTAAGACAAATTTTTAGAAGAGTTTTAGGTTAACAGCAAAATTGAAGGGAAGGTACAGGGATTTATCCTATACTCCCAACCCCGTACATGCACAGCCTCCCTATTATCAACGTCCCCCAAGAGAGTAGTACATTTTTCACAGTGATGAACCTATATTGACACGACATAACCACACAAAGTCCACAGTTCATATTATGGTTCACTCTTTGTGTTGCACATTCTACAGGTTTGGACAGAAGTGTAATGACATGTATCCATCATTACAGTATTTTACAGATTTTCACTACCCTAAAAATCCTCTGTGCTCCAACAATTCATCCCTCTTCCATCTCCCAAGCCCTGACAGCTACTGATTTTTTTTTTTGTTCTCCATAGTTTTGCCTTTTCCAGAATGTCATATCGTTGGAATCATACAGTATGTAGGCTTCTCAGATTGGCTTCCTTCACTTAGTTATATGCACATAAGGTTCTTCCAGGTCTTTTCATGGGTTGACAGCTCATTTCCTTTTAGCGCTGAGTAACATTCCATTGTCTGGATGAACCAGTTTATCCATTCACCTACTGAAGGACATCTCGGTTCCTTCCATGTTTTGGCACTTTTGAATAAAGCTGCTATAAACATCCATGTGCAGATTTTTGTGTGGACATAAATTTTCCAACTCCCTTAGGTAAATACCAAAGAATGTGATTGCTGGATCATATGGTAAGAGTTTTGTGAGAAACCGCCAAACTATCTTTCAAAGTGGCTGTACCATTTTCTTTTTCCACCAGCAACACATGACAGTTCCTGTTGCTCCACACCCTCTCCAGCATTTGGTGTTGTCAGTATTTGAGATTTTGATCATTCTAATAGATGTGTAGTGGTATCCCATTGTTGCTTTCATTTGTGTTTCCCTGATGACATATGATGTGGAGCATATTTTTATACGCTTATTTGCCATCTGTATGTCTCCTTTGGTGACGTGTCTGTTAAAGTCTTTGGCGCATTTTTAAATTAGGTTGTTTTCTTTTTGTTGAATTTTAAGGATTTTTGGTGTATTTTGGGTAAATCCTTTATTGGATGTGTGTTTTGCAATTATTTTCTCTCAGTCTGTGGCTTATCTTCTCATAACCTTGACATTGTAGAGCAAAAGTTTTGAATTTTAATGAGGTCCAGCTTATCAATTATTTCTTTCATGGATTGTGCCTTTGATGTTGTATCTAAAACATTGTGCCATGCCCAAGGTCATCTAGGTTTTCTCCTATGTTATCTTCTAAGAGGTCTATGGTTTTGTGCTTTACCTGTAGGTCTATGATGCATTTTGAGTTAATTTTTGTGAAGGTTGTAAGGTCTGTGCCTAGGTCCATTTTTTGCATGTAGATATCCAGTCTTTTAGCATTGTTTGTTGAAAAGACTCTCTTTGCTCCATTGTATTGTCCTTTGCTCTTTTGTCAAAGATCAATTGATTACATTTATGGGGTTTATTTGGGGGTTCTCTATTCTGTTCCACTGGTCTGTTTGTCTGTTCTTTCACAATACTACACTGTCTTGATTGCTGCGGCTTCATCATAAGTCTTGAAGTCAGGTAGTGTCTGTCCTCCAACTTTGTTCTTCTCTTTCAATATTGTATTGGTTATTCCGGGTCTTCTTCTTCTTCATCTAAACTTTAGAATCAGTTTGTTGATAACTGTAAAATAACCTGCAGGGATTTTGATTGGAATTGCGTTGCAAGTATAGATCAAGTTGGGAAGAACTTACATCCTGACAATATTGAGTCTTCCTATCCACAATCATGGAATATCTTCCCATTTACTCTTACTTCTTTGATTTCAATCATCAGGGTTTTATAGTTTTCCTCATATAGGTTTTATACACATTTTGATAGATTTATACGTGAATATTTGTTTTGAGATGCAAACGTAAGTGGTATTGTGCTTTTAATATCAAATTCCACTTGTTCATTGTTGTTATATAGGAAAGTGATGTATTTTTATTAACCTTTTATCCCACAACCTGCTATAATCACTTATTAGTTCCAGGAGTATTTGGTTTATTTTTTTCTGATTCTTTTGAATTTTCTGCATAGATGATCATGTCATCTTTGTATAAAGACAGTTTTATTTCTTCCTTCCCAATCTGTAAACCTTTATTTACTTTTCTTGCCTTGTTGTGTTAGCAAGCTCTTCCAGTATGATGCTGAAAAGCAGTAGTGAGAGGGAATTCCTTACCTTATATCTTATCTTAGCAGGAAAGCTTCTAGTTTCTCTATATCAGGTATGACACAGTATTTTCTCTATGTCAGCATAACAAATTACAAATGCAAGAAGTAAAAACCCAATCAGCCATTCTCCTTATGGAATATAGATGTGTGTAGGCATGTATGTTTTATAAATATGTATATTTTTCATTGACTGGTCAATTTAAAAGTCAAATAAATTTATACTATCTATCTTTCATAGTAAGTAAAACAATAAGGAAAAAATCAAACCTTTTAAGTCATGAGAGTACCATTAAAATAACGTATGTTAATGTTTATACGTTTATCCCAGTTGTTTTGAGAAATGCAGGATATGTTGGAGGAACAAAGATGAAGAACAGTCTCATTCCTGAGACTGCATAGTCTAGTAGGAAGGAGACGTGTAAAAATAAACATGCAAACAAACAAAATAAGGGATTGTGGGGAAACATCAGTGTGACCCTCTTTATCTCTTAAGTAGGCTTATCATTAAGGCTACTTAATTCTCAGAGAAGGCATCTGTGCATGGTTTGTGTGTGAGGGGAGTCTCCAGGGCAGTTCTAGGCCACTGCTAGGGGGGACCAGGCAGCAGATCTCCCTCTGCATCCGTGCAGGAGAGACTCCTCCTGATGATGGCTGGTAGCCCTGGGGTCAGTTATACCCTTGGGAAGAATTTTTTTTTTTAATCTAAAGAAAATTCTTAAGGAAATATAACTGGGACACAATAAAGTGTTTTAATCAGGTTTAGATGTAATTTGAGAACATAATTTAAGAATTTAAAATTTCAATTAAAAACAAACAAATGAAAGAAATGTATACTGCTCCAAGAGTGAAGGCAGAGAAAAGCTATTAATAAAATGGAAATCATGAGTGAAAAGATCAGAGCCATGAATGTGAAAATGAGTACATCAATATGCAAATCATAAACAGAGAGAAGAATTAAAGAAATAACACAAAAGATCTTCTGTGAGCTAAAACATTGACATTTGTAAGCTACTCAAACAAATCCAAACCATAGAATAAGATAAAACAACATCCTAATTCACATGAAGAAACTAGTGTACATTGATTTGAAAGGCCAATAAAGCTACCAGAAAAGTAATACAATATATTGATTTACTCATGAATGATGCAAAAATTCAAAATATATTTCCAACAAATTAATACTAGCATTGTAGTACAATATGAATACACCTTGAACATTTGTTTATTTATTTAGCAAATATTTACTGAGCATCATCTCTGTGCCGGATACCAAAGATACAATGATAAACAAAACATAGTATAAACATTCTAGGATGAGAAAAAGACCATAAACAAACAAATGAATATGTGATATATTTCCAGACAGTAAAAGGACTGCAATAAGAAACTAAGGTAGGAACGATGTATTTTGAAGTGCAAGGATGCAACAACCTTAACAAATTTGTCAATTTAATTCATACTATCCAAACTTAAAGGAGATATATGTGATTAGGTCAATGGTAAACCCAAATCACTTGATCAAAATCAGAAGCCATTCCTAAAAATCCTGTATAAAATAAGAAGAAAATTCAGCTACGCTAACATGAAAAATAATATTCAGCTACCATAAATTTAATAAAGTCATCTTTCAACAGAAAATCATTTCAACTAAATGAAAATGCTCACTAGTACTAGTATTAACCATGGTTGAAGAAGAAAAGAAAACAGAACACACATCATCAATGTTAAAAAAAATGACAAATTTATCTTTATTCTAGATGACAGGATGACATACCTAAAAAACTCAAGACTCTATTAAAAGTTACGAAAATAATTAATGATAAAATTTTGTTACTTGGATAAATACAAAGTATATAGTAAAAATTAATTGATTTTCCCTGTATTAGCAAAATTCAGTTAGAAAAGAAAATAGAAAAAAATCCCTTTCCTAATATCGACAAAAGCCATAAAATAATGGTACATTTATTCAACACGAAAGGCAAAGGATTTATTACAAGTATTTAAAATAAAGACTTGAGTAAATGAAGAGGCAGAGTCCTGAACGTAAAGGTTATTATCAATGAAAAAATAGTGCTAGAATTTATATATACTTTTGGTTCAAGTCACATTGGAATCCTAGGTGGAATTATTTTGGTGGAAGAGAAGAAGACTGGCACAAAGATTTTTTTTTTTTTTTGGTCATTTTTTGTTAAACATCTTTATTGGAGTATAATTGCTTTACAATGGTGTGTTTCACAAAGATTTTTAAAAAATCATATGAAAAATAAAGGTGTGAGAATTTACATTTTTGTATAATGAGAGTGAGGGTAACACCTAGGAGGTGTTACAACTTATTAAGCTATATAATATAATAATATAATATAATAGCCAAAGAAACGTAGTATTTGCATAGAAATACATAAATAGGCCAATGGAACAGAATAGAGAACCTAGAAATATCTGTAAATATATATGCCACTTATACGACAAAGCTGGCATTTCCATTCAGTGGGACAAAGATGGGTTATTTGACAAATGGTGTGGGTATAACTGAATAGCTAATACTTGGAGTGAATAAATGGTCAGCCATTATTAAAGAAAAGAATTCCAGATGGATTAAATATCTAAATATGAAAACAAACAACAAAAAGTTTAATACATATTAAATGGAAAAAATTGTTGGAAATTCATATAAGTTGCAATGTGAGCCGTGGGGAGAGCTTCTTTGGAAAAATATAAATGAAGTCTCCTGTATAAAGAAAATGCTCTGAATTTCAAAACTTTCTGCAATGCAAAAAGACTAAAATGTTTATACAACACATACTAGACAAAGGGTTAATATACCTACTCTTAAAAAATATTTCTGCCAATTACATTAGAAAATAGCAAACAGTCCAATTCAGTACCAAATAGAATATGAGATGGCAAATCCAGGAAGAGAAAATGCAAAAAGAATAATAACATGAAAAGATGCTTACCTTTACTGGTGGTCAGAAAAATGCTAATTAAGAACAACAAGGACATGCCATTTTCACACTTGACTTTAACACACACTCACTAGCACTAGCATTCAATGCTAGTGAGTGTGTGTTAAATGAGAACATTGTGTGAGAGGGTGGGAAATGCCTCAACTTCTCTGGAAAATCATCATAGCAGTTTGGATGAAAATTTTAAATGTACATATTGTTTTATCCAGTTATTCTGATTCACAAAAATAATAGTACCGATATATAAAAATTTACTCATCGGGATTTTACTTCAGTATAGTGTGTTGGACAGAAAAAAAGAACCCATCAAGAGCAGATTTGTTCAATATTTATGTTATGGAATATTATGAAGCTATTAAAATGAATGTTTGATCTATATACATGTATTGATCTTAAAAGTTTTATAGGAACTGCTATTATGTGAAAAAAGTTATGGAGAAATAAATACAGTATCATTACCATTTCAAGAAAGAGAATTAAAACACCCATACAAATATGCCTGCTTTTTAAAATGAGCACAGAAAAATGTATAGAAGAATACACAGGAAAAAAAGTTCACATTAATCATCTTGGGGGAATGAAACTGGGAGAACAGAGAAAACAATTTATTTTCTTTACATGTTTCTTGTTGTTTAAATTGTTACAAAGGGCATGCACTCTTTGAAAATGAAGTACTCAAAATAAAGACAAGTGACATTGATAACAGCAACAAAGCAAAGACAAACTGATGGGCACTAGACCAGAGGATGAATTTTGGAGATTGTTGAAGGGTAGAAAATCAGGGGGAACACAGCAGAAGACCAAGCTGGCTGGGGAGCCAGAGGTTAGATCAGAAAGGGCGTTGCGCCCTCAGGGGGATAGATGGCTTCATCCTGAAGGGAATGGGCAGCCTGTGAATGATTTTAAGCAGGCAGGTGATATGATCAGGTTAGAAATAATGCATACACTGCCTAGTTAGAGAATACACACAAAAGAACACTTCCTAACCCTCCCTTCGGAGCTAGAGGTCTCCTGCTCAGCTGGGATATTCAGTAAAAGACTTCCCTGAGTGTATGGGAAACACCAACCCCAATCTGGTTACCTGATCTTTAGTATATGACTCAAACTAAAGGTTCCCATGCGCTTTATCAAGCCACTGGTGTGTACTTTACTTTAGACCACATTTATTATCTTTTTGGCTGATAAGCCAAAATGTGGTTGATTGATCAAAAATAATATTATAATTTCTAACAGTGCTCCAAACTTACTGAATTTTATTTGTCCTTAACTACTTTTCTCTGATTTATAGCTCCTCTTAATAATCAAATTTATATGTACTTGGTGTAAGTATTATTTGGTTAATTATATGAAGGATAGCAGATTCTTAGAGAGTAAATCTTTCAATTTGTTATAAATTTAAAAAGTTACATTAACATATATTACTATTTATGTACTTTTATGTTTACACAGTTAACAATACTATTCAGCATTAGATAGTATGTGTGAAGGGCAAATTATAAGTATATAAAACAACCACCATCCAGAATGTCTTTTGCTTGGGATTTCATATATCAAGCATTAGCCTAGAGGAGATGTTTATGGTTAGGTTATAAAATTTTCTGGGAAAAAAGTTGTTTATAATGAACATGGAGAAAGCACCTAAATCATCATACTTCAAAAGGAAGTCACACTGAAAACAACCCAACCACAAAATGTGCCCCTGGTATTGTACTCAGATCAGCAGGTAGCTCACAACTGAAATGACCCATAAATCTTTACAACCTAGTCTACTTCTGTATATATAAAAGAGTAGGCTTCAATTTAAGTTCATGAATGACACCAAGTGCATACAATGAAATACCTACTAAACTGAGATCTAGGTGACCAACATGTATAACACAGTATTCTATTTCATAGACATATCCCATTCTCTCTGTTGGTGCATTAAATTAGATGAAGTTCTTCTCCTTATATACAGAGATCTATGTACTCATTAATTATAGTGACTTCTGCAAAAAAACTATTTCTATACTGCAGTAGAAGCCTAGAAAAACATTAATTTTATGTTACTCAGGGGTTATATACTACAATCTTCTACTTAGAACAGGAGGTATAAAAACCAGGCATCTGGGTTCTCTTGCTAACTTTTCTGGACTGCTAGAGGCTTTATCTAAGCCATTCGACCTAACCAGCTATAATTTACCACTATAATATATCATTTAGTATCAGCCAGCTAGTTGGCATACCTCAAGGCATTGTAGTAGAAGACTGATGGGTGTTATTTCCATTATACTTTTCAAATCAGTTGGGTCAATCAGTCTATTCAGAACACATTGAGTTATGTCAGGCACCTACTGTTTTGTTGCTGCTGTGGGCTCTTCTTCCTTACCCCACTTGTGTAAATCTAGATTCTTTTCAGAAAGCTGGCAATTACTTAGGCTTATACTGAGACACCATTCCCAAACCAAAAAATATATGTAAGTAACCTTAAGATGGACAGTTCTGTCAATATTTTTTGGCTGCAAACATTTATTTTTTCATCACAAACACCTGGTGCTCAGTGAATACATCATTACCTGGCTGGTTATAAATAAGCCCATCTGTGCAAAAATGGCCAAGTGCCAGCTCAGAGTTGGCCAGATCTGTGTCTTCAAACATGGGTGCCAGGCAATGATGAGCTTTGATGACCTTCATAACCCTATGAAAGCAAGAGAGCTGCTTTCATAAAAAATAAAAAATGTTTTATATGAGACAATAATGTGGAGATACAGAAAACACATATTATGAAATAAAATATAAAAAACTACATTTATATGGTAATTATAAAGCACTTTTAATATATTATTTCATCTTGTCTTTTCTTTATGAGGCTTTTGGAAAGTATGAGTTTTACCAGTTGAGATTTAGCGGGGAAGTAATACCAATAACACTTTTGGATAATCTATGGATATAAAAATTATAAGTTGACTATTTTTAGCCTATTATCAGCTTCAACTCCGTGTGCCCACATATTAGATGTACTGTCAGAAGTCTTCATTTGTGCTAGAATGGCTGCTAGGAGATTCTTCATTTATGTGTAAATCATAATTGACATGAACTCATGTTTGCTAGATACATAATAACTACTCTTTATAAAACTGAGAATGAAATATTAGCTGTATGTATGAAATTCCATATATGTTTGAATATCAATAAACATTTGTGTGTTTTGCCAAATTTATATGTTTGTTTGTCTGACAAAGATAAATCACACTATATCAGTGTAATCTCAAGCAAGCAGTGAATGTGTTGCCAGGGCTTGGTACCAGTTATGCTGGTTACAGCTTTCTACTCTGGTACCAGGTTTCATTAGCTATAGTTTGCCCACTATGCTGAGATTGCAGTACTTAAAAAACAACAGCAACATTTACTCATGCATTAAATGAGAGAAAGTTTAGATGAATTTTCTGGACTCCAGTAAAGTTTCAAGAGAATAAAAGAGAGTGAATGAGAAATCCAATCATTTTATAAATATTTGCAGTGTAAATGTGTCAAAGGGTCAATTTCTAGTATATTTCCTCCCCCTAAAATGCCTCAATATAAGTGGGATCTTCAGGGAAATCATATTGTGGAAATAAGTGATTTATGGTGTTAGTTTATGTTTCCAAGAAAGAGTAGACTGAATTGAATATGTGTGTTTGGTAATTTTTTTCTACAGTACCATAATCATTCTTTGTTCCTTTGATAATAAAAACCATTCTATTTTATTTTGTGCTCTTAGCATACAAAAGTGTTTGCTGGAAATATATGTAGATGCTCAATAGACTAAGGGAGGGTGAATGAAGAGAGATTCCCAGCACCTCCAACACAAAGTTTTACATAGCTGACACCCATCACAAAGATTTTGCTATACGGCCCTCCTCATCCCTTTAAGGATCATTGCCATAGTGAGCTATCATGACTCAGAAGTAACAATAAAAGAAAAATTATCAGCAACTGCCTACAGAAGAAACATGTCTGCATGGATGTAAAATTGACAAGTAACCCAAAGGGGATGCCTCTGCAATTGATTTCAGGGTGCTGATGCCACTTGTGCCCATCTGTACACTGAAATGTACTGGCCAGTGATATCAAGAAAAGTGATAGTCAGTGATGTCAAGAAGAATGACTGTCCCGGCCATGTACCAGCTCCACAACTCCTGAAAAATGTAAGGTGACTTGTAGTGAACATTAACCCAAAGCAAGAGCACACAGCAGCAAATCCTCATCTCTGCGTGGGTGAGCATTTCATCACAAGTCTGTTCATGCATTGACATTCACTTTGCATCTTCCCTGTGTCAGGCAATGTGCTGGATCCTGTGGGTCACATTTCATGTGATTATTTATATGGTTTGACTTAAGTCTATCATCTTAACTTTTTGCTTTCTATTTTTCCCATCTATTCTTTGTTCTTTTTTCCTGTTTTTATGCCTTTTTTTGTGTTAGTTATTTTTGTGTCTCTATTTTATGTTCTTTATTGGCTTATCAGGTATAGCTCTTTGTTATTAATAGTTTAGTCATTGCTTAAGGATTATAGTACACTATGTTCTTATGTACTATTATTATACTATTATTTGTATATATTATATATAAATTATATATAACTATATGCAAATATATATTTATATTTTTTTATAGTATTCATTTTTAACTCATCAAAGTCTATTTTAGAGTGATGTTATGCCACTTTTCACAAAATGTAAGAACTTTCAAGAGTATTCTTCCTTTTTTTTCTACACCCAGCTTTGTGCTATTGTCATACATTTTTATACATGTATTGTAAGCCCTGTAATACATTCTTGTATTTTATTTGAAGAGTTGATTATTTAAAAATGTTTAAGAAATGCAAAGTATTATATATTTAATCATGTAGTTACCATCCCGGTGCACTTTATTCCCATGTTTCCACCCAACATAATTTTCCTTCTGCCTCAAGGGCTTCCTTTAATATTTATTATATTTATCTGCTAGTGATAAACACAGCTTTTATGTCTGAAAAAGTCCCTTTCACTGTCATTTTAAAAATCCACTTTTGCTGGGTATAGAAATCTAGGTTGAAGGATTTTGTTCCTTCAGTACTTAAAGCTGCTGCTCAACTGTCTTCTCTCCTGGTATTTTCCTATAAGAATTATGTTTTCATTCTTATTTTTGTTCTTCTGTATATAAAGTATGTTTTCTTTGTCTACTTTTAAAGCTTTTTTCCTTATCATTGGTTTTAAGCCCTTTGCTTATCATGTGTATGATGTAGTTTCTTCACGTTTATTGAAAAATTTTCAGTCTTTATTTCTTAAAATAGTTTTTTTTGTTTCTCCTCTTCTCCTTTTATTCAGGGACTCACTACACATATATTAGGCTGCTTGAAATTGTCCCACATTTCACTGATACTCTTTTCCTTTAAAAAAAATTATTTACTGAGTTTCAGTTTGGATAGTTTCCATTGTTATGTCTTTAAATTCACTAATCTTTTATTCTGTAAAGTCTAACCTGCCACTAATCCCATCCAGTGTATTTTTCACTTCAGACGTTGTGGTTTTCCTCACTAAGAGGTCAATTTAGGTCTGTTTTATATTCCATGTCTCCATTTAACTCTTTGAAAATATGGAATATAGTTAGTGATTATTTTAATGTTTCCATGCCCCACTTCTAACATCTGAGTCAGTTCTGGTTCAATTTTGAATTGTTAGTGTTTTTCATTATTATTGTCATGTATTACTGCTTCTTTGCATGACTTGTAATCTTTGATTTAATGCTAGGCATTGTTGATTTGCTATGTTGGACTTTTATATTCTAAGAATATTCTTGGAGTTTGTGTTGGAATACAGTTAGTTACCTGGTAATAGTTTGATCTATTAGGGTCTTGTTTTTAAGATTTGGTAGCTGGATCCAAAGAAGCACTTAGTTTATAACAAAATATTTCTCACTACTAAGGCAAAGTCCTTCTGAGTATTCTATACAGTGCCTCATTAAGTTTTCCAGTCTGGCTGCTAGAGAGAAGCAGTGTTCCCAGCCCTGTGTGAGAGTTGGGTTACTGTTTCTTTAATCATTTCAGATAGTTCTTAGTGTAATCTACGGATTCTTCCTCTATGCAGCTTTTTTTTTTTTTTTTTTTTTTTAAATCTCTGGACTTTGTCCTACAAACTCCAGCTTCCAGATCCTCAGATCAGTCTTTTCAACTCAAGGAATATGCTGGGCTTTGTCTGGGCTATTCCTCCCTGTGCCATAGCCTGAACACCCTCTCAAGGCAGTGAGTTGGGGCAATCATAGAAATCACCACATTTTTCTCTGTCTCTCAGAAATCACTGTCATTTGTTGCTGGTGTCTTGAACACCATTATTTCATGTATCTTGCCTAATTTTTGTTGGTTTTAATCAGGAAGTGGTAAATCTAGTCACTGATTCACCATCTTGATGGAAGTGAAAGACAGGCACTTTATTATTATAACAATTGTTAAAAATCTAGCTTGACCTGAATGTGCTAATCAACAGAAGCAACATTCTTTACATAGTTTCATTCAGTTCAGACTATTCTAGGTTAATAGATAAGTAACAAGGTTCACCTTTCCCCAGCTTCATCCTTTTCTTATGTTTTCCCCACACAAATTTTGGAAGTAGACTCATGTCAGCCTGGAAAGAGATGAATAAACAAGACTGCAAGGTATTCTCACCCTGAAGCAATTCATGTCCAAACCTGAAAAGCTTGGGGTCTAGCACACTCAACACAAAGAAATTAAGAATTTATCTGAGAGAATGCCATAAACGTTCTCTGGCTAGCAGATGATAGTTGAGAACTACTGTGTAATCATTTGCTTGAGGATAATGAGTGTTTAGAGTTGCAATAGCAATAAACAAGTTTCTTAAACTCACTGGAGGTAATGACAGCACCAAAAGTTTTCTAGAAACATCTGTTGCAAAATAGTAACTCAGGAAAGGAACTATTATTGAACTGGAGCACTTGGAATCCACATTGTAAGTCATCCATCACACTGCAGAAACTCTTCCCCTGTGATGAGCAATGATTGTTGAAAACTGGGTATCAACCAGCTTCATTTCATAAGTGCCTTCTCAGACCCAGGTTTGATTGTGAATGGAAAATAAGTTTCATGAAAATATTTTTTATGCTGAGGTCAATAGGGTAAGCAAATTTCAGGAAAAGGCTGAAGATAATGTTTTATTTAAATTGCTATTGATTATTTTGCAAAAAACTTAAAAATACACAGTTTGCTCTTAGTAGAAACATATTATTTGTGTTTAGGGATAAAAAAGAAAACTTTCTTGGGCAATAAGTTATTTTAAATGAAATAAATATTACAGTAATTGCTTTTGAAATCAAGATATTAATCTGGAAAATAACAAGGTAATACAAAACATAGAGCTAAACTTTTATATTAAGTATATTAGTACAATTAAATTAGAGAAAAATGGCAATATTTCAAACAGGTGCTTCTTCCAAGATAAGGTCTCTAACTTTGAGGGCTTTTAGTTTGGTCTACATTCAACTTTTAATTGATAAGAAAGGGAGTAAGGACAACATAGAATGCCAGGAAAGTTGAAAAAATTAGGAATTTTGTAAGAAATAGCTCTGTAAAAAGAAGGTAAAAACTGTTGACTCACGAAGCATGTTATAACATATGGTAAGACATTTTACCATATCACTAAAAATTAAGTTGACCTGTTACTTTGCTTAAACAGGAGAAAGGCTCTGGGAGATTAGGTTCAATGAAATACAAATCAGCTCTCTTGCTCTTTCTCTCTCTCTCTTGCTCTCAGCAGTAGTATTAAATTGCTAGGAAGGAAAAAAAAAGAGAGAGAGAGAGAGAGAGAGAGAGAAACTCTTTAGCTCCCACTTGCTTTCTTGCTTGAGTGTTGACAGCTGAACTTATTGTCCTGCCAAGAATGCCTCTGGCTACAGAGAAGAAAGACTGCATTCATGATAAAAGCTCCTTGGGCTCAGTTTACTTTTTCAAGTTAGCTTTAAAGCACTTGAGATACAGAACTGCAGGGTCTTTGCTAATATATGAAACCTGACCTTCTTGGGGGAAAAAAATTAACTTTAAAAACTGGTGCTAGACATAAGGGTTAGAAGATGGTAAAGAGAAAAAATGTATATTATTTCTATTACCTAAATCTGTCTGATCCTATAATATGATTTCATAACTGTAGAATTTTAAAGCCATTTATGAATTCAAAATAATATAAAATGATATCGTATATCTATTGACATTTGATGCTGTGATATTTCTAAATTTAATTAAAAATAAGAAGGCATATGAAAACATAACTATCCTGTTTGAACAAAAATAGGTAAATGTGTTTCTTTTTGAATCACTATAAAATGCATCAAAAGTTTATTTTTAAACAATTAAAATAAAATTTTATACTTATTTGTGTGGTTTTGTTTTGTTCCATTTTGTTTCCCACTTATCACTGTTCCATAATATCCAGCAGCTGATTGATAAATATTTGTTGATTAAACTGAATGAACCATTGGCAGTTATTGGGATTTTAAAAAGTAATTGAAAGGGAAATAATCTTACACAAGAAACTGATGCTTTGCCACATTCTTCCCACAGCAAGATGAGTCTTTCAACAGCATAAGCCAGATGATATTCTTTCCCTATTTAGTCTCTAATTTTACATCCCACTTGACAGACAACCCTGCATGATCTGGGCCAGCTTGGTCTCCACCCATCATCCTGGCCATACTTCTC
Source organism: Eubalaena glacialis (assembly GCF_028564815.1). NCBI lineage: Eukaryota > Metazoa > Chordata > Mammalia > Artiodactyla > Balaenidae > Eubalaena > Eubalaena glacialis. The sequence goes on along the minus strand of NC_083727.1, from coordinate 6,552,653 downwards.
ATCCTCATCACACTGGTCCTCCTCTTTCAGCTCCTCAGACACGCTCCTCTCTTTCCCTGCTTATGACGCTTTGCATTAGCTGTCTCTTTGCCTAGAGCTCTCCACCTTCTGATCTTCACATGCCTGGTTCTTTCTTACCATTTAGATGTCAACTGAAGGTCTTTGAGACTCAATCTAACATAGCTTCTCACCTCTACCCTGTTCTCTCTTGATGATGTGATCCCATACTGATCTTTATCATAGCACTTGTCGCTACCTGACATTATCTTAATTAATAGACATTTAAAAACTCCTTTCGGGCTTCCCTGGTGGCGCAGTGGTTGAGAATCTGCCTGCCAATGCAGGGAACACGGGTTCGAGCCCTGGTCTGGGAAGATCCCACATGCCGCGGAGCAACTGGGCCCGTGAGCCACAACTACTGAGCCTGCGCGTCTGGAGCCTGTGCTCCGCAACAAGAGAGGCCGCGATAGTGAGAGGCCCGCGCACTGCGATGAAGAGTGGTCCCCGCTTGCCACAACTAGAGAAAGCCCTCACACAGAAACGAAGACCCAACACAGCCAAAAATAAATAAATTAATTAATTAATTAAAAAAAAACAAAAAAAACCCAAAAAGAAACTCCTTTTGATTTGCCTTCCTTCACCCCCCCACCGCACTCTGAGAATATACAAGGCCAGTGACCTTCTCTTTTTTATCACTGTATCTTTGGAAATTAGAGCACTACCAGGCACATATATACAGCTAAATGAATGAACCAGTGAATAGTTGAATTAGTGAATGAATGAATGGATGAATGAAAAGTACACTATTTATCAGCCAAGATCCAAAAGGTGGTGGAAAATGAGCATTTTTTAAAAACAAATTTTAACTGTGCCTGAAAAGGAATGTTGCTATTATTCATTTCTCTATATTTAATGAAGGGCTGTGCCTTTAAAGAAATGCCATTGGTCTGAGAATATAGTATAGTAGTCATGTCGAAAGGAAGGAAAAAGCATCTCATGGAAATACAACTATGTCAGGTTAAAGAAAGGCCATGGGGTTCATTCTTTCATGCTAAGAATTTAAAGAAGATATTCTTCAATAATAATAATAATAGTAATAGTAATAATAATACCATTCACAAACATAGTAGCACACACATTTTAGGCAAGAAATCAAAGCTATTAAAAAAAAAAAAAAGCCCCCATCCCAGAGAATAATTGTATAGATTGACACATGTTTCTTCAGCTAGGGAAAGAAGGTGTTTTGAGTATATATTTCTAAAAATGAAAACAGATAATAAAAAAACAAATTTAATGGGTAAGAGTTTTTCAGTCTCCAAGTCTAAACTTAATAGCTACCATTTTAACTGTTGATGGCAGAATCATCAATGAAGTCTATAGCAGAGCTGAGTAAGAAATCAATCATCAATGAAGTCTATAGCACAGCTGAGTAAGAAATCAATCATCAGTGAAGTCTATAGCAGAGCTGAGTAAGAAATCAATCATCAGTGAAGTCTATAGCAGAGCTGAGTAAGAAATCAATCATCAGTGAAGTCTATAGCAGAGCTGAGTAAGAAATCAATCATCAATGAAGTTTATAGCAGAGCTGAGTAAGAACTCAATCATCAATGAAGTCTATAGCAGAGCTGAGTAAGAACTCAATCATCAATGAAGTCTATAGCAGAGCTGAGTAAGAACTCAATCATCAATGAAGTCTATAGCAGAGCTGAGTAAGAAATCAATCATCAATGGAGTCTACAGCAGAGCTGAGTTAGAAATCAATCATCAATGGAGTCTATAGCTGAGCTGAGTAAGAAATCAATCATCAATGGAGTCTATAGCAGAGCTGAGTAAGAAATCAATCATCAATGGAGTCTATAGCAGAGCTTAGTAAGAAATCAATCATCAATGGAGTCTATAGCAGAGCTGAGTAAGAACTCAATCATCAATGGAGTCTATAGCAGAGCTGAGTAAGAACTCAATCATCAATGGAGTCTATAGCAGAGCTGAGTAAGAACTCAATCATCAATGGAGTCTATAGCAGAGCTGAGTAAGAACTCAATCATCAATGGAGTCTATAGCAGAGCTGAGTAAGAACTCAATCATCAATGGAGTCTATAGCAGAGCTGAGTAAGAAATCAATCATCAATGGAGTCTATAGCAGAGCTGAGTAAGAAATCAATCATCAATGGAGTCTATAGCAGAGCTGAGTTAGAAATCAATCATCAATGGAGTCTATAGCAGAGCTGAGTAAGAACTCAATCATCAATGAAGTCTATAGCAGAGCTGAGTAAGAAATCAATCATCAATGAAGTCTATAGCAGAGCTGAGCTGAGTAAGAAATCAATCCACAAAATATTCGTGAACCATCTGCTCATCACAACAAATTTTGGCAGACAACATTATTACCTTAATGATACAATATTCGGAGGAAAAAAGTAAGGAGAATGGCTTAGCATCTCCAAAGGCAAGCAATATGGTTCCAAATCAATTTGAATTTATAGCTGTCCTGAGTCATCTATAATAACTTCATTCCATAAACACTAAATTTTGAATACCTTTAAAAAAAACCCAGAATCAATATACATTCAAAACAACCAGGTGCTCTATTTATATGTCATTCTGATATAGGTGAATGAAAGGCTTTCCTATACAACCTGAGTTTGAAAACTATAGCTGTGGATACATTTTCAGATGTCCGTAGGGGAGTATTTATAAGATACCTCATACTTAGGCAAGATACTAAAATAAAAAATGAAGCTCAACTGAAAAAATTACCAAGGGAAATGAGGTATAACTAACTTGTCTAAGACCAACAAATTGAGCTTCTTTTGGCAATTTTAAGAGAAGTAGGAAAGCAGAACTACAAAGCTTATCGTGAAAATCCTTGAAAATTCTCAAGAGATGGGAGAAGTTCAGAAACAAGAGATAGAAGGTGTGCCAGAAAAATTTTCACAATATAGTGACAAACATAAACATGTACTTGGAAACTATTTGGGCTGGATATCTGCTATTTGTCACTTCAGATCCCCTTTCCACCCTCTCCATTCTGCTCTCTGTCCCAGGAAGCTGCCCTAGATGGGCTAGTTGAGCTTTTTGTTGGTTTTGGTCAAACAGAAGAAACTGGAGAGGTGTTTATTTCTCAGGTCTCACTGTGTATAACAGCCATGACTGAGGAGTGAAAAATGTAGCAATGTGCATACTATTTAGTGTTGATTTTATTCAATTATTTACCATAAAATAGAAGTTGTAGCAGGAACTTGACCAAAGTCTTGGGATCAATAACCCCCAGATAGAAGCTGGAACAACTAAGACTATTGTGGGCAAACTCAGTTACATTAATCAGTCTTCTTTGGATTTAAAATACAATTCTGTATGGAATACATCCAATTTAAAATAAAAGAAAATAGACTTAGGAATAGAAACATAAACCTGAAGAATGTGTCACACAAGAAAAAGATACCACAGCCTTCCATGGGGATAAAGATATTGGCTTCATAATAGGAATGTTATTTACATAGCCTGACAGTACTTGAAGGGAATTGTATTAGTAAAGATAAAGGAACATGACTACTGTAGAGAAAGGCTTAACTATTTCTGAGAACCAAAAAATTTGGATACGTGTAAAATAGTTCTGTGGGTTTAGGAACAAAATAAACGCTACAAGAAGGATCATAAAGAAGACAGCGCCTAGACTCAGACCTGGAAGGCAAATGGAAATTTGGATAAAAAATTGGAAAAATGGAACTCAAAGCAACTCGCTCCCAGAAGGAAACCATCAAGGACTCATCACATTTTGCAAGCTAGGGAAACATACTTCTTTCTAGAAATTTCAGCAAAATGAAAATAAAACCACTACCATCAGCACTGCTATTCTTCAATTACTTAAGGCAAAAAGGGAGGAAAAAGAATAATATCAGTTTCCACAAGGAAGAAAAGCTGAACCTGGAATACAAGGTCAAAGGTAATTTTTAAAAAAAATATCTTTATTGGAGTATAATTGCTTTACAATGATGTGCTAGTTTCTGCTGTATAACAAAGTGAACCAGCTATATGTATACATATACCATCATATCCCTTCCCTCTTGCTTCTCCCTCCCATCCTCCCTATCCCACCCCTCTAGATGGTCACAAAGCACCGAGCTGATCTCCCCGTGCGATAGAGCTGCTTCCTACTAGCTATCTATTTTACATTTGGTAGTGTACATTCTGACCCGTGTGAGGTGATACCTTATTGTAGTTTTGATTTGCATTTCTCTAATGATTAGTGATGTTGAGCATCCTTTCATGTGTTTGCTGGCAATCTGTACATCTTTGGAGAAATGTCTATTTAGATCTTCTGCTCATTTTTGGATTGGGTTGTTCGTTTTTTTGATATTAAGCTGCATGAGCTGCTTGTATATTTTGGAGATTAATCCTTTGTCAGTCGCTTCGTTGGCAAATATTTTCGCCCATTCTGAGGGTTGTCTTTTCGTCTTGTTTATGGTTTCCTGTGATGTGCAAAAGCTTTTAAGTTTCATTAGGTCCCATTTGTTTATTTTTGTTTTTAATTCCATTTCTCTAGGAGGTGGGTCAAAAAGGATCTTGCTGTGATTTATAGCAGAGTGTTCTTCCTATGTTTTCCCCTAAGAGATTTATAGTGTTTGGCCTTACATTTAGGTCTTCAGTCCATTTTGAGTTTATTTTTCTGTATGGTGTTAGGAAGTGTTCTAATTTCATTCTTTTACATGTAGCTGTCCAGTTTTGCCAGCACCACTCATTGAAGAGGCTGTCTTTTCTCCATTGTATATTCTTGCCTCCTTTATCAAAAATAAGGTGACCATATGTGCGTGGGTTTATCTCTGAGCTCTCTATCCTGTTCCATTGACCTATATTTCTGTTTCTGTGCCAGTACCATACTGTCTTGATTACTGTAGCTTTGTAGTATAGTCTGAAGTTAGGAAGCCCGATTCTTCCAGCTCCGTTTTTCTTTCTCAAGACTGCTTTGGCTATTAGGGATCTTTTGTGTTTCCATACAAATTGTGAAATTTTTTGTTCTAGTTCTGTGTAAAATGCCATTTGGTAGTTTGATAGGGATTGCATTGAATCTGTAGATTGCTTTGGGTAGTATAGTTATTTTCACAATCTTGATTCTTCCAATCCAAGAACAAGATATATCTCTCCATCTGTTTGTATCATCTTTAATTTCTTACATCAGTGTCTTATAGTTTTCTGAATACAGGTCTTTGGTCCCCTTAGGTAGGTTTATTCCTAGATATATTATTCTTTTTGTTGCAGTGGTAAATGGGAGTGTTTCCTTAATTTCTCTTTCAGATTTTTCATCATTAGTGTATAGGAATGCAAGAGATTTCTGTGCATTAATTTTGTATCCTACTACTTTACCAAATTCATTGATTAGATCTAGTAGTTTTCTGGTAGGATCTTTAGGATTTTCTATGTGTAGCATCATGTCATCTGCAAACAGTGACAACTTTATTTCTTCTGTTCTGATTTGGATTCCTTTTATTTCTTTTCCTTCTCTGACTGCTGTGGCTAAAACTTCCAAAACTATTTTGAATAATACTGGTGAGAGTGGGCATCGTTGACTTGTTCCTGATTTTAGAGGAAATAGTTTCAGTTTTTTACCATTGAGAATGATGTTGGCTGTGGGTTTGTCATATATGGTCTTTATCATGTTGAGATAAGTTCCTTCTATGCCTACTTTTGGAGAATTTTTATCATAAATGGGTATTGAATTTTGTTGAAAGCTTTTTCTGTGTCTATTGAGATGATCATATAGTTTTATCCTTCAATTTGTTAATACGGTGTATCACATTGAATGATTTGCATATATTGAAGAATCCTTGCATTCTGGGGATAAATCCCACTTGATCATGATGTATGATCCTTCTAATGTGCTGTAGGATTCTATTTGCTAGTATTTTGTTGAGGATTTTTGCGTCTATGTTCATCAGTGATATTGGTCTGTAGTTTTCTTTTTTTGTGACATCTTTGTCTGGTTTTGGTATCAGGGTGATGGTGGCCTCATAGAATGAGTTTAGGAGTGTTCCTCTCTCTGCTATATTTTGGAAGAGTTTGAGAAGGATAGGTGTTAGCTCTTCTCTAAATGTTTGATAGAGTTCACCTATGAAGCCATCTGGTCCTGGGCTTTTGTTTGTTGGAAGATTTTTAATCACAGTTTCAATTTCAGTGCTTGTGATTGGTTTGTTTATATTTTCTATTTCTTCCTGGTTCAGTCTCGGAAGATTGTGCATTTCTAAGAATTTGTCCATTTCTTCCAGGTTGTCCATTTTTTTTGCATATAGTTGCTTGTAGTAATCCCTCATGATCCTTCGTATTTCTGCAGTGTCAGTTGTTACTTCTCCTTTTTCATTTCTAATTCTGTTGATTTAATTCTTCTCCCTTTTTTTCTTGATTAGCCTGGCTAGTGGTTTATCAATTTTTTTTATCTTCTCAAAGAACCAGCTTTTAGTTTTATTGATCTTTGCTATTGTTTCATTCATTTCTTTTCCATTTATTTCTGATCTGATCTTTATGATTTCTTTCCTCCTGCTAACTTTGGGGTTTTTTTGTTCTTCTTTCTCTAACTGCTTTAGGTGTAAGGTTAGGTTGTTTATTTGAGATGTTTCTTGTTTCTTGAGGTAGGATTGTATTTTATAAGTTTCCCTCTTAGAACTGCTTTTGCTGCATCCCATAGGTTTTGGGCTGTCGTGTTTTCATTGTCATTTGTTTCTAGGTATTTTTTGATTTCCTCAGTGATCTCTTGGTTATTTAGTAGTGTATTGTTTAGCCTCCATGTGTTTTTATTTTTTATAAATTTTTTCCTGTAATTGATATCTAGTCTCATAGTGTTGTGGTCGGAAAAGATACTTGATACAATTTCAATTTTCTTAAATTTACCAAGGCTTGATTTGTGACACAAGATATGACCTATCCTGGAAAATGTTCCATGAGCACTTGAGAAGAAAGTGTATACTGTTGTTTTGGATGGAATGTCCTATAAATATCAATTAAATCCATCAGGTTTAATGTATCATTTAAAGCTTGTGTTTCCTTATTTATTTTCACTTTGGATGATCTGTCTATTGGTGAAAGTGGGGTGTTAAAGTCCCTCACTATGGTTGTGTTACTGCCCATTTCCCCTTTTATGGCTGTTAGTATTTGCCTTATGTACTGAGGTGCTCCTATGTTGGGTGCATAAATATTTACAATTGTTATATCTTCTTCTTGGATGGATCCCTTGATCATTATGCAGTGTCCTTCTTTGTCTCTTGTAATAGTCTTTGTTGTAAAGTCTATTTTGTCTGATATGAGAATTGCTACTCCAGCTTTCTTTTGATTTCCATTTGCATGGAATATCTTTTTCCATCCCCTCACTTTCAGTCTGTATGTGTCCCTAGGTCTGAAGTGGGTCTCTTGTAGACAGCATATATACGGGTCTTGTTTTTGTATCCATTCAGCCAGTCTATGTCTTGGTTAGAACATTTAATCCATTTACAGTTAAGGTAGTTATCGATATGTATGTTCCTATTACCATTTTCTTAATTGTTCTGGGTTTGTTATTGTAGGTCTTTTCCTTCTCTTGTGTTTCCTGCCTAGAGAAGTTCCTTTAGCATTTGTTGTAAAGCTGGTTTGGTGGTGCTGAATCTCTTAGCTTTTGCTTGTCTGCAAAGGTTTTAATTTCTCTGTCGAATCTGAATGAGATCCTTGCTGGGTAGAGTAATCTTGGTTGTAGGTTTTTCCCTTTCATCACTTTAAATATGTCCTGCCACTCCCTTCTGGCTTGCAGAGTTTCTGCTGAAGTATCAGCTGTTAACCTTATGGGGATTCCTTTGTATGTTATTTGTCCTTTTTCCTTTGCTGCTTTTAATTTTTTTCTTTGTATTTAATTTTTGATAGTTTGATTAATATGTGTCTTGGTGTGTTTCTCCTTGATTTATCCTGTATGGGACTCTCTGCACTTCCTGGACTTGATTGGCTATTTCCTTTCCCATATTAGGGAAGTTTTCAACTCTAATCTCTTCAAATATGTTTTTAGACCCTTTCTTTTTCTCTTCTTCTTTTGGGACCCCTATAATTCGAATGTTGGTGCATTTAATGTTGTCCCAGAGGTCTCTAAGAGTGTCCTAAATTCTTTTCATTCTTTTTTATTTCTTTTGCTCTGTGGTAGTTATTCCAGTATTTTATCTTCCAGGTCACTTATCCATTCTTCTGCCTCCTTTATTCTGCTATTGATTCCTTCTAGAGAATTTTTAATCTCATTTAATGTGTTGTTCATCACTGTTTGTTTGTTCTTTAGTTCTTCTAGGTCCTTGTTAAATGTTTCTTGTATTTTCGTCATTATGTTTCCAAGATTTTGGATCAACTTTACTATCATTATTCTGAATTCTTTTTCAGGTAGACTGCTTATTTCCTCATCATTTGTTTGGTCTGGTGGGTTTTTACCTTGCTCCTTCATCTGCTGTGTGTTTCTCTGTCTTCTCATTTTGCTTAACTTACTGTGTTTGGGGTCTCCTTTTTGCAGGCTGCAGGTTCGTAGTTCCTGTTGTTTTTGGTGTCTGCCCCCAGTGGGTAAGGTTGGTTCAGTGGCTTGTGTAGCCTTCCAGGTGGAGGGGAATGGTGCCTGTGTTCTGGTGCGTGGGGCTGGATCTTTTCTTTCTGGTGGGCAGGGCTGCATCCGGTGGTGTGTTTTGGGGTGTCTGTGAACTTAGTATGATTTTAGGCAGCCTCTCTGCTAATGGATGGGGTTGTGTTCCTGTCTTGCTAGTTGTTTGGCATGGGGCATCCAGCACTGGAGGTTGCTGGCCGTTGGGTGGAGCTGGGTCTTAGTGTTGAGATGGAGATCTCTGGGAGAGCTCTCGCCAATTGATATTACGTGGGGCCAGGATGCCTCTGGGGGTCCAATGTCCTCAACTGGGCTCTCTCACCTCAGAGGTTCAGTCCTTACATCAGGCCAGAACACCAAGACCCTGTCAGCCACACAGCTCAGAAAAAAGGGAGTAAAAAAGAACTAAAAACCCAATAAATTAATAAAATAAAATAATTAAAATTAAAAAAAATATTAAAATAAAAAAATTAAAAAGTAATTTAAAAAAAAAGGAGAGAGCAAGCAAACCAATAAACAAATCTACCAATGATGACAAGGGCTAACAACTATACTAAGATAAACATAAAAATCAGAAACAAGTCAGTCGCAGACAGCAAACCGCAAGTCTACAGTTGCTCCCAAAGTCCACCGCCTCAATTTTGGGAACATTTGTTGTCTATTCAGGTATTCCACAAATGCAGCATTCATCAAGTTGATTGTGGGGATTTAATCTGCTGCTTCTGAGGCTGCTGGGAGAGATTTCCCTTTCCCTTCTTTGTTCGTACAGCTCCCAGGGTTCAGCTTTGGATTTGGCCCCGCCTCTGCATGTAGGTTGCCCTCAGGCTGCTGTTCCTGCTCAGACAGGACGAGATTAAAGCAGCAGCTGATGAGGGGGCTCTGGCTCATTCAGGCTGGGCGGAGGGGTACAGTAGTCATAATTGGAATGCAGGGCAAGCCTGTGGTGGCAGAGGCCAGCGTGACCTTGCAACAGCCTGAGGCACACCATGTGTTCTCCCGGGGAAGTTGTCCCTGGATCATGGTACCCCAGCAGTGTTGGGCTGCACAGGCTCCCGGGGTGCCGGGGGGGGGGGGCGTGTGGATAGTGACTTGTGCTTGCACACAAGATTCTTGGTGGCTGCAGCAGCAGAGTTAACGTTTCATGCCCGTCGTCTCTGGGTTCCGCGCTGATAGCCATGGCTCACGCCCGTCTCTTGAGCTCGTTTAGGCCGTGCTCTGAATCCCCTCTCCTTGTGCACCCTGAAATAATGGTCTCTTGCCTCTTCGGCAGGTCCTGACTTTTTCCCGGACTCCCTCCCGGCTAGCTGTGGCGCACTAGCCCCCTTCAGGCTGTCTTCATGCAGCCAACCCCAGTCCTCCCCCTGGGGTCTGACCTCCGAAGCGGGAACCTCAGCTCCCAGCCGCCACCCACCCCAGCAGGTGAGCAGACAAGCCTCTCAAGCTGGTGAGTGCTGGTTGGCACCAATCCTCTGGGCAGGAATCTCTCTGCTTTGCCCTCTGCACCCCTGTTGCTGCGCTCTCCTCCATGGCTGCGAAGCTTTCCCCTTGCCCAGCCCCCATCTCTGCCAGTGAAGGGTCTTCCTAGTGTGTGGAAACGTTTCCTCCTTCACAGCTGCCTCCCAGAGGTTCAGGTCCCGTCCCTATTATTTTGCCTCTGTTTTTTCTTTTGCCCTACTCAGGTATGTGGGGAGTTTCTTGCCTTTTGGGAAGTCTGAGGTCTTCTGCCAGCATTCAGTAGGTGTTCTGTAGGAGTTGTTCCACATGTAGGTGTATTTCTGATATATTTGTGGGGAGGAAGGTGATCTCCACGCCTTATTCCTCCATCATCTTGAAGGTCTCTCCAAAGGTGTTTTTTTTCAACCTTTGTGATACATACGGAAGATAAAATTGCTCTTCACAGGCACAGCAGGGTGTGTGAATTGAAATAAAAGTTTTCTGGTTTATGACAAGGCATATTTATAAAATGTTATTTGTAAATTTAATTCTTACATGCTAATTTCCCATAGGGTTGGAGTTACTATTTACTGAAACAAACAAACAAATGAAAATCTTTTGGACAAAGTAAAGGAACGTTTTTGAGGCACAAATTAGTTTCTCCCCCGTGAGACTGCCATAGTTATTACTTCCCTGGCCTGCTGTCAGCACGGGCAGACCCTCCCAGAATCGGATCCTTGGCTATTAGAATAAAACTCTGATTTGTAAAGATACTGAAACTTTTGAGACTAAAACTAGGTTTAAAGATTGGCTTGGCATTTTAATGATCCATTTTACTTTGTTTACTGTTCTGTGAATAATTGACAGGTGGCTAGAATAACCATCCCTACTCTTACAGCTAAAATCTTGATAGCTTTGTTTGCTCAGTGGTACGTATTTTAAAACTACATTTAAAAGGGTTGCTTTGGGTTAATAACCTCTCTTTAGATTAAATCTATATCTTAAAGCATGAAATTTTGCCATTTCCAGCAACATGGATGGATTTGGAAGGCATTATGCTAAGTGAAATAAGTCAAAACAGAGAAAGACAAATACTGTATGATATTACTTATATGTGGAATTAAAAAATAAAACAAACAAATGTATATAGCAAAATAGAAATAGACTTACAGATATAGAAAACAAACTGGTAGTTACCAGTGGGGAGAGAGAAGGAAGCAGGGGCAAGATAGGGGTAAGGGATTAAGAGATACAAACTATTCTATATAAAATAGATAAGCAACACAGACCTACTGTATAGCACAGGATATTATGGCCATTAGCTTGTAATAACTTTTAATGGAGTATAATCAGTAACAATACTGAATCACTCTGCTGTATACCTGAAATGAATATAATATCGTAAATCAACTATACTTCAATAAGAAACAAATCTGTATTTTAAAAATTTTAAACATTTTGTGTACTCTAACCATAAGAAGTAACTAAAGGTGTACAAAGCTTTTTAAAATAGCAACTATCTGATTATATTTTACTTCTACTTATCCAATTTTTTTTTTTTTTTTGACTAGCAAAACTGTACTTTAATGGAGAAATGCTTTAAAAACTTACTTTTGGAGGAAATATTGGGTTCCGTAACATCTTATGGAAAAACCCAAATGAACTTTTTGGCCAACCTGATAGGTAGGTAGGTAGATAGATAAAATGACAGATAGATAGACAGACAAATATGGATAGACTGACTTAAATTACAATACACTACACTGTTATATTATGATATTCCAAAGGCTCTAAATGTGTTGTTATATGTAGACTCTTCAACAAGTCTGTCATGTGGGTACCTTCACTTCACCATTTAATCTTACAGCGATAATATAACCATAACTCCAGCCTTAATATGATGCCAAAGCCTACATATTTTTTTTTCTTATGGAATTTTAAAATGAAAAAATAGTATATTTATTTATTTATTTATGCTGCACCGGATCTTAGTTGCGGCATGCGGACTCTTAGTTGCGGCATGTGGGTTCAAGTTTCCAGATCAGGAATCGAACCTGGGCCCCCTGCATTGGGAGTGTGGAGTCTTATCCACTGGACCACCGGGGAAGTCACTGGAATTTAAAAATTTTGAAATAACTTCAGATTTATAGAAAAGTTGCAAGAACTGTACACAGAACTGATACATTCTTCATCCAGACTCCCCAAATGTTTGTACATTACCACATTTAGTTTTTTTCTCTCTCTAGATACACGTCATATAAAATTACATACACTTTATGTACATACAATTTTTTTCTAACTCATTTGAAAGTAAATTGCAGACATTATGTTCTTCTGCCCCTAAATACTTTAGTTTGTATTTCCTGAGAATAATATAATTCTCTTATGTAAACATGATATAGTTATCAAAATCAGGAAAAATTGATATGATACTGTTATCTAATTTAACAAACTTTATTCTTATTCGTAAATTGTACAAATTACGTCGATAATGTTCTTATCTACTAAGTACTATTCTTAGAGTTTTATTGTTCTGTCCTTTTAATCTCCTCTGCTCTGGTACAGTTCTTCAACCTGTCTTTTTCTTTCATGACATTTTCATTTTCTGTTGACTACAGGCCAGCTGTTGTGTAGAATGTCCCTCAGTTTGGGTTTGTCTTATATTTCTTCATATCAGGAGACACATGCCATTGACTTGTCCCAATATGTTAACTCTGATCATTTGGTTGAGGTGGTATCTGCCAAATTTGTCCACTGTTAAGTCACTATTTTTCCTTTTATTATGAGTAAGTATTTTCTGAGGAGATAATTAAAGTTATGCAAATGGCCTGCTGTTAATTAAACATCTACTCACTGATGAAACTTGTCTGAATCAATTACTATTACGATGGTTGCCAAACTGTGATTTTCTAGACGCATCATTCGTTCTACATTTGGCATTTTACTGAGAGGAAGAACCCCTCTAACCATTCATTTACTTATACATTTATTTGGTTGAATTTATATAGACACATGGATTCCAATTTTTTACTGGGTTATAAACTGTTGATTATGAATCATTATTTATTTTGATGCTCAAATTCTCCTAGATTTAGCTGATGGATGCCCCTCAAGCTGGACCCTATGCCTTTTTTGGCATATCTCTGTGGTTATGTGCACCCTTCCTTACTTTCTGGTGCAATAAGATGTTCCAAGCTCATATTGTACTTTCCCTGAAATCAACCCTCTCCCAGAATCAACCATTTCTCCAAGGAGCCACAATGTTTTTTTAGTGGAGAAAGTGTTTAGAAACCAAGACCTGAATGGTAGGTGTGCTCATTGCTACTGGGACGCCACTGCTTCTAGATCCTCTCAGAAGACAAAACTAGGATATATGTGTGTGTTAATATCTATATCTATGACAATGCTGAGTTCATAGTGATAACTATACAGATGATCCCCAATTACAATGGTTTGATTTAGGATTATTTCACTTTACAGTGATGCTAAAGCAATAGGCATAATCTGTAATTCAAATTTTGAAATTTGATCTTTTCCTGGGTTAGCGATATGCAGTAAGATGTTCTCTTGTTATGCTGGGCAGTGGCAGCAAGTCACAGCTCCCAGTCAGCCCCTCCATCACAAGGGTAGACAACCACTATACTCAGAACTGTTCTGTACCTAGACAACCATTCTGTTTTTCACTTTCAGTACAGTATTCAATAAATTACATGAGACATTCAATACTGTACAATAAAATAGGCTTTGTGTTAGATAGTTATGCCCAACCATAGGCCAATGTTAGTGTTCTGAGCAAAGTCAGAGTAGGTTTTGTAGGTTGGGTATATTAAATGCATTTTTGACTTTCAATATTTTTAATTTATGATAGGTTTATAGGGATGCAACCCCATTACAAGTGGAGGAAGATCTGTAATTCCAATCAAGCATCGAAGAGTTTAATCTAGACTCTTTCCTTTCAACATTTGTTTTGTTTTCTCTGCTATCCTTTTTGATTTCTCCCTTTTAAAAAAAAAAATCATAAAACATTGATGTGGTTCCAAAGGTCAAAACTATAGGGGACTTCCCTGGTGGCACAGTGGCTACGACTCCGCACTCCCAGTGCAGGGGGCCTGGGTTTGATCCCTGGTCAGGGAACTAGATCCCACATGCATGCCACAACTAAGAGTTCACATGCCACAACTAAGGAGCCCATGTGCTGCAACTAAGGAGCCGGTGAGCCACAACTAAGAAGCCAGCGAGCCGCAACTAAGGAGCCCATAAGCCGCAATTAAGGAGCCCACCCGCCACAACTAAGACCTGGCACAACCAAATACTTAATAAAAAGACACTGTGCAAAAATACACATTCAGAGAAGAGTCACTCTCCTTACCGCCACCCATTCTACATCATTGCTACCCCCTGTGCCTTCAGTCAATTCCAACTCACCCCCTATAGAGAATCAATTTCACTTGTTTCTGGTTTATTCATCCTGTTTCTGTAATGTAAAAAAGCAGACACATGTATATTTTCTTATTTCTGAGGAGTTTGGCTCCTGGTTAAAAACCTATGTGTGATTTTTCAGGCCTGACCGTAAGCAGTTTCAGAGGCCTTACCAGCGGGCCTCAGGGGGGAAGGTGCCCTCCGCACACCAGGCTTCAGCGCAGCCAATGCACAACAGCGCTGAGGGGGGTTGCAGCCAAGGTTTCAGGCCCGCCTGGCTGGTCATGCTCCTTCTCAAGTCTGCATACCTACAGCTCCTTCATTCCTGGGTCTCTTTATCTGAGGCCTTCAGCCAAGGTTCTCTCCAGGCTCCTCTGCTGAGGAGGAAGGGAGACACCTGACTCACTACGCAGTGCTCTTCCACTTCAACTTTTCCCCTGTCATCCCCCCACCCCACCCCCACCCAGAGTCCAGAAAACTGCTGGAGCCTTTTGTTCCAGGCTCTCTCCACGGTGAGACAAACCCCACATCTCTGTTGGTCCACCTGACTCTGAGCCAGCGCACTGCTCTATGGTGGAAAATGGAACAGGGGAGTGGGTGCTTCCTTTGGTTTTAGACTCTTGCTTGTTTTATCACAGTAAGGGATTAAAGGCTTAACTCTTTCATTTAGGGCTGTTGCTTTAAAGGGCTACTCCCGCACCTGGCGGCTCAGCTTTCTCCTAGCTCCACTGGGCTCCTGACAGTTTCCCTTTTATTCTTACACAAAGGGTAACACGATACAGATAACCTTTTGCATTTTGCTTTGTTTCACCTAGTGATATGTTCTGTGAACTCCTCCATACCACTGGGCAGAGATGCTTCCCATTCCTCTTCCCAGCTGCCTAGCCCTCCATTGGATAGTTGGACTCTCCCAGGTTTAGTCATTTAGGTTGTTTCCACTATTTTTCAACTACAAACAATTGCCTTGTATATATGCATTTTCATATTGTTGGAAAACAACAAATTCATCTTGCTGTAGAAAATATGTATTTTTAAAACATTATTTTGAGTAAACTTGCAACATGATTTCTAGAAGCACTTTTGCAATCAATCCTTTAAAAAATTAGAAGGCAACTGTTCAAATTTATCAAGTGTTTCCTTTAGTGAACTAGTGGGTAAAGTTCCTCTGACTATGAGTTTTGAAATTTTATGCTAACGAACCAGCACATTGCCTCAGTGAAGAAAAGGAACTCATAAACCAAGTGCATCTCTGGGCTTCACTCTTTTGGCGGGGGACCTTCTTGAGATTACAGGATTGTTTTCTCATCAGTTGCAGTAACATGTGTTTGAGCTAAAGATGATGGTCAAGTACTTGAGAAAAAAAAACAAAAACAAACAGACAGAGATGTATATCAAGTAAGTGCAAAAGGAAAAGCAGGACAGCAATACCAGCTTTCAGTCAGAAGTGCAAAACCAACTGTAATCAGGGCTGTAATATTCTCTCCTTTGAGGTCCAGTTTCAGCTTTAGCCTTATTTCCAACAGAAAATGGCATGTGTAAGCTGGAGGCCGTCTGCTCTGTTCTTATTTCAAGAGAAAGGTATGACTATTCCTTCCCTTGCTCCACTGTCACCTTTAACAGCTCACCCTTCTATTCTGTGAAACAGAAGCAAATTGCAACGTATTCTATAAGATTCAAGCTAGAAGAACCGAGGATTTATTCAGATATAAACAACATAATATGGCAAAGTCCTTGGGTGAGAAAATAGTAAGCTGAGGACTTTCCGACATCGGGACTAAAGATATGAATGGTTATATGTTACCGTCAATATATAAGGCTGAGGTCAGAAATCAAATGTAAATGACATATTCATGGAAAGTGTCTACTTGTAGCGTAGGATATTTCATTCTTAGAGATGGAAATCAATTTGTTTTAAATTGACTTAAGTTCGTTTACACAAAACAGAACCTTTGTGCAATAAACCATAAACTGACAAGATAAGTATTCATTCTGAGCCTCTAAAATGGAAAAGAACAGTTCACAACCGCCAAGATGAAGGTCTCCATCTGGCATTTCGGATTTACTGGTATTTTATGAAAGTCAGTTTTATGTTATACGGCAATTCTCTGCCAGAGGAATAAAAAGCAGGACTAATTCTTGCTTTAAGAACACAGTGAATCCATAGCAAAGGTAACACATCTGTTGCCTTTCCAACTGCCTTTCTGAAAGCGTGCCAGTCATTTACAGGTCCTGCATATGAATCCGATTCAAATGAATAGCGGACTCACCAACACACAGTTAGTGCGGATAATCAATGAGCTTTATTTCCACCACCCACTTTCCATACACAAGGTGTGACTTCACTCAGAGTCTTCCAGACTTCCCCTTGGGGAAAGCACACTCTCTGAAGTGCGTAAAATGCTCCACATATCTTCCTTTTGGTCCTGATGGGTATAAAGGGCACAGGACAATTGAGCGCCCTTGCCTGGCCTATGCCAACTTCCTTCAACTCCCATCACCAAGAACAGAGAGTGCTAAGCTGATGACCAAATTTGGCTCTCTAATTGGGCTGTGTTTCTCATAATTGGAAGTGGGGGATTAGAAAGTCATGCAAATGACCCAGGGGCACTCTCCTCGTGGTACAAGCCTGCTGGTCACTGAGTGATAAAAACCCTGAGATCACAACTTATACTTGGTGGGAACCAGAAGGTCCTCTTTGGCCTTAAGCCTAATTAGGCCACGCGGTCCAACCTAGCCTTCACTAGGGAGACATGCGTGGAGCTTCAGGAACAGGCCTGGCTATCAGTAAGGTGGTCCTTTGTTTATTTCGTGGAGTTGCTTCTACGTATGGTTCCCCAAGGAACGTGCAGTAATGAAAGGGGATGGGCAGGACGGCTGTATACCAAATACATCAAAACCAACCCACCAAAACTCTCAGAGCCTCTACTATCAAATTTGCATACTTCCACTCAATACAGACTGCATAGATCTGACTCAAATGTATACCTCCCTCACAAGCTTGCTCAAATGTCCGATTGTCTCATAACCAATTTGTCTTGAATACTTAAATCATACCATACTGATCAATCTTTTGTGTTTTATATTTTTTAAACTCATTTTGTTACTTGTTAAGCTTTATGAAAAAGCAAAATATCTTTTGTAAATCATTGTTCACAGAACTTTAATAGAGAGATCAATATTATGGAGTTTGCTCTACATCGTAGTTAACAGTCTATTCTTTGTATTCACCAAAACTGGTTTGAAATCCAGCTCTAGGAATTACCATTATTAGACGGTTGCTAACCTAGGCCTAGTTTCCTTGTCTGTAAAATGAGGAAACAGAATCACGTGGCGTTTCTTCAGGATTAAATGTGTAGAGAGCACATGACATGGTGCCTGACAAGATGAAGTGCCCAATTAATTGTATCCATCACTGTCATGTCATGAACATTGTGAAAAAATGTCTAATTCAGACCAAATGATAGAAAATCACCACCTTCAACACAAAACTAAAAGTTAAAAAAATTAAAACTATTTCAAGAATGTTTGAAAAACCAAGGTTTGTTTTAACAATTGATGTGAGAATTCTTCACTAAGAACATAGTTTTTCTCAGCAGAGGCTCAACAGCACTGGCTTTTGTGTCTAATTAATTCAGATGTTTTCTCCATCACATTAAAAGATTCCTTTGAGAAAATCAAATCCATCATTTTTTGAAACTTTGCCTGTCACAGCGAGAGACTATAGGCTTTTACATTTCATAGTTAACCCTTTTCAGTCACTTAGCTTTTCTTTTTCTTTTTCACTTCCTGTAAGACAAGTTGTGTTCATCTTAAAATAAACCAGCACAAGCATGGACAAAGAAACCCCAGGGGACAGCCACTGTTGCCTGCACACACCCTGCTGAGGGAGCTGGTTGCCTTGCGATAAGCACATAGACCCAGTGGGGAAAATCTGTACCAGCGTTGAAGAACAGAAGCTCCAGAAACTTCCATGGGGAGGCAAAGCACTGAGTCTTGAGGCTCAATAGCAAGTTAAAAACAAATGTACCAGTGCTAATATTTTATTCCTTGGAAATGTGGTTAAAAGAAGATTAATTTACACTAATGGCGAGAAAAGCCATTTCTGGATTCGTTGAAGAGTCTGAATTACAAAATGTTTTAAAAGAAAAGCATTGTTATTACTTTTAATTCTTTATGGTAATACAAATTAAGCTCCTATAATATTGATAGATGTCTCTTAGGGCCTGCTTTAAAAAAGCAACATGATTTACGATTGCTGTGGTGAATTATAACATGTAAACTGATTATTTCAAGGTGATTTATGAATTTGCTCAAATTTTCATAATTGTCTCAAATATTTCTTATGTACTTAGAACACTTTTACCCCCCCAAGAGCCTAAAAATATCTTGAGTATAGCCCTATATCGTTAAATAAATCCTAAATAAATGGGTTCTACAATAATGAGATAACTACGTAAAGACTTTATATGATCTGAAACTCTAAGTTAAACATAAAATCTAAAGCACTACATTTAGCAAGGCGCCTGTCTTTATACGATTACTTCCCCATAACTTAACCCTCATGCGCTACCTGAATAGCATACCAGTCTCTGACGTTTATATGGCTACGCAAATTCTTCCGCAAAGCATTCCATTCTTCCTTCTCAGCCACTTTGCTGATCAACCACACTTGGATTGTTCACTGGCTCACACATTTCAGGATGAGCTACCAAGATATTTTCTTTCTGCTATCAGAATCATAATCACTAGTGTTAAAATTCTATTACTAAATTTATATTTTATAGAGAAAAAAAATGAGCTACACGGAGACCAAGGTTATTTGTCACTTAAGCTTTAAGTGTTAAGACTTAGCCTCGCTCTCCTCCTTGTTCACCCTTCCTTTGGACCCTGGATGACTATGCTTTCAATAAGTAAATAAAAAGTGCTCTCTAGTGGTTGGCGTGTCATTAGAATCCCCAGAACGATGTAAGGCACAGACTAAGGTGTTTGAAGAGTACTTTGATGGGTACCGAAGTGTTTCCAGCTCTCGCATGCCTCAGTGCATCCTCAAAGCACTAAGAGATGGATTGAAAGGTGCAGTTCAAAACAAGCCTCCCAGTACTCCACTATCCACAGGTCATTGAAATGATATACTACAATAACTCCCCCCTGGCACATTATGGCTTATTGCGCTGATGTGTAATTAATCTGCTGAGCGGTGACAGGCCATAGCTGCAGAGCGCTTCCCAAGCTTCTAAGCTCTGGCATGCCAAGGGATGCTTAGGGAGTCCTCCGTCCTCACTTTATTAGCACAGCAGACTTCAACAAGCCTTTACTCAGTGATCCCACACGTGCTGGATAACGTTACTTATTAAAAATTGCAAAGAGGTTTTGCTCAGTTTTGATCCAATAGCAGCTGCCCCTGTAAGTTCGTTTACCTTTGCAACCTATGCTCCCGACGATGGGGGCGGCACATTCGCCCTGCGAGGAGGTACGTTTCTGCGGTGCGTTTCCGGTTGGTCTGTGAGCCCAACACGGTTTGTGACTGCGGTGCACTGGGTGCACGTGTGATTTGCAGTTAACAAGAGCGAAATGCAGGTACAGCATGGATAGAGTTTGAATACACGGTGACAGAATGTGAACTGCCTTTTGAATTCAAAAGAAAAGGAACAGAGAAAAACAAAGGAAAATACAAATGAAGTCTTAAAATGAGCCAAATCCCACTTTAAAAAAATCAATGTTTTTTTTAGATACTCGTGTAGATGATATCAAAGGCATTTCATTTGGACATCACAAAGTGGCTGGTGAAGCTCGAGGTGACGTAGTCTAAACAGACATTTCTCTGGTTATGTTACATTGAAAGAATCTGATCGGGGAAAGATATGCTTAAGTATATTAAGAAAATTTAGCTGACCAAAACCTAATTACTTGAGAAAATCTTTTTTAAAATCTTAAATTTTGAAATTGGGGAGTAAAACAATAGAGTAGGTGCTACGATTAGGAAAATGGAGTGATTTTTCTCAAATGTAGAATGAATACTCTCTCCATACTGCTATATTTCAAAATTTGGAGATGCCATGACCAATAGAAGCAGTTTTCTTTGAATTCTCTGTTAAAATGTATTCTGTACAGTTTAACAAAGGCATTAGAATAATTGCTTCAGCACAAATTTGAGGTAATCCAGTGCCCACTTAGAGTAGATGCCTTCTGAGGGCCAGAATCTTTTCCTTTCACACCCTGTGATGATGCCCTAGCATTCTCACAAACATTGTTTAGTCTCAGAAATTTCAGAACCACACAGATTTATCAGTTCTGAACCCTAGTGACTCTGGTGCAGTCCCTAACAAAGACCTAACTTTTATACCTAAAAATGAATTTTGAATTCTTCGAAGTCCTGAAGCATTTGCAACCAAAAATAAAAATCAATCATTATAAATAAGTGACTAAACTGTGAGCATCTCAAAGATGAGTCCAGCATCCCATTCATTTTTTATCCCCAGCATGTGCACTCATTGAAAGACTTTTTTTAAAATTGTGAATTATATTCATTACATATTTTATTTTTATGATGTATGTGTATCTATGTGTTTCTATATTATGTACATTTATCAATGTGTACTTATTACATATTATTTATAAATCATTTCAAAAGACAAAAATACTCTCACTTCACCATCAAATCTGCAAAATTATTTTACTCTCTCCCTTCCTGTGCAGTATAGGAAGTGACGCTCATCTTAGCAGTGTCACATCTCTCCCTATGAACTCTGTCCAACCCATTCCATCTTTTTAGTGACCTCCTTCTATTGCTTATCCTTTCCGCCACTGTCAAATGTTTAAGGCGATCGCCTTGGTGAATCCTGTGACCTGCCTGTAGCCACTGTGCCTGGAGTATGCTCAGTGTGCCTTACAAATACAGGAGTGAATGGTCAGGCGTGGCGGCAGGCAGCTGAGGAAACCAGGACACTGCTGATCACTCTCCTGTGTCCAGGTGACTGCAAACACTCAGTCTTGCTGGGGCAGATGTGGGCTTATATGTCCTGCCAAACAAAATTACTTATCAACATAGCCAGATGCAGAATTGTTCGCCAGACTGGGAAGCCAGAGGCCTGAGCTCCTGCAGCCCTCATTTCCCCAGTGAAATACAGTGAGGTCACTGGAACTTCATAGGCGCTCACTCCTGCAGCTCTGCATAAAAAGAGCCCTGGGCCCCATGAGCTCCCGAATCTGTATGCACATGTGACAACTGAGAAGCAATTTGGCTTTCCTTAAGATGTAGAGGCACAAATGTGGTGTCTTCCAGGGACACTGCAATTATGCACTCATCACTTCTTGTTTGTTAAGTCCAGGCAAATGAAGCCATTTCAGTTTTGCATAAACTTTCCTGAAAAGAACCAGAATTCGGGTACTTAAGTTTCCCTTGGCTATGTGAAAGCATATGTCCCGCAGTCCGTGCACAGGCCATCTGGAAGACTCTTCATACTTTAAGACATGTTAACCTTAAATTTCCTAAGAGGGACATTTTTGCTGTAAATATTCTAAAACTGTTTTAACCATGATGCTCTGAAGCAATATTGCTTAGAAAAATACTTTTATTAGGGAAAGTGAAGCATCACAATGGTCGTATCAATGTGTACTTATCTGCTTCTTTCTTTTTTTTTTTTCCTGGTAAATGAATATTTCTCAAGATAAGTTAGATAGTAATGACTTAAAGAAACTGCCCTGCTGTATGTTCTCCAACTATGTACATTCTAGGAATCTTGGAAATTATCAGGTCATGTGAAAAGCAAGTGATTTATGTGTTGCTGGCAATCAAGATTAAGTTGCCAGAGCTGCATTGCTAATAGCTTCCTTTCCATGTAATAATGATGACAGTAACAGTTAACATTTAGCAGGTGTTTTCTTTTTTTTTTTCTTTTTTTTTTTTAAAACATCTTTATTGAAGTATAGTTGCTTTACAATGGTGTGTTAGCTTCTGCATTATAACAAAGTGAATCAGTTATACATATACATATGTTCCCATATCTCTTCCCTCTTGCATCTCCCTCCCTCCCACCCTCCCTATCCCACCCCTCTAGGTGGTCACAAAGCACTGAGCTGATCTCCCTGTGCTATGCGGCTAGCAGGTGTTTTCTATGTGTAGGAGACTGTACTTCAAGTATTTTCTTGTATAATCATTATAACAAACCTATAAACCACCATTTTGAATTCCTATTTTATAGATGAGGAAAGTAAAACAGAGATAACTGTTTTGCCCCTAGTCATAGCTAAGTTACAGAGTTGGGATTCAAACCTGCACTTCTAACTTCAGAGCCCTCATTCTTAACCACCAAAAATCCACTCTCCGTACCCCATTTCAATCAGTTGTGTTTCAAGACTCTTAATGTTATTCTTTTTATGTCAGTAAACTGCATTTTTAGCCTCTTCACTTAATGTGACTTCATTTTAAGATTGTTTTTGGATAATGCAATCTGTGTATAATTTAACTACTGTATTAATTTTGATATGTTTCAATGTTTATAATCACAAAACATACTAAATCGATGTTTTGCAATATCCTCAGAAAATAACCATTTTTAAGGTACCCCTGGTTATTTATCCTGCCAGAAAATTGTTCTTATTTCCATTTATTTTCAGTTACTTCCTACTGGCACGAAAAACCTCTATACATTCTTGTGAATAAAATGGCACTCAGGCATAAGTGGAAGAAATAAGGAATACCTTCTGTTGTGTTGGTAACTAAAGAAAAAGAAATATGGGCAATGCCAGGCAGAGCCCCTCACTCTTGCCCCCAGAGCATCAGCCTTGGCATATCAAGAGTGGGTATCCTTGATCTGGGCACTGCTGTCTTCACAAAATGGGCTCCAGCAAAGTCAAGAGGGTGGATCCTTTACTGGCCTCAGGGTGACAGTGGACAGGGGCCAGTAACCAGGGGAGCCAGCTGGGAAAAGAACGTGGCAGGGGCGATGGGGAGACTGAAGAAAAGATGGTGATTTGACAGCACATTTGATGAGCTCCTCGGAGAGTCCCAGAAATAATTACTATGGTGATGTCTACAATGATGTTTAGAATGATAGGATAAAATATGCCAGAAATTCAGCTGGAACGGACTTCCACCACTGTAATTTTGTCACCAATCATCAGAATGACTGTATTTGTACCCAAAGATAATCAGAACCTGTGACACACCAGTTACGTGCCCATCTGCTGATCATTAAAGCATCCTGAGCTTAGGAATCACCCGGGGAGCCCTCCCTACACCACTCCCCTATCCCTGCCCCCTCCCAGAACTGCATGTGGAAATTGAGTCATTGGGTCTGACATTTTCTTTTTAACTTTCCAGGTAATTCTGTCTTATAGACACCTTTGTGGAAAACTAGGTAAAAATTTGCAGAAATAGATGGGGTCAAATAGCATCAAACATCCAACGAAGGCCTTTTCCTCGGGTTATATTTTGTCTCTAGCTCGTTGGTGAGGTGAGCCCCCAAAGGTAAGGTTTTGGCCTCCTTGCATCTCCCACAGGAGGTTACCTGACACTTACAGGTGGGAACCCAAGGAATACATGCCGTGTTAAAACTCCCCGTGGTTGCGCACACCGCATCTCGCTGTGTTACCATCTGCGCCGGCGCACCAGGTGCTATTAATCCAGGACAGCCGCCTGCACTCGCAGGACAACTTGTTTTTGAGGACCAGCTCCTTTCCAGCTGTGCTTTTGCATCATCCTTTATTCTCAATCTTGACTTTGGCCAATATGCTTTTTGTTCCCACTACATGCCATATTATATTTGTACTTTAATTGTCCAGGGTTATCTTGGATGTCATTTATGTTTTTGTCTTGGATAACGTTAATAACTCCTTGCTAGTACGTACCATGATCTAAAACTGCATCAATTACATCACCTCAATAATTTACAAGAATTGCAAATGCTCGTCCCACTGCCCATTACTGAGGGACCAGATCAGTGTGTGGGCTGCGCTTGAAGCGGAGATCACTGTCACTTTCTGGCTGTGAATGTTGAGGAAGGAAAAGAAGGGACATTCAATAGCAATTCAATCTGTAAAGACCAAAGCAGTGTGACCATTTGCCATGTTCCTGCAAAGCTGGCCTTCCTCACCCATAGGGCCCCAAGGTCCGCACCTCACCAACCCCTGTATTTCCTTCCCTGTCTGCCTGTCCCCACCTCCATGATGTCCCCGTTCTACTCTTAGCTTGATCCTCACATCAGACCACCAAGTATCACTGGCAAATGTTGCAGAACCAAGTCCAGGGCCAGTCCATGCTCACTGACCTGGAACCTAGGCACAGCTGATCAAACAGCCCACACTCTTTTTGTTGCATATTTTTCCCTGAATTCCTGGAACTTTCCCAGAACAGCTGTCTCAAATCTTTTCTATTCCCCTAACACTAATACTTTTTTCTTCCCACCCCTTGACAAATGATCTCGCCTCTACATAATGAAATGCTCCTGGTTATCTGTACATCTCCATTTAAGAAATCACTGCTGGGAACTGTGTGTGCTCTGAACATAAAATAGTCCCAATTACTGGAAACAACTCAGAAGCTGCTATTATTCATGTTTGCCTCCTGCTCTCAGAGACCAGTCTTACTGTTGCTGTTATAGGACACTTTCATTCTCCTCTTTGTATCTCTGCTGAAGACCCATCCTTCCTGGAATCAAGCTTTCCTTTTGCCCTTAAACATGTACAAACATTCTTCCAACCTTTATGGTCCAAGGCATGTCCTACCTCTGCCATTACCCTCCCCTGTTATACCAATATCCTTCTATGGTACATTATGGTCAGGACTGCGACTGAGCCTTGCACTGTATGCCACCCTCCAGGTGCAGGCCATGGAGGCAGACTTTCTTAGCTCTCCGCCAGGGGTGAAGCGTGTTGCATGCTTCTGTGTCACCCGCATATCAAGCAGCTCTAACACATATTACCTGGCTCTCCCTGAACATTCCAGAGTGAGAGTTTTCATCACTCTTCCTTTGAAACAAGCTCAATGCTCATACATGGACATGCAGGAAGACCTCTCGTAATGTGTCTGTTATACTCCTGATTTTGACTGTAATATAAAAGAAGCTTGACCTAATTTCTCTGAACTCCTGGCTTTTCCCTAATCTGACCCACTTGTTTATTCTTGGTTTAGAGGAATTCTTGCTCAATCTCTCTGCCTCTTTCTTTCCAGACACTGTTTCTTGGATCATCTATCCCATTTGCATGATTATCTCCCCGCCATCACTTTTCTCAATGTCTTGAGAAGACAAAACCTGAGACGAGTGCTGACCATAGATCATATCTGAGCACATCGGAGTCTAGGACAAGTTAACATTTCAGAAATCTGACCTGCTTTTATCCTTCTGAAGAATCTCTCTTCATGTAAGACATTTATTAATATCTTCAGTTAATAACTTGTTGGAATAGGAGAACAGGAAGAGAATATTTTTACTTCATATAAATAATTGTTAATTGCATTGAATCTTTTAAAATATGCTAGATGTGCTGCTAAGGAATATACAACATTGGTAGAGCATTATATTATAATCTATGATCTGTAATTCACATGTATACTTTATTTTATATTTGTGTACCGTAGTTATAACTTATGTTTCTTTCTTCTTTAGAAAAAATATAGGTCACTGATATTTAAAGCTTACATGAATTTTGAAGATCATCTAGCCCCAACACTTCATCTTCTAGGGGAGTATTTAGGGGAAGGGAAATGGAAAGATTTTTGAGTCCTGATCGTTCTCACAGGTTCTCTTGTAGTTAAAAGATGATTTTTTAATTGATTGACTTTGTCTTAGAAATGCTTCCCTCTTAATAATTTATCAGAATACTAGTTTGCAGATTTTTGGAAATCTATATCAGTTACTATCAATTGAAATTCTGTTCTTCATTCATTTGACTGTATATAATATTGTATGCTTTCGTCCTATCTTTTCTACTTTGTTTACCTCTTGATTTCTATAATCTAGAATTATGCCTAACTACTCGATGAATATTTGTTGAATGCATGAGTCAATATGGTCAATATAAATAAGATCTTTCTTTTAACTCTGTTCTAGCCCTACAAAATATTATACCACATGGAAACTGCCCTTTGGTGTAACCAGTACTAAGGTAATTGATAAAATATAGCACAATGTTTGAGAATATAGCATCATACTGTTTGAGAATTATGAAAAATAGAGGAGAGCAACAAGCATACTATATTTTTTCATACTTTACACAATAGTAGCCTCTCTTGGATTGTCATTAGATTGCCTAATAATAAAAATAGCCAAAATTTAGGGAGTGCCTGTTATGTGTTGGGTACTGTGTTAGTTGCTTTATATGTGTGTGTATATATATATATATATATATATATATATATATCACCTGATACGATGCTCAAAACAACCCTCATGGCAGATACTATTATTTCCTATGTTGAAAAAAGAAGAACTGTATTGATCTGTATGTGCTACTTATATATTTTGGATACTAACCTCTTACCGGTCATATCATTTACAAATATTTTCTCCCATTCAGTAGGTTGTCTTTTTGATGGTTTTCTATACTGTACAAATTATTTGAGGTTTAATTAGGTTCCATCTGTTTATTTTTGCTTTTGTTTCCTTTGCCTTAGGAGACAGATTTAAAAAATGTTGCTATGATTTATGTCAAAAAGTGTTTTGCCTATGTTTTCTTGTAGAAATTTCATGGTTTCCAGCCTTACATTTAGGTATTTAATCCATTTTGAGTTTATTTTCGTATATGGGATGAGAAAATGTTCTAATTTCATTCTTTTACATGTAGCCTTCCAGTTTTCCCCAGCACTGGTTATTGAAGACACTTTATCCCCATTGTATATTTTTGCCTCCTTTGTTGTAGATTAACTGACTGTAAGAGCATGGGTTTATTTCTGGGCTCTCTTTTCTGTTTCATTGATCTATGTGGCAGTTTTTGTGCCAGTACCATACTGCTTTGATAACTGTAACTTTGTAATATAGTTTGAAGTCAGGGAGTATGATACCTCCAGCTCTGTTCTTTCTCAAGATTGCTTTGGCTATTTAGGATCTTTTGTGCTTCCATGCAAATTTTAGAATTATTTGTTCTAGTTTTGTGAAAAATGCTATTGTTATTTCAATAGGGATAGCATTAAAACTATAGACTGCCTTGGGTAGTATGGTCACTTTAACAACTCGATTAAAAAATGGGCAGAAAACCTGAATATCTGTGCATCCAATGTCTATTGGAAATATATACGGATGGCCTATGGGCACATGAAAAGATGCTCAACAACACTAATCAGCAGAGAAATGCAAATCAAAAGCACAATGAGATATCACCTTACACCTGTTAGAATGGCGATCATCAAAAAGACCACAAATAACAAATGTTGGGGAGAATGCAGATAAAAGAGAACCCTTGTACACTGTTGGTGGGAATGTAAATTGATTCAGCTAGCATGGAGAATAGTATGGACGTTCCTCAAAAAAACTAAAAACAGAAGTATCTTATGATCCAGCAATTCCACTGCTGGGTATGTATCCCAAGGAAATGGAAACACTAAGTCGAAAAATACATGCATTCCAGTGGTCATAGCAGCACTGTTTACAATAGCCAAGATATGGAAGCAACCTAAGTGTGTCCATCAAGAGATGGATGGATAAAAAAGATATGAGATATATGTCTGTGTATACATTTATACACACACACAAACACACACAATAGAATAGTATTCAATCATAAAAAAGAATGAAACTTTGCCATTTGCAACAACATGGATGGACCAGGAGGGTATTATTCTTAGTGAAAGAAGTCAGACAGAGAAAGACAAATACTGTATATGTTATCACTTATATGTGAAATCTAGGAAATAAAACAAACAAATGAATATAACAAAATGGAAACAGACTTACAGATATAGAGTACAAATTAGTGTTTACCAGTGGGCAGAGGGAAGGAGCAAGGGGGGAGGAACAAGATAGGGGTAGAGAATTAAGAGGTACAGACTACTATGAGTAAAATCTACAAGGATATATTGTACAGCACAAGGAATATAGCCATTATTTTATAATAACTTAAATGGAATACAACCTATAAAATTTTTGAATCACTATATTATACACCTGAAAATAATATATTATAAATCACCTATACCTCAATAATTTTAAAAAGGCTTAAAAAAAAAGAACTAAGACTATGTTCAAGGTCACACAACTAGCAGTATCTTGAATCTAGGTCTTTCTTGTTCCAATGCATTTTTTTTTATTATTAATTTTTATTGGAGTCTGGTTGCTTTACAATGTTGTGTTAGTCTCCACTGTGCAACAAAATGAATCAGCCATACACATACAGATATCCCCTCCCTTTTGGACTTCCCTCCCATTTAGGTTACCACAGTGCATTAGGTACAGTTCTCTGTGCTATACACTACGTTCCCATCAGTTGTCTATATTATACATAGTATCAATAATGGACATGTGTCAATCCCAGTCTCCCAATTCCTCCCACCCTACCCCTTTCCCCCTTGGTATCCATACATTTGTTCTCTACGTCTGTGTCTCTATTTCTGCTTTGCAAATAAGATCATCTATAAAATTTTTCTAGATTCCACATATATGTGTTATTATACAATATTTGCTTTTCTCTTTCTGACTTACTTTACTCTGTATGACACTCTCTAGGTCCATCCATGTCTCCATGTTCCAATGCTTTTAAGGCTGTACTCTACTGCCTTACTAAATTGATCCAAAATAGGTAGAGAAAATAAAAACAAGCATAGTTCTTATAAATTATTCATTTCCTTCCTGCTTATCTGCATTTTTGGAAATTCCATTTACTTAAGAAAATTACACGATAATACTTGAAAGATGGACAGAAGGAGCCTTTAGATTTAGAAAGATGAAATGCTAAAGAGCACTGAAGTACTAATTTTATTAATACTTAACTTCCCTAAAAGTAATATTACAAATCAAGTAGAAATAATAATTTTTTAAAAACCTACTATAAAACAACTGATTTAACAAACTTCATTCAACTTGAAACATACTGAATATCTGTAATCTAGTGAAGAGTAGTCTTCCAGTTAACTTTATCGAGTACTCTACTTTGTCAAGGAAAAAAAAAGAAATATAGCCCATGGGATGTTAACCTTTTATGGGATTACATTTTAATGGCTTGGAACTACTGGTCAATCAGGAATACTAGCCAAGAGCTTGTACTATGTATATAATAAACTGCTAAGGAATTAATTTGGGGGAGTGTTAGTTTTTCTAGAAACAGCTCAGAACTCAAAAACAAGATACACCTCGCCATTATGTAATCTATGTTTAAATTACATTCTCTCTTGACTTCTCTAGGATGACATGCTTAACTCATATACTGAAAACAAATTCATGAAATTTATTTTCAAACTTTATAAAACAAATCTAAATCATATGAAAAAATTAGTTTGTGTGAATAGCAAGAAAAATGTGACAGCAATTTGGAGAACTGACATTACCAGATATTAAATATGTTATAATGTGTTATATGTGAGAGTAATCCAGACAATGTAGAATGAAGGCAGAATAAACAGGTTAATGGAGCAGGATGGGCTCTAGAGATAAAACCCCAAAGTTAATATAATATAAAGATGGGATTTATTTCAAATCAGTGAGGAAATGTGTTTTATTTAATAAATGATGCCAAAAAAGTAAACTGTAGGTTTTGGGAGGAGAAATAAGTAAAATTAGATTCATATAAAACCCTTCACACTAAAATTAAATCTACATTCATCAAATATTTTAAAAAGAGAAACTTGGAAATAAAATAACTAGGAAAGATTTTCAGTAAATATCTATAATGATCTTGTGTGTTAAGAAGATTCTGCTAAGGATGACTGCAAAGACATAATCCTGCAGAGAAGACAATACATTTAACTCCATCAAAATTTACAGCTTAAATAGTTCTAAAGCACTTTCAAATTAAATTACTTACTGGTGAAAAATATTTGCAACATATATGATAAGTAAAGGGTTACTATAAGAAATGTTTACAAAGGGTAATTATAAGAAAGGAAATAGCCACAATAATGAGCAATAAACAATGGAAACCTACCCGAGCTTCCTAGTAATTAGAAAAAGGCAATTTAACATGAGATACAGTGTTCCACCAAAAACACTGACAAGAAGTTAAGAATGAAAGCACTTAGTGGTAAAGGATGTGAAGAAACTGTTCTAATAGTTTTAGGGAGAGTGAAAACAGGTGCAAAGTTTCCCGAGGAACTATTGGAATTCGCATGATAACACTTTAAATGAAAAATACTTTTGCCGCAGCAACTTTTCTTCTAAAATTAGATTCTAAAAATGTGACCATACACGTTTTTAGGGATGTACATAAGAGAGATCATGAAAGTGTGGCTCTTGGAGTGAAATGTAGAGCAGCTTAAATACTCACTGATGGCTGACCCCTTCAGCAGAATAGAATGGTATCAATCATGAAATGATCATGTAGACTTTTATCTATTGATAGAAAAATGAGTACACTATATGAAGTAAAAGATACAAGTTACAAAATAATATGTAAGATATGACTTCATTAAAAAAATGTGTGTGTGTTCATGTGCACATACACATGTACACCTTGAAAACCATCCAGAATGTACATCCAGTGTTAACAGTGATTTTCTTCCGGTGGTTTGATTAAACATGACTTTTAGCCTTTTCTTTATACGAAAGTATGTTGGCTATTTTTTTCAGCCCACATCATGTTCTTATAATCAGAAAAAGCAACATTTATTATGAAAATAATGGAGGTATCATAACTTTAAATTGCACTTTGAGTATACCATATACAATAATATATTATAACAATAATCCTGCTGGTGCATGGCTCTGAAAAAAAAAATCAACAGCAATGCTTTTCTAAGTCATTATGACTAAGTTATTTTTTTTCCTCCAGATCAGCTGGCAGAGAATTTTATGTCACAATCTTGCATGTATTATATAAAATGCAAATTGAGTACATTTTTATTTAAGGAAACTACAGATGTTGCAGTCTGCTACAAAGTTATTGTCAGAGCAATTTTATCGATTTGAATACTTTGTGTTATTTGTACAAACGACAATCAACTGCAGGGGAATTACGGTCAATTGACCACAGTACTGGTGGAAAAGGCCAGAGATCAAGTCTAGTAAAAGTCAACATATTAGAATAGGAACAACTATGGTAATAACAGCTACAATGTATTGATCCCTTACAACGAGAGGCTCTGAGGTAAGCACTTTATATATCCTTTATCACATTTAATCCTTCCAACCACCTTGTATAAAAGGCACTGATAACTGTTTCACAAATGAGGAAACTGACAGGGGCACAAGGATTTTGTCCAAGACCATAAGACTATAAGTATCAGAACAGAAGTTCAGATCAAGCTTTTCTGACTCCACTGGCCACGCTCCTGTCTGCTACGCTACACACTAACCACAGTAAAAATAAACCATCAGACAAAATCATTTGGAAATATATTGTTAATGGTGACTTGGGAAATACATACAGATATCTCAGAGCCCAGGATATAGCCTCAGGTAGAGATGATGGAATTAAATTAGATAGATATATAGCTGCATTTTAATTCCTCTGGCATGACCACATGGTGCATTTGTTATCTAATAAGTGGGGGAGTTGACTGGAAAGTGCTTGTTATTGTTTATAAGACACTATCCAACGTAAAGACATGCTTCAGATATACAAATGATCAAGCTCAGCATGAATAAACTCTTTCTCAAGTCCATGTAATTCTACTGTGATACTCTCATCATCAAATCATTGTCTGATTTCTAATTTGAACCCGCTTTTATAAAACTATGACCTACACACACACATATCTATATATGAGAGTGTGTGTGGCCTTTGGTGTAATCACATGATCATGGAGAACGCTATGGGAGGTATTCCAGTTATCTGTTGCTGTGCGACAAACCACCCCAAATGTTATTGGTTTGAAATTTTTTTAAATTTATTTTGCTCACAAATCTTCACTTTAAGTGGGGTTTGGTGGAGACTGCTAATCTCTGCTCCTGTGGCAGCAGCTGGGGAGGCTCAAAGGCCAGGTCTGAAGGCTGACTGTTGACACAAACGGCAGTCGGCAGGAAGGCTAACCTGCTGGTCAAGGGAACCCCTGGGTTCCTTAGTCACCTCTGGCTACTTCCACGTGGCCTCTCCATATGGCCTCTCAGGCATTTTCTATGTTGGTTAAAGGTTCCTCGTGTATGTGTCCCAAGGAGAAAGCCAGACAGACACTACTGTGACTTTTGTCACCCAGCCTCAGAAGTAACACAGGATCACTTCTATTGTTTTCTATTCTTCAGAAACAGGTCACTAAGGTTGACCCAGGTCCAAGGGGCGGGGAATTAGAACCCAACATTTGACGAGAGGTGTGTCAAAGACTGTGCAGACACATTTTAAAACAAAAGGAGAGAAAGAAGAAAAGGGAGGGGAGCAGAAGGGAGGAGGAAAACAAACATATCTGGGAAGGTAGATATGAATATTCTGCAATTCAAGATGTTGTTCCCAGAGTATACATTAATGAACTAATATCATGGTTCATAAATAATGTCTTTTGTGTGTTGGTTAGCCCATGAGTTAATCTCTTCAAGATTTGAGTTGCTAAAAGTTAGTTCCTGAACCTGTAAACCTTTTTGGTCAGATCCATGGTAGTCCTTACCAGCTGGAGGCCTTTCTCTTTGACATGTCTCCAGCCACAAAGAAACATTTGATGAAGAGAGTAATGAATTTTCATTTATTCAGCTTATTTAATTACCTCCTCTGCCCCCTCCCCTTCTCTCTTTCCTCCTATCTCTTTTTAAATAGAGATTGGCTTTCACCATTATGAAGGGTTTCATTATAATTGTTGTTTAGTTTTGTTTAGGCTTTTTCTTTTGGAGGGACAGCTGTGATAACCATGGCAGAATCCTAAGAAGTACTTTAGTTGTGACAGTTGAAAAGAAAATGTGGAAAACTCAGACTAAATCACAGTTCTCAATATGATGTCATTCCATGATTTCTAAAGAACCATGCTTTAAACAGTGCATCATAACCAGAATTAGTGGATTATAAATCCTAGTTTGTAGTAATCATGACTTTGTAGTATCCTAACTAATCCTCTGGTCTGGGTAATCTTTCTTTTATTTGCTCTCTTGGGATCTGATAGTCATAGAATTCATCTAGTCCCATAACTATGGCTGATGAACCCTATTCTATAGTGGCCACTTCTTTATAACAATTCAGTTGACTCTGCTTATTCCATAAGAGTAAACATAAGCCATCTCTAAGGAGCTTCTTTAGCTCAACTCCAGCAAAATGTACTTTTTGTATTTCTATTGTGGTTTTGTTCTTGTAGAGTCATATGCTGTAACCACTGCCCTGCAATGAACCCCACTATGCATTTTTCTCCATTTATATCTGCTTATATCCATATGAGGTAAACATCTTATCTCATAAGATGCATGAGAACTGCAGTCCTTAAGTAATGAGCTCATTTAAAGCTTTTCATTATTCAATCAAGAAAATGTCCAAATTTAAATGCATGCATTACAATAATTATTAGCACTCACTATTAAATACTAAATTAGAATTGATTCTCTAAATGGTCTTCATATATTGGACATTGTACTGAGTGATATGACTTTTAACTGCTTAACATAAAGTCATTTAATGACATTTATAACTGTGAACATCAGTGTAAGTTTTAATGAAATGGCAAATAAAAGCACATGGAGAAATGGTTCTTTGACAGAAATGGTATGTTTTTATAAGGCAGGTATAAAATTAATAAATTAGATAACTGTGAGGAAAAATGACAATGCTAGGACCCAGGAAAATACAGGCATTTCTGAATAAGGTATGAAAATAGACAGATATCAACAGCTATGTGATCCCAACAGAATGTCGTTCATTTGTTAAACTGAGGAAGCTTTATTGAGTCCTGAATCTCCACAAACACTCAGTGAAATTTCAAGAGTGATGGATATCTTTGCTGTCCAACTGGAGAACTGGAAATGAACAGAAGTTAATCGACATGCACATAGAAACAGAAGGAGTTACAAACAGACTTCCCAACTCTCAGTCCAGCACTCCTCAAACTGCTCAGCATACAATCACAGTCAACTGCATTATCCTTAAAAGGGATGGATTCTCAGATAGTCTCAAATTTTACTTCACACAGCAACCCATTTTCTTTTCCCTCTAATATTTTCAAAAGTTAATGGCAAAAGAAAAAGGTCCCAGTTTTCCAGTAAGGTTGACAAAAAGGGAGTGGAGAGGAAACTCGTTATACTGGATCATCTACCTCTGGCGACTACAGATAACAGAGAGTTACCAATAAAGATAGAATTCCCATCAGCCACTAAATAGACTCCCACTGAGGAACATACTGGAGAAACGTGAACAGATAAGACAGAAGACAAACCATACGGCTGCTCTTAATGACCCAATCAATACAAGAAAAGTGTGGTGCTTCGAATCGGTCCTAAACTAAAATTTCATTTGTATGTTGTTTCTAGCTTTAAGGAAGGCAAAATGCCAGTTCTCATTTACCTTTATTCACACATTACCAGGGATTTAAGATAGTGAAGTATATAAAACTAATCTCTTTTTTTTTCGTAACTCAAGACTTTCTTTTTCCTTCTTTGTTCTTTATCCTACCCCTCACGCCAACCAGCTCAAGTTCTATCTCAGCCTTCAAGATATCCAAACTTCCGTGTGGTGAGATTCCTTCTATTACTGGTCATAACCCTCCACATAAAAACTCACAAACAAAACAACTAACAAACACACAAAAGGGAGAAAACGCACTGCCTCCTGTTCCTCTGTCACCTCCAAATTCCAGATGCTTTCCCCAAGGAGCCTCCCACAGCAGGGCTCTTGCAAGAGGGTCCTTCCTGCCGGAAGCTACCCTCCCGCTCCTCCACCAGTAACTCTGACTCAGCCTGCAGATCCCAGGGCTGGCCTCCACTCCTCCAGTCAAGGGTGCCCTGCTCACAGATTCTAGGCAGACGCCCTGTTTCACGCCCTTGTAACACCCTGGGCTTCTTTTCCATCTTTCCTCGTGATAAGTCCAAGGTCATCAGGGCTGAGAGGACCTCCGTGGGAGCAGAGGATGTTGATTTTGCACACACAGGAGTGCTGAGCCTACTATCTACCAGAGAGCAGGCAGCTAACAGTACTTCATGGGATGAATGACCCTTAATTTTCTATCTCTTTATTCCTGTCATTTCCTCTGCCTCACAAAATGCTCCTAACCTTGACGACATCGCTACCTGTGGAATTTCCACTACCCATGCCTCAGGCCCGCCTCCTCCACAAAGCCTTCTTTGGTCACCTCTGTTAAAGGAATTCCCTTCTCTGGACTCCCACAGAACACTTTTTTGTGCTTGTCTCATGGCCTCTGTGATATACCGATTTGTCTTATTTCTTCTCCCTTATTCACAAAGTGAAGTCTTTTACACTCCTTCATATCTGTCTTTATCAAGATGTAGTCCGTGGTAAAAATCATCACTGGCCTACATGTCCGACCCCACCCTGACATTTTCCCCAAATGATGAGAGCAGTAAATGAAATATTCCCTTTTCTATTCCTAGAGCCTGGCGTAGAAGACATGCTCAATCCATTTTTTACTTGTGTTGCTGAATCTGGGTTGC
Source organism: Eubalaena glacialis (assembly GCF_028564815.1). Lineage (NCBI taxonomy): Eukaryota > Metazoa > Chordata > Mammalia > Artiodactyla > Balaenidae > Eubalaena > Eubalaena glacialis. The sequence continues at coordinate 6,516,563 of NC_083727.1, read as the reverse complement.
AGTCATTTCTGTAAAGTCTTACCTCCCCAACCAGACTTCCGGTGCTTGAAGGTCAGTCTTTGTTTTCTACACAGTGCATAACATAACACATAAACATCTGTTATGAAAATAACTATATTTCTCTGAATGGAAACACACACATTTTAAAGTATATTTTGCTTTTCAATCTTTAAACATAAAAGTTTTGTCTTCATCTCATAAAAACACTCATGTATTATGGTCAGCACTGAGTTTATTTTCTAGAACTCTGAGTATTGAAGGGGATGATAATTACCTACTTTAGGAAATTCAGATCTGAGGACCCCAAACTATGTTTGTTTTCTAAGAAATATTAGTGGAAGTAAATGTTTCACTACATGTGGGTCAATAGTGCATGAAATTCTTCTCAGTTTTGATTTTATTCTCCATATGTTTATATTTTCTATTGTACCTCTCAAGTTTGGTAAAATAGCTTTAAGTATTTTTTTTTCAGCATATATCTGAAAAACTAAATTTTATCATGGCCCTTGATAACTTTTTGAGAGCTAGCTTGACCTGAATAAGAGGGATGATGGTTTCTTGATGACTGCCATCAAGGCATGATGAAGTGTGGGTCTCCAAGAGCCATCAATCACCTGCTTGAAGGATCAAGAGGGTGATTTCCTGGTTGAGAAGCAGGCCTCATTCTCTTGGCCCATTACTCCCACATCTCCCTTCTATTCTCACTCCATTAGCCTCCTGTGTGTCTGCACGGAGGCTATCGCAGGTTGACCTCCAGTCCCCAATCCCTGATATTTCCATTTAGGTCTAATCTACCATCCCAGTGGAAACATTCAGTGATGTTTACAGTAGTATTTAATCTTTCTTTGCTCCAGTTCTCAGAATTTCATTTGTAAATCTACTGAAATTATCTTATTATATCTATTGCTATCTTCTCTGGTAGATCCATATACCTTCTCCCCTAATCTAAAACCTAACAGTCTCGAAGTGCACCTTTTTCTGGTTAATCATGATAAATTCCTTTGTTGTGTCTTTGTTGTCTGGGGCCCTTGTCTAAAGCCACAACAAAACTTCAACACAGCCTCTCACTGACATATCTGGCTTTGGAATCATTCCATGGAAAGATGAGAAATTAAGGAGTAACTTTTGAAGCCTCTGGGGATGATAAAAGTTGATCATATCCAAACAGCATTGTGGTAATATGCATGATTTTCTTCTGTATACGAAATAAGATATAAATTATAGCACAGAGAATCACAGATCATCAAGTGAAAAAACAACTTACAATTCACACACAACAGAATTTTCCTGGAATTGAGGAGGCAAGAATTATTTTCAATATTTAAAATATACATTATGGAAACTGCCCATTTGCTTGAAAAATGGCATCTTAAACTAAACCAAGGTTATGTTTGTGGGACTACAGTGTGGATATTGGTTATCTCATGTGCATAGGTATTCTGCTATATATACATGTATGGATTTCTGGTACCTGGTTTCCTTTCCTTGGTGATCAGTTTTTTTCATGTAACAGTATAAGAGTCTTTAACAATACCATTTGAAGACGACTGTTGATTTAATTTTCCACTAAGTTATAAAAGAGCCCAGATAAAAATGGGGTTATGTCACAGAAAAAGGAAAATTGAATGGAATTGAGTCTAGACTTCAGAGTTGCACAAATACCTGGGGGTTCTTAAAAACTACCTCAATTTCTTTAGTACTCTTAAAAAATGACACATTTTTTTCATAGCAGACTAATTTATTTATAAACAAAATTTTAAAATTTTTATTTAAATTTGCAAAATTTCAGCCAATTCCATAATAAAATATATATCTTTCAATTTTACCTTAATTTTTAAAAAAATGACACTTTTTGTTTTCAAGTACTCAAAACTTGATTTAGAAATGAACTGTCCTTGAGTCTGAATACTTGATCAGTTTTTGAAAAATGCTATAAGAAGTTTCTAGTTTGTCACCCGAATTGCACGTCAGACAACCAAGAACACTTTGTCCTGCTTACATACCATTCAATCATAATCTGAGTTTGACTGCAAAGCTTTCAGAATTCAATTTTATTTAGAATTTAGAAAATATGACTGTAGGGAACAGTGTAAGGACAGGGAGACCATTTCTCTTTGACCAGAGCAGGGCAGAATGAGAGAGGAGTCAATGTGTTCTTTCCTCTTTTACTTCTGTTTCCATTCTCCACCTTCCACGTTTAAGCACCCAGCAGCCCTTTGGGTTCGATGGCTCCCCTGGAACCACAAGGGTTGGGATTGTTTAAATACATATTTGGAGATGTTTGTGCCACGTTGGTTATTGCCTTATGCAGATGAGTTTGGGCAACATAAGAATATGCAGCTCCTTTTACATTGTGCAAACAAAGGCTTTCATTTGTGACTACCTCAGGGACACCTGGTCAACCTCAGATCTTTTCTTAAAAACGAAACAAAGCCAACCTTCCATTATTAATAGATATTGGAAAAAATAAGAACATATAGTTTATACCAGGAAACCATCCTGAGAAATCCTGAGACTCATTTTGTGAGATCCTAATCAAGCCTAAAACAACAACAAAAAGCAACCAAAAGAAACACAGAGCCCTTCAAGGATAGTAATTTGATTAAACTAAAACATTAATAAGAAACTTTTCGGACATAAAATATGCAAATGACCTATAAATAAAAAATTGTACAGTATTAGGTGACACTTATTTACTATTCATTTTGCTCTGGTCAACATCTTCCCAGAAGATGAAATCAAAGATACAGACTATGAATATTAATTAACTTGTATTCAAACTAATGTTCCAGTTGACATATACTGAGCCTAACAGGGAAAATGCAAGAAATAAATTGCATGTTGAGTAAGATGAAAACTCTCCATTTGTTGCACTGAGTTTAATAATTATGTCATTTATTATAATTCAGGGGATAGTTTTTAGTATCAAACTTCACTTGAAATAAGTCTTTGAGCTATTTTAACAGATTCATCTCAACTGTTTCTGATAAGAAAGAAAAGTTCTATGTAAAGGAGCTTAACTCTGGTCAAAATCAAACAATCTTAAAAAGAAAGTTTTGTATTGTTTTACACAGAATTTCAGTAAATATTACTTCTCAAAAACATAAAATATAATGCATGCTATAGGCTAAGTAGTGAAATCAACACCCCTTAATAAGCATAAAAATCATGACCTTGGTTATTTATTACTTTGAGGTTTGCTATGATCTGAATGTTTGTGTTTTCCCCAAATTCATATGTTGAAACCTGTTTCCCACTGTGATGGTATTTGGAGTTGGGGCCTTTAGAAGGTGATTAGGTCATGAGAGCAGAGCCCTTATTAAAAGAGACCCCAGAGAGCTCCCTCACCCTGTCTACCACCTGAAGACATACTGAGCAGACGGCCATCTAAGGCTCAGGAAGTGGGCTCTCACCAGACACTGAATCTGTTGGTGCCTTAATCTTGGACTTCCATCCTCCACAGCTGTGAGAAATAAGTATTTGTTGTTTATAAGCCACCCAATTTGTGGTATTTTTGGTATAGCAGACTGAACAGACTAAGACAAGATATAATTGATTTCTTTTTCATCCCAGGGACTATCCCTTATCCTAAACCCCACTGTCAGATGTGAGGGAAAAAGCAACACTCTCACAGTTGGCTAAGAAACCCTTCATTACCACAAAAGCACCACTAAGCCAAATGTCTTCACAGGAGAGTGTTTGTTTGATGGACAGGGAATACTCACTTTTAAAAGTTATGATTCAGAACTCAGGAATAATTCCTAGAGAGTACGGCTTCTGGGTATGCGTTAGCCTACATGTGTGCAAGTAAGAAAAATATATATCCCCCAACGCACATACAAACACGAATATCTTCATTGTTTAAGGTATCATAGGTAAAATATAAAATGAAGATTTACACAGAAAACTTAAAGTCTATATCATACCCAAAGTTGAATTAATTTCACTAATGGAAAAAAATCCTAATTGAGTCTGTCCCTCTTAATCTCAAGCACACACCCTTGGAGTTGACTAGAATTCTTTTTATAATAAGGTAAGATGCCTTTCAGAACTAATGTGATGCTCCTTCTAAGATAACAGTGATTAGTGTAGAACTGAATTTGTTTCAGATTTCTCTGTCTAAAGTGTAGGTAGGGTCAAGTTTATATTCGTAGTCTTAAAAACCAAGGTGAAAGTTTACTGCTATTTAAAATGATCTAGTTAGATTATCTTTAAGTGCCTAAATATTAATTAAGAATACATTACAGACCCTGCTCTTTTGAATTTTAAATATATGGATATTTTATTCAAGTGATAGAAATTAAACATTTTTATAATAATATAATACATAGTGTATAAAATAGTGTCAAAATTTAAAATACTCTACAAATTTAAATATGATAAACTACTTAAAATGCCTATCTTCTCACCTTCTTAAGAAACAAACACCGCACACAATGCTTTAGAAAATAGAAGTCATGGTTTACATTTAGCTGCATTGTAAAAATACAATCCAGAAAAATGGTTTTAAGATAAGAGCAAAGAAGAAGGAATTAAACGTCTCATATTGAGCAATTCTGCCCACCCACTGGTATAGTTATTCAGAAGTGTGCATACCTTCATTTCCTTTATTTAACCAACATTTATTTATATTCATTAGATATGGGAAAAAAAATAGTTGGATATGAGAATTTTTTCCTCCTTTCTTAAACAATATCTTTAAATAATGTTATCCTCTCTTCTTTTATAAAAGTAGCATTTATGGTTCTAAATACTCCCTTTAAATACTAATTTAGCTGCATCCCAAAAGATTTGATATGTGTTATATTTTCATTATTGTTTGATCTCATATTTCCATTTGGATTTTTTTTATTGACTAAGTTAATTGAATTTCCATGTTTAAGAGGTTTTTATGGTTATGTTTCCGTTAGTGATATTTAAATGACTTAAAACATGATCAATTGTTGAAATGTTCCTTATGTGCTCAAAAAAGGGGTGCCCCCCATGGTTGGGTGTAGCACTCAGGGTGCCACCCTGCTCAGTGGTTGTGTTAGTAGGCTACGGCTTCCTGAGTTTGCACTGCCGGAGCCCTCAACTCCTCAGAGAGTTAGCTCACTATCTTCCATCATGGTTACAGCTTCATCTGTACAATTTGTTAATTCTGACAATTTGTTAATTCTGACAATTTGTACTTGATGTATTTTATATCCATGTTATTGAGATCATACAATTTTTAAACTACTATATCTTCCTGGGTTATTGAACCTTTTATCAAAATCTATTTTTAATAATGTTTCTTAACTTTTAATAATGCTTTTTTTCCCCTAAATCTATTTTATATGCAATTAAAATAGTTTCAACAGCTGTGTTCGGTGACTATTTGTGTGGTACATCATTTTCCATTCTTCCACTTTCAATGTTTTTGTTCTCATATGTTTTAGGTATACCTTTTGTAACCTCCATAAAGCTGGATTTTCTTCTCTTAATCCAGTCTAATAATCTGTCTTCTAAACTTTAGTTAGTCCATTTACATTTAATTTCATTAACTGTTATATTTGGTTTTATTTCTATCTTTTTTTTTTTTTGGTGTGTGCTACTTATTTGTCCCATTTTCCTCTAATTCACTCTCTCCCTCTTTTTTCCTTCCTTCCTTCCTTCCTTCCTTCCTTCCGTCCTTCCTTCCTCCCTCCCTTCCTTCTTTCTAACTTGACACCTGTATTGTATTTCATTCCCCTAGACGGTAATTCTATACAATTTAAATGCATTTTTAACTTGAGTTTCATGTTAAAAATGACTGGTATAACTAGATCACTGGGGTAGGAATTGCTTCCCAGTGGGTTATACGGGGCAGCTTCTGAGGAGGCCCCCAGGTCATGGTTCAGATGAAGTCATCTGAACTTGGAGGTGATGAACTTGGCATGGGACCCATGACCTTGCAGGGTGTGGTTGTGAGCCCCTCCTGGGAGAAGAGGGGCTTTGTGACAAGGCCCTGAGGGGCATCTACCATGCTGTGCACTGGACGACTTTGCACTCCTGCCCTCCCCGGGACTTGAGGCCCCCAACCCCATGTGGTCCCCCAGCAGGGGCATGGTGAGGAAGCCTGGGCACCGGACAGCAAGGACTTGAACCCGGCCAAGGCACATGAGACCCAGCCCTGAACCTATAAACTCATGGTGTTCAGAAAGGCCTTTGAGGAGAAGCAGCCTATTTACCACCAGACAATTCACAAGGGAGAAGAACCCCAAACGTGTCGCGAGTGTGAGGTATCCTCAGAATTACACACCAGAGGAAAGCCTTCAAGTTCACTAACACACCTCGGCAGCCAGCTGAGGAGTGCACGGGGGTGAGGAACTCTGGCTGAGAGGCCAACACAGAGCTGCCTGATCTTATGGCTTTTCAGGATGAGCTTGAGGTTTGAATTTTTATGTGAAATCTCCTAATTGAATAAAATGTTGGCATTGTTATTTTATAGCTTTATTGGGGTATCATTAACATCAAATAAACTGCACGTGGATAAATAGCCTATGTTTTGACATACATATACATCCATGAAGCCAACACCACAATTAAGATACTGAACAATTTCTCATCCCCAAAGATTCCTCGGGCCCTTTTTAGTCCCATCCTCATGCTCTACTTGCCTCTACCCAGTCCCTAGGCAACTACTGATCTATTTTCTATCACTGTAGATTGTTTGTGCTCTCTAGAATTTCACATAACTGGAATCATGCAGCATCTCCTTTTTTTGTTTGGCTTCTCTCACTAGCATAATTATTTTGCGAACCATCCGGGTTGCAGCATGTGTCAACAGTGACTTCCTTTTTATCACTGAGCAGTAAACCACTGTACAGCTCTTCCAGTTTGTCTGCACACTCACCTGTTGTTGGACATGTGGGTTATTTCCAGTGTGCGCTGTTACAAACAAAGCTGCTATGAACATTCATGTACCAAAAACAAGTTTAATTTTAGTCACTGTCTTTCCTTTCTGGTGAAAAGTACAAAGATCCTAGAATGCTTTAACTTTATGTTCGATGCTTATATGCAATATTGTCCAGCAACTTTATTTATCTTTACATATATTTCCATTAATCAAATATTATCATACTGATTGTTACATTTTGTTTAGGTTTCTCTACATTTTTTCCAACCATTCCTTCTCACATTTCAGGCTTTCCTTCTGGGATCGTTTTCTTTCTTTCTGAAATAATTTAACTTAAAAATATTTGAAAGGTTTAGATGGAAGTTAATTCCCTGAGTTTCTGTTTACCTGAAAATATCTTTTTGGTTGTTGATCTTGTCTTTTGTTTTTAAAAAGTTTTTCTTAAATACAATTTTAGTTTAGCATTTATTTTCTTTCAACATTTTGAAGATATTGTTCCTGTGTCGTCTGCCTTCTGATGTTGCTGTTGGTTTAATAACTATCGATTGTTTCTCCTGTGTAGTAACCAGTCTTCTTCATTCTGCTGCTTTTAGAATCTTTTCTCTGTTCTGCAATTTCAGTGATCGATTTAGGTGGGGCTTTCATTTTATTCCTACTCCTTGGGATTCTTGAAAAATTGGGAGTCTTAAAAATTGTGGAAAGCTCTGCTTCATTATCTTTTAAAATATTACCTTTCCACTCTTCTATTATTTTCTTCTGGAAATCTAATTTTATCCACCATATTGTTTAACTTCTCTTTTATATTTTAAATCTGTTATATTTTCTGCCTGCATTTTGAGTAATTTTATCAGGGCAAATTTCAGATCTAAGTTAGAATTGCTCTTTCACCTACTTACCTGCTGTTTAGCCCATTTAGTCAATTTTGTGTCAATTATTATAGTTTTTAATTCTATAATTTCTCGTGTTATTGTGTGCATGTGTGTACATGTGGGCATGCATGTCTGTGTGTGTGTATTTAATCTTTTAATCCGACTGGATATTTCTGATAGTCTTTTGTTTTTAATCATGTGTGCGCTTTCATGTTTTAAGCACATTAAGCACACGTACAGTCTTTCCCAGGCAACTTTAATCTCTGTGTTCTTTCCAGGTTTGAACTCTGCTCGCTCTCACTCATGATGGCACGCTTCCATCTGTGATTTTTCTGATTGTTAGGTCATGCTCTGTGAAACTTTATCTGAGGGAATTATTTTAGGACTCATTTGAGAGCACAGGTCTCCTTGGGAGGATTTGGGTTAGTCTCAGCCCAGTTCCTGGCACTGCCAACTCATGGCCACCCTAAACAACATTCTAGACTCAGGACTTTATATAAGTGCACACAGAAAGAGTAAAATTTAGCCCCAAACTCAGGTAAAGATGGGTCTGTGCTTACAAATTCTTAGGAGTAACATTTCCGCCTAGAGTGAAAACAAAATAGGCAACTATCCCCAGCACCTTCCTCTCTCCACTTGATCCCAGGAGGAAATCATGTTTTCCAGGAGGTTCTTCATGTAGAATTCTATGGTTTCACTTTCCACCTTCACGAGGCCCTAAACTCACCAGCAGTCTCCAGCGTTTGCCTGGTCTGAGGCTGTAACCCCCGGTGGCGAATGGCTTTAGCTTACACAGTTTCCTTTCTGGAGTCCAGCCTTCTCTCACTTTTTGGCATACGGCCTTTTCCTTACTGTGCTGTCAGTTCAGCTGTTCTTTAAAAATATGTGTTTGGAATTCAATTCACTACTTTTATATAGTGTGCATTGCAAGGATTTTTTAGGGTGTCAGTTCACCATGCTGTCTGAAACAAAGCTTCAGTATAACCTGATTTATACGAAGCTCTGTATACTCATGAGTAGGCGAGGTGAATATTCAACAAGCAAAGGTCGTGATTCTCAGCCCTAGCAACACAGTAGCCCTGTGACCAATTTGAAGCTAAATCCTTAAAGATGCAAGATTGTCTATCCTGCTATGCTGAATCCTCCCAATTAATATGAAGGTACACAGAGGCAGTCAGACTGTCAATGACTGAAGTAGATTTTCAAAGGAGCTCACATTGCTGTAAAGATGATATGGAGATCATAATGTGACATGCACCAGAGGATTTAAATTATTATTAAATGTAATTATATCTACATGGCATGTATACTATAATATATACATATTACATCCACATATATATATACGCAAATACAATTATACTTAAGAAATCTGTCCTATAAAGTATGTATACTTTAATTTCATCCCAATAGCAAACTTGCAAGACTGTATTGTGCCTCGATATCGGTGAGTGACGCACAAGTCATTATTTTTCTTCAGGATTTGCATTAATAAAAAGCTGTTCAGTGTCCCTAGTCCCATTTGATGGAGAATGATCATTACTGCTGCTCACTGCTGTCTCTGTAGCCTTGCAATCATCCAGCAGACTGGAGAGAGAAGGCACATCTAATGATCCTAGCTCAAACACTCTACCTGTTGCTGTTGACAGACTTTGTTCCTTAGAGAAGATATTAACTGCCAGCTGGCTGTGACAGTTTGTGAACTAACTTGACATTTGTGTTGGCGCCGTAAGAGTATTTACAGCTCACTCGGAAAATATATATAATCAGATTATGATGAACCCAAGGATTTTCAAAGTAAAAAGTATAATACACAAATTATAAACATGACCATAATAATAAAATTATTTAAAAAATAACTTCAGTGCTTAGGCTCTCATTCCAGAAATACCTTCTCTATATGAAACATACGGTGTATGTTTGCAAAGAAAAAATGGATTGCAGAGAACAGAGGATGGGGATTCCATTTACAGTTGGTCATTCATTCTAAATTTTCTAACAGCCCACTATGTCAGAAAACTGCTAAGAAAGGTAGAAAGAGCAATTTTGAATGATATGGAATGTAAATGTAAAATATCCCAGCATTAGGAAAAAGATGAACGTTATAGCTTTGTTATTTTCTTTTGTCAGACTCTGAACGGGATCTTCTTTATATTCCATGAATATCACCTTGTGAGGAATTTAAATTGTCATGTTTCAACATAATCACCCAAAGTGGTTAAGCCTCTAGGAAAGTGACACTGGAAGGCAATGATACAGGCAGAATTTTTGGTGAATATTATGAACACTTTTGAATCTTATAACACTTTTTGTAAATATAAAAGTGGATGGGAAGAATCAATTAGTGTTTTGTCTCCAATCTCATTTCTTAGTAAACACTGGAGATGCCGCAAAGAAAGAACAGATTTGACCAGAACTTACTGCTCTAGTCCCGGGGCAGTTTGGAGACTGGCATTCACCACTCATCCGGTTTGGGATTAAGACATCTTCCCAGCGAGAAGGACCCTTTGAGAAAAAAACAGCATATACTTAGTGCACAAATTGTAATTCAGATGTATTCCCTAACACGTTTTCTAAAATCTATTTATGCTATAAAATGATAATGAAAGTAATATGTAATCCAAAGATTTTCAAAGTAAGATACATAGACCCTGGGGGTTCTCAGGACCCTTTCGGGGGATCTGGTAGGTCAAAACCATTTTCATCAATGTACTAAGATGATATTTGGCATATTGCTCCAAACATGTATCACATGTACATGTAGTAGATTCCCCATTGTAGTTATATTTAATTGTTTAAAAATTTAATTAAATAATTTTCTTAAGTTCATTGCAATTTCAGTTGATAACTTTTAAATGAAAACACACATGCAAGTCTCACTCAAAAGGACTATTTGGGGGCAGCAGTGGAGCACGGGGAGGCGCACCTGGAGGGCCGCCGGGCGCAGTCGGCAGGCTGAGCGGGCACCTTTATCTCCTCTCCCTCCTGAGGCCCCGTGAGAATTACAGTTAATAACTAGCAACGTGTAAACCCATAATCCTAAGAAAAACAGAAGGCAGAAATTTGGTTGAGAAGAGAGTTCCAAACTTTTCTGGAAATCTGCAATAGGCTGCAGCAGAGGAGGGGGCCTCTGTGCCGTGCAGGCCCACAAGGAGCCCAAAGGCTCGAGAAAAAGGAGGCGGGAGAGAAAGCAGAGTGAGACCTGGAGCAGCAAACAGGGAGAAAGGTACAATTTAATAAGCAGAAGATCCTAAAAATCTTCTAGATAGAAAGGTCAGATCCCCAGCTTAGAAACACAGAATGCAATGAAACTTTCTGTGCCTATCACAGATATGAATTTTTCATGCGTTAATTTTTCAGGGCCCAAAAAGCAACAAAAACATTTATGTAACAATTCCTATAATTGTCACATAAGTACTACTCTATCTGACAAACCCTTGTGTTGTACAAGGAAATTATAGAAAACTCATTCACAATTTTCTTCTTGATCTCAGACCATAACAAAACATACAGGTAATAATACTGAATAGAACTCCGTTGGATATGAGAATTCAACATAATAAAATATATGTGCTTGTTTATCCATACTACTCAAACTATTAGTATTGAATGCTATTGCTATAACCATCCTGAAAATAGAAACAAATTTCCCAGTTAATTTCTGCCATTATAAAGCAGTTTTAACTTTGCTCCTTTCTCGTTTTAGAAAATATAAAATGTTAATTGGTTAATCACTGCATACATTGTTTTAATGGTTGCATGGGTAAAGCATTTATAATTAAAGGGCTTTATATAGGAGTAAGAAAGGTGTCAAGACCACAAGATTAACAAGGACTGCAAATCACATGGCAGCACAAGGGAGCTATGAATTAGAATGCATCAAGGAAAGAATACAAAAAAAAAAAGTACTTCATCTCTCAAAGGTATAGAATTGGAGAAAGACATCAGAAAAAAAAATGTCAGACAGAACAGTGTGAAATACATGTCTTAATAAGAATCGTGTGGCTGCTTTTTAGAAAACTTTCTCCTTTTTGTCCAGTAGTAGTTACAACGAAGAAAAATACATAAATTATTTGAGCATCTATATCAGGAGTCAGCAAACAATGGCTTTGTTGGCCAAATCCAGCCTAGGGTTTGCTTTTGTACAGCCCACGACCTAAGAATGGTTTTACATTTTTAAATGGTTGAAAAGCATAAAAAGAAGAGCATTTCGTGGCACACAAAAAGTAAATGATATTCACATTTCCATGTCCACAATGAAATTTATTGGACACGGCCATGGTTGTTCATTTATGTATTGTCTATGCTGCTTCTGCACAGCAAGGGCAAAATTGAGCTGTGGCTCAATAAGCCTAAAATATTTACTATCTGGCCCTTTATGGAAAAAGCTTGCCAATCCTTGATAGTAAATAAAATTTTCCAAGTTCATATTGAAAAGTACTCAAAAATATTGTAGCAGCATTTTGGCTACCATATAATCTCATTCATTTGTACGAGTAGCTGCATTCTGTGTCTCAAGTGAGAAATTACTTCAATTAAAACCTTAGTACTGTTGACCTGTGGAATCTGAGAAGGCATTGATAGAATCCAGTGATTCAAGTTGTTTGAATCAGTAAGAGAGTGGAAAATTACAACATTTGGGGATTTGTCTTGATTAATGTTACCACCAACTGGAAATCATGAAGCAGAATATTATTTAAATACATTTATATGATGCATGTAAATCAGAAGTTCAGAAAAATGACTCAGTGGCATAATAAACAGTAATAAAAATCTATAAAATATGAGTCTTAAAATAATATTTATTCTTAAGAATTCCAGAACAAATCCACAAGTCATTTTGGCTGTCTTGTCACATCCAATCAAGTGGAAAATTGAAGTACTTAACTAATTCTTATCCGAATATCACTCTGACAAGCTTCAGACAGGCAGTTTAAGCAAAGGTGTGTTTTTTTCCTGAATTATCTAAATAAATTCTATAATCTGTTCTTCATAGGTGGGCATATACACTGCTGCTTAAACAAATTATGCCTTATGTTTTACAAAATGTTTCTACAAAGTCTTGGCATTTACAGGTTTTGAAAAGGGTAATTTTAATAGTATTTTTACTACACTTCTACCAATTATCTCAGGTTATCATCAACTGTGTTGCATTTAAAATAGCCTCTTGAATGATTCCACAAACATCTAAGTCAAATAATTAAATTTAAGGGACTAAAATTATTTTGAAAATTGTACTACTGACATAATACAAGGACAGCAAAACTGTCTTTAAGACAGCTACACTCAGAGGCTTCCATCCACCCTCCTAACTTTTCCTGTCTGCAACAAAATGATACAGAGAAGGACAGTCAAAGTTCACCAACCTGTTGAATCCCAATTCCACCAATTATTAGCTATATGCTCTTGAGCAAGTTTCATTTTGCCTTTCTAAACTCTGGGTTCCTCATCTGAAAAGTGAGGGATTAAATACCTCCTTCACAGGGATTTCTTGAAGATTAAGTGAAATAACACCTGTAAGACTTTTGCACAGTGCCTGGCACATGTTGACTTATTTAAAAATGGCAACTGTTGAAAGCAGGATTTCTTATTTCTCAAAATAGAACTCCCTAAATACGATTATGTTTAATTTTGTAGATAGATAAGCAATAAGATGCCAGTTTCAAGGGACCGGACTTAACCCAGTGGGTTTTTCATTTCTTCCTTTTTGTCAGTTTCCAGATTACCCAACCATTCCCCAGGGGTCATTCACTTTCCAGAGCATGCTGCTTATAACTCTCTTAAAGCATGATTGATATTTCCATCAGTCATATAGTAACCTTGTTCTGTATCTTCCTCCATTTGATTTTAAGATCTATGCTTCTAATAAAGCTAAGCATGGTGCTGTGATTATAGCAGAGGCTCAATAATGCAATCATTAAATAGTAAGCAGGGAAAATAATAGGGAAAAGTCCTTTGAATCAATACATATCTACCAAACAACTCTTTATTAAACAGCTCTTAAACTCTAAGAATACAGTTATGAAAAAGAGAGAAGAATCCTTTTTCTTATAGGTTTTATGGAGTAGCCACAAAGACTGAGGTTGTAAATTAACTGAGCACACCCATTCAAATGAATAAAATTAAAAAGGAATATTCATACCAAATATCGGTCAGATGTAAAACAAATGAATACACATATACTGCTGGTGCAAATATAAAATGACACAGCCAGTTTGGAAATCTATTAGGCATTAAAAAAAATTAAACATACAACTAACACATGGCTTGGCCATTCCACTCCTAGATAATTGACTAAGATAAATGAAAACGAGTCCAAAAAAAAATTGTATACAAATGCTCACAACAGTTTTATTCATAATAGTCACCAACTGGATACCGCCCAAAATATGAATGGATAAACAAAGTGTGGTATATCCATCCAATGGAATGGATAATCAACTCAATAATCAACAGTATTATGTTACTTATAAATGCAACACCATGGATGATTCTCAAAATTATGTGAGGGAAGGAAGCCAAATATGAAATAGAATATATGCATGATTCTGCTTATATAAAATGCAAACAAATCTATAGTGGCAAAAACAGATCAGTGGTAGCTTTGGGGTGGGGGCAGAGGGTGGAATGGGCTACATAAGGGCATGAAAAATCTTTTGGGGGTGTTATAGGCTGAGTTGTATCCTCTAAAACTGCATATGTTAAAGTCTTAACCCTCTTCAGAATATGACTGTTTTGGAGATAGGGTTTTTGAAGAGATAATTAAGTTAAAATGAGGTCATTATGGTGGACCCTAATTCAATGTGACTGGTGTCCTTAAAAGATGTCCTTAACAGATGGGACTGGGACACAGACATGCACAGAGAAAAGATCACGTGAAGGCACAGAAGAAGACAACCATCTATAAGCCAAGGCAAGAGGTCTCAACAGACACCAACCTTGCTGACAATTTAGCCTCAGACTTCTAGCCTCCAGAATTGTGAGTAAATAAAATTCTGTTGCTTAAACCACCCAGTTGGTGGTACTTTATCATGGCACCTCTAGCAGACTAATATTGGGGTTATGGAAGTATTCTCTATCTTGATTGTGATGGTGGTTTTGTGGAATTATATACTTGTCAGAACTCTTCAAATTGTACCCTTTAAATGGAGGCAGTCTATTTTACACATACTATTTCTCAGTAAAGTGTATTGGGAAAAAACGAACTGAGAAGTTGCCAAGGAAATTCTTTGAGGGAAGGAGAATCTGTATCAAATGGTGCTTGAACAACTGAATTTCGATATCTAAATCCCTTCCTCACTCCATACAGTTTCTAGAAGAAAACAAATGAGAACATCTTTACAACCTTGGAACAGACAGAATTTTTTTTATAAGGACACACAAAGCTCTAACCCTAAATGAAGAAATTTATAAATTGAACTTCAATGAAAATTAAAAAAAAATTTCCACTCATCAAAAGACACTATTAAACATGAATATGCAAGCCACAGACTGGAGAAAATATTTGTAATACGTATATCTGTGAAATAATTCATCTTTAGACTATATAAAGAACTTTAAAAATAGCACCATACAGACAAGCACCCCAATTCAAAATAAGCAAAAGACTTTATAAAAGGAGACATAAACATGGCCAATAATCACATAAAAAGATAGTCAACATCATTAATAATCAGGAAAAGGCAAATTAAAATAACAAAATACAATTTTACTTGGTTTCGCATCTTAGCCAGTATGATGGCTAAAATTTTTAAAAAGGCTCATAATACTAAACTTCGGCAAAACAACTAACTATGGTCATAGAAATCAGAAGGTGATTGTCTTGACTGGAGGTATTGACTGGGAGGAGGCATGAGGACATTTTATGGAAATGTTCTGTATTTTGATTGGGTAGTAGTTACATGGGTGTGCATAACTATCAAAGTTCACAGAACTGAACCCTTAAATTCTGTGCACTTTATTGAGTGTAAATTGTTCCGTAATTTAAAACAGGGAACTGAACCTTATTCCACTCCTTATTCAACAAGTACTTACTGAGGCCCTGCCTCTCAGTAGCTCTGCAACTTTGGAAGTTCTCTTAACCACTCAGGGAACAGCTAGCCCAGGACAAATGGAGTAATACCAGAACGGGTATTGCAAGGATTAAATATAAAACAGGCCAATGCCAGGCACACAGTAGGTTCTCAATAAATGTTAACCATTTCTATATTTACCATTCAGCACCCAGACGTGATAAAGTGGGGGGGGACAATTAGGGACCACAGCCAATACGGTTTAAAAAACAATCCATGTAATGAAACTATTAAAAAAAAATTTTTTTTTTAAAAAGCATTTTTACCTCTTCAGTAATTTCCCCTTATAGCCTTTGGAGGCAATAGTCTATAACTTTTATCATAGGATAATCCAAGCCACTGTCAATCAAAACAAAAGAATAACCAGTTCTGTGGCTTTGAACTGGTTACTAACATTCACCATCGAGTTACAGAATTCTTAAAGTGAAGAACCATGTCCTACTTATATCTATGTGCTTTGATGTGGGTAGCAAAATGCTGTATGTAAACATGGTGAATACTCAGAAGTACATTAATTGAATCAGGCTTTACTTTTCTCATCTGTAAAACTATAAAACTGAAAGATCTGTGTTTTTCAAAGTTGTGTTTTCTTCTAAAGCAGAACTTTCCTCCAATGAACTGTGTATAGAATCCAAAGTATAAAAGAAATAAAACAGGCTTACTCTGTTTGGAGAAGAAGGATGGGTCCTCAAAGCTCTTGTCACTGCTTTTTGCTGCCTGCTGGAGGCCTCCTACCGTTCCTTGCCACATGGGCTTCCTAAACGTGGCTGCTTACTTCACAAGCCAGCAGAATATCTGCTTAGGTCCCTAAGATGCAGTCTTCTAAGATGTAATGAAGGGGAGTCTTATATAACATGATCAGGGAAGTGGTAGATATCTCATCACTTTTGCCATATTCTCTTCATTAGAAGGAAATCACCAGAACCACCTACATTCAAGAGGAAGGGATTTCACCATGGACACCAGGAGGTGGGAGATCACTGGGGGTCACCTTCATGTCTGTCCCTGACACACTTATTTTTATAGATGAGGAGAAAGACCTCTCATAATATGAAAGTTTAAGAAACGATAATTCAATATGTGACTTCAGTTGCCAAGTGCTTGGGCTATTTTTAATTTTTTTTTACATAAACATACTTTCTAGTTGAAATATGTGAATATTTGACCACTTCCCTAGAGTCATTCCTTTAAACTTTTAAGTAGAGAATATAATCTTATGGCCAAGGAGATAAAAAGAAGTAAATGATGAATGTAACCAGAGAGTATGTATTTATTTTGGCAAATTAAATTTAAAGTACATTTTATAAACAAACATATTTGTGCTTTACTTAATGTATATACTTTTATAACTTGAATTTATTTCCTGTGATTTCTTAAAGCATGAATATTTTACAGACTTTTACCTCTGAACACCCAACTGTAAGTCTCAATACAGTTAACTGTATAGAAAAATAGAATACTACAGACTACATAAAGGGACCCAGTGTTCCTATATTAGCCCAACTGTTTCTACAAATGTTTTAATGGAAAAAGAGTTATTAGGACATGAATTGTAACTTAAAAAAAAAAAAAGACCTGAAGAAGACTCCTAGTCCAGTCCTTGTTAATATTTTGATTCCCAATTTTGATGGTATAGTAATAATAATTAACCCTTCTTTTGAAACTATTTTATATAGGACAGAAGGAAGCAGAAGAGGGAAAAAATGATTAGGTGAATTCCAGTTAACCAGCAGGAAAATAATGATCACAATAAAAGTAACAGCACTGCCATCTTCTTGCATTAGTAAAGAACTGGGTTGTTTACGTAGCACTTTCACATGCACAAACCAACCTTGATTCCCAGTGAAAATCTGTTAATGCTATCTATACTCTATAGAGCTTCGAAACCTAAGGTGATTATCGGTTCACGTGTTGGGGTGACCACAGAACTGTTTCCTAAGGATCCTGGCCCCCTACACAAGTACTTAACTCTCATATTTAGCATGCCTTAAGAGTACTGCATTTTTGTGAAAGAGTATCCATTTTTTACAAAATTTGTTAATCACAAAAACATGGATCTTTCCTTATTTTGTAACATGAAATATCTGAAGTCGTTGCTCTTGTTGGAAAATCTTGCCCACATTTTAATAAAAGCTTGATCACCAGGCTGGGTAGGGCTTGGTGGGCCAGTTCCATTCTGCTCCATACGTGGTCAGTTTGGATGGCTCAACTAGGGACCAAAGCGTTCACCTCCAAAATGGCTCAGTTGCACGGCTGACAAGCGGTGCTGGGCTCCTGCCTTCGGTTCTTCCCAATCAGGGTCTTTCCAGGGGCTGCTTGCGCCTGTAGGTGTTTCCCAAGAGCTGGAGCAATGTCATCTCGACCATATTCTTTCGGTCAAGGACTCACAGAGCCCTCTTCACTGGAAGACGCTATTGTGCAACGCTTTGTCAAAGGCTAGTTTGGCACTTCACTGAATGAGATTCTAACCTGCAGTTTCTTATCACTACCAATAGAGAACTGTCCCGTGCTGTTTCACTTGGTCTTCTTTCACTTTACCTTCAGCTTTTTGCCCTGGTTTCTGACCATATAGGCCTATTTAGATTTCCTTTCCTTTTTTTTTTTTTTGCCGTGCCACGCAGCATGAGGGATCTTAGTTCCCCAACCAGGGATCGAACCCATGCCCCCTGCAGTGGAAGTGCGGAGTCTTAACCACTGGACCGCTGGGGAAGTCCCTAGCTTTCCTTGCATTTTTATTCAAAATACCTAGTGATATATTTTCTACTAAAAGCCTTTAAATATTTTAAATATTATGAAACAGTAATGTGCCACATTGGATATGGTTTACGGAGACAAAAATAACAAACTAGCACTAATTTGGCATATTCTCTGATAGTCCATTAGGCTCCCTCTTGTATTTTCATCTGAACATAAGCAGAAGCAGAAAGTATCTGCACCCACACGTAAACTTATCAATGGCTTCCAATTATATAATATAATTTCTCTGATCTCAGAAAAGCACTATTCAGCTACTCGAGAATTTGAAACCACTACCATGTGCAATCCTCTATTCCTTGAAACACATTCATTTGATGCAAATTTTAAGTCACCGTGGTCATTAATTCACTCAACAAATTACGCATGCAGTATGTGACTGGTATTTTCCTAGACTGGAGATAAATCATTGAACAAGACTTTTCCAATTAGGAGGATAAAAGTGATTGAAGAACTAATTATTACATGGATTTTTTGAGGGTACACAGGAGGGACCCCTGACCAAGATTTTTGAAGGACTATTGTTTAGGATGAGATCTGAGGAATGATTAGGAATCAGACAAGAAAAGCGAAATTGCACGAGAGAAAGAATTCTGCGCAGGGAAAGCAGGACTAGGTACCACCAACTCCTAGACTGGTTTTGCAATATACATATACTCTCAACAAGACAGTATCAATAATTAATAAATAGTTATTTACTTCTGTGCCTCCTAAATATCTTAATCTACACTACTATTACTTGATATTAAGATTCCATTAAAATATACATTTAAATGTAATAGTATGCCAAGCACTGATTTCAAAGCAATGGGTATGCCAACATGATAAACAGTATCTTTGTACTTTTGACTGAGACTGACTGGATTTCAAATCCAATAGACATTACCAGACATGTAACAATAAGGAAGTTAATTAATCAGAACATCAGTTTCTTATGTGTAATGCGGAAACAACAATTGTACCTCCATCATAGGATTGATGGTTAAATGAGATAAAGTACTTATACACATAGTTAATATTCAATAAATATTAGCAGGTACTGCTCAATAACTCTAGTATGAGAAAAATGTGATCATGGAAAGAGCACCCCAATAGGCAAAGATTCAGAAGATCTATGTTCCAGATATAATTTCACTAGAGTTTAGGCTAATCACTTTAAACGTCTTTATGCCTCACTTTCTTACCTGTAAATTGTAATAAGAGCTCAGAGTCAAACAGGATAATGCATGAGTTAGTTAATGTGAAAATCCTTTATAATTATACCAGGGCATTCAGATATTAGTAAGGGGACAACTGGGGCTGTGTGTATTCGTAGACAATCTAAATACCTCACTTATTACTGCCCCAAACATAACTCCATTTCTGAGTTGAAGAGATGCTTCATACATAATGATGCAGCTGCTGCTGGGATCAGCAATTAACCAGAGCAAGTGTCTATGCTCGTATTGATTACCCAATGCTGCCAAGTTAACTCAACAGCTGTTTAAAAAGAATATCTCAGCTGGTCTTGGAGATTTTCCCCAAGAACTGGGGTATCTCTATAGCTTATAAAACATAATTTGGCATGATTTGGTATAAAACAAATTTCCTTCCATTACTAAAATGTGTTTCATATCATAAAAAGCAAGCATTTCATAATCTAATACTCAATAACATACTTTTTCCCTCCAAGGAAATTATTACAAGAAAGAAACATCACATCTCTAAAAATATCTACACCGTTGTAAGTGAAACAACTCTTGGTCCACTGCACTACAGCTCTGCTGAGTTTTGACAAAGTCAATCACTGTCATTATTTATTGAGAGTCCTTTCGTGTAGGGTGCCATTATGCTAAGTGCAGTAAATGTCAAACAATGTGGTTATTCCTTCACGATTTCCAGTTACCAAACTATTCCTAAACGACGAGATGCTTTCAATTATATTACTAAGTGTTGACAGCTTTGCTGTAGGCACATCACAGTGATAGTGGGATTTAAACAGCAGTGATTTTTTTGGTCCTATTTCATAGAATTGAAACAATGGAGATAAATAAAGATTTAAAGATACAGTGATTCACTTTTATGCACTCTTAACAGATTTAATTTAGGAGAAGCATATGATTATCTTCATCTGTTCAAGCTCTCTTTACTAAGAATAATCTTGCTACTGCATGGAGAGAAATTTGCTGCAGCTCAGATTAGAGGCAGTTTCAGGCAGCATAATATGCTTCTAACGTTGAGATGGTAGCTCTCATTTCAATTCAAGGCATGTAAATTGATTTAAATAACAACATTTATTATCATGTAAAGCTTCTTAGTTATCTCAGCTGGCTTTACATCTTGATAATTATGACTGGAAATGGACTATGCTTATTAAATGAGATAAGAAGTTTATTAGATTTCTAGTGAATGCCCAGATACCATCATCATCATATAAACATTATTATTTAGTTCTCAAAAATAAAGCTTGGTGAATAACACATCACATTTTGGTGTGTAGTATACTACTCTGAATCCCCAACTGATGTTGAACTCAATCAGCCACCTTTTTTCAAAAGAGGAAAAGGAAGAAATAATATAGGACATGTTTAAATGATTAACAGATCACAATTTAATTAATTTTTCTGTTGCTTCAAGGTAATGAACTGCCCATGAAGATGTAGCAATATGGGGTTACTGTCTTGGCCAGTCCACAAAAGTTATACATTTTGCACTAATGGAGGTGATGCATGTTTCGAGGACATAAGTGGGCAAGTGGCTTGATAAGAACTGGACAAAACTATGAAAAAAATCACTTCTTGAGGGTCCTAAAGGGCAATGAACTTGAATGGGCCTCCCTCAATTAAGCATTAGACACACTTGTAATGAGTGGGCTTCTAGCTGTGCTGTAAATCTAATGGCACTACCATGTAATCCTATGCCCAGGCATTTTCAGTGACTGCCAGCATATGGGCAGGGGACATTCCCGCCCTTTACTGACCTGGGGTTTTTTGAGCTGAAAAGAGCAAGAACTTCTTAATAAAAAATAAATTTTTAGAAAACCCCCAGACCTCCCCAAAACCAAAAATGACTCTTGGCCAAAAGAAAAGTCAGTTTGTCCTTGGACATGTATGTTGGCAAAGACCTTTTTTTTAGCAAGGCCCAGTTTAATATGAACTGAAAACATTTGCTCTAGTCCATAAATTTTACTCTGGGCCTTTTCATATCAAGATACTTCTACCTTTGCCTTTCTTTCTCTCTCCCTTCCTTCCTCCTCCCTCTGCTACAATCCAGGTTCAATCACCTCTAAAAATAACTGTAGCTTATTCATGGCCTAATGAGACAGGAGAGAAAAAGTCTTAATTCTAGATTAAAACAAACTAAATTCGTAGTTATCTGAACTTTCTCAGGACTAATTCAATCTGGCCGAACTTCACACCAAAAGTTTTGTGAAGTTTCCCACATCTTTCTGTAAGAATTCCCCCTCCATTATTATTTTACAATTTCCTCCCCTTTGGCTCAATATTTAATAAAACCAACTCTCTAAAAATCTTTTCTTTCAATGTCTATTTCTTTCATCAGGCAAAGTGTGAAAGATTGTTGTTGAAGGGCAACTTAGATCTTAGTTATAAATCATTCTAATTCTTAATTTTTTTTAAACATCTTTATTGGAGTATAATTGCTTTACAATGGTGTGTTAGTTTCTGCTTTATAACAAAGTGAATCAGTTATACATATACATATGTCCCCATATTTCTTCCCTCTTGCATCTCCCTCAATCCCATCCTCCCTATCCCACCCCTCTAGGTGGTCACAAAGCACCAGGCTGATCTCCCTGTGCTATGCGGCTGCTTCCCACTAGCTATCTATTTTACGTTTGGTAGTGTATATATGTCAATGCCGCTCTCTCACTTTGTCCCAGCTTACCCTTCCCCCTCCCCATATCCTCAAGTCCATTCTCTAGTAGGTCTGTGTCTTTATTCCCATCTTGACCCTAGGTTCTTCATGACCATTTTTCTTTTTGTTTTTTAGATTCCATATATATGTGTTAGCATACGGTTATTTGTTTTTCTCTTTCTGACTTACTTCACTTTGTATGACAGACTCTAGGTCCATTCACCTCACTACAAATAACTCAATTTCGTTTCTTTTTATGGCTGAGTAATATTCCATTGTATATATGTGCCACATCTTCTTTATCCATTCATCTGTTGATGAACACTTAGGTTGCTTCCATGTCCTGGTTATTGTAAATAGAGCTGCAATGAACATTTTGGTACATGACTCTTTTTGAATTATGGTTTTCTCAGGGTATATGCCCAGTAGTGGGATTGCTGGGTCATATGGTAGTTCTATTTCTAGTTTTGTAAGGAACCTCCATACTGTTCTCCATAGTGGCTGTATCAATTTACATTCCCACCAACAGTGCAAGAGGGTTCCCTTTTCTCCACACCCTCTCCAGCATTTATTGTTTGCAGATTTTTTGATGACGGCCATTCTGACTGGTGTGAGATGATATCTCATTGTAGTTTTGATTTGCATTTCTCTAATGATTAATGATGTTGAGCATTCTTTCATGTGTTTGTTGGCAATCTGTATATCTTCTGTGGAGAAATGTCTATTTAGGTCTTCAGCCCATTTTTGGATTGGGTTGTTCGTTTTTTTGATATTGAGCGGCATGAGCTGCTTGTAAATTTTGGAGATTAATCCTTTGTCAGTTGCTTCATTTGCAAATATTTTCTCCCATTCTGAGGGTTGTCTTTTCGTCTTGTTTATGGTTTCCTTTGCTGTGCAAAAGCTTTTAAGTTTCATTAGGTTCATTTGTTTTTTTAAATTTTTATTTCTATTTCTCTAGGAGTTGGGACAAAAAGGATCTTGTTGTGATTTATGTCATAGAGTGTTCTGCCTATGTTTTCTTCTAAGAGTTTGATAGTGTCTGGCCTTACATTTAGGTCTTTAATCCCTTTTGAGTTTATTGTTGTGTATAGTGTTAGGGAGTGTTCTAATTTCATTCTTTTACATGTAGCTGCCCAGTTTTCCCAGAACCCACTAACGAAGAGGCTGTCTTTTCTCCACTGTATATTCTTGCCTCCTTTATCAAAGATAAGGTGACCATATGTGCATGGGTTTATCTCTGGGCTTTCTATCCTGTTTCACTGATCTATATTTCTGTTTTTGTGCCAGTACCATACTGTCTTGATTACTGTAGCTTTGTAGTATAGTCTGAAGTCAGGGAGCCTGATTCCTCCAGCTCCATTTTTCTTTCTCAAGAGTGCTTTGGCTACTCGGGGTCTTTTGTGTTTCCATACAAATTGTGAAATTTTTTGTTCTAGTTCTGTGAAAAATGCCAGTGGTAATTTGATAGGGATTGCATTGAATCTGTAGATTGCTTTGGGTAGTAGAGTCATTTTCACAATGTTGATTCTTCCAATCCAAGAACATGGTATATCTCTCCATCTATTTGTATCATCTTTAATTTCTTTCATCAGTGTCTTATAATTTTCTGCATACAGGTCTTTTGTCTCCTTAGGTAGGTTTATTCCTAGATATTTTATTCTTTCTGTTGCAATGGTAAATGGGAGTGTTTTCTTAATTTCACTTGCAGATTTTTCATCATTAGTGTATAGGAATGCAAGAGATTTCTGTGCATTAATTTTGTATCCTGCTACTTTACCAAATTCATTGATTAGCTCTAGTAGTTTTCTGGTAGCATCTTTAGGATTCTCTATGTATAGTCCCATGTCATCTACAAACACTGAAAGCTTTACTTCTTCTTTTCCGATTTGGATTCCTTTTATTTCTTTTTTTTCTCTGATTGCTGTGGCTAAAACTTCCAAAACTATGTTGAATAATAGTGGTGAGAGTGGGCAACCTTGTCTTGTTCCTGATCTTAGTGGAAATGGTTTCAGTTTTTCACCATTGAGGATGATGTTGGCAGTGGGTTTGTCATACATGGCCTTTATTATGTTGAGGAAAGTTCCCTCTATGCCTACTTTCTGGAGGGTTTTTATCATAAATGCGTGTTGAATTTTGTTGAAAGCTTTCTCTGCATCTATTGAGATGATCATATAGTTTTTCTCCTTCAATTTGTTAATATGGTATATCACATTGATTGATTTGCATATATTGAAGAATCCTTGCATTCCTGGGATAAACCCCACTTGATCATGCTGTATGATCCTTTTAATGTGCTGTTGGATTCTGTTTGCTAGTATTTTGTTGAGGATTTTTGAATCTATGTTCATCAGTGATATTGGCCTGTAGTTTTCTTTCTTTGTGATATCTCTGTCTGGTTTTGGTATCAGGGTGATGGTGGCCTCGTAGAATGATTTTGGGAGGGTTCCTCCCTCTGCTATATTTTGGAAGAGTTTGAGAAGGATAGGTGTCAGCTCTTCTCTAAATGTTTGATAGAATTCGCCTATGAAGCCATCTGGTCCTGGGCTTTTGTTTGTTGGAAGATTTTTAATCACAGTTTCAATTTCAGTGCTTGTGTTTGGTCTGTTCATATTTTCTATTTCTTCCCGGTTCAGTCTCGGAAGGTTGTGCATTTCTAAGAATTTGTCCATTTCTTCCAGGTTGTCCATTTTATTGGCATATAGTTGCTTCTAATAATCTATCATGATGCTTTGTATTTTTGCAGTGTGAGTGGTTACTTCTCCTTTTTCATTCCTAATTCTATTGATTTGAGTCTTCTCCCTTTTTTTCTTGATGAGTCTGGCTAATGGTTTATCAATTTGGTTTATCTTCTCAAAGAACCAACTTTTAGTTTTATTTATCTGTGTTATCATTTCCTTCATTACTTTTTTCATTTATTTCTGATCTGATCTTTATGATTTCTTTCCTTCTGCTAACTTTGGGGTTTTTTTTCCTTCTTTCTCTAATTGCTATAGGTGTAAAGTTAGGTTGTTTATTTGAGATATTTCTTGTTTCTTAAGGTAGGCTTGTATTGCTATAAACTTCCCTCTTAGAACTGCTTTTGCTGCATCCCATAGGTTTTGGGTCATCGTGTTTTCACTATCATTTGTTTCTAGATATTTTTTGATTTCCTCTTTGATTTCTTCAGTGATCTCTTGGTTATTTAGTAGTGTATTGTTTAGCCTCCATGTGTTTGTATTTTTTACAGATTTTTTTCCTGTAATTGATATCTAGTCTCATAGAGTTGTGGTCGGAAAAGATACCTGATACAATTTCAATTTTCTTAAATTTACCAAGGCTTGATTTGTGACCCAAGATATGATCTATCCTGGAGAATGTTCCATGAGCACTTGAGGAGAATGTGTATTCTGTTGTTTTTGGATGGAATGTCCTGTAAATATCAATTAAGTCCAACTTGTTTAATGTATCATTTTAAGCTTGTGTTTCCTTATTTATTTTCATTTTGGATGATCTGTCCATTGGTGAAAGTGGGGTGTTAAAGTACCCTACTATGATTGTGTTACTGTCGATTTCCCCTTTTATAGCTGTTAGTATTTGCCTTATTTATTGAGGTGCTCCTATGTTGGGTGCATAAATATTTACAATTGTTATAACTTCTTCTTGGATGGATCCCTTGATCATTATGTAGTGTCCTTCTTTGCCTCTTGTAATAGTCTTTATTTTAGAGTCTATTTTGTCTGATATGAGAATTGTTACTCCAGCTTTCTTTTGATTTCCATTTGCATGGAATATCTTTTTCTATCCCCTCACTTTCAGTCTCTATGTGTCCCTAGGTCTGCAGTGGGTCTCTTATAGACAGCATATATACAGGTCTTGTTTTTGTATCCATTCAGCCAGTCTATGTCTTTTGGTTGGAGCATTTAATCCATTTGCATTTAAGGTAATTATCAATATGTATGTTCCTATTACCGTTTTCTTAATTGTTTTGGGTTTGTTATTGTAGGTCTTTTCCTTCTCTTGTGTTTCCTGCCTAGAGAAGTTCCTTTAGCATTTGTTGTAAAGCTGGTTTGGTGGTGCTGAATTCTCTTAGCTTTTGTTTGTCTGTAAAGGTTTTAATTTCTCCACCAAATCTGAATGAGATCCTTGCTGGGTAGAGTAATCTTGGTTGTAGGGTTTTCTCCTTCATCACTTTAAATATGTCCTGCCACTCCCTTCTGGCTTGCAGAGCTTCTGCTGAAAGATCAGCTGTTAACCTTATGGGGATTCCCTTGTGTTTTATTTGTTGTTTTTCCCTTGCTGCTTTTAATATTTTTTCTTTGTATTTAATTTTTGATAGTTTGATTAATATGTGTCTTGGCATGTTTCTCCTTGGATTTATTCTGTATAGGACTCTCTATGCTTCCTGGACTTGATTAACTATTTCCTTTACCATGTTAGGGAATTTTTCAACTATAATCTTTTCGAATATTTTCTCAATCCCTATCTTTTTCTCTTCTTCTTCTGGGACCCCTATAATTCGAATGTTGGTGCATTTAATGTTGTCCCAGAGGTCTCTGAGACTGTCCTCAATTCTTTTCATTCTTTTTTCTTTATTCTGCTCTGCAGTAGTTTTTCTACTATTTTATCTTCCAGGTCACTTATCCGTTCTTCTGCCTCAGTTATTCTGCTCTTGATTCCTTCTAGAGAACTTTCAATTTCATTTATTGTGTTGTTCATCACTGTTTGTTTGCTCTTTAGTTCTTCTAGGTCCTTGTTAAACGTTTCTTGTATTTTCTCCATTCTATTTCCAAGATTTTGGATCATCTTTACTATCATTATTGCGAATTCTTTTTCAGGTAGACTGCCTATTTCCTCTTCATTTGTTTGGTCTGGTGGGTGTTTGCCTTGCTCCTTCATCTGCTGTGTGTTTCTCTGTCTTCTCATTTTGCTTAACTTACTGTGTTTGGGGTCTCCTTTTCGCAGGCTGCAGGTTCATAGTACCTGTTGTTTTTGGTGTCTGCCCCCAGTGGCTAAGGTTGGTTCAGTGGGTTGTGTAGGCTTCCTGGTGGAGGGGACTAGTGCCTGTGTTCTGGTGGATGAGGCTGTATCTTGTCTTTCTGGTGGGCAGGTCCACATCTGGTGGTGTGTTTTAGGGTGTCTGTGGCCTTATTATGATTTTAGGCAGCCTCTCTGCTAATGGATGGGGTTGTATTCCTGTCTTGCTAGTTGTTTGGCATAGGGTGCCCAGCACTGTAGCTTGCTGGTTGTTGAGTGGAGGTGGGTCTTGGTGTTGAGATGGAGATCTCTGGTAGATTTTCACCGTTTGATATTACGTGGAGCTGGGAGGTCTCTTGTGGACCAGTGTCCTGAACTTGGCTCTCCCACCTCAGAGGCACAGCCCTGATGCCTGGCTGGAGCACCAAGAGCCTGTCCTCCACACAGGTCAGAATAAAAGGGAGAAAAAAAAGAAAGAAAGAAAGAAGAAGATAAAATAAAATAAAGTAAAATAAAATAAAATAAAGTTATTAAAATAAAAAATAATTATTAAAAAAATTTTTTAAATGTAATAAAAATAAGAAGAAAAGAAAGAAAGAAAGAAGAGAGCAACCAAACCAAAAACAAATCCACCAATGATAACAAGAGCTAAAAACTATACTAAAAAAAAGAAAAAAAAACCCAAAATGGACAGACAGAACCGTAGCACAAATGGTAAAAGCAAAGCTATACAGAGAAAACCACACACAGAAGCATACACATACACACTCACAAAAAGAGAAAAAGGGAAAGAAATATATATATCGTTGCTCCCAAATTCCACCTCCTCAATTTGGGATGATTCATTGTCTGTTCAGGTATTCCACAGAGGCAGGGTACATCAAGTTGACTGTGGAGATTTAATCCACTGCTCCTGAGGCTGCTGGGAGAAATTTCCCTTTCACTTCTTTGTTCGCACAGCTCCTGGGGTTCAGCTTTGGATCTGGACCCGCCTCTGCGTGTAGGTCGCCTGAGGGTGTCTGTTCTTCGCTCACACAGGACGGGGTTAAAGGAGCAGCTGCTTCGGGGGCTCTGGCTCACTCAGGCGGGGGGAGGGAGGGGTACGGAGGCGGGGCGAGCCTGCGGTGTCAGAAGCCGGCGTGATGTTGCAGCAGCCCGAGGCGCGCCATGTGTTCTCCCAGGGAAGTTGTCCCTGGATCACGGGACCCTGGCCGTGGCGGGCTGCACTGGCTCCCGGGAGGGGCGGTGTGGAGAGTGACCTGTGCTCGCACACAGGCTTCTTGGTGGCGGCAGCAGCAGCCTTAGCGTCTCATGCCCGTCTCTGGGGTCCGCGCTGATAGCCGCGGCTCGTGCCCGTCTCTGGAGCTCGTTTAGGCGGCGCTCTGAATCCCCTCTCCTCGCGCACCAGGAAACAAAGAGGCAAGAAAAAGTCTCTTGCCTCTTCGGCAGCTCCAGACTTTTTCCCCGGACTCCCTCCCGGCTAGCTGTGGTGCGCTAACCCCTTCAGGCTGTGTTGACACCGCCAACCCCAGTCCTCTCCCTGCGATCCGACCTCCGAAGCCCGAGCCTCAGCTCCCAGCCCCCGCCCGCCCCGCCGGGTGAGCAGACAAGCCTCTCGGGCTGGTGAGTGCTGCTTGACACCGATCCTCCATGCGGGAATCTCTCCGCTCTGCCCTCCGCACCCCTGTGGCTGCGCTCTCCTCCGTGGCTCCGAAGCTTCCCCCCTCCGCCACCCGCAGTCTCCGCCCGCGAAGGGGCTCCTAGTGTGTGGACACCTTTCCTCCTTCACGGCTCCCTCCCACTGGTGCAGGTCCCGTCCCTATTCTTCGTCTCTGTTTTTTCTTTTTTCTTTTGCCCTACCCAGGTACGTGGGGAGTTTCTTGCCTTTTGGGAAGTCTGAGGTCTTCTGCCTGTGTTCAGTAGGTGTTCTATAGGAGTTGTTCCAAATGTAGATGTATTTCTGATGTATCTGTGGTGAGGAAGGTGATCTCCACCTCTTACTCTTCCGCCATCTTTAAGCTCCTCCCTCTAATTCTTATTTTTTTGAAATAATAATACTTTTATCTCCCTACATTCTTACCTTTGCTCGGGGAACTGGACCTCCCATTTTCTCCTTAACAACCCTCACTCACTCATCCATGCAGTCGTGCACATGTTCTTTCTTTGATGGGGTATGTAATTTCATCCAGTGGGAAAATTGGGGGCAGACCATTGTGGCTACAAGTATGCTCTGTGTTCCCCAAACTAGATTCATCAGTGACACGGCACATACTGGTACCTGTTGATCTACTTCCATTTCCCTATTGGTTAAAAAGGCAGAGGAGGGAGGGATCCAATTAATTGACATTCTAAAACCTTGAGGACCAATTTTTCCTCCCTCGCAGGCCAGACCCATATACAGACTGTTGTTTGGTTTGGGGTGTCATTAAATTAATTCTTCCACTGGCTTAGGTATTAACCCATTACACTTCTCTGAAAAGCAAGCCTAGTCCTGCTAGCTGCAAAAATCACGTATCTCCCTGTTTCCGTTCCCAGCATACCAAAGCTCCACTTCCGGCAGCCCTCCAGGATTTCTACTGCCCCACATGGGTTTGACAAATGATAGCTGCCTGGGTGCTCTGTTCATTCTACTGACAGAGTAGAATTAATGCAAGTTAAATAGATGGACCTGCTCAAGGCCTCTTGTAAACTAGTTGTGATGAGTAGCTCAGCATTCCTTTGAAATAGCCCCCCACCTCCCTATATACCAATAACTACTGATTTTTAACAAAAATGAAAAATCCAGGGTAGTTTATGGTAAGGAAAGGAAATAAGACCTTGCTTTAAAATATCTGTTCTTTTTTTCACAAGACTATATTTGTCTATAATAATTTGAAATCTATCTCAGACATCTGTTGGTTTTTTATGTTAACACCTCAAATTGGCTCCATTTAAAAATACATGGCATCAGCCAACAGATCAAAGGTTCTTGGCTTCAATATTCTCTCATTTTTCAGTTTTAAATCTCATGATTTCAGTACCTGCACATGATTTGTTCAAATGTATTCCCTAGCTTATAACTACTGATTATGCTTCTTGAAACTAGTCTGCCAGCGAAGACATGCTCATACTTGATTTTGATACATGCCGCATTAAGAAATTTATCCATAGAAGTAATTGTGACATTGTTCAGGAATCAAAAGCAAAGGGAAATCAATGAATTTGGTAAAGTAGCAGGATACAAAATTAATGCACAGAAATCTCTTGCATTCCTGTATACTAATGATGAAAAATCTGAAAGTGAAATTAAGAAAACACTCCCGTTTACCATTGCAACAAAAAGAATAAAATACCTAGGAATAAACCTACCTAAGGAGACAAAAGACCTGTATGCAGAAAATTATAGGACACTGATGAAAGAAATTAAAGATGATACAAATAGATGGAGAGATATACCATGTTCTTGGATTGGAAGAATAAACATTGTGAAAATGACTCTGCTACCCAAAGCAATCTACAGATTCAATGCAATCCCTATCAAACTACCACTGGCATTTTTCACAGAACTAGAACAAAAAATTTCACAATTTGTATGGAAACACAAAAGACCCCGAGTAGCCAAAGCAATCTTGAGAATGAAAAATGGAGCTGGAGGAATCAGGCTCCCTGACTTCAGACTATATTACAAAGCTACAGTAATCAAGACAGTTTGGTACTGGCACAAAAACAGAAATATAGATCAATGGAACAGGATAGAAAGCCCAGAGATAAGCCCACGCACATATGGTCACCTTATCTTTGATAAAGGAGGCAAGCATATACAGTGGAGAAAAGACAGCCTCTTCAATAAGTGGTGCTGGGAAAATTGGACAGGTACATGTAAAAGTATGAAATTAGAACACTCCCTAACACCATACACAAAAATAAACTCAAAATGGATTAAAGACCTAAGTGTAAGGCCAGACACTATCAAACTCTTAGAGGAAAACATAGGCAGAACACTGTATGACATAAGTCACAGCAAGATCCTTTTTGACCCAGGTCCTAGAGAAATGGAAATAAAAACACAAATAAACAAATGGGACCTAATGAAACTTAAAAGCTTTTGCACAGCAAAGGAAACCATAAACAAGACCAAAAGACAACCCTCAGAATGGGAGAAAATATTTGCAAATGAAGCAACTGACAAAGGATTAATCTCCAAGATTTACAAGCAGCTCATGCAGCTCAATAACAAAAAAACAAACAACCCAATCCAAAAATGGGCAGAAGACCTAAATAGACATTTCTCCAAAGAAGAGATACAGATTGCCAACAGACACATGAAAGAATGCTCAACATCATTAATCATTAGAGAAATGCAAATCAAAACTACAATGAGGTATCATCTCACACCGGTCAGAATGGCCATCATCAAAAAATCTAGAAACAATAAATGCTGGAGAGGGTGTGGAGAAAAGGGAACACTCTTGCACTGTTGGTGGGAATGTAAATTGATACAGCCACTATGGAGAACAGTATGGAGGTTCCTTAAAAAACTAAAAATAGAACTACCATATGACCCAGCAATCCCACTACTGGGCATATACCCTGAGAAAACCATAATTCAGAAAGAGTCATGTACCAAAATATTCATTGCAGCTCTGTTTACAATAGCCAGGACATGGAAGCAACCTAGGTGTCCATCATCGGATGAATGGATAAAGAAGATGTGGCACATATATACAATGGAATATTACTCAGCCATAAAAAGAAATGAAA
The DNA here is from genome assembly GCF_028564815.1 of Eubalaena glacialis. Taxonomy (NCBI): domain Eukaryota; kingdom Metazoa; phylum Chordata; class Mammalia; order Artiodactyla; family Balaenidae; genus Eubalaena; species Eubalaena glacialis. The sequence continues at coordinate 6,484,461 of NC_083727.1, read as the reverse complement.
TGGAGGTGTTTGTAATGAGGTGGATGGAGTTAGAGTCTGTCATACAGAGTGAAGTAAGTCAGAAAGAGAAAAACAAATACAGTATGCTAACACATATATATGGAATCTAAGGGAAAAAAAAAAAAAAGAGGTCATGAAGAACCTAGTGGCAAGATGGGAATAAAGACACAGACCTACTAGAGAATGGACTTGAGGATATGGGGAGGGGGAGGGGTGAGATGTGACAGGGTGAGAGAGTGTCATGGACATATATACACTACCAAATGTAAAATAGATAACTAGTAGGAAGCAGCCGCATAGCACAGGGAGATCAGCTCGGTGCTTTGTGACCACCTAGAGGGGTGGGATAGGGAGGGTGGGAGGGAGGGAGATGCAAGAGGGAAGAGATATGGCAACATATGTATATGTGTAACTGATTCACTTTGTTGTAAAGCAGAAGCTAGCACACCATTGTAAAGCAATTATACTTCAATAAAGATGTTTAAAAAAAAAAAAAAAAAAAAAAGCAAAGGGAAATGCACAGCATGTTTCTTGCCCCAAATTATGCTCTGGTTTAAGGAAATATTTTCTCAAACTAATTCAGATCACAACTGCCATCACTTTACCCAAGCCCAAGAAAAACAGTAATATTTTAATTAGAAATTAGTGTCAAACTTTTCCAAGTTTTATAATGAAGCTACTTTTCTGGACAATTTGGCAAGGTCTAGCCTTCTACCTCAAAATGACTAAGCATAGGAAAGCTATCTTGGGCATTCATGTTGGTAATGTATTAGAAATAATTATAGATGCATAAAAACCCATAAACCTATAAAAGGATTTCTGTTGTGCTTGTGTGAATAAGGGCAGTTACAACTGGGAAAGATGGAGTGTAAAGAGTAGTGTTATTATGCAAGTTTCCAAATTAAGACTTAAGAAAAGAATAGAGCTAGATTTGATTTGATGGATTTATAATCGAACTCTCCTTTATACCCTATCTTCACACAAAATCACAAAGCCAGATTGACTCAACCTTTCCTTTGAAATCTTCAGAGGCTGGCAAACTGGGAATTGTGAGCTCTGATAGCTGATGGCCTGGTGACCATGAAGGAAATAGAAAAGTTACCGTAAAGTTCCTGAAGCTCAGCATTCAGCCCTTTTTGTAAGGCAGAAAGAGCTGTTCAAGGCACAGTAACCTCTGGAGGCATCATTCTATTAGAACAAGGTCAAATAGAAGGTAAAAGGGAATGTGCACGCACAGTCTAAGATCTCAAGGAAATGGCAATCTGTTGGAAAAGCAAGAACCGCATTCAGGAACAATAGGAATACAATTACAATACAGAACAGGCAGATTTTCCAGCTCAAAAGTAAATTCTTATTGACCAAGTCTTATCCTCTCAATATTTGTTGGATCTGTGTCCGCCTTTCTAGACCCAAAGTCGCGACCTTACTTTGGCACCTCAAACTCTCTTTTGGATGACTGCAATAACTTGTTATAACTAGTGTCCTGCTATCCATCTCAGTTCCCTAAATGCTTTCTCCACATACCTGCTGGAGGAATCTCTCCAAACAAAAACGAGAACCTGCTTGGCTTCTGCTTAAAGGCCTCCAGTGCCCACCCCCCCCCCCCCCCATGCTCAGGACAGTCTGTGCTCCCTGTTTCCTAACATGGCTCTTGAAACCCTTTCTGTTCTGACCACTTCCCTCCTCCCCCACCCCTCTCAGCTGAGTTTCTAGCCATCCCCAGCATGAAAACCCGAAGGTGCACTTACAAAGAAACATAGAGTTATGCATTATTTTCAATCTTCCTGGAACTTTTTCTGTTCAGAAAATCCTTTGACTTTCTAGTGTCTTTCAATTAAGAGGTCTTAGGACATGTTTAATAAGAATGATGTTTTTATAGATCCAGGATAACATTTAAGTTCTGTTTATTGGAAAACAAATTCTTGTAAATATTTCTTTATCAACTATTCTTCACCCACTCCCTGTGATTGATTATTGCAAGCACATGTATCTTTAAGTCCTTTTGCTTTTCTGCCTGAAATATTTTGGCAACTGCATTCCCCGAGGATGCTTCCCCAGTTATCAAGGCTGATGGAAACAAAAGTTTCTCTGCACCAAATAAAGGTGCAGAATAATGGCCACCATCCTACAGGTTTATTAGGATCTAGTGATTCAAGTGTTTCTAAAAGCGAATGCAATAGAAAAATACAGTATATAGAATAAAAGTAGCTGAGTTCAAGAGTCATTACTTTACATATTAAGTTGTGCCCTTGAGCAAGTCATTTAAATTCTACAATGCTCTGACTTCTCTAGGTGTAATATAAGAATTGATATCAGCTTTATCTACACAAGTTTGTTATGAGGATAAAACAATAACAATAAAAATATGAAAAGTGTTTTTCTGCCTTTAAAACACTGCAGTGTGAGTTATTATTTTTCTTTGCATCAAGCCATACCACTAGACTCTTGTGCAAAGTCTACATTATTAGAGTAGCAAGAACAATGCTTTATATTGCGATTTAAAGTATTTAAGGTTTTTACTTCCCAAAATTGAAACATTAAGTTTCTTCAGATTATGAACTAAATGTCTTTCTGCCTAGTAATTGAATACCAAATCTTCTTCATAGGCAACTTGTCTTTTTAGGAATTAAAAATCGTCACTATCCACTTATTATTACAATAATTTGATGCTGGAAATAAAACACAGTGCCATTACAGTCCTTCATCTTAAGAACTATTTACATTTCAAGTTAAAGCAAGGCTGACATCCCCTACTAAAAGCACCTGCAACAGAGATCTGTAATCTACATATGAATTGATGTCATTTTAAAATTAGAGTTGTTGATATTTCTTTACTTCTTTGAGATTTAATGTTAACAACTAATGGCTATTGAAATTGTTATTTTTCCCAAGATACTAAGAGTCATCTTATAATTGAAAATATAAAACAGAATTACAATAATGAGTGAAATGCATGTGAAATTCCAGTAATAAGAATGATAATAATGATATCCATTTAATTTTTCACAGGGATCAAAGCTATCAAATGCATTATATGCATATTATCCAAACTATTTGAATGGTTAGGTCAATATTTTTCTTTACAAATTTAGAACATAATATGTATCTAAAGCCAATTCATAGAATCCCTTTAAATTCCACTTACAAGTTTGTTTGTATGTCTACTCATGTACTGGAAAGGCAGCTACGTGGTGTTGACATCTGTAAAGTAAGCCTATAGCAGAAGCTGCAGTGTAGGTTCAGGGCGGTACCAAAGATTCAGGTGACTGGTTTCTTTTAACTGTGCTGTGGGAGATAATTTGTTCATGTGTAGGAAAACTCCTACAAACTATGGTCGTAGTGGGAAAATATCCGTCGAAGTGATCTGAGAGGTATCTAAAGTCCTGCCACTATATTTTAGGTATCATTGTTTAGTGTTATTTGGATATTAAGAATAGAACTTATATGAAGATCCAAAAAGTCTTGATAATGAATAAATTCAGGAGCAGAATGTGACAACTGTGTTAGACTGTTGCAGTAGCTATGTAGATGACCTGAGATCTCCCTGGGTTATTTATGTTTTTAAAAATGTAATTTATATGATGCTATATTCAATGAAAGTATACACTAATCAATTTCCTGTGCTGTGCTACTAAGTGGAGTATTTTGTACTCTACTTACAGGTAGCACAGCTTCTCTGCAGTGCATATTAAAAAAAAATATCAAACAGGCTTAATTATAAGGCAGAAGGAGGTTACTCAATAATAATATTTAAAAGCATACCTGGAACAAAATATTCATATCTCTGGACTGTCGGATAGCCTGGAATAACTACCACTAAATGAGACTCCACTAATGTGAAAACAGTCTCCAGAGTCCAATTTTTAAAAAGAGATCAAATGGACACATTATTCTATCGTCACCCATTGCTATAGTAACAGATTGGTTGATCAGTCTCCTATGCACGGGTGTGAGCACACACACAGACCTCACGTAGTGGGCCAGTGCGAAGAGGGAAACAGATCTCAGAGGACAAATCCAGATGCGACACAGGAGAGAGGCCTTAAAAACCTGTAAGGACCCAAAAGTTGCTAAGTGTATGGGATGTGGGAGGGGTAGGGATGGAGGGATTTTAGAAGTAAAGGAGAAAAGGATATTCCTATTATACAACAAATGCAAGCCTACATAAAGCAATTGCAATAATTTTATATTAAATACTATTATTTCGTATAAAATGGAGACTGAGAATAAGGCATTGGCCCCAAATACAAAAACAAGTGAGTTGAAATTAAGGGATGATTATATTATAGATCCTCTGATTCCAAGGTATGATTATTAATTATATTCATTTTCATTAACTTACAGCCTTTGTTCTATATATAATTTCAAATAAGCAGTACATATTTGATTTTTCAGTCATTCAAACATTTATCACGCATCTACTATGTGTTAAGCTCTGTGTTAAAGGCTCAGAGATCAAAGATGAGAAAGATTCAGCAGCACATGCAAATATCCCATAATTTAGTGGAGGACATAAAGATACCAAATATTTGACAAAGAAATGTGTAATATACTAAGAGAATTCAGATAATGGAGTCAATCATAATCATCTTGTTTCAAACATGAATAACTGTTAAAAGCAAATGGTATAAGGGACTTCCCTGGTGGTCCAGTGGTTAAGACTTTGCCTTAAGGTGCAGGGGGTGTGGGTTCGATCCCTGGTTGGGGAGATAAGATCCCACATGTCCCTCGGCCAAAAAAACCAAAAAACATAAAACAGAAGCAATATTGTAACAAAATTCAATAAAGACTTTAAAAATGGTCCGTATCAAAAAAAAAAAAAAAAAAGGCAAATGGTGTGAAATATCTTTACCAATGGAGGGGGGGGTATACTATTTTCCATTTATTCTCAACCTAAACTAATCAAATTCCAATAAAATAAGCACTCATGTGGGTTACATTTTTTTTTAATCAATTAGGTAATTGTAATAAATGGTTGATCACTCAAGGCCAGGCTACATCTTTATTTTACTGCTCTCATCACTGCCTACCCTAGTCTAAGAGTATTTTTGTAACAGAATTTTACCTATGCTTTAAAAGTATTTTGGATCTCAGAACTGAGAGATTTTATTGTAAATAAAAGTGATTGAATGAAAACAGAATATGAAGTGATGAAGATTTTAAAAATAAAGTCACATAACAGTGCCTATGAGATAGAATCTCCATTATGCTCTAGCCATCTAATTAGTTCCATTAATAGTGTTTTCTTTTCAAGGCTTTGGACATTTCTCCATTGAAGCCCTTATGTTATTTTGAGAATTTTAGTAGTCAAACAACAAACAAGTAGAGAATGAACTCACAATTAATATATGCCCTTTTCTTTTAATAAAAACTATACTCTTTCATTATCCTACTTTCCAATGGCTCTTCAGGGAGTGTTTCTTTCTAATGCTTACAATGAAGTTACCCCAGTTGGCACTCAACTATTTTAAATTTTTAATGAGTTCATAACTCATAACTCATAACTGGACACCTCTCAAAACTCAGAGCCTCTGAGTACGTAAGTGGACTCTTTATGTTATCAGATCTGGCTATTTTGAAATCAGAGACGCCTAGGGATATAAGTCTTTTTAAAAAGCAAATAAACCGATAATTTTTTTCAGAGTATACAAAGCTCCATGACACACGAGTGTGTTCTGAGGTAGCACCTTTATCACAAATGGAGAGGAAAAAAAGAGGAAGATATGGTTGAGCAAAATGATTAGCTGTTACTATAGTAGCAATGTCAGCACCACAAAACACATTATTTTAAAATGTAAGTTTTTTTTTTTCTATTTTTATCAACAGATAAACCCAGCACCAACCAAACTCGAACACTGAGGATTAAGACTAAATCCCTGAGAGAGTAGCACTGACATATATACACTACCAAATGTAAAATGCATAGCTAGTGGGAAGCTGATGCATAGCACAGGGAGATCAGCTCCATCCATCTTTGCGATGACCTAGAGGGGTGGGATGGGGAGGTGGGAGGGAGACGCAAGAGGGAGGAGATATGGGGACATATGTACACAAATAGCTGATTCACTTTGTTGTACAGCAGAAACTAACACAACATTGTAAAGCAATTATACTCTAATAAAGATATTTAAAAAAAAAGATCATACTGACATAAGTCAGACAGAGAAAGGTATATATCATATGATATCACTTATAGGTGGAATCTAAAAATTGATACAAATGAACTAACTTACAAATCAGAAAGTCACAGACTTAGAAAGAAAAACTTACGACTACCAAAAGGGAATGGTGTGGGGGGAGGCCTAAATTAAGGGTTTAAATTAGCATACAACACATACATAGAGAAAACAGATAATCAACAAGGACCTACTGTATAACACAGGGAACTGGACTCCACACACTGTAATAACCTCGATGGAAAAAGCAGCTGAAAAAGAATATATAGATGTTTCTGTGTAACTGAATCAAGCTGCTGTACATCCAAAAGAAACACAACGTTGTAAATCAGCTGTAATTCATCATAACATTAAAATTAAATTACAAAAAGAAAACAAAAAAGACTAAATCCCTGGAGAAAGATCAGCACCTCAGGGAGGAGCTGGCCTACCCTGGAGGGAAGTATGGTTGAGGAGGTGGAGGGCACACTTCAACAGGCACATCTAGGTGAATACTAGCGCTTTCATAACATTTCTATTTAGCATTTATCTTAATCTGAACTGCATCATTATTTATGTATTAACTGTAGAAAATTTGTCTCTCCAGCTAGAATGTAAGCTCCTAGAGAGAAGGGACCTTTTTTGTCTGAACCTCAGATTTATGGCTGCTGGGCATAAAATATGCACTTAATTCACATTTGTTAAATGAGATGGATGAATAATTGAGGATGCCTGAATGAAATGCAAGCCTAAATTAAGATGAAAATATGAAAATGCCAGGAAAGAAACATAACTGTAAATAACAAGTAATATTCCATAAAGATTCCCAATTGAATGCTTTACCTGATCAGTCTTATTTCTTTGAGAAACCTCCTTTTCTAAGATTCCAGAGATGCCCAAGTGCTCAAGTCCCCCCGAGGGTGGGCTCGGGAAATACAAATATATCCATAAGGAAGGGACAATTTTTTATTTGTTTGTTTTGATTTGTTTCATTTTTGTTTTAATATAAGTATTACTTACCTTCTTATTCTTGGCTAGACTTCCTCATTTCATGATACTAGAAAATGGTTCAAATGGAAATGCCCCTGGTTGTTACATAATGACTAAAATTACATTAAGTTGTCAAAATTAATAGCATCAGAAATTTTCCTAAAAATTTTTTTTAATACAAGAGATAAGAACTTGAGGATGTGTACCCTTATGATAAGGAAAATGGAGTAAAAGGAGAAATCAAATATACGTTTGAATTTCATGAAAATAGGTTTGGAGCTGCAGGCTGGAGTTTTATTTTGTTTAAATTTAATTCAGAAATGAGCACTTACTCTGTGTTAGGCACTGTGCTTCGTGACTGAATGAAGCATGGTGTCTACCTCAAAGTGCTTACAGACTAACTTCCAGACTCTAAGAACTCAAAAAGAGCGAGCATGTCATAGACTTCCAGCTTCCTTCACCCTGGAGCTCTAATAATTCCTCTTGGTTGAGAGACAGGGATTAGAATACAGAGATGGAAGGAAATAGCAAAACTGGGGGCATGTGGGATACATTCCAGTGCTGGTCCAAATTCCTTAACCTGTTCCTTAAAGTTTACATCAATGGAAACTTTTAGAAAAGCCACAGTATTAACAACATCCTCATAATTCAGAAAGAAGCTGGACAAAGAAAAAACATAGGCACTACGGGTAAGTTAATTCTGAATCCCAATTATAATTCCAAGAAGGTAAATATCCAAGAAGTTTCCAAGGATTCCAGAAGCATCCTGACAACCAAAGGTGTGGGATCCAGGGCTACTCCATGACCTCATTATCTCTCAGCAGCTCCTGAATTAATGAGGAGCTAGGAAAAACTTGTTTCTTTCAATCCTCAGAAAATTACAAAATAATAATATATGGTTAGTTTTAAAGTTAACTACTGTATATTTTATCAGTCTGTCACACCTAATCATTAAAAGAATTGTATTTATTAAGAAAAATTAAATTGGCTTAGTAAACTATTTTGTTGATTTGCCTAGAAAATGCCTTGCACAAAGAGATTGGATTTTGGATGCTGATAATCCATTTGTAAAAGTGGATAAGATTATGCTTACAAATTAGATAACCTAGATGAAATGGACAAATCCCAGAAAGATATAAACTACCAGAACTTCTTCAAGGAGACATATAAAACCTGAAGAGGGGGCTTCCCCGGTGGCGCAGTGGTTGAGAATCTGCCTGCCAATGCAGGAAACACGGGTTCGAGCCCTGGTCTGGGAAGATCCCACATGCCGCGGAGCAACTAGGCCCGTGAGCCACAATTGCTGAGCCTGCGCGTCTGGAGCCTGTGCTCCGCAACAAGAGAGGCCGCGATAGTGAGAGGCCCGCGCACCGCGATGAAGAGTGGCCCCCGCTTGCCGCAACTAGAGAAAGCCCTCGCACAGAAACGAAGACCCAACACAGCCATAAATTAAAAAAAAAAAAAAAAAAAAAAACCTGAAGAGACCTATAAAAATTAAAGCTATTGAATTAGTAGTCCTAAAACTTCCAAAAAAGAAATCCCAGGGCCAGAGGGATTCACTGGTAAATTCAACCAAATATTCAATCAACATTCAGCAAGAGTACCAAGATGATTCAACGGTAAAAGAATAATCTCAACAAATGACACTAGGACAGCTGGGTATCCATATGCAAAAGAATAAAGTTTAACTCCTACTTCACACTATATGTAAAAATTAAGTCAAATGGATCAGAGGCTTACATGCAAGGGATGAAACTGTAAAACTCTTAGAAGAAAACGTAGGAGTAAATCTTTATGACCTTGGGTTTGGGAATGGTTTCTTCGATATCACACCAAAAGGAGAAGTGAGCAAAGAAAATACAGATACTTTGAATTTCAACTTTTGTGCTTCAAGAACATCATCAATAAAGTGAAAAGATAACCCACCAAATGGGAGAAAATATTTGCAAATCACATCGCTCATAAGGTGCTATATATCCAGAGTATATAAAGAACTCTTACAACTCAACAAAGTAACCCAATTAAAAACATAGACAAAGGACTTAAATAGACATTTCTCCAAAGAAGATATACAAATGGCCAAAAAGCATATGAAAAGATGCTCAACATCATTATTCATTAGGGAAATGCAAATTAAAACCACGAGATAGCACCTCTCACCCATGAGGATGGCTAAAATTAAAAACAAACAAACAATAACGAGTGTTGGCAAAAATGTGGATAAATCGTAACCCTCATTCACTGTTGGCAGAAATGCAAATTGGTTTAGCTACTTTGGGAAACATATGTCCACATGAAATCTGGTACACGGTTGTTCATAGCAGCACCGTGTATAATAGCAAAAAGTTAGAAATAACCCAAATATGCATCAATTGGATAAACAAAATGCAGTATATCTATACAGTGGAATATTTTACGATAAAAAGGAATGGAGAACTGATACATGCAACAAGCACAGATGAACCTTGAAACATTATGCTAAGTGAAAGAAGGCAATTACAAAAGACCACATATTACGTTTCCATTTATATGAAATGTCCAAAACAGGCCAACTCATAGGACAGAAAGTGAATTAATTGCAGCCAGGGTGGGGAGAAGATTGAAGTGGGGAGGGGAATGTGGAGTGACTGCTAACGGGAATAGGTTTTCTTCTTGAGGTGATGAAAGTGGTCTGAAGTTAGATGGTATTGATGACTCCACAACTCTGTGACTGAATTGTCACTCTGTGACTCCAAAATGACTGAATTGTACATGTTTTTGAAAAAAATGTTTTTTATGAAAAATTTCAAACATATACAAAATTGGAGTGTATAATGCAGTATCTATGACTTACCTTCAACATACATATCAATATTTTGACAATCTTATTGTGTTTTAGTAATATTAAGGGATTATTATTAATCTTGTTAGGTATGTTAGATATGTTAGGTAAGATAGCTATGATTGATTGATTGATTTATAATAATGAAGAATTTAGGCCTAGAGATAAGGGCACATAACACTTTACACACTTGCCACACATTTTACTATAGTGTAATAAAAAATAATAGTGGATTAGTGAAAAGTAAAGGTAAGAGTTGGCCAGTTGAAATTGATTTCTGGAAATAATTTGTTTACATTTCATTTAAAAATGTTTCTCCCTTAATCAGCATTAGGAGGAAGTATTCTGGAGCTTCTACAGACTCTGTTTCACAGTCTAAGGTCCACGCATGGTTACCTACGTCTTCCTAGTGGCGGAAAATAGTAGCCAGAATTGAAATGGTCGACTGTATTACTGAGGAGGTAACTGCTTCTGATATATTCCAACTGATTGTGCCTGTATTTCACCCTTTGAAGGAAATTTAGAGAAGCCAGGTTTTCTCTTTATCTTTTCATCTTAGAGTCCAGTAATTTTTTTCCAGTCAATTCTAAATATAGGACATCACAAAAGGTCTATTCACACAACTATATAATTTAAGTATCCAAATGTCTCATTGACATACAGTAGGATATTATGACTCTTTAAGACCTATGATAAATTTGCAGTGATATGGGACAATGTTTGTGATACAGTATGAAGCCAAAGAGGAAGAACGTGACAGGGACTGACATTCCTACCCAGAACAAGAGAAATGTGAATGTGTTTGTCTCTGGTGCTTGAGGTTTGGAAAACACTAGACCTTAAGTTTTACTATGGAATTTGATGATCCACAGTGAACTTGAAAAGTAAATGCCACAGTCTCTGTCCTATTTGGCAAGGTGTACCTCTTATTGCTGTCTGGCTATTTACACCTGCTATTATAACCCAAGTTTCTCAACTAAGTAATCATATGACTTCACTTTTAATAGTTACTCTGGGACCTCTTGAAATGTCATTCATAATATGTATCTTACCAGAAATATCATCTCATTTTGATAAAGACTTCTTTATTCCTTTTGTTATATTTTCTTTCTATATGGTACCTTACTGCCATGTGATTACCAACATTTTTTAATGTTATGGGTGGGATCATGATCTAACTATAGTTGGTATTTATATGACATTAAAACAAAAGTGCTATCATAATTAAAGATGAACTTATAATAAATATAAAGACATAATTTAATGCTATTTATATCATAACTGTTTAGAACAAGACAAATGAAAAGAAAAAAGGGAAGCAGTTAGATGGAATTGATAGTTTACTAATAAAGCTCACGCTCTCCATTCAGCTTACGAAGGCTTTTAAACACTCAAACTAAGAGTTATTATCAAAATCATTAGACTTACATAGAACACCATCAAGCTAGAATTATTAGAATGTAGACAGTGTGAATAAGTCTAGGATTAGGGGACCTACTAAGTAAGTGATTGATTTGCTAGAATCCTTTGCAATGCTTACTGAAGAATTTCTTTCATTAAAATGAACAATACAAGGCAAATTTAATGCACTGGGAACTCTCCGCAGACATTTATATTTTTCTGCTTTCTTAAAAGTACACAGGCCAGACAAAGGATTCACCTTGATCAGAAATAGAGAACTCAGGTATGTTTGAATCTGCTACTTATACTGCATACTATGTTTTGTTTAATTTTATGGGTAGAAAAAAAAAGGGTCATGTATTTTACATATTATCAGTTTAAATAATTTTGTTTTGATTAAGCAACAATCACGGTATATGATTATTATAAAAATATAGGCTTATAATTAAGTTCCTATCCTTATTGTAAGTTTCTGCCATTCTATTAACATATGCATTATTACTTTGGTTTTATAATACCTGATAGTAAATAAACATATATTTTATAAATATAAAATAAACATACACATTCTATATTTTTGAAAGATACAGTTTTAGGAGCTAAATGGGCATATGCAAATAAAAAATATAGTATTATCAGTCTGTCTGCTGTTTCATGCTTTATTAACTTCTATTTCTGATATTTTAAAGTGCTATACACATACAAGTTATACAGAAATCTACCTCATCGTTTCTAAAAATCACTGACTTTTCAAACATTTTTCCTGGTCTTCTTTTTAAAAAATAAACATATGAATGCTGATGAAGTGGAAAATGAGCCTCTGGAGATGCTTTCTAAAGGAACCACAAGATTGATGAAAAGTATGCACCGCAATACATGGGGCTGAACTTATTGTGCACACTGGGGAAGTCCTTGATATTAATGTGTGTCTCACGCTCAGCTCCCAGAGCCAAAACTCCATCGGAGAGATCTGCACTGCTATCCAGAGGCATTTCACAATTCGAGCCCAAAGGTTTACAGTCCAGCATTCCAGCTAATTATGCTGCTTCTAATTCCAGCTGGACTTAAACTCTTATCTCTGGACGCCAGGCCTACAGATAGGGCCTATCACAGTAGCTCCAATTCACAGAGAATACTCAACTCCATGACCCCAGTGAGATTAAATCCTTCCAGATAGCCTAAGTAAATGGTTCATAACCTGTTCCTGTCACTCCCACTAATGCCTTTGAACCGAGAAAGAGACTAGCAAAGGTGAAGATATCTTCAAATTATTAGCTGAACTTCCTCTTCCCTGCTTCTGTCAGTAATTCCCGCATCCTGCTCCTTATGGAGAACAAGAAACTCAGAGGCAGCAATTCCTGAACTTTCTTCTCAAGTATTTATGAATCAATCTGCAGGTGTCTGTGTATTATTGGTGATATACAGATGCACATTTCTCTTCTCTTTAACATCTTTCTGGTAAGCCCTGTGTGCACCCGCCGCTCTGAGAAAGACACCATAGTTAGAAGGGCACAGGTCAAGTTATATAATTGAGCCTTTTATCTTGGATCAAACAGATTTCACCTCAAAAGCAGGTGCATCTGAATGTAAAAGGATCTAGTTATCATTATGGGGGTTGGTTGCACTCTCCTGTACTCTCCTGAACATTTATTTAAAATAATCAAAACTGAAGAGCAAACAAATATATTACAGTAAATACTGTTTGAGAAATACTTAAGGAATTAGTTTTAAATCTTCCGCAATTCTTGATAATGTGATTTTGCATCTATATTTCTCACTGGACAGGATTTCTTTGAGAGTAGAGCCAAGCCATGATTTGTCTTGTTTCTCCTACACTTCACATTTTCAAACATACATGATTCAAAGCACATATGTCACACACTTTTTAATGTATTATATTTTTAATAAAAGCTTATTGGATTTGGGGGGGCGTTGAACAATAGTACATTCACATCCTTCTTAAAAAAAGAGAATTGATGGTAGCATACATTTTTCTGTGCCACTTTCAACTTTTGTGTAATTGAAATTTGAGTCCATACTTTTGTTTAAATTCAGCCCAGTGTTCCCACTGAATCCCTTCTGGCTATTGGCGGTCATGTATATAACATCATGGTTATGAGCTCTATTTTTGAAAACCCATTTCTAGTGACCTTGACTTCTCTAGTGCATTTAAGATTATTCCAAAGCCTATAAAAATATGGGCTTCGTTCTGCATGACCAGTTTTGTGAAACATGTAATTTCTTTGTAACTTAATTAAATTGCATACTGCAAGAAGTTAAACCCTTTTTACTGAGAGTCAACTTTTGACAGAAACATGTTCTTCTTTGGAGAAATAGTCCTTCAGGACCTAGGAATGGGTAACACCAATGACTCCGGGCATTTTTAATTTTACAAATTCACTTCTAATGTCTTTAATTGTGATTCCTGGCATAAAGCAGCCAACAGGATAATGCTTTATTGAAATGTTTAATTGAATATATGTGTTATACACATACATTTTTGAAACACCTCAAACTTAGCAAGTACAATACAAAGAGAGTAAGTTGCGGACATGATGCCCTATCATACCCAGAATCCTTAGAGTGTATTTTCTACAAACAAACATTCTCCTGTCTAATCACAGCCCATTCATCCAAATCAGGAATTAACACGGTCACATTATTATCAGTTAATCCTCAGGCTTCATTTAAACTCTCCCAATGATGTCCTTTATACTAAAAGAAGCCAGCTAAAAATCATGCACTGCGTTTCGTTGTCACATCTCTTTAGATATTTTAGTCTGGCACAGTTTCTTAGTTTTTGCATGACTGTCACAACTTTGGAATTTTTGAAAGTGACAGGACAGTTATTTTATAGAATATTTGTCATTTGGATCCGTCTGCTATTTCTTCATGATTCCGGTTATGTGTCTTTGGCAGGCATATCACCGGAGTGATGCTGGGTTCTTCCTATTGCACCATCAGGAGGCACATGGTCCAATTTTCCCATCACTGAGGAAGTTCACTTGGATCACTTGTTTAAGGCAGCATCTGCCAAACTTCAATATAAAGGTGTCCTTTGTAATTAGTATTTTATGGGGAGGTATTTTGAATTTTCTATTCCTTATTAAACTCTCAACTTATTCAGTACAGGCTCATGGGTTATATTTTATTGCATGGGTTATATTCATTTGGTTACTATCATTAATATGATGCTTCAAATTGTCCCAGGTATGGCCAGTTGGAGACCTTACAAGTTGGTTCCTTTACCCTTCCCATGCATCCTCACCGTTCTTTGAAGACCTCCTTGCCTTCGACAATAAGATCTTTTTTACCTGCCCCAGTTCTGGAAGCAGCCCTGGTTATTTTTAGTGAAAAAACATGGGGTTTAGAGGCTAAGATTGAGATGCACGTTTGTTGACCCTTAGGCATCGTTTCTTCCGGGGCCTCTCAGAAGACTGAGCTAGGGAATAGAAGTGCAATACACACACACACACACACACACATACACACACACACACGTACATGCATACATTAACCGCTATTCTAATTCTGTATTTATTTCTACATCTATCTGCTTATATTAAAAATCATGAATTCACACCAATAACCCAAATTCCAATCCAAATTCTACAAGGTTTATTTTTGTTTTCCTTCCCTACTTATAACTCCATTCTCAGATGGAGAGAAACATTACCCTTACTGTGTCTGCTTATCTGATCAGTTCTTCTCTTTGTTACAATCTCCCATTCTGCAGCCAGAAGCCCTTTACACCACTTGGGCTCTGACATCCTCTGACAGGCCGCCCCTCTCTGTGGATGCCCTGCTTACTCTGCTCAGGCTCTGCCTTCCTATGCCAGCTTGTCCCCCCTCGTGACTGCACTTCTCAAATTGTTGGGCTCTCAAATCCTGCACTAGGTCAATCACCCCCCACAGGGATGCCTGGTCCACCTCCACTCGGGGTCCTGTACCCTGTCACTGGGGTGTCACGCTGTGTAGAGGCACGTGTCATCCTGTTCAGGCTTCAAGCACCCCCTGGGTATCCCATGGCCACTGATGTTCCTCCTCTCCCTGTTTGGGACCTGAACCTCTGCTCTAAGCCACCATGGCTCCCCCCTCCTTCCCCACCACAGAAGTCTACCTTGCATTCCCTCTGGCTTTGAACTGAATTGTTCAGAAAGGAAAGGAAAAGAGGAAGGGAAAAGGAAAAGTTATATACCCAATACAACAATGAAATGACAATGAAGGATCTAAATTTAAGTACAAATCCAATTATTTTACTAATTACTAATCCAATTAATTACTCGTGCAAAGACTTCAACTGAAGTGACAATTGTATAAACAGAAATTTGGGGCCTGGATAAATTTGCATATAGGCAAATAATAAAAACTAATGGTAATAAAATAACCAATAATTTCTCCTCCATCCAGCTATGTTTCTTTAGACATTTATTATAAAAACTATCCCACTATTAGTGATCTTAAAGTACAAGGAAAATAAAGTACTACTTAAAATAGAGGAACTCAGGTAACAAATATTTTCTTGGACTTCTCATGTTGCATTCTGAAGATTGAATTCACAAGTTTGGAACAAATATTTTTAAAATATATTGTTATGCATTGATTTTCTCTAAAAGATTTATGGCGTCTTCAGGAGGGCACGTTGGAGACGTGTCTGTAGGTCTGCTAAGCCACAGGGACCACTCTTTGCAAGAGACAAAGTGCACGGCCCACTGTGGGTGAAGAACACAAGACGCTGGAAATAGCAGATCCAGCCGTTCCTCACTGAAATTGTCACCATTTGCCACAGGCATTATAGGGCCCACAAGTTCAAAGACTTGAATAAATATAAATTTAGGAAGCTAAGAAGACAGAATTGCCTCCCTAATCCTCCCTGTTCCTGAAGTACCAGACCTATTCACAGTGCAGCATCCGAGACCCGGGACACCAGCACACCGCACTCCCTCCTGCGTACGCTAATCCCCAAGCAGCCCTGACAGCACTGACGCTGGCACATGAGAGGACCACACAGGATGGGAGCCCAAGCCCCTGAGTAACGGCGGCTTCTCCGGGCATCACTGGGAAAGCAGTGGCAACGTGGCGCACCACCTGGGCACGGACCCAGGGGTAGGCTAGAGACCGTCTTTGCCCCATTTTTTTCTTAATGAAAAGTAATAGGGTTTCAAAGGTAGTCTCAGTTTCTATTTACAAAGACATACAAAAAGATTCACTGAAAAAATCTTCTTGGCAAATTTTGCCTTCCTTTTGGCCCCAGCATTATTTATATTTAGAATCTTGCCTCATGCCAGCAACACCACAGGTAAATCTCAACAGGAAATTTATTTTTTAAAAAAGACTCCTTCTCAAATTTAGCTACATGTCACTTATTTCTGCTTGCTTTAATTAGATTTCTAGATTAAAGATAGCAATACAAATCAAGATTTGCACCATACCTTGAACATATATAAACACTTTATTTACAGCACTAACATTTTTGACTAAAAATAATGTAGCAGACACTCCTAGCACTGAAAGAACAAACTTACCAAGACTATAAAATCAGAAGGTTCCCAGTCGGTGACTTTTTAATTATAAAGGAAACAGTAATCACATGAGTGCCAGATGAAGACTTCAAAGCACATATCTTTTCTCAGGATAAATGGCTTGTATGCGATGGGCAGATGATCCATGGGCTAAGAGCAGATTGGTGGGCCATAGATTTAAAGTCATACAAATGATCGGTTTAGCAAAAATAGCATAGCACACATTCGATCTGCCTGCCTTGTGTTTATCACATTATATTGCTTAGAATCAAATCGGTCTTTTATTTATTTTACCATATCTCTGTTGGATGTCACTATGGAGATACATGTTTAAACAGAATTCTCTACCTAGAAAACTACTTATTTACACGTCTCCAGCCCTCTCAATTATAACACTGACAGCCTCTACATAAGCCAGCAGCTCAAATTCTTGGTAGGCTTATTTTTATACTTTTCGGTGTTGTTTGCTTCTGATTAATGAGAAAAGAAGAGAAAAATTCCCTGCATCTTCAACAGATAACAAATTTACCACTAGTTCATTATAGATTCTATTTTCTGGCTTGCTAGCTTCTTAATTCATGGCACCAAAGAGCAGAGGAAGATTAGTTTACGTAAGATTAGGGTGACATTTGGACATTTTTCTCATGTAGATAACAGTATAAAACATTTTAAATAGGAGTAACTGAGAGTTATTTTCTCCCTTCATTTGATATGCTGAAACGTATCCAAGGCAATCTTCCGTTCTCCAGTAGCTTCCATATCTAGCCAATTTCTAGATTCAGCAGGGCATCAGCTTTCCTACAAGTACAGTTTCAGTTGATAACAGGTAAACAGGGAGCCGTGTGCAGCCTTGAATATAGTACACACCACAAACTTCAAAAACTCTTAAAGGCAGCACATTGTCTTGACTCAACTAAAACTACACAGTTTTCTACTTTGTAGCTTCACCTTCTTAGTCAATTCAGCAGTGTAAGCCAGATCACAGCACCTCAGCATCAGAAGACAGACTGCAACATCTATCTCATCCCACCTGTATTTGATACCAAAGAATTTCTCTTACAACATCCCTTAGCAGGGAGCTAATCTGTCTCCATTTCCACACTTGGAATGTGGATTTAAGATTTTACTATAGGTCCATATCCTTTACAGACATTAATCATTAGAAATGAATCCCTTATATCGAGCCAAAATTAGTCATTTGGTAATTTACACATGTTCATCCTAGATCTGTCCACCGGAGTCACAGAGATTGAATTTAGACATTTTCTACATGGTAACAACATAATGCTCCTCTTTCTACATCAATCAGCCCCTACCGCCAGACCCCCTTCTGCTTTAAGCTAAACCCTGCGGCTATAACGTGCGGGTTGAAGATTTCTCAGGTTTGGACTTAGAAGCCATTTGATCTTGAATAGTGTCATTTAGTCTCAGTTTTTAATGTAGTCTAGAAGAGATAAACCTGGCTATAGGACCCTGCAAACAGGTTTTGTCAAAAGAAGAAAATAGTACAGGAAGTAAATCAATAAATAAAAAAATTTAAAAATAGAAAAGGTTAATATCAAAAATGGAAATTCTGCAAAGATTTACAAAGTAGAAAAACCTTTGATATGACTAAAGACACAAAATTAAACAAAATTAGAATGAGAACTCAAATGAGAAATAATTATAGACAAAGACAAAGAGATTTTATGGAACAACTATTGTCTAATGTGTCTGAAATCCTAGACAACATGGATAAATTCCTGGAAAAAATATAAAATGCCAAAATTAGTACAATAAAAAAATAGATAATTTAAATAAAAATGTGTATGTATTAAATAAAAAGAAATGGGTTTTTAAAACAAGCTCAGAGGGTTTTTATAACAGAACTCCATCAAATTCTCAAGGAATATTTAAATTTATTTATACTCTCCAAAAAAAAAAAAGAAAAAGAAAGAAACTGCCGAGTTCATGTATTAATTTCAAAATAAAACAGGAATAATAAAGAAAACAGAAGTATAACTGTATTCCACTATGAAAATATATGTGAAAATCCTCATTTAGAATAATATATTATCATCGAGTAGGCTTTATCTCAAGGATGTAAGGATGGTTCATCATCTGAAAAATCCTCATCAGTGTAATTCAACATATGAATTATATATATATATATATATATATATATATAACTGAATCACTTTGCTGTACACCTGAAACTAACACAACATTGTATTGGGTTGGCCTAAGATTTCGTTCGGGTTTTTCCATAAGATATTACAGAAAAACTGGGAAGAAATTTTTGGCCAACCCAATAAATCAACTATACTTCAATTAAATTTTTTTTTTTTAATTAGAAAAATTAAAAATGTGATTTGTGTACTTAGCAATGGAAGAGAAAGCTTTACAAAAATTGTTGGAGTGCAAAGAAAGCAATAAGAGAATAAGAAATAGTTGCTGGAAATTAAAAATATGACAGAAATAACCACATTAATAGAAGGACGGTTCAATAGAGTGAACATAAAAGAATGAGTCAAGGGACCAGTGCTTCTCAAACTCTAATGTGCACGTGAATGATCAGGAGGTGTTGTTAAAACGCAGAATCTCAATCAGCAGGTCTGGGGTGGAATCTGAGATTCTGAATTTCTGACAAGCTCCCAGGTAACATTGGTATTGCTGGTCCATTTCCACTCTTCAAGTGATAAGGATCTAAGAGAGAAAGTCATGAAAATTTCCAGAATTCGGAGGAAAAAGATGAAGAGATTGGAATAAAAATAAAGTTTTTTTGTTTGTTTGTTTGTTTTAATGGAAGCTAAATTAAGAAGTAACACGATTCTTCTATTAAGTAGAGGAAGGGCAAATTTGCTCACTGTCTGAGCTGGGACACCCATCTTCTCCTGCCCTCAATAGACTGAATGATGCCCAACTGTATTGGTGAGGGTGATCTTCTTTACTCAGTCTACCAATTCAAATGTTAATATTTTCCAGAAACACCTCACAGACACACCCAGAAATAATGTTTTACCAGCTATCTGGGCATCTCTTAGCCTAGTGAAGTTGCACAAAACTAATCATCATAGTAGAAAAATTAAATCATTACCCAAAGATGTACTCAGCAAAACATTTTTAAAAAATTCAAAAAAGTGGAAAACATAGGCAACAAAATAAACCAAATAATTGAACTAACAGAAGAATCTATAAAAAGTAACAGGTATGAATTAGAACAGGAAATCCAATTACTTCATGAAGAATGTCCTCAAGGAGAAAGCATATTCAGTGACACAAATTCTGTGATTAATAAAAAAGCATTCTTAATCACAATATGAAGTCAGATGTTTCTTTCATCAAGAAGAAAAATGAAAGTCAACTTCTCTGAGAAAAACAGAAAGTGGTAAAATACAGGCATGACTATAAATCAAGTGTGAAACAATCTAAAATATGAGAGACTTTTTAGTAATTTATATCTTTTATTAACTTTCATGTTTGGAACATTATTGACTGGTACAATTGAGAATATAATGAGAATATAATTTCTTCATGGATCCAATCATATGACATAGTTGATATGAGGTAATTAAAGTTTATTTGTTTTACATTTTTTAAAAGATCAACTTATCAGCAAAACATGGAAAACTTCACTATGGTTAGAGAACATGATACCAATCTCATAAACGTTGTCAGTTTAACCATAATGATATGGCTGACTGAATTTAGGGGGAGGGGAAAAAAGAGAAGTAGTAAAAAATGTGGACAAATTAATTCCCTTCTTCTAGAGAATATTTAGCTGATGGATATTGTCTAATTTTGTTGGATAAATAAAGGTTAAAGTATGTTATTCAAAGTAATAATGCACTTTTTTATTTATAGAAGAACTGAAGGTCGGCTATTATCTGGCTTAACATGATGAAAGTTCCAACAAGGCAGAGACCACGTTGGTTTCCTGTCTCTAGAAGCTCCCAATAAATATTGTTGCCGGTTGGATAAACAACGGGAATGGGGTGGGCGAAGAGGCATGACATAGAGTCGGTGTGCTAAATTATAATCGTTTGAGATGGGGAGAAAATAGGCATATTTTAAAGTCCGTAAGTCCATGCACAGTTCCTTGATGGTGATAATCTCCAAAGGAAATATTTTTTAAAATGTTTAAAAGTGGCTACCTCTGGTGTATAGAACTGAGGCATGAGAGATAGATTTTTTTTTTCATTTTTTGAAGAAAGTAAGAAAGCATGTATTATTTCTATAATGAAAGGCATTTTAAACGTTAATACAACTAAGGTTTGAAACACTCTAAACATTTTCAACTCTATTAAAATCTATTTTAAAAAACATTTTTTAATAATAGGCTTCCCTCATTTACTTCTTCATTTTACTTAGGAGGAGTTCAGCATTCCACCCTAATTTCTTCTGGAACTTTGCACAAATCATGGGAGACCTGCACAAGATAAAATGTGGGCAGCACATATATGTTTTAAAAGTGCACAGAAAGGAAAAGCACTCACATTCTCGATATAGCTCCATGCCTGTGATCACCACCTTTTTCCCTTTGTGTATATCTAACTTTCGCCTGGGGATTGAGACACAGGTGTTTCAGATGTGGACCTATAGTGGGCATGGAGATTCTTTGCTTAAAAATAAAATGTTGCACCACATAGTGATTATTTTATAAATCAAATACTAAGTATGAGAGGACAGAGGAACTTACAGTGTTACAGAGTAAAGCATGGCTGAGTCATCCACTGTATAATGCTGACCAGGAGAGGCACAGGCCTTTGTAAACAGCTGCTGTTACATTTGTAAGGTGCCCTCAATCCAATACTCATATTTTCTTTTTTCTTGTTGCTAGAAACCAGCCTTTAGGCACAGTTGTGTGTAAAGTTATTGGCAAAACTGCCAAGATGTGGGTGTCTACTAAGAGCAGCAAATCCCTGATCCTAAGGGTACTGTCCAACTTTTCCTAGGTAAACATTTCCCATTGTCTGTTCCCAGCTGTTTTCAAAAAAGACATTGTTCTGTAGGCTTATTCAAAGTTGAAACCCCATAGCATTTAAGTTCCAAATCAAAGACTGGTTTGTCAACCCTTTTCTTAGCCAAACACACATTTAATGAAATGTCAATGTTTCCTACCAACCATGGTAACAATAATAACAAAAGCCACAATGTAGCAGGAACTCAAATCAGAATATTTAAAATATGTAATTATAATGGATTTTAAAGATTGCTAACTACCATGTATGTAATATTAAAAAGGTAATTGAATTGTGGGTGTAAAAGGGGTTAAATTTAAGCCAAAGTAGCCAGGCAGGATAGTTAACGCAGTGACATAGGCAGGGGCATGAAGGGCACTTTTCAGCACTATGGGACTTTTAAAAACTCAGGCGCTGCTATGCATAAAGTAGATAAACCCCTAGGACCGACGGTATAGCACAGGGAACTATATTCAGTATCTTATAATAACCTATAATGGAGAAGAATCTGAAAAAAATATAGGTATAACTGAATCACTTTGCTGTACACCTAGACACGAAATCAACTATACTTCAATTAAAAAAAACAAACTTCGGCACGGTGACTAGTAAGGCTTCATTCACATTATGATCCAGCGTAAGACTAGATATATTCCACCATCACGGCAGGGACAAAACTCAACAAGTACAGTACTAGGGCAGAAACAAATTGCAAAGCTATGAAAATACACAAACAGAAGCAAAAGCCAGCCTCAGGAAATAGATATTTTAAAGAGTTCATTGGAAAACATGACCTGCCTTAGCAATAGCATAAGATGAAAGCCTGCATATGCAGCAATTCAGGATTTTCTACAAGATGCAATGAGTGAGGCCACAAGGCAGTCCTGGGTAGAACCACAGGGGCGGGAACGGCACAGGGGACCAGCTATGGCTCCTCAGACTCTGGACAACAAAGGGAGAGCTAGAGACTGCAGAAAATAAGAGTTGATTCCATTAGACTCACCAAAGAGGCTGTTTCCTTGTTTGTTTTTACTAACCTTTAGAGAGAAACTAGAAGTTAAAGCTAGAACCCCCCTATTTATTATTTATAGTCTGAAATATTAGCACAGGGGGCTGCCTTGGCTAGGTTTATTCCTCTCTACAGATGCTATCCATCAAATACTTTCCAATATCCAAAAAGCCCTCATATAAAGATTGTTTTTTCCTTTGTTTACTGCCTTCGCAGCTGTTCATGAGTCACACTGTGTTCCTCTGTGCTGCTGTTTTAAGTTTAGATTGGACATTACTCAAGATCTGAAGCTTATACAATATCCCCACACTGAAATCAAGCATTGTTTCCCTTGTCAAATTCAATTAACATCATATACCAATTATGTACTATGAATCACTTGCCAAATACTGTCTAGAAATTTTAACATAAATCCTTGAATTTTGTTTAACAATATGTTGAAATCTGTTCTTAACTTTGTGGTTGGTACTGGTTTGGGTTTAGTAATTTTGCAACTCAATTGTGTGTACTGTGGAATAAAATAATAAATGAAATAGTATATTGATGTTTCTGGTAATGTGGTTTCTCACTGTGGGAGAGGATAGGTATGAAATACTGAATGGGCAAAGGTGATGGCGAATTCTATGGTGTTGGATTTGAATTGGCGTTATCTGGAAGAACTCCTGAATGCACAAGTGCACACTACACATATGAGTGTACTGTTATATACCGAAACAATCTAGAAGCAAAGACATCTGTAGTAATGTGCACACCTAACAGCCATATTCTAGGACGCTGAAAATCTAAGATGAGCCTGGAACATCTTGTGCTAAAAACAAGGAAGTGCTCAAAGACTTATGGGTACATATCAAAACTGTGTAGAGGCTGGCTTAGCAGACTGCCGTTGGCTACCTTTCTCTTTAAAGAAGAATGTGAAATAGTAACTGTAAAAATAATGATAGGATTATGTCTCTCTCTTTTTTTTCCAACCACAAATGCAACACTGATTTGGACAAGAATATCAGTGGATCCTTAAAATAAAACTGTTGGGGAACAAGATATTCACATGACCTCAGAGTAGCACTCCCCGCCACATTTTATTTGCTAATTACACAGGGGAAAGGCTGCCTTCACAAGGGAGGGATCTGATAGACTTCACTTCCCCAAGTGATGAAACCCAGCATCACAAGTATCATGAGATGACCGGACATGTGCGTGCCTGCTGATGTGATGCAAGGTGAATTACACACCATCTAGGAAATACTCTTGCTATTTACATTTAACATGATAGGATCAGGAGGAAAAACTTCAGGAGGAATCCAGATTGTGGGACATTCCAATAGACAACTGTCCCGAAGTCTTAAAAATGTCAGGGGTGGTAAAAAACAAAAAATGGCAGAAAGTTATATTACATTGGAGACTCCAGGAATATGACATGGCTTAACATGACAAGATAACCAAGTGTGATCCTTGCCTCAACCGGGAAAATGAAAACACAACAGCCATAAAGGGCATTTGGGGGACAAATGTGGTTATATGCTCATGGGCTGCATATTAAATAATATCATTAAATTAATGTTAAATTTCTTGGATATTATAGTAATGGCATGATGTATGAGATGGCATGACTGTAGATTTTAGACATACATGCTGAGATATTAGAAGAAAAATGGTATGACATCTGCAACTTTCAAATAAATCAATAAAAATATACTTACATGTATACACTCATACACATATGCCATTTACCTCATGTTTATGTGTGGATTTGGGTGTGAGATATATGCAGGGGTTAGGTTAAGTATGTGTGAGAAAGAAGGTAAATCTGTGAAAATAGAAAGAAATCAAGGGAAATCTGATGCTTGTTGTACTAGTCTTTCAACTTCTCTACAGTTTTACAATTAAAAAAATTTTTTTTTGCTAGAGAGAGAGAAGGAAGAAAAACAACCAGAAATTTCTGTTGATTGAATTAAAGAAATTGCTTTTCAGTATGCAAAGCATCTGGGCAATTGGATTTTTCACAGTTTAGCCGGTTGCACTGGTGCCTCATAGTCTCACTTTCATAACCTCAATAGAATTCTACTGCCAGCTGTTGAATCCAAAGTTTCTTTCCAAAGTGTCTGAAAGCAGAAACTGTGTTCCCAATACAGAGTCAAAATGAGCTTTTAAAGTCATTCACAACATTAGTAGCCAAGACATTATCAGAGACCTGTGAGTCTAAGCCAATTTTCTGATTTTTAAGCCAAATTGTTTATCACAATTTAACGCCCCCAATACTTTATTTTATCTTCCAACATATTGTACTAACAGCATATTTCCAAGTTGGAAAATTTGAATAGGTGATGTGAAAACCTGAATGATATTTGCATCCATCAAATTGCACTTAACGTTCAAAATCCATTTATAAATTCAACGTTATGCTAAATATTGTGGTGACATTCTTATAGACCAAATTGCTTCATGTGGAAAATGATATCCCAGTTTAAATTTTTTTGGAGGAGATTCACCATGAAACAGAAACTTTATACAGTATTCACATCTATGTACTTACTAGAATGTTTTTCATAAATGATACCTAATTTTTTCATACCATTTTTGAAGATTCTCACTCATACACTACATATTAAAAAGAGGCAGAACAATTTTCAGCCACAAAGGAATTTAAGTTTACTTTTGCCTTGTTTGGCCCAACACAGTGTCTTCTGGAAGTCCTTGTCATCACTAAAATATAAAGCCTGCTTTGGATCTGTGTCCCTCCCATCTGAATTGTAAGCACCTTGAGGATAGGTATTAGGTCTTTCATTGCACTTAAGATGATATCCTGGGTATATCTGTCTCTTGAGAACTGACTAACTGATTTCATGGTTTAAAATAAATACAATATGTTCCAATAGGCTTAGAGTTAATGTAAATCCCACAGAATTTGAGGATAATAACGTGACATCTTCCTATAAAAGCATAGGATTAAATTATGCCTTGTGTACCTGACCATTTCCATGTATTAAGCCATATGAAATACCGTGTCTCTACTGAGCAGAGACTATGTTTAGAAATACCCAATTTAAAAGCATGCTTAAAGGTCATCAAGCATGATCACATTCGGTTCAACATTATAAAAGGCAGTGAAGTGTAAATGATTATCAAGCAAATTATGAATGATTCATTCACGGCAGATTTTTCATTAGAAGGTAATGTCTCCTTTCCCGTAAGTCAACATTATGATCCAGGATGCCATTTATCAGAATTTATGTATTAAACAAGATATGAAAAGGGAATCTTCTTCAGCATCTCGCATCAGTTAAATTACTCTCCACCTAAAAATGAACACACTCACTGTGGTCAATGGAGGGAGAGGGTGTGTAGTATGTGTATAACATGATTCAAGACAGCATATGAGTTTTATATACATGTGTGCGTGTGTGTGTGTGTGTCAGAATATGTGTACAATTTTAATCACTAATTTTTGATTTATGACTAACAGTCAATTTTAAATGTTTATTTTGCTTAATGTATCGGACTCTTTAAAATACCCCAGGATTGGTAATGAACACGTGAGTCATTATAAACAATTTAAAGGAGATTTTTGAATATTTTCCAAGTGTTAGTTGAGAGAGACTTTGAGAGATAGAAACACAGGGACATTTGTAATGAGATTTATCCAAAGCAGGGGACTTGAGTGGTCAGAGGATCATACAAACCCATGGAAACAGCAGCTGGCAGAAGCCTCAGGAGGGAGAAGATGGCTTCTGAAATGAGATAATAGTGGTCTTAGGAAGATACCCTACTTCCCAGCTTTCACAGAGGGTAATCTCGCTAAAATAAAAAGTGCTCTGGTACTACATATATCAACAGCACTAGCTAAGAAGAGTTATTCGAGTGATAATCTGTTTCTCTTGGAGTATGAGATACATACACTCTCCACAGAATCTTTTTGCCACTGAGATTTAAGAGATACTTTTACTTCCTGTCTCTACGAAAAACGACTTCACAGTTTACAGGGCCACTGCCCACTCTATGTTTTAAAAGATACAAAGAGGAATTTAGAAAAATAAGAACCTCTCCTGAACTGTAGATGAAATTTGTCCTTTAGCAAATTGTCATGACTGACGTTACTCTTGAGTGGGGGTCATAGATACAGAATATTGAGAGAATAATCACCAAGTATTTCAATTCACTTGATTTAACAGGCTTTTAATCCATTCTAAGTAGCATAATTTGATTAATAAACTGCAGGCCAAATAAGGATCTGGTAGTCTGTGACTTATTTAATTGAATCCATGGAAAAATTCATGAGCAATCCATTGATCACAGCATGTAAACAATTCCTACTTGGGTGCTTCAAATCTCACTTTCTTAGTGCCAGATGTGTGTTTCAATTATTGATCAATTTCTGCATCATGATTCTGTCAGGAAGTAGCTCGTTAGGAAACAGAAGAGACCATGGAGGTGTATGTAAGAAAAAGCAGGTGGCTTAAGCCCTTGTCTCACAGGTTCTCTCTGTCATATCCTCTTCGATCTGATACAATCCATTCTGTTAACTATTTACGATGTCTGAAGGGCTTGGGGCACAGGCTGTTCACAAGTTCATGTGTATATTTATTCTACATATGGAGACTGAGTATGTGCTGTGCGCCCAGAAGGACCATAAATCCCTGCAGATGCAGAGATTAAACAAATAGCCCCATGTAAGGTGCTCACAGTCTAGCCAGGCAAAGACTAGGAAATATAGAGCAGTGGTGGATTAATATAAGTGAAATTGCAGAGACGTGCACAGACAGTGAAGCAGCTTTAGAGGGGTGGAGAAAATAGGGGAGCTCTGAGTAGTGTTATACACCTGAAATGTGGGCCAGTGTTGGAAAATAAAACTATATCAGACTGCACAGATCAAAGAACAGCAAATCAAGGGATGCGGATTTTATTCTGCATACATTGGGAAGGCATCAAAAGATTTTAAGGAACCAAGCGGCAGTATCCATTCTGAAGTTCATAACATAACAGGCTAGAAGGCAGTTTCAGTCCATGAAGTATATTCCATTAAACCACACAGGATAGCTTCTGAGTAATATATAAAAATGTAAATCACTGAGGGAAAGCAGTTATAATTCATGATGACATAAAAACTACTTTAAATCATAAACACAAAGCAGGCAAAGAAAATGTTTCTTAAAGTAGAAAGAGAGAGAAGGTGGGGCTTAAAATACATAATGAAGAATGATTTTAAATCTCTACGTTGACACATAAATGGTTTTGCATCAGGCTATTCTAGAAAGTTATGTGACTTCGAGTAAGAGTTATATTCAGGAGGAGCTACCCAGCAGCCTGACACAAGCATGCCATCTAGTAGGCGTCGTCATTTACCTAGGGTTCAGTGTCCTACAGACAGGCACACTACAGCCAAAGCGTATGACCTACAGGAAAAATAAAACTGAACAGAGACTGTGAGATAGGCCTGTGCACTCCTGAGCCAAGTCTCCCTCAACAGATGGGGGAAATTGGGGTGAATCTATGAACTGTGTCCCTAAAGAGATCACCCTGTATCTGCAATGCCCTCCCCAGCCCTGCAACAGCTCCTAAGATTATGTGAGAACTGTCTGATTTCTATCTCATTTGCAGCTTTAACCATTCACACTCATGTGGGTCAGTCTGAACAAGGGCTTCAGAGAGGAATCCCAACACAGACTCCATCCTTTCTGTACCCAGGCTGACACACAAGTGCAGGGCTGAAGGGACCAGTTTAAGAGCCATTAACCTCTCTCCACGCAGTGGAAACACACAGTTGAGCGTGAACAGAACAATGCCATTCCTGTGTAAACATAACAAGAACTCACTTCAATGGAGGGATAGTTCCTCACCTAAGGGTAAGGCATCATACTATATTTAACTTTGCTATAGAAAATG
This sequence comes from Eubalaena glacialis, assembly GCF_028564815.1. Taxonomy (NCBI): domain Eukaryota; kingdom Metazoa; phylum Chordata; class Mammalia; order Artiodactyla; family Balaenidae; genus Eubalaena; species Eubalaena glacialis. The sequence goes on along the minus strand of NC_083727.1, from coordinate 6,455,746 downwards.
CTACAGAGAATGTTTTCAAGTCTGATGTCAAACGATGGAAATCAAAAGTTCTTTAAAAATAAACATTTTCATTTATACTTCAAATTATAAAAATCTGTACGTGCACATTAGAAAGTAGCAAACATTTCAGATTGGAGCATACTGCATTTTTTTATTAAATGCTTCACCTCATTTTCACTATTAATTATGTACAAGTGTATTTACTTCACTTTTGTAAATAGATGGCAGCTGTAAACGGCATTGTGGTTCCTAAGTAAATGCCAAGTAAAGGTAGTACACTCTGGGGTCCTAACCTTGGAATGGCCAATGACAAATGACTAAAAAAACAAGAGCATTGACATGCGCCCTTTAAAAGTAAATAAAACCAACCACATCCAAAAGGGTATTTAATTTTCATTTATGAGGCAATCAGTACATTACAGCAAAAACAAACAAAAAAACCCTAAGATTCTGTTAGCACTTTGCATTAGCATCACACCTGTAGAGATGCCCTGTCCTTTGAACACCAGGATAATGCTGGTCTTGTCATACTGCCAGTCTAGAGCACACATAGGGCTGCTTTTCCAATCAAAGTAATAATTTTATTCCACCTACAGTTCATCTAATGCATTTGTGACCAAGAGTACATGCCTGTGAAACGTGCCTATTTTGGTAACAGAATAAGCAAAGGAAAGTGAACCAAATTAACCAGACAAACATTATGGCAGAAAGTGAGGGAGATTTCCTACTTCAGTAAGTATAATGCCAAGGAATATTTCCTTTAAAAAGTTGCCATGTACACTGGTAGAGCCAGAGAGAAAGCTCTCTTTGCTCTTAGAATGCGTCCTCTGGAAGAAAGGGAAGGCACTCTATCAGTTATAAGAAAATGTGGATGTTCATTACCCCAAAGCATGGCAGGATGTGATCAGTGATCCTGAAATTGGAACAAAGTCTGTAGGATTTTAAATCAAGGGGACTGGGGCGATCAGGGGAAGTGCTGTGGATGAGCTTCCAGCCTATGCTGTTCCTTGAAGGTTGGGCAGGGCTGTCAGGCATTTGGCCATTTTTTTTCTCAACTTCTAACTCGCCCTTCTACACTCTGCTCTTGATGCTGGGGATGCAGCTCTGAAAACTACATTTCCCAGACCCCTTTGCAGGCTGGCTTTTGTTAGATCCTGTCTGTAGGGGCATTTAGGGGAGTTTGGCATGCAGGAGAAGGATGGAGAGAGACTTCCTCATTTCCATTGTCTTGGCTTGCTGTTTGTGTCAGCAATATCACATGAACAGAAGTATCCCAGGAGTAATTCTTTGTCATAGAGGCAGCTGTTGTTTCCAGCTCTGGCTTCTTTTGGCACGCCTAGAACCAGTTTATTTTGCCTCTCTAAAGAACCCATAGTAACCATTTCTTCAAGCAAGAGAGGCAGAGAAGGGAGAAGGGCTGCTGCCACTGGCAGGGAGACATCAGAGAGATTTGGGAGCTCACCATCAGCTTTGTCTGAATCTACCTATTTGATCTCCTTCAAGTTTCGGGGTCCAGTGTCTTCCCAATCAATGCTCTAATTTTCACATAAAGACTTGAGTCTGTGAACTTGGTTGTAATTTATAACCTGTTGTAATTCTATATGATTTTAGATTTGATTTTCTGTAAGTCAGCCCTACAGCTTCAAGGGAAAAAAAACACACAAAAAATCTTCTTTTAGTCTTTTACATCAACATAGAAGTTCTCTGGTCTTTTGAACACATCCTGAGCTTGTGATTTTCCTTCTCAAAGCACTCCATCCATTTGATCGCACAGTCCTTGTCATCATCATTCTTACCATCACAGGCAAGTATGGCAAGGACGTGATCATCCAAGGCACTAGCTATAAAGCTTCTAAGAAAGCTACAGATGCTTCTTTATGCAATGACAATGAATATTCCTCCAAGACTCTCTGAAGTGTCCTGTACCATCTAATAGGATGACTGGGGTAAGGGAAATGTACACTTCTGCTGGAAATTATTGGCTTTGAATTGAAATCAATTCATGGTCTCCAAAATGTCTTTCCTGTCCACTGTGTTTCTAACAGCGTCACCATCCACAGATTTACAGAATGTCCTAGTCACTGTATGGTGCTTACACACATTGCTTCTGAATAGTGAACTCATGTCACTGCAAAGGAAGTATGGCGATGAACTATGTCCATTGACTGTTCTCTTATTATTAAGTCTCCCATCACCCAGAAGCAGCTGGCACGATGCAATGGCGACTGGCCACTTTTTTTTTTTTTTCTGATTTTATTACTGGTAGTTTATTGCACAGGTGGTGCTTAGTTGTGGTGCTAGTCGGTGATAATGTTCAGAAAGCCTGAGGCACTCTCTGAGGGCGCTCCTGTATGTGCTCTGCAAGAGCCAGAAAACACGTGTGCAGAATCAAGAGGTGGAAGTGGGAGCGGCTACTTTCACTATTACACCTAGTAACCCACTCATGGAATGTTTGATTCCGTTTTCCCAACTTCGGGCTCTGCTGGTTTGGATGTCTTAGTACCCAGGAGAGCCAGGTTTGCACCAGAGAACACAAAAATAGTTACATTTACTGTAAGTTAAGAATGCTACCTGGCCATTTTGAGTTCCACAAACACTGAACTAACAGGGCAAAAAGAGGGATACTGTTTCGGCTGGCGTATCATCCCAATTACTAAGGAAAATTGGGTTGTTACTACACACTGATGACAGTGAGAAATGGATATGACAGAGAGTGGATTCCTATGGCACCTCTCAGTATTTCCATGCCCAAGAGTAAACGTTAGTGAAAACTATGGTAACGCAGTAAAGATTTCTGAATTTAGAGCCATCAGGAATGAAGATTTGGGTTACCCTATAAAATGATTTTAAAAAAATCCTACAGAGATTATGGCTGAGGGAAAAGAAAGGTAACATAGGATGGGTCATAGAAAAGAGATGTTAAAAAGGAATCTAAACTCACTGGTTATAGAAATGAGAACTGTATCAATTAAGTATTCTCTCCCTCTCCCTCTCTCTCTATGTACATCATTATATAGATAGATACATATACACATATATGTGTGTATATTTATATTTCTATAGAGACATATATATAGTATAATATATACGTGTATGTATGTATATATGTATGTATGTGTAATAATAACTAACTTCTTTTCTTTTCCTCCCTCCTGATTTCACATAGTTAGCTTATAATGTTTGTATCTTTGTGGTTAACTTTATAACTTAATTCATTCTTTAGGATATCAGGTATGTTTTGCAATTAAGAATAAACTAAAAAACGAATTAGCACCTCCCAGAGACAAATAGCGTGATTGTTGGAACTTGTGTCTTCCATTTTTCAGAGGAGGCTCGGAGAGCCCTTGTAGGAACAGTTGTTCCTTGCTAGGTATACCTATGAAGTATTCACTGCTGTGGGGAGAGTTCAGACATGTGTAAGAGTGTACATGCAAGATGAGTAACTGAAGGCATGTTCTATACGGATTACTTAACGAGTGTTTCTCAATTCCAAACCCACCATTTATTCTCCGTTCTCTAATGCTTTGCCTGGGGTTTGACATATGAAATTACTCAGACCCCTGTACCAGCTGGATTCTGGTTAGATTATGCCAAAAGAAGGCACTAGCGGGGGACTGGAAAACAAGAGGACAGGGGAGGGGCTTCCTTCTTCCTGTTTGGTTCATGTTCGGTGAGCATCGTGCCACCAGGGGCAGCTTCTCGCAGCAGCAGCGGCACTCTCTCCCACACCAGCTGTTCCTCCCAGTGAGTAGCTTCTTCTAAACGATGAGAACCAGCCTCATCATGCCCTCTCAGAGATCTGAACCCCAACTCTGAGAGGTCTCACTGAGAGCTTCTCGGTTCCGATAAACCTAATCTCTTGCCTTCGTTCCTCTAACACCCAGAGTGGCAGCGTCCTCTTGCAGGTATCATCTCTCATTGCAGCTCATTCCCTAGGTTAAAGGCACTCTCTAAAAACCCAGTGCTTTGTGACCACCTAGAGGGGTGGGATAGGGAGGGTGGGAGGGAGGGAGACGCAAGAGGGAAGAGATATGGGAACATATGTATATGTATAACTGATTCACTTTGTTATAAAGCAGAAACTAACAAACACACCATTGTAAAGCAATTATACTCCAATAAAGATCTTTAAAAAAAAAAAAAAAAAAAAAACCCAGTGGGATTTCTCATTCCCTGACTGGGAAAGATATACAGCAGCGTTTAAATCAGTGAGGTTGGGAGTTCAACATGGCAAGTTAAGTACAAGTAATAAAGAGTCTAAGCTTGGGATGAATACAGTGGATATTATAGAGGAAAGGCCAATAAAGCTGTTAAGTTGGATCTGAAGTGCAATTGGAAAGTGGGGTGGTGGTGCAAATCAAAGATAAGCCTAGGGCTTTTTTTTAATCTTTTATTTTTTTAACATCTTCATTGGAGTATGATTGCTTTACAGTGGTGTGTTAGTTTCTGCTGTATAACAAAGTGAATCAGCTCTATGTATACATATATCCCCATATCTCCTCCCTCTTGTGTCTCCCTCCCACCCTCCCTATCCCACCCCTCTAGGTGGTCACAAAGCACCGAGCTGATCTCCCTGTGCTATGCGGCTGCTTCCCACTAGCTGTCTATTTAACCTTAGGTTTTGAAGCTGAGTGAATGAAGTATGAGGTAGAAATAATGGGCGTGCTTGTGATACTTGTTAAATTTGAGATGTTTTGAGGACAACTAGGTGAAAATTCATCACAGGTTAAGTGCAAATCTTACGTTCAAGAAAGTTCCATAGTATTAAAAATAAAAATTTGAGCGTAATCTGCAGATCCGTCTATTTAACTCCAAGGGAGTAGATGAGATCTCTAGATAGGAGAGTATAGAGACAAGAGAAAGAAAACAAATAACCTTGAGGAACACACACATTTAGGAGACAGAGGAGAACACCAGGTCAGTGAGAGAAATAAATAAGGGTTAGTCAGGGAAGAATGCGATGGAATGAAATCCCTTAATAAAGTGTCATAAAATCAGGGAAGCCACAGGAAGAGGAGGTGAAAGAGGAATGGTCAGTTGTGTCAAACGCCTTCGTAGGAGATCTCAGCCAACGCCAAGTACAATTATTATAGGAAGTGAGTAATTCTCCAAAATGCCACCTTCCAACCTGCCAGCTGTCCTGTGGGAATGTGACACATCATCATCAGTTCTGATTTAATAAGAATGACACCAACATTTAGTATACATAGGAACAGGGAAAACGCTGCCAACATCGTGTAGCACATCCCGAAATACGCCCCATAAAGACAGCACATGCTTCCTGCTCTAGACCCAAGAGCTCTATGAATAACTGTATGAGTCTGTGGACGGTGCTCATCCCCAAAGCAGAAAAATAGCTTCACTTATGACTCTCAAGGAGGCAATCCCTTTAGATCATTTTTTTTTCAATTCTTCATTGGTGTAGTATTTTGTTCTATTACATTGGCAACATGTAAATATTATAGTCATATCTTCTTTTATTAGTGACAATATTTTTTTCCTATAAAAGACTTAAGCTAAAAGAATTAAAACGCAGTTTTAGTTTCAGGAAATCTTCTAATAGGGATTAGAAGAAAGGATAGGGAATCAGTTATCCCCAGGGAAAATTGGGGAAAAGACCTAACACCTATTTTGCTGGTCTCTCTCTACTCAAATAATCATGGCTTGCCATTTGCACACAAAAGTAGCAGCCATTGGGGAACACCTATTCCCGTTCTGGCAAAACACAATGGTCAAAGCCAGGAAAGATCCAACAGCAGAACCTGGGATAACTGATGATACTTTTCAAGCAGAACTCCATGCGCAATCAAAGAGGACACACGGCAGGCACTCAATAAGTATTTGCTGGATGAAGGTGCGAATGACTGCATGATGGCTGTGAGACACTTCTTGCCTAGGTATGTGGCCCCTTTACATTCAGAGGATGAATTACTATATTTAAAGTAGAGGTGGAGCACTGCCAGAGATAGCGCCTGCTATGAACAGGCACAGCCTAGTAGACATTGGTGACCTGTAATTGCCAGGAAGAGCTTCCCCTTGGAGCAGCGACGGAAGCAGGGTGCTGTGGATCATGATATCTGATATATCTTCTCCTCTCATGAAATACAGACACAAAGCTCATCAACAGAAATATACTTTTGAGCACTTATTTACCATTTAATACTGTGGAAAGCACAATGGGAAAAAGGAGTAGAAACTGTAGTTTCTGCCATACAGAAACTCCTCATCTATGCAGACACAGGCTTTTACCATAGATACATATCATTCTGTTTCTTCAGGGCCAATATATAATTAATGTGAGTTTTATGAATTTTATTTTTAAGCAAAAACAATACCTATCGTTTGTTTTGGTTGTATTCCAAAAGCCCTATATTCCAGGGTGTTGAGTCTCTGTGTGGTCTTATCAGTACTAGAGCAAGCTTCCGCACTCACATAAAGACACTCTGCCTTTGCTGTTACTGTGCTCAAGTCAGTTTCTCGGCCGGGTCCTAGTGTAAAGGTTGTCGGGAGAGGCAGCATGCCGTGGCCCTGAGGGACACTGCACATTGCCGCTGAGCGTGCCAAGAATTCTAGGCTCTGAGCACTCTTTACCTCGGCTGCTTAGCAGCAATGTGTTTGCAGTGATGGACCCTGAGGAATGAGGTAACATGCCTCCAAGACAAATAGCAGTCTGCTTACTATAAAAGTGGCAGACTTTCCAAGTTCAGTGCTCCTCGGCTGTGACACAAACCTTCTGAGTACACAGCATCCACCACGAGGGAGCCTCCCACGTCGCCTCCACAGGACTTGGGGCCATGCGGAACCAACACAAAGATGCTGGTGCTCATACCGCTGGACGTGGCATGAGTGAGTGCTCTGTGTACGACCCGGGAGTCTCACGCCTTCTGCCAGCATCCATGAAACTTCAACAGGCTAACTTATTAGCTTGTGTGTTTGGTAAAATCTTAAAGGTGACAAAGGTTTACTGCTCATAGAGGAAAATATGACGAGATCACAACTCCATCTGCCAAAAATGTAGGTTTCAATGTCTCAATCTTTTTATTCTTATTCTGAAATTGGAAGCAGTATCGAATGCATATCTTTGCATGTGTCCATGCTATCAGGGTTTAGTCATCAGCATCTGGTAATACTTGAATAATTACTCAGTTTTTAAAAACATGGAATAGTGCATAAATGTAATAAAATTCATTTAAAAGATGTCTTCAAAGATTCTTACTTATCCTTAAACCATGGCTGCCTTAAATAGATTTAATTAGTTTAGATCAATTTTTGAATCCTACTTCACTTAATTTATCATTATTTAGGAAAGGGTCCGATTATATGACAAATGTTACCATGATTCATTTCGGGATTGTAAAACTACACATTACCCTCAACTGTGACAACATCAGAGTGTGAAGTAGTAGTTCATTGATTTAGTAATTTCATAACACTTGATAATCAATTCCATTAATGATCGTCGATAAACTGAAAGGTTCTGGCTGATAAGTAAAAAGTACACACTGATGGTTCTCGAGTTTTTCCCTTTCAGCATTTGTCACAGACAACTCCAGCCCTGACTGTTCCTTCTTCCTCTAAGTCCGTTATCACTCAGGGTCCATACACAAAAATATGATGTTTCTCACCATAAAAGAGAAGCTGAGATTCACTGAAGAAGGTGAACAATGGTGACATTATGTTATTTGGATGCTTTTCTAAAATGTCTTAGGGAATGGAACCCATCAGCCTGTCTAATAAATACTTTAACAAGTCTTTCCACTGGAGAATTTAATAAATACACATTTTTTTTTTTTTTTTTAAACATCTTTATTGAAGTATAATTGCTTTACAATGGTGTGCTAGCTTCTGCTTTACAACAAAGTGAATCAGTTACACATATACATATGTTGCCATATCTCTTCCCTCTTGCATCTCCCTCCCTCCCACCCTCCCTATCCCACCCCTCTAGGTGGTCACAAAGCACCGAGCTGATCTCCCTGTGCTATGCGGCTGCTTCCCACTAGTTATCTATTTTACATTTGGTAGTGTATATATGTCCATGACACTCTCTCACCCTGTCACATCTCACCCCTCCCCCTCCCCATATCCTCAAGTCCATTCTCTAGTAGGTCTGTGTCTTTATTCCCATCTTGCCACTAGGTTCTTCATGACCTCTTTTTTTTTTTTTTTTTTTTTCCCTTAGATTCCATATATATGTGTTAGCATACTGTATTTGTTTTTCTCTTTCTGACTTACTTCACTCTGTATGACAGACTCTAACTCCATCCACCTCATTACAAACACCTCCATTTCATTTCTTTTTATGGCTGAGTAATATTCCATTGTATATGTGTGCCACATCTTCTTTATCCATTCATCCGATGATGGACACCTAGGTTGCTTCCATGTCCTGGCTATTGTAAACAGAGCTGCAATGAATATTTTGGTACATGACTCTTTCTGAATTATGGTTTTCTCAGGGTATATGCCCAGTAGTGGGATTGCTGGGTCATATGGTAGTTCTATTTTTAGTTTTTTAAGGAACCTCCATACTGTTCTCCATAGTGGCTGTATCAATTTACATTCCCACCAACAGTGCAAGAGTGTTCCCTTTTCTCCACACCCTCTCCAGCATTTATTGTTTCTAGATTTTTTGATGATGGCCATTCTGACCGGTGTGAGATGATACCTCATTGTAGTTTTGATTTGCATTTCTCTAATGATTAATGATGTTGAGCATTCTTTCATGTGTCTGTTGGCAATCTGTATCTCTTCTTTGGAGAAATGTCTATTTAGGTCTTCTGCCCATTTTTGGATTGGGTTGTTTGTTTTTTTGTTATTGAGCTGCATGAGCTGCTTGTAAATCTTGGAGATTAATCCTTTGTCAGTTGCTTCATTTGCAAATATTTTCTCCCATTCTGAGGGTTGTCTTTTGGTCTTGTTTATGGTTTCCTTTGCTGTGCAAAAGCTTTTAAGTTTCATTAGGTCCCATTTGTTTATTTGTGTTTTTATTTCCATTTCTCTAGGACCTGGGTCAAAAAGGATCTTGCTGTGACTTATGTCATACAGTGTTCTGCCTATGTTTTCCTCTAAGAGTTTGATAGTGTCTGGCCTTACACTTAGGTCTTTAATCCATTTTGAGTTTATTTTTGTGTATGGTGTTAGGGAGTGTTCTAATTTCATACTTTTACATGTACCTGTCCAATTTTCCCAGCACCACTTATTGAAGAGGCTGTCTTTTCTCCACTGTATATGCTTGCCTCCTTTATCAAAGATAAGGTGACCATATGTGCGTGGGCTTATCTCTGGGCTTTCTATCCTGTTCCATTGATCTATATTTCTGTTTTTGTGCCAGTACCAAACTGTCTTGATTACTGTAGCTTTGTAATATAGTCTGAAGTCAGGGAGCCTGATTCCTCCAGCTCCATTTTTCGTTCTCAAGATTGCTTTGGCTATTCGGGGTCTTTTGTGTTTCCATACAAATTGTGAAATTTTTTGTTCTAGTTCTGTGAAAAATGCCAGTGGTAGTTTGATAGGGATTGCATTGAATCTGTAGATTGCTTTGGGTAGCAGAGTCATTTTCACAATGTTTATTCTTCCAATCCAAGAACATGGTATATCTCTCCATCTATTTGTATCATCTTTAATTTCTTTCATCAGTGTCCTATAATTTTCTGCATACAGGTCTTTTGTCTCCTTAGGTAGGTTTATTCCTAGGTATTTTATTCTTTTTGTTGCAATGGTAAACGGGAGTGTTTTCTTAATTTCACTTTCAGATTTTTCATCATTAGTATACAGGAATGCAAGAGATTTCTGTGCATTAATTTTGTATCCTGCTACTTTACCAAATTCATTGATTAGCTCTAGTAGTTTTCTGGTAGCATCTTTTGGATTCTCTATGTATAGTATCATGTCATCTGCAAACAGTGACAGCTTTACTTCTTCTTTTCCGATTTGGATTCCTTTTATTTCTTTTTCGTCTCTGATTGCTGTGGCTAACACTTCCAAAACTATGTTGAATAATAGTGGTGAGAGTGGGCAACCTTGTCTTGTTCCTGATCTTAGTGGAAATGGTTTCAGTTTTTCACCATTGAGGACAATGTTGGCTGTGGGTTTGTCATATACGGCCTTTATTATGTTGAGGAAAGTTCCCTCTATGCCTACTTTCTGCAGGACTTTTATCATAAATGGGTGTTGAATTTTGTCGAAAGCTTTCTCTGCATCTATTGAGATGATCATATGGTTTTTCTCCTTCAATTTGTTAATATGATGTATCACGTTGATTGATTTGCGTATATTGAAGAATCCTTGCATTCCTGGAATAAACCCCACTTGATCATGGTGTATGATCCTTTTAATGTGCTGTTGGATTCTGTTTGCTAGTATTTTGTTGAGGATTTTTGCATCTATGTTCATCAGTGATATTGGCCTGTAGTTTTCTTTCTTTGTGACATCTTTGCCTGGTTTTGGTATCAGGGTGATGGTGGCCTCGTAGAATGAGTTGGGGAGTGTTCCTCCCTCTGCAATATTTTGGAAGAGTTTGAGAAGGATAGGTGTTAGCTCTTCTCTAAATGTTTGATAGAATTCGCCTGTGAAGCCATCTGGTCCTGGGCTTTTGTGTGTTGGAAGATTTTTAATCACAGTTTCAATTTCAGTGCTTGTGATTGGTCTGTTCATATTTTCTATTTCTTCCTGGTTCAGTCTCGGCAGGTTGTGCATTTCTAAGAATCTGTCCATTTCTTCCAGGTTGTCCATTTTATTAGCATAGAGTTGCTTGTAGTAATCTCTTATGATCGTTTGTATTTCTGCAGTGTCAGTGGTTACTTCTCCTTTTTCATTTCTAATTCTATTAATTTGAGTCTTCTCCTTTTTTCTCTTGATGAGTCTGGCTAATGGTTTATCAATTTTGTTTATCTTCTCAAAGAACCAGCTTTTAGTTTCATTGATTTTTGCTATTGTTTCCTTCATTTCTTTTTCATTTATTTCTGATCTGATCTTTATGATTTCTTTCCTTCTGCTAGCTTTGGGGTTTTTTTGTTCTTCTTTCTCTAATTGCTTTAGGTGCAAGGTTAGGTTGTTTATTCGAGATGTTTCCTGTTTCTTGATGTAGGCTTGTATTGCTATAAACTTCCCTCTTAGAACTGCTTTTGCTGCATCCCATAGGTTTTGGATCGTCGTGTCTCCATTGTCATTTGTTTCTAGGTATTTTTTGATTTCCCCTTTGATTTCTTCAGTGATCACTTCGTTATTAAGTAGTGTATTGTGTAGCCTCCATGTGTTTGTATTTTTTACAGATCTTTTCCTGTAATTGATATCTAGTCTCATAGCGTTGTGGTCGGAAAAGATACTTGATACGATTTCAATTTTTTTAAATTTACCAAGGCTTGATTTGTGACCCAAGATATGATCTATCCTGGAGAATGTTCCATGAGCACTTGAGAAAAATGTGTATTCTGTTGTTTTTGGGTGGAATGTCCTATAAATATCAATTAAGTCCATCTTGTTTAATGTATCATTTAAAGCTTGTGTTTCCTTATTTATTTTCATTTTGGATGATCTGTCCATTGGTGAAAGTGGGGTGTTAAAGTCCCCTACTATGATTGTGTTACTGTCGATTTCCCCTTTTATGACTGTTAGTATTTGCCTTATGTATTGAGGTGCTCCTATGTTGGGTGCATAAATATTTACAATTGTTATACCTTCCTCTTGGATCGATCCCTTGATCATTATATAGTGTCCGTCTTTGTCTCTTGTAATTGTCTTTATTTTAAAGTCTATTTTGTCTGATATGAGAATTGCTACTCCAGCTTTCTTTTGATTTCCATTTGCATGGAATATCTTTTTCCATCCCCTCACTTTCAGTCTGTATGTGTCTCTAGGTCTGAAGTGGGTCTCTTGTAGACAGCATATATATGGGTCTTGTTTTTGTATCCATTCAGCCAGTCTGTGTCTTTTGGTGGGAGCATTTAATCCATTTACATTTAAGGTAATTATCGATATGTATGTTCCTATTCCCATTTTCTTAAATGTTTTGGGTTTGTTATTGTAGGTGTTTTCCTTCTCTTGTGTTTCTTGCCTAGAGAAGTTCCTTTAGCATTTGTTGTAAAGCTGGTTTGGTGGTGCTGAACTCTCTCAGCTTTTGCTTGTCTGTAAAGGTTTTAATTTCTCCATCAAATCTGAATGAGATCCTTGCTGGGTAGAGTAATATTGGTTGTAGGTTTTTCTCCTTCATCACTTTAAGTATATCCTGCCACTCCCTTCTGGCTTGCAGCGTTTCTGCTGAAAGATCAGCTGTTAACCTTATGGGGATGCCCTTGTGTGTTATCTGTTGTTTTTCCCTTGCTGCTTTTAATATGTTTTCTTTATATTTAATTTTTGATAGTTTGATTAATATGTGTCTTGGTGTGTTTCTCCTTGGATTTATCCTGTATGGGACTCTCTGTGCTTCCAGGACTTGATTAACTATTTCCTTTCCCATATTAGGGAAGTTTTCAACTATAATCTCTTCAAATATTTTCTCAGTCCCTTTCTTTTTCTCTTCTTCTTCTGGGACCCCTATAATTCGAATGTTGGTGCGTTTAATGTTGTCCCAGAGGTCTCTGAGACTGTCCTCAGTTCTTTTCATTCTTTTTTCTTTATTCTGGTCTGCAGTAGTTATTTCCACCATTTTATCTTCCAGGTCACTTATCCGTTCTTCTGCCTCAGTTATTCTGCTATTGATCCCATCTAGAGTATTTTTAATTTCATTTATTGTGCTTGTCATCGTTTCTTGGTTCCTCTTTAGTTCTTCTACGTCCTTGTTAAATGTTTCTTGCATTTTGTCTATTCTATTTCCAAGACTTTGGATCATCCTTACTATCATTATTCTGAATTCTTTTTCAGGTAGACTACCTATTTCCTCTTCATTTGTTAGGTCTGGTGTGTTTTGACCCTGCTCCTTCATCTGCTGTGTGTTTTTCTGTCGTCTCATTTTGCTTATCTTACTGTGTTTGGGGTCTCCTTTTCACAGGCTGCAGGTTCGTAGTTCCCGTTGTTTTTGGTATCTGTCCCCAGTGGCTAAGGTTGGTTCAGTGGGTTGTGTAGGTTTCCTGGTGGAGGGAACTAGTGCCTGTGTTCTGGTGGATGAGGCTGGATGTTGTCTTTCTGGTGGGTTCGTCCACGTCTGGTGGTGTGTTTTGGGGTGTCTGTGGCCTTATTATGATTTTAGGCAGCCTCTCTGTTAATGGATGGGGCTGTGTTCCTGTCTTGCTAGTTGTTTGGCATAGGGTGTCCAGCACTGTAGCTTGCTGGTCGTTGAGTGAAGCTGGGTCTTGATGTTGAGATGGAGATCTGTGAGAGATTTTCGCCGTTTGGTATTACGTGGAGCTGGGAGGTCTCTTGTGGACCAGTGTCCTGAAGTTGGCTCTCCCACCTCAGAGGCACAGCCCTGATGCCTGGCTGGAGCACCAAGAGCCTTTCATCCACACGGCTCAGAATAAAAGGGAGAAAAAATGGAAAGAAAGAAAAAAAGAGGATAAAATAAAATAAAATAAAGCAATTATAATAAAAAATAAGAAAAAAAATTATTAAGAGTAAATTTATTAAGAAAAAAAATTTTTTTTAATTTTTAAAAATAGATTTATTAATTTTTTATACTAAAAATAAGAAAAAAATTATTTAGAAAAAATTTATTAAGAAAAAAAATTTTTTAATTTTTTAAAATAAAAAATATGAAAAAACTTATTAAAAATTTTTTTAAAAATAGAAAATAAGGAAAAAATTATTAAGAAAACATTTATTAGGGAAAAGAAAAAAAAAATTTTTAAGCCAAAAAAAAAAAAAAAAAAAAACGGACGGACCTAACCCTAGGACTAACGGTGAGAGCAAAGCTATACAGACAAAATCTCACCCAGAAGCATACACATCTACACTCACAAAAAAAAGGAAAAGGGGAAAAGTTAATATATCCTGCTCCCAAAGTCCATCTCCTAAATTTGGGATGATTCGTTGTCTATTCAGGTATTCAACAGATGCAGGCACATCAAGTTGTTTGTGGAGCTTTAATCCGCTGCTTCTGAGGCTGCTGGGAGAGATTTCCCTTTCTCTTCTTTGTTCGTACAGCTCCCGGGGTTCAGCTTTGGATTTGGACCCGCCTCTGCATGTAGGTCCCCTGAGGGCGTCTGTCCCCCGCCCAGACAGAACGGGGTTAAAGGAGCAGCTGATTCGGGGGCTCTGGCTCACTCAGGCCGGGGGGAGGGAGCGGTACGGAGGAGGCGGGGCGAGCCTGCGGCGGCAGAAGCCGGCGTGACGTTGCAGCAGCCTGAGGCGCGCCGTGCGCTCTCCCGGGGAAGTTGTCCCCGGATCACGGGAGCCTGGCCGTGGCGGGCCGCACAGGCTCCCGGGAGGGGCGGCGTGGAGAATGACCTGTGCTCGCCCACAGGCTGTTTGGTGGCGGCAGCAGCAGCCCTAGCGTCCCATGCCCGTCTCTGGGGTCCGCGCCGACAGCCGCGGCCCGCGCCCGTCTCTGGAGTTCGTCCAAGTGGCGCTCTGAATCCCCTCTCCTTGCACGCCGCGAAACAAAGAGGCATGAAAAAGTCTCCCGCCTCTTCGGCAGCTGCAGACTTTTTCTCGTGCACCCTCCCGGCTAGTTGTGGTGCGCTAGACCCCTCAGGCTGCGTTCCCGCAGCCAACCCCAGTCCTCTCCCTGGGATCCGACCGAAGCCCGCGCCTCAGCTCCCAGCCCCCGCCCGCCCCGGCGGGTGAGCAGACAAGCCTCTCGGGCTGCTGAGTGCTGCTCGGCGCAGAGCCTCTGTGCGGGAATCTCTCCGTTTTTCCCTCTGCGTCCCTGTTGCTGTGGGATCCGCGCTGATAGCCGCGGCTCGCGCCCGTCTCTGGAGCTCGTTTAGGCGGCGCTCTGAATCCCCTCTCCTTGCGCGCCGCGAAACAAAGAGGCAAGAAAAATTCTCTTGCCTCTTTGGCAGCTGCAGTCTTTTTCCCGGACTCCCTCCCGGCTAGCACCGAAGCCCGAGCCCCAGCTCCCAGGCCCCGCCCGCCCCGGCGGCTGAGCAGACAAGCCTCTCGGGCTGGTGAGTGCTGGTCGGCACCGCTCCTCTGTGCGGGAGTCTCCGCTTTGCCCTCCGCACCACTGTGGCTGCGCTCTCCTCCGTGGCTCCGAAGCTTCCCCCCTCTGCTACCCGCAGTCTCTGCCCACGAAGGGGCTTCCTAGTGTGTGGAAACCTTTCCTCCTTCACAGCTCCCTCCCACTGGTGCAGGTCCCGTCCCTATTCTTTTGTCTCTGTTATTTCTTTTTTCTTTTGCCCTACCCAAGTACATGGGGATTTTCTTGCCTTTTGGGAGGTCTGACGTCTTCTGCCAGCGTTCAGTGGGTGTTCTGTAGGAGCAGTTCCACGTGTAGATGTATTTCTCATGTATCTGTGGGGAGGAAGGTGATCTCCGCGTCTTACTCTTCCGCCATCTTGCCCCTCCCTCCAATACACATTTTTTAAAATTTAATTTTTACTTCATATTAGAGTATAGTTGCTTTATAATATTGTGTTAGTTTCAGGTTTTCAGCAAAGTGATTCAGTTATACATATACATATAGCCATTATTTTTCAGATTCTTTACCCATATAGGTTATTACAGAATATTGAGTAGAGTTCCCTGTGCTGTACAGTAGGTCCTTGTTGGTTATCTATTTTATATATAGTAGTGTGTATATGTTAATCCCAAACTTCTCATTTATCCCCCCTTTCCCCTTTGGGAAAAGAAACTTATGATTAAATATACATTTTTAGCAAGAAAAAATATGCATTTTTCACTATAAAGACAAAATTGTATTCAGAAAGTTTAAGGGTTATGTTCCAATTATTAGCACTGTTTGACAGTAAGCTGTTTTATACCAGTATCAAAGTATAAATGTTTTCATAGTTAAATCTCTGATAGCTCTGATTTCAGTTTATCCACAACTTACAGTAAATGGTTATGAAAGATATGCCTCATTTACCCTGACCAAACCAGGTGCAATTACAAAACAAGACCAAGATTAATTGTAATAATTTACTATTCAAAAGCATAATCTATATCCAACAGATATAATTAATAGAACCAATAATTATATAAATAATAATATAATATATTATATTATCTATTAATTAGATTATGATATATACTAATATAACCAGTTTCTTTAAAATTTTGATATTCCCAAATAATTCATAGCTATGACCCTTGGGGGACATCCTAGCTTCTTGTCTCCTACATTCTGACTCATGAAATACTAAAAAGCAAACAAACTAAGAAAAAAAAAAAAACTTAGGTGATTATAAGAATAACATTTATTTTAGACATCTAACAATGTCTATTGTGCTCTTACTTTTTCCCAGGTACCATGCTAGGCATTGCAGATTCAGTGCACAAAACAGACCTAGTGCCTGTTCTAGTGGTGATTATAATCTGTTGTCATAAACAGCATACAGACATAGAATAAAGAATCACCAGTGCCACTTTGATCATATCTTACCAGGTTCTAATGATTCTACATATCTAGGTAGTCCCACAACCATTTATAGTCGAGAACTAGAACTTACTTCTTCCAAGGCTTCTGTGGCATATTGAGATTTTATTCACGTATAAATTCCAATCCATTTTTCATCCTGGTCAGGCTATCTACCAATTATGTCTTTCCTCGAGATTTAGTGTCTATTCTTGGTCCACTTTGAGTTAAACTTGAATTTCTCTGAATCAATCAAGAAATATCTCTGTTCTGTGCCCCAATGTCTCTTCTTCCAACAGTCTTCTCTTTTAATCTAATTTATCTCTCTGGTTTCTTCTAGGAAGGATGAGAATTCCCTGATGTAATATTTTCTCCATATTACATTTCAAACCTTTCTATATTTCCTTACTAAACCAAACTTCACATTAATTCAGTTAGATGTAAATTTTTTCTAAAACATACTTTGACATAATATGTTTAATAACTGAAATTGAGGCCAGATATCATTTGCATCAATGTTGGTGTCTTGCTCAATTATAACCTCCCAGTTCCTTTTTCTTTTTTCATTACCCATTTCTAAAATCACTAAAATAGATACTTGTTCAGAGCTCAAAGGATTTTGAGACATACATTGAAATAACTGTCAGATACTATCAGTGCACTTTGCAACAAAATCAATTTTACAATGTTCCTACTCAGTTGCAAAGGTAAGACATGCTGCAACTTTGACTGCCTGCCTAGTGTAGTCAATGCCAATTGACTTCTCTCACAGTCACACCACATAAAGCCTGTTACCCAAGATGTGTCACTCTAGAACTCAATTGTTACTTTTAAAATATGACCCATTTGATTACTGTCTAGCAAAGATGAATTAAAGAGTGAGGAAGATGAGGTGAATGCAAATCAACAGATACTTAAGGACCCAAATCTTCCAAAATCTGTAGACATACCAAAATCATATTACTTCTCTTTTTTACTGTGCTACCCTAGAAATAGTGGGAAAAATGATCACCATACAGCATAATTTCACATCCCAGGAATGACCAGGTAGGGCCATAGAAAGTGCAGTGGTGAAAGAACTGACAGTAGTAAAGAGGGAAAGAAACATTAAAATACAATATGTATTGTTAATTGAAAGTCATAGAGAAACCAATTGCATTCAAAACTCTATCTAGAAATTATAACAACTTTTATAACTGCTTTGAATAAACCATTGCATTTTAAAAATAGTTCACTAAATAAAAAGGCAAATTAAGATAACTGTTTCACCCTCATGGCTCTATATGGATCCCCTTGTTCTTGATAAGTATCTCTACTTGCTTACTTATAAACAATTAAAATACAGTTTGTAAACCTCAATGTGCCACAGGAAGATCCCTCTCTATTTCTATCACCATTTTACTGTGATTTCTCCCTCACTTTCTGTGCTCCAATTATGGCAGAATGCTTTCAGTTCCTTGAACGCTCTATATTCTTTCTCATCTCTTCACACTGTTTCCTCTGCATGTCATACCATTTCTCTACCCCAGCCCAACATCTCCTGTCAAGAATCTAACCCTAGTGCAATGTCTCATCGTTAGTGAGATGTCCAACTACCAAAACTCCTTCGAGCTCTCCTGCTCTGAACTCCTCCAGGACTCTCTTTCTTCCATCACTCAGCTTTACTGCAGCAGTTACTGCATATCTTCTGTGCTAAAGTATGAATCTCATCAGAAGAAGAGTCACAACCCTATAGTTCACAACAGCATTCCCAGCACGTTCACAATGCTCAACACACAATAGAAAATGAAAAAATATATATATCATATATGTTGAATTAGTATATGAAAATATGAAGTGAATGGTAGTAAGCCAACATAGTATACCACTGAAATGGTTCTTTTACTTGTTTTGCATATGTTTGTGCTTTCAAAAGACCATATAGCCCAGAGATATACTATACTTGACTACAGATAATGCACCGAGGCTATGGATTTTAATGGTATAAGAAAAACACCTAGATCATAGTGCTTGGCAAAAAGTGAGAGAGCTGGGGAGCAAGGACAGTCATAGAGAGCATCTGTAAGCCACAGCACCAGAAAAATATATCATCTCACACCTTACTGTAGGCGAGACAGCAAATCACACATTGCTTTTTCAGTTGTGCATTTATGCTAGATGTATCATAATGAGAAATGGTATCTTGAGATAACTTTGAAAAGACAATTGAAGTCCCTTTCAAATGGTCCCCAATTAGCTTAAAAGGTAAATAGATTCTTTAAAATGCATATGCAACTAATGTTTAACTTTTCCAGAACCATCTAAAGGGTCACATTATATAGTGGCTGATCAAAAGTTTTCATAAAACTAATGAATGTTAAACCAGAAGCTACACAAAGTCTCAAAAGCAATAATGCTTGATCATATATTATCAGAATTCTCTAGGTAGCTTTATATTAATTGCCTCATCATTATTAATTCATCTAAGGTTTGTTAAATACACTTTAATTTTATTTATAATTGATCATATCTTGTTGGAATCTGTAAACGTTTTGGGAAGTATTAGAGAAAGTACAATGACAGTTACTTTTAACAAAATAAAGATTCAAATCCAGATGGATGCTTGAAACTGGTAATAAAATATGTTTGCTGTAGTATTGTAGACTTATTTTTATATAGCTAACACAGATAATACAGAACTGAGATAGCCAGAAGAATGGAGAAATATGAATTAAATAAGTGCTCTTTTTTTTTTTTTTTTTCCTAGAGCTGTGTATTCTGTAGTTATCACTTAGGGAAAATGGTAAATAGAACAAGGATGCTGACGAAGAATAAACTTGAAATGTTTCTTGATGTACCAAGCAGAATGTAAATAGCCCATTTCATTAGAGGGCAGGGCATTCTAATGCCATTTTATAAAATAAACTCAAAGATGCTAATTTTATTTTCAAATATCTAATAGTTTAATATTAAAATTTTCCTGGTGTGATTACTGGTTCAGAGTACTTAATAAAATCATTTCTAATTTTGTTATAAATGTTATTTAAAATTATATATAATGTTCCCGATCTTAGAGGAAATGCTTAAAGCTTTTCACCATTGAGTATCATGTTAGCTGTGGGTTTGTCATATAAGGCCTTTATTACATTGAGGTATGTTCCATCTTTGCCTGCTTTCTGGAGATTTTTTATCATAAATGGATGTTGAATTTTATCAAAAGTTTTTCTGCATCTATTGAGATGATCATATGATTTTTATTCTTAAATTTGTTAATGTGGTGTATCACTTTGATTGATTTGCAGATATTGAAAAATCCTTGTATCTCTGGGATAAATTCCTCTTGATCATGATGTATGATCCTTTTAATGTATTGTTGGATTTGGTTTGCTAGTATTTTGTTAAGAATTTTTGCATCTATGTCCATCAGTGGTATTGGCCTGTAATTTCTTGCCACTTTTATTCAACACAGTGTTGGAAGTCCTAGTCACAGCAATCAGAGAAGAAACAGATATAAAATGACTCTAAAATGGAAAGGAAGAAGTAAAACTGTCACTGTTTGCGAATGACATGATACTATACACAGAAAGTCCTAAAGATGACACTAGAAAACTACTAGAGCTCCTCAATGAATTTTGTAAAGTTGCAGGATACAAAATTTAATATACAGAATTCTGTTGCATTTCTATACACTAACAACAAACTGTCAGAAAGAGAATTTAAGGAAACAGTCCCATTTACCATTGCATGAAAAATAATAAAATACCTAGGAATAAAACTACCAAAGAAGGCAAAAGACCTGTACTCTGAAAACTATAAGACACTGTTGAAAGAAACTGAAGACAACACAAATAGATGGAAAGATATACCATGTTCTTGAACTGGGAGAATCAGTATTGTTAAAATGTCCATATTACCCAAGGCAATCTACAGATTGAATGTAGTCCCTATCAAACTATTAATGGCATTTTTCACAGAACTAGAATAAATAATTTTAAAATGTATATGGAAACACAAAAGACTCCAAATAGCCAAAGCAATCTTGAGAAAAGAGAACAGAGCTGGAGGAATCATGCTCCCTGACTTCAGACTATACTACAAAGTTACAGTAATCAAAAAAGTATGGTACTGGCACAAAAACAGACACAAAGATCAATACAACAGGATAGAGAGCCCAGAAATAAACCTATACACCAATGGTCAATTAACCTATGACAAAGAAGGCAAGAATACACAATGGAGTAAAGACAGTCTCTTCAATAAGTAGTGTTGGGAACACTGGACAGCTACATGTAAAAGAATGAAATCAGAACATTCTCTAACACCATATACAAAAATAAACTCAAAATGGATTAAAGACCTAAATGTAAGACCGGATACTATAAAACTCCTAGAGGAAAACATAGGCAGAACACACTATGAAATAAATATTTCAGCAATATTTCTTTGGATCCATCTCCTAAAGTGAAGGAAATAAAAGCAAATATGAACAAATGGGGCCTAATTAAATTTAAAAGCTTTTGCAAAGCAAAGGAAACCACTGACAAAACAAAAATCTTACTGAATGGAAGAAAATATTTGCAAATGATATGATCAATAAGGGATTAATCTCCAAAGTGTATAAACAGCTCATACAACTCAACATCAAACAAACAAACAACCAAATTAAAAAATGGGCAGAAGAACTGAATAGATATTTTTCCAAAGAGAAAATGCAGATGGCCAACAGACACAGGAAAAGATATTCAATATTGCTACTCACCAATGAAGTGCAAATCAAAATCACAATGAGATATCACCTCACTCCTGTCAGGATGACTATCATTAAAAAGAACACACATAACAAATGTTGGAGAGGATGTGGAGAAAAGGGAACCCTCGTGCACTGTTGCTGGGAACATAAATTGATGTAGCCACTATGGAGAACAGTATGGAGATTTCTCAAAAAACTAAAAATAGAACAGAATATGACCCAGCAATTCCACTTCTGGACTCCTATATATCCCAAAAAACACAACAATACACTAATTAAAAAAGATACATTTACCCCAATGCTCATAGCAGCACTTTATACAATAGCCAAGATATGGAAGCAACCTAAATGTCTATCAACAGATGAATGTATAAAGAAGATGTGATACACACACACACACACACACACACACACAATGGAATACTACTCAACCACAAAAAAGAATGAGATTTTGCCATTTGCAGCAACATGGATAGACTTGGAGGGCATTATGCTAAGTGAAATAAGTCTGATAGAGAAAGACAAATACCGTATGATATCACCTCTATGTGGATTCTGAAAAATACAACAAGCTAGTGAATATAACAAAAAAGAAGCAAACTCACAGATACAGAGAACAAACCAGTGGTTTCCAGCGGGGGAGGGGAGGGGTAATAGAGGAGTTGGGGGTAGGAGGCTCAAACTATTGGGTGTAAGATAGGCTCAAGGATGTATTGTACAACATGGGGGATATAGCCAATATTCTGTAAAAAACTGTAAATGGAAAGTAACCTTTAAAGATTGTATAAAAATTAAAATTAAAATAAATAAAAGGAATAGAAATGAAAAAAATAAATCCCCTTTCATGAAATTTAATATTTATAAAATATGTGTATGTTTTAAAGAGAACACTAAAGCAAATGAATGAATTAGGCTGCAGCCTTGTTTTTATCCCCAATATTAAAATATCATCAGGTGAGTTTCAAGGCCCTGGGCTGAGATTTGCTTTGCCAGGCTGGGCAAAATTTTCCACTGATCAAGGGAAGTGGCAGACACCCACCCGTGTAACAATCAATCTCTTCCTTGGCAACAGCTTCCTAAAGGGTCTTTCTTCTCTGAGTTTGGCATCAGCAAATCCAGTTTCATTATAATGTTTGGGGGTTTTCACAGATTTATAACACTCAGAAAAACAATTATATATATATATATAAATAATTTTACATTTATATATATATAAAATGAACTCCTGCTCTAATTATAAAGTAAATATATAAATGCAAAACTACTTTTATAACACTTGGGAATGGAGCTTTCTCCTGTATATTATTTACATTTAAGATAAAACAGCTAGATTATAAAGTTTAAAAAAACACAAGAGGAAATAATATTGACTAATTAAAGGAAGGAAAAAATGACTCCCAAAGTTTCAGAGGTTTCAAAATTGAGAAGAGAACTAAACCTGCCTCCCAATTACTTTGGGAAATATAATTAAAAATATCACGAGTCTCTAAAACAAGTCTCCATCTTGTCAAGCAGTCCCTGCCCATGCAAGAGTCCCTGTGACCCCAGAACTCAAGCTCACGCTTCTCCAGCCTCTCCTCACTTCTCTTCTGCCATGTTGCCCCACAAATATGATCCCTCTCACCTCAGAAACTCTTCTGTCTTAATAGTGTTCTCTAAATATAAATATCTTTTTTGTGGGGGGTTAAACCAACTAATTTAGTCTACCACTCAACATAAATTTTCAATCTTTAGAGGTCAAAAATCTCTGTGAAAATTTGATGATATCAAACTTCTTCACAGGAAAAAAAATGTACATACATACATACACACACAAAATTTTCACATCAGTTAAAAGGGTTGTAGCCTAGGTCCACTATTGATAGTAAAAGAGTGTGCATTTGTATGATCAGAATGTCGGTTACAGCCAGAGTCCATTTTGACAGGTTACGGTGTCTGTTCTGATTGGGCAATGCCCATGACAAACCAGGTGATAAATATTTTACATGGCATCCTTGCCTAGGAACATGGATCCTGACCTGGATAGCACCGCTCCATCTATTATAACTATACCACCATTCAAGGAAGCCACAGGACACATACTGAATAGAATTCAAACTTTGGAACCAGTAAGATCCAACTTGGAATCCTGGATTTACCACTTTATTGCTGTGTGATGATAAAAGGACATTTATTTATTTTTCTGAACTTAAATTTTCTCAACTGTAAAATGGAGATAATAATACCTTTGTCATAGGGTTGTATAAAGGATTATATGAAAAGCATCTATAAATGTCTAATACAGAGTAGATTCCCACCAAATAGACAATGATGATGATGATGATGGCAAATGGTTATGCTGAAATGGACAGCCTTCTAAAAAGCCAAAAAAACTCTCTTTTGCTCTTGGGTGACTGAGTTCATAATATCTTTCCTGAAAATTGTATTTCATTCACAATCATTTCTATTTGAGGATCCATCCCTTCCCTGAAACCACAGCTTCCAGGCATTCACTAACTATAATGCAGCTGCCACAACCATGGCACACTCTGTCTTCAAGACATGGGACGTTTAGATAAACTTTTACAGGTTCAGCTCAGTAATCATTCACTGAGACCGTATGAGGTACGAGGCACTGTATACATGGGAACGTTATAAGCAACACATTATCAGACTGTAAACCAGAGCCAGAGGAGCAGCAGCCTCGAATGAGAAAGAAAATGTGTTTACAAAGCAAATAACATCTAAAATACCAACCAGAATACATGGGGGTGCATTAATGGCCAAGTGAATTTTAATTGTATAAATGTTCCTTCTTTCATATTGTTTCATAGCAAACATTTCTAGGTTTCTGTTAAAATATGACATGCAATGAAAAGCAACATTTATTATCTTAGTTTATATTAGTAACTCAATTTCCCTTAGGATTGCTATGGATGTGGAAGGGGTTTGGCACTGAATTAACAAAGCTATTTGGGTAGCAGTTGAAATAAGATCCAAGAATGAAATAATGTGTCTATAAATCTTTCCCTGTGTCTGTAAGTTCTGCAATCCCTTGAGCTACTTTCTTGGTACCTGGAGGAGAAAATGATTATTTTAATTTTAAAAAGCCAGTAGGTGAAAATATATGCTGTTACTTAGAAAAAAGACTCAATTTTTCCAAAGGTATTTAATATATTTTGGATATGAAAATATCAGGAGATTTTTTTTGCACTGCTAATCTTCTAATAAAGACCTAAAGAAAAAGGCTAACCTAAAAATATCTATTAATTCATCCATACACTCTACAAATATTTGGGGAGAACCTATTATATGCAGGGCCCTGTATGGGGTGGGGTTGGCAAGGATGCTTAAGCCATGGTCTATGCCTTCAATGACATCATAGACCAGTTGGAGAGTGAAGAATGGACACCAACATCTCTGATGGTTGTAATAAGTTAACTGATTACAAAAGACTCACAGATAACTTGATATGACAGCTCACAGGATAAAACACTACATATGGCTAGGTTTATTTATTGAAGAACTAGATTTGAGCTAAGCCTTGAAGAGGGGGAGGAGTGGACATATAGAGAAGGAGAAGAGAGCATCTTATGTAGTGGGATCCAAATGATTCTGAGAGTGACTGATTTTGCTGAGAGATGGTTGAAGGGAAACTGAGAAGTAAGACTGAAAAGGCAGGCTGGTGTCAGATTACAGAGCTCATATGCCGGGTCATGAAGACTGGCTTGATTCAGAACATGGGCAGAGCCAGTCCAAGGGTCTGAACACAGGTGCCCCTGAGGGCAGAGACCACCATTCACACACCTCACATCCTCAGCGTCTATATAGTGCCTGACATATGGTAGATGCTAAATAAGAACTTGATGAATTAAATGACCAGAATTTTCACCTCAAAACTTAAATGAGGTGGACGCAGGAGGCAACAAGACATCCTATAAAATGCCCTACATTTAGAGCCTCTTCCGAATAATTCTGATAAGACCTTGGATACATACATCATTTTGTCTGAGACACAATAGTTCTATCTGAAAGATGGATATAATCACTATCTTATCTAACATGGGGTATTTGTGAGGCTCAAACGTAATGATCACTGAGGAAATATATTGTAGAAATAAAGAGAATTTTAGCAGCACTAAAGAGATAAGTATGGCATCTGCTAATAGTTACTCAAATGTGCTGATCAATTTTATGTGTCAACTTGACTGGGACAAGCGGTATCCAGATTAAACATTATTTCTGTGTGTGCCTGTGAGGGTGTTTCTGGATGAGATTAGCATTTGAATCTGGGACCTCAGTAAATAGATTACCCCCCTCCCCAATGTGAGTGGGCATCATCCAATCCCTTGAGGATCTGATAGCACAAAAAGGTGGATGAAGGAGGAATTCACCTCCTTTGCTTCCTACCTGCCTGCTGAGCTGGGTCTTCTCCTGCTCTTGTACTGGGCTTTACACCATCAGCTCCCCTGTTCTCAAGCCTTTGGATTCAGATTAGAATTACATCACTAGCTTTCCTGGGTCTCTAGCTTACAGATGGCAGATCCTGGAACTTTTCAGTCTCCATAATCACAGGAGCCAATTCCTCATAGTTTATCTCTTCATATATATATATATGTATATATATATACATACACACACACACACATACATATATATATATATATATATATCCTGTTGGTTCTGTTTCTCTGGAGAACCTTGATGAATACACCAAACAAGAGGTGGTGGCTACCTGAAGTGGAAATGGGAAAGGAAGGACTGATATGAGAGGTGGTTCTAAGCTGCAGACGATAGGACTGGATGTGCCAGGGCACATCTACCTCTGACAAGTGCCATGGACAAAAATAAAGCAGAACAGTGGGATAGTGTGTTACAGGGGGGTGGTCAGGGAAACTGTGTCAAAGGAGATGACATTTGAGTTGAGACAAATGAATGAAAATATTCCAGGCAGAAAGAACAGGAAGTGCAAAGGCCCTGATGCAGGAGCCCAGTAACAGTGTTCAGAAAACAATCTGGAATGGCATTTGGCTGGAGCACTCGGAGAAAGTTGCGGGTAACAGAACATGTGCTTAGAGAGATAGCGGCAGGTCACATTAGCAGAGTGTCGCGGGCCATGGTAAGGACTGTGAATTCTATCCTGAATGCGATGGGGAGGCATGAGACAGTTTAGACATATCTGACATAAGTTTTAGAAGGTTCACTCTGGCTACTTGTGGGAAGAACAAGCTGAGGAAATTTTAGAGGTTGAAGAATGGAAGGGAAAAGATAAGTTAGGAGGCTGCTGCATCGAGACTCTGTGAGGGATGACGGTGTTATTGACGAGAGGGCAGAGGTGAGGATATGGGAAGTGACCAGATTCAGGATGTAGTTTGAGGGGGAGTTGACAGGATGTGCTGATGGATTAGATGAGGCTACGTAAGACAGACAGGAGGAGACATGACTCCAAGATGTCTGTCCTTAGCTATTGAGTGAGGAGCAGTGCTGTGCCCTGAGGTAGCAGCCTCCTGGGGGAAGGGCAGATTTGGCAGGAATACTTAAATGCATGTGATGTTTGAGATGACTCCTGCCCATCTTACTATCTATCCAGAGGGCAGCTGAATACATAAAGTCAGTGTAAGGGAGATAGGGCTGGGAATATCGATTTTGTAGCCATCGATCCTACAGGGGTATATAAAACCATGGTCCTGGATGACATTACTTAAAAACAGGCAACAATAGAGAAAAAAGCTCTAAGACTGAACCCTGATGCTCAGTTCTGAGGCTGGAAAGATGAGAAGGGGTGAACAGGAGCAGCTGAAGAGCAGCAGCCCATGAGGAGGTGGGGAATCAGAAGAGTCTGGTGTCCCAGAAGTCAGGAAAGAAAACGGCCATTGCACAGCGGAACATAAGGATGGTAGGAGGCCTTGGGGAGTGTGGTAGGAATGAAAGTCTGACTAGAATGGGAGGTAAAGAAGGAAAGTCTAGATTTATGTGTGGAGTTTTAGTTCCCCAGGGAGGAGAAAAATTGGGTAGTAGATAGTGTGAAGAATGATAGAAAGTTATTTATTAAATAACATATAACTTGGGAGATATTATAGCAAATCTGTGTGCTGATGAAAATGATTCAGTGTATGTTATACTATTAAATAGTTACAAAAGTCTGTAAGGTAGGTATTATCATATTTTTACACAGTTACATTTGCAAGGGAGGGAGACTTGCCCAAGACAGCATCCAAATTGGAAGTGCTGAGAAGAAATTCCTGCTCCATTGAACTCTAAAAGGGAAATTTATCCATGTATGGATACATACACATAATGTCCATAAAACTGTGTCTACCTCATGTCTAAATAAGGCAAGATTAGATTCACAGTAACAAAGGGAGTATTTACCAGAATTTGGATTAAAGGCCAAATCTCCAAATCCCTTATTAGTTCAATGACATAGTTTTTTTTTGTTTGTCTGTTTGTTGGTTGGTTTGATTGTTTTGTAATTTACATATTGGAAAGAGCTTCACGTATTGGCTAGATACATGCACAGAACTCTTCAGAATCAAAGGGGTGGCCAGGAGAAGTTTCAGAAGAGAGTGGGTAGAGTGATTGGACCCAGACACCTAAAGGACATGGAATTTATTTAACTAGAATGTCTGAATAGAAACAAATGAAGGCAGAAGGAAGTTGAAAAATCTTGGTTGATCTAGTTCAAGGCTTTGAAGCAAAGAGTGAGGATTTGGACCTGCTTCTCTTTAGAGTGAAAGCAACTCTGAGATCAAAGCCAAAGGTGAAAAGAAAGGTTGACAGCAGCATTGAGAATTGATTGAAAAACGTTTTTGATGGAGGCAGGGAGTGACAAAAAGAAAGAGTAGATGTCAGCTCATTCTCCTGGCAAGTAATTACAATAATAACCCTATGCTAGTACTGCTAAAACCCAAAGATTAGAGCCCATTATTACAACAGAGCTATTTTCACCTAAAAAATTCTGTTTTAATAAAAAACGTTCATACTGAAACTGTAACAACTCAATTATTGCTATAACTTATAATAAAAAATATGCATGTGTTATTATGACAAAAATCTATTGCTGTAATTGGATAAATAACTCACATGCATCCTACTTTACTTATGGCATGTCTGTAGTATCATATTTTGCATAGGGAAATTCTACTTACTTCATAAAGTATGCTTTTTCTTAGGAATAACAAAAATTTGTTGATAAAAGGCGCCAAATAATTTTAACTTTATTTTAAATTGGTTGTCATAACTGAAATCTTTTAAAAAGTCAATCCAGGATCTGAGAAATAACATTGAATTAGATCCTAGATATTAAGGGAGTTGGAAGGGGCACACTTAAACTTCATCTCAAATATATCTCTATATATTTATATATATATATAGATAGATATACACCATTATATAAAATATATTTTAATATATTAAAATATATAATAATCTATTTACATAAATTATATATGTGAATATATATATGCCCACAGACTGACAGAGACAACAGAAAAAACAAAAAAGCCTTTTTAATAATTTATTGAGGCTCAAAATGTTAAAAAAAAAATCAGAGTTGGAACCTTTTCTTAACAGAGTCTTCTAGAGTCCTGAGAACCGTCTCTTCTTACCCTGACTCCTGTCCCATGCCAGTGGAGGCGTATGTAACCCAGTGCTGCATCTGGAGATGAGAGGATGTCACAACAGGGCCGGCTGGAAAGATGAAAGGCCGAAGCCAAGAGGCGGCAGCGGAAGTGGGAGGTCAGGCCCCTTCCCCCACATCACTGATCGTTCTGATCACAAAGGAAAGGAATTCCTTGGGACACCAAAATAATATATTTGGAGATCAAAATAAAACTCATATAAGGATCAGCGAAGACCAATTATGAAGTGGGAGGTAATGTATTCACATTCTACAAAATCACTCAAAATCCAACCAGTATTTCAAAGCCCACATCAGATGGATCTCCTTCATGAGGCCTTGTCCAATTCCCCAATAGCTGTCTACTCTCAGCCCCAAATCCCCACAATACTTTCTACATACGTTTAGGAAAGAAACATATTCTACTTTGTTATAATTTGATTTTTTCTTGTCTGATTTCCTCAACTAATCTTTAAGCTGTATGTGCAAAGACTGAAATGTGACCCAACATAGTTGATAAGTAAATGAAATAAAATTGGCTTAGCAAATAGAGTCAGGGTCCTTAGTGAGTTACTGTCACTGAGAGTCACTGCTATCTTCCAGGTGATGAAAACATGATCAAACTATTTCAAATACATATTAATAAATCGTTGCACATTACATAATATATAAATTATATAACTAAAAAAATATCTATAATTACATGCAGGACCATGAACATGCAGTCTATTTTCCCTTTAATAGGATTCACTTGTAAGGATGTTACAATTTGGTGTATATTATCTGTTCAGACATAACCTAGTTATTTAGTGATAAACTTTTTAAAGTATTCAATTCTTTTTTATTGAAATACAGTGATTTACAATGTTGTATTAGTTTCAGGCGTATAGCAAAGTGATTCAGTTATAAATATATATATATTATATTTACATTTTATTTTTCTTATTATTTTCCATTATATAGGTTGTTACATGATATTGAATATAGTTCCCTGTGCTATACAGTAGGTCCTTATTGTTTATCTATTTTATACATAGTAGTGTATATCTGTTAGTCCCCAACTCCTAATTTATCCCTTTTCCCTTTGGTAACCACAAGTTTGTTTTCTACTCAATTCTTTTGAATCAACCTGTGTAAGCCATGGGTTGCTGAATTCTGCCTTGTGTAAATGTCACCTCGTTTAATTACCGGCTGAAAGTAATACACTACTAAGCAATATGTTTTGTTTTTCGAGCCACCGGTTATGAGTTTAAATTTGGACCCTGGAATTTATCAGCTATGCAATTTAGGGCAAGTTAATTAACCTTCCTAGGCTTAAGTCTTTTCCTTTGTAAAATGAGGACTATATCTCATAGGACTGTTGAGAAGATGACATGTGATGACATTTGTGAAGTGCTGATTAAAGGGCTGCCTCTGTCATCATCATCGTCATCCTCCTCTTCACCATGATCAGCTGAATTCCTGGTTTTAGCTTTAACTACAGGAAACCAGAGTGAAAAAACTCAAGTCATTTACACACTTGTTACTTCAGGGAATTAATTCAAAGTCACAGACAAGGGGTTGAACAGATTATTTACAGCTCTTTGCCTGACTATGAAACATGATGGAGGCCACTTCATGTAACAACACAGATAACGTCTAAAGAAAGGAATTAAATCAGCATTTATTAAAATGTCTACTGTGTATATAAATATATTAAAATTAAAAAATAATGAAATATAATGTTATTAACCAAGTGGGTGGAGGAGTGGTTCAGGGAAGAGGAGAGAGTGAATATGGATAGAAAAGGATTTCTCTATCAAGTGCTTCATTTTTTTGTGAGATTTTAAATGTAATACACAAGCTTTTCCAAAAACAAAAAATACAGTAAATGGCTATCAGAGGACAATAATTTTTTTAAAAGCCTTCAGTTTCAAGTGAGTTATTTTTGAAACTAAATGATTCTATTTCCAATTAATTTGGAAATCATACTGAGATATCATAAGAATATTACTGTGTTGCACAGGCTTTGAATCAAATAAAACTGGGCTGGAACCTTGACTTGCCATTTATCAGATCAGTCATCTTGGGAAAGTTACTCAAACTTTCTCAGGGTCAGTGTCCTTACTTATGAAATAAAGACAATATTAGTATCCGTCTCATGGAATAGTTGTGGAGATTCCATAAAGCAGGTGAAATGCCTAACTATACCTGACACTTTCAGTTCCCTACTTGAAGGATTAACTACTAAGGAAACTGCACTGCAAGCAACTAGAAAGCCAGAGAGAGAAACAAATGTTTTGCGACACTGGGCCGTCAGCAGTGCAGGGCTGCTAACCCATTGAGAAGGGACACAAAGACAGATATGGCCCAGCTCACTGCCTGTAGGATTTGGGACTGCAGCACTGGGAAGAAACAGTAAACAAAGCCTAGAAGTCTAATAAATTGGACAGACAGAGATCAAAGTTTAGGAAGGTTGAGAATTTGCAGGGCAGAATGCTAGAGAGAAGAGAGCTGCACAGAGAGAGAGATCTTGAGATATGCAGAGGCTATCTTGAACCTATGGGCGAATATTCATATGTGCACATGTGGGGTTCACAATTCCCAAAACTCACAGAGTTGGGATAGTTTGCATTCCCACCAGACAGAGTGGAGAGACCTCATAACACATGGGGCATCTGGTAGAGTTATTAGAAGACAATAGCTATCATAGTGAGGCTAAATTAATCCTAGAATTATTGGCTACTCTGGACCCCAGCAGCAAGGCTTAAAAGCAGACCTCAAAAGGATCAGATTGATCCCAAGTAACTGCTTGCCTGTATAAATTCCAGCATTCTTTAAGGGAATATTATAAAATCCAGCACCTAACAACATAAAATTGCAATGTCCGGAATCTAATTAAAAAACTACCAGCTGTGCAAAAAGTAGAATATAAATCAATCAATTGAAGAATATCCAGAAATGACAAACATGATGAAATTAACAGGCAAGAATGTTTAGCTACTATTACAAACATGCTCCATATGTTCAAGGAAGCAGAGGAAAACATGACCTTGATGAGGAGAGAAATGAATGTTGAAAAGTCCCAAATGAAATATATGGAGAAGTAAATTATATCTTAAATAAAATCACACGGATGGGATTAACAACATAGACTCTACAGGAAAAAAAAGGCAGTGACTAAAGGACAGAGCAATCAGAGCTATCCACGGCTGAGCTCATAGAGAAAAAAATGGACAGAACATCGTGATCTGCAGGACAACATCAAATGACGCAACATGGAAAAAACTGGAATCGCACATTCAGGCAAGGAGATGATGAGGACAGTTAAAGCAAAAGCTGAGAAGTTTTAGAAATTTGGAGGTGACTAAACGGTGACTCAGGGAAAAGGAAAGTGAGGGCTGAGAATAGGGGAAGAGACAATTGATGCCATTAGTCCTTCCTTGGTACAGAGATGGGCCATAACCTCCTCAAAATTAGGTTAAAGTATTTAAGCACAATTTGACACAATACTAAAAAATGTATTTTTATTCATATGTATATTGTATCTTTTTCTGTCACTTTTTTGCGAGGGTGGGGGCAGCAACCATAATTAAACCCACAGTGGCTTCAGCACCATCAGCGGTGTGTCCTTGGCATTCATGTGACTATCCCTTAATTATGTAGTTCATCACTGTCTTAAGTCCTTTATGGAATGAAGTTGGGTATAAATAGATAGTTCTCAAGAGTAAAGTATCTACAAAAATGTAAGGCATTCATTCGATCGTAAGAAGCCTGTGGTGAAAACACACAGAATTATAAATCCACTAAGAAGTGAAGTGACACAAAGAGTCAGATATAGGCACAGCTAACAACTATGAACAAAGGTGAGGAGTACCTACTGCAGGATAAGGAGAGCAGCATTTCAGTACAGTGGAACCACATAGGTAGTGTTTCTACACAGCATTCACATCTCCATACGTCAGTCATGGTGATCAGTTTGCCTTAAACCGGCATTTGGAACATCAGGTTGTTTTCCCATTTTAACTATGGATTCATGCTTAGAGAAGATTAGGTGCAACTGAGAAGAAATGCATATCTGCCTCAGAGGACATTGATTAAGGTGTAAAAACATTCCCAGAGGGGCTTCCCTGGTGGCGCAGTGGTTGAGAATCTGCCTGCCAATGCAGGGGACATGGGTTCGAGCCCTGGTCTGGGAAGATCCCACATGCCACGGAGCAACTGGGCCCGTGAGCCACAACTAGTGAGCCTGCGCGTCTGGAGCCTGTGCTCCCCAACAAGAGAGGCCGCGATAGTGAGAGGCCCGCGCACCGCGATGAAGAGTAGCCCCCGCTTGCCACAACTAGAGAAAGCCCTCGCACAGAAACGAAGACCCAATACAGCCATAAATAAATAAATTAATTAATTAAAAAAAAAATTCCCAGATCCATACATAGGAATAACATGAAATATTCCCAGGTAGCAATTGTTATTAAGAGGTCCACTCCAAAGAAGGGGTGGTGTCTGTAGGCCACTGTGAGTTGTTTCAAGCATTATGAATCCTCCAGGATTCTGAAGAGACATGACTTAATCAAGATACCCAAATACAGGCATGTGCACTGTACTGTTGACAAGAAGTCAACGTCACCAAATACTTCATTTACTAAAAGGGTCTTTGCAAAATTTTTTTGGGGGAAGCATTGGGTATGTGAATGATTTTAAGTCACTGAGTAATTCTTTAAAAAAGTTCAACAGGATTAGATATTTGAATATAAGCCTTGCCCTTAATAATATGATTTTGAACATTCAATTGGGGATTTCACTGTGATTCAGTTCTTGCACTGAAAAATTCATCACCTTCCTTCTAGCTTCCTGGTTAAAATCATGATTTCTAAGACTAAGAATCACAATTTCCTTTCTAACCTTGTGTCTTTCATGATAATGTAGGGGGAAAAAAAGAAATTGAGCAATATATTATGACAGGTAATCATTTGCAAACACACAACTCTTTCAATGCCTGCCATGCTCTGCTTCATGTTATAGCATCTGTCTTGGCAATATAAATTTTGCTTGGCTGCAGAGAAGTGTGGTGCTGTACAGTGAAGAAAAAACAATCGTGACAACTGTAAACTAAAGCACAGTGTGTGTGTGTGTGTGTGTGTGTGTGTGTAGTTCAGAAGAGAGAAGCTCTTTATGGTGTTATTTTGGTTGTCACCTTGTCTTTTTTCGCAGCAGAGAAATGCCACAAGAGGAAAGAGTCAACTGTCACATCTAAGAGGGCTGCCAAACAATCTCAAACCTTTCCCAAAGGATCACTCTTACCAGTTGCACAAAACCAAGCAGTTTGGTTCAGAAGATGCAGATGGATTGTGTCAGTAATATTTGCTATTATAAAAGCTGTGGTTTTCTAAACAGAAACCTATATTACTTTAATTAAAGTAGCAGCACAGGCATAATGTAAGATTATATACAATATTGTGACTGTTTAGAATCAAACTAGTTTATTCATACTTCTGAAAACTCTGACTTTTATGTCACTTTTCAAAACAATCACTTGAAATATGTGTTAAAAATATTAAATTTTGTGTTTTCTTTAAACTAGAGCATGTACAAAATCCAAACTTTTAAAAGTATACAACTGTACCTTCAAAATCAAATCAAATTTACTTAATGTTTTATTTTTCAGTGCGTTTTGGTAGATTAATTTAAGTACATTTGGAATCCTTCAAATGTGCAATTTTCAGTTAAGTATATTTAAAGAAATACCCTAGTGTATTCACCTGTCTTACCATTCAGTTAACATTCAAATCAACCATTTGAATTGCAACACATTTTGTGTTATTGATTATTTATTTTAAGATGACATAAAATGAAATAAGTAAGACATTTGATTTGGAGGCAGTATGTAGAAATTGCCTATGGCAATCAATATCGGTAATAAAAAAGCATCCAGATGATTTAAAAATAAATATATGACATTACTCTATGTTGGATTTTGTATAAATAATGTAGGGATGTAAGGGGAGCAAAAGAGGATCATGTGTGGGGGGTTGATAGACACAAATAACAGGCATAAGGAATTTAGTGCCGATCACCCCATTAGATGGAAGTGTACTCTTTCATTAGAGAGTCTTAAAGGAGAGCAACTCTAACCAGGATTATTTGCGTGTTATCTGGTTTGAAAACAGCACACATTTGGAGAGATGATTACCAAACCCTTTCCATAAATACATTCTGTAACACATCATAGCAGAGCTGTCGGTTTGACTATCTTGACTGACTTAACGTCAGTATAACCAAGAGTACACAAACACATGACCTCATATATCAATACACATTTTACTGTATAAGATACTTACATGATTTTAATTCACAATGCTCTGATATAAAATCCAATAAATACAAAAACTAAGAAAGCAAGAAAAAGCAGAGTAGCCAATAAGGAAATGCGCATGGAAAAGATGAAAATGTATAAGAAGAGCTTGCTTGGTTGTTAAAAGCACAAATCCAGGTGCTAATCCTGGCATCTTTGGCACAGGAAGTGCCGTGGATAAGAGCACGAATGCCGCAAATAATCATAATAAATAATTCTAGTGTGACAAAAAATACTAGAATTGAATATAAAATTTAATTATGAACCAAGGCAATAAATCTAATTACTTTAGCAAGCAACGCATTTGGAGTTGCTTTTCTCAGTTTCTAATTTTGAGAATGAGTAGGGCAAGGTGCTCTGCTGTGCTAGCACCTAATATACAGGCAACGGTTCTAGGAGATGTTTTTTACTTACTTCTACATGTAAGTTACTGAACACTGTGGCTGAGGCTGCTAGCTTGTTGTTTTACCAACACACATTTTCTCCTTCTTCCTTAGTGAGTAATAAAATATTTGAGGTGGTAAAATACCCCCCTACATCACTATAGTTCCCTGTTTCCCCTGCAGCTAGAAGGCATCATTGACATATTTCTGTGCAGTGAAATGTAAGCAGGTAAGAGTTTCATGTCTATTAAACTCAAATACAAAGGATAAAGACAGCTGATGCCAACTCTTATCTGCCATTCTCTTTTCCTCTATTTCTTGTTTGGAATATGAATTTGATGGATGATGCTCTAGAAAACGACTCAGACCAGGAGGTGACCTTGAGAAAAAAAAAACAGGCACTAAGGGCAATGGGGCAGAAAGAAGGAGAGAAACTGTATCCTTGATGTCAGTAGTTATGCATATCGGCCTTGGACTACCTACCGCCAAACTTCTCCTAGAGAGAAAAATACACTTTATCGTGTTTAGGTCACTGTAATTTTTGATCTCTGTTTCTAGCAGCTGAATGCAATTCCTGATACAAGCAGCCATGTGAACCAGACATCAAGGGCAAACAGGATATATTTGAAGAAAATAAGAAAGCAAGTAATTAAATGCAGTAAAGCATTATGCATGTTATACAAGAAGTAGCACAGGGTATAATGAGCCTGTCCAGGAGAAAACTGTTCATTCTATTTGCATAGGTTTGTTTCTCAGAGGGGGTGAAGCTTGGATTGAGTCTTGAAACATGAGAAAGCATTCGATTCAACAAAGTAGGAGTGAAGAGAGGGGCTGTAGCCTAACCAGGCAAAGAGAGCTCAAGGGAAAAAGCACATGGAGGCATGAGTAACTTTAGATGACTCCAATCAAATTGGCATTAGTCACTAGGCTCAAAAATATATAATTTAGTACAAAATGGATGGTGTATTTGATTAAGACATTACAAAAATTATCTGGCTCATTTAAAGAAATCTACATATGCTTCTCTATTTAATTTGCCTAAAAGTGGTTTAAGCTTAAGAGGGAAAAGGAAGGAGCCGGTTAAGGACCTTGCCATCACCATCTCTTTCTCAAATTGCAGATGTTTAATATCCTATCTTGACCATTTTACCATCCACATGTTGAAGGAGGTTAGCAAAGTGCACTGAGAGAGAACCTTAAAAGCAACCTTCAGAAAAGTACAAATCTCTGATAAATTAATATTCTCTCATCATGATAAAAACAGCATAAAATATGGAAGATGGATTTTAATATTCATGACTTACATTTTTCAAAAGAGTGGCGAGATATCAAATGTAATAAGATAACAAGAAAGCACTTTGTAGAGGTGTTCAAAGTACCTTGCACCATTAATGAATTCTTATAATATTCTTGTGAGAAAGAAAAAAGGCAGAAATTATTCACCAAAATTGCAGACAGGACCAATGGCAGAAAGATGCCCTCAGAGGTCATGGGATCTAACCATATCGTGCTCCACGCCTTCCGGGAACTGGCATATTGACTCTTGCTTTACTACAATGTCTCTGAGAAGGGGCTCACAGACAGGAGGATGTGGTGTTGCAGGCACCCCCCCCAAGGGCACAGTGAGCACGCGCCCAAGGAGTTCCACCACTGCAGAAATGCATAGCAGCTTACACAGTTGATTTCACGCATGCCTGCCGTGCAATCTGATTGCTAACATTGGGAAAGCTAATGCCCCACTTGTGCTGCCGACCCTCAACTTAAGCTCTGCACAGGCGGAGCTTCCCTGTCGCCGAAGCCTGACCCAGAACACAGGAACAGCAACCATCCTCATGGGCACCATGCTGTAACCACTGTCACAGATTGCACTTCACTGACTCATTTATGATGGTAATAGTAATAGTAAACACTTGATGGCACATACTATGTGACAGATATTTTTCTAAACACAATCAATTTAGTTATTCATTTACCCCTGGCATTAAACTTACTAGCTTGACTTTCCAGATGAGAAACTGAGGCATGCTTAAGTAACTAACGCAAGGACACATACTTAACAAGGGGCTAAACCAAGATGTAAACGCAGACAGTCTGGTTTTAGACTCCAGGATTCCAATACTATTACCTAAGAAATAATTTAGACCACAAATAGGCTCTCTTTTTCTTAGAATTTATGACCAAGAGTGTTCCCATGGTTCAGGTTCAGTCAGGAGTTTCTTTCACCCCATGGTATATTTGTCTTGTCTCCAACTCCCCTAAATGAGGACTGTCATGTACAATGACATCTGATGGAAATGTATCCCTTTAAACCTAATTTTAAATAACCTTTATCAGAAAAATATTTGATTCAAATTCCATAATTTGAATCTTATTTTTATATTTATACACTCTTTCTCTAGTTTGGTTAATGAATGCTTGTGGAGTGGGTAACTGTGGTCTCTTTCCTATTCTAACCCTCCACATTTCCACTCCCAGTGGCTGACATGCTGCTGTCCTGGCCTGTATGCAACCACTTCCTTTGCTTCCTTCAAGTGTCATTTTATATGGTGTCTCCTCAGAGTGCCCTTCACTGGGCTCCCTGTCCAAACCACCCCATTATTCATTTTCTTATCATCTCATCCTGGTTATTCCCTCTATAACATCTATCTCAATTTCTAAATACTGTATTTATTTTGTGTCTCCCTCATTCAACCCTTGACTTTATAAATTCCTTGATGACAGGGACAACGTTTACTTTACTTTGCTCACTTAATGCCCCAAACACTGTCTAGCGCACGGTAGTTAATCTCAATGCTTTGATGAATAGATCAATATTCTTATGGTTTCTCACAAGAAACAGCACCCAAGCAAGGATTGACTTGAAGAATAAGCAAGAGTTGTTGGGGAAATACACATTTAGATTGCGCTCCTGAGTCCCAGCTGCATATATTTCACTGCTTTCAGGGCAGCCCTAGCTAACTACCCATGGCCAAAGCAGAACCCACTCCCTTATTCTCTGAATCTGCTCCTCCCTGCCTTAATGAATGGCATCCTCACACACTCAGATACCCAACCAGAAACCCAGTTACCCTGGACTGCTACCTCACCATCAGTCCCCACGCTCAGTCACCAAGTCTTGCCAATTCTACCGTGACTGCACATTTTTATAATCAGATACTACTGACTTACCCAATCTTTGGTCTCTCCACATCCTTTCATGAAACTTTGGCTTCAGCCATGCTGAACCATTGCACTTTCCCATCCCGCAAATCTCAGGTGTCCAGGTTCCGCTGAAAGCTATTCTGCTGCTTGTTTCTTGTGGCCTTTTATACCTGTTCAGTATAAATAATCTCAGCTCATTCTTCAAAATTCACTGCAGAGATTTGTTTTAAACCTCCACTCACACCACCCAGGCTGACTTAGGTGCCTTTTCTTTCTAGTTCCATGAATTACATTCATGCCTCTTTTATCACACTAATGACTAGACCATCCTAGTTGTCTCTAACTTGTTTTGAGTTTCATGTGAACGAAGCCAGTGTCTTTCAACTCATACCACCTGGGGCTGGCACAGTGACTGATGCATAGCTGTATTCAAGGTTAGTTCAAATAAAGAATGGTACAGTTCACCTGGTAAGAATCACTTTATTAGAGCAAGTGAAAGTCTCAGGAGTATTATAAATGGAATTGTAAGAGGAGATGAAGGTTGGAAGAAATGGGCCTTTGCAAACAGATCAACTGAATCAACCCCGGAAGTCAATGAATTGCGTACCGTCATGTGATAGTGATAGATTTAGAAAATAGCTTTTGTTGAAAAAAAATGTGTTAATTGTGTACACAAATAAATAGGAGTAAAGCTTAGTTTCCTCCCTCAGGAGATTATGATGTCATTGGGGAAACAAATATATCAAATGGCTATAAAACAAGGCAGAATTAAATAAATGTTTAAAGGCGCAACAAGGTATGCATTATAAAAATGTAGAGGATAGGGCTATCATTCTCCATTTGAACATTCCAAGGATAAAACAAACACAATGACCCAATATAGAACTCATCATTTTTGCCCAAAACAGTCTACCTCCTATACTCTCTATCTCATTCTATCTTTACTCATAAATTCTTTATTCACACTGCAACATTGGTCTTTTTCCCATTTACCTGTGATAAATCTAATCTGAATAACAATGTCACTGATACAACTTGCATTTTAAAATAATTAATTTTTCTATGTTTTCGTCTTCTATTTTTTCCTTCTGTCTGTGTGTGGTCGTCCATTGTATGGCTGTACCATGGTTTGTTTATCCCCTCACTACTTGAAGGACATTTGGGCTGTTTTCTGTTGTTGGCTATTATGAATAAAGCTGCTTTAAGCTGAACGTATAAATTTGGTGTGAACGTAAGTTTGCATTTCCCTTGGGTAAACATTCAGGAGTGAGGATGCTGGGTCACCTGGTAAGTGTACGTCTACATGACTCTGTCACTTTGCATCCCCAACAGCAGTTCCAGTTGCTCCACATACTTGTCAGTTGCTTTTTTGTTATTGCCATTCTAATAGCTGTGTAGTGGTACCTCACGGTAGTTTTAATTTGCACTTCCCTACTAACTGATAATGTTGAATATCTTATCATGAACTCACTTGCTACCTTCGTATCTTTGGTGAGGTGTCTATTAAAACATTTTATTCATTTTTAAATGGTTCAATTTTTTCCCTTATTTTTGTATTCAGAGTTCTTCATATATTCTGGATAAAATTCCTTTATCAGATGTGATTTGTGAATATTTTCTCCCAGTCTGCAGTCTATTTTTCAGGCTTTTAGTACCTCTTGAGGATGAGTAGTTATTAATTTTAATGGAGTCTAATTTACCATTCATTTTTTTTAATGGATTGTGCTTTTGGTGTCATCTTTGCCTAACCTAAGGTCTCAAAAATATTCTCTTATGTTTTATATTCTCTTAGAAGTTTTATAGTTTTAGGTTTTCATTTAAGCCCATAATCCACTTTGAGTTAATACTTCCATATGGTGCAAGGTATGGATCAAAGTAGTAGTAGTAGTAGTAGTAGTAGTAGTAGTAGTAGTAGTAGTAGTAGTTGTTTTCTTGTTGTTGTTCTTCTTCTTTTTTTGCATATAGCTAACCAATTGTTTCAGCACCTTTTGTTAAACCACTAAGTAAAATAATTTTATATCAAAGTATATCAGTAGCTTCTTAAAAATTTAATTAGAAGGTAATTTATATGCATTATAAAAATTAGAAGCTGAATATAAACAAAAAGTAGAAGACAAAAGTTATAACAAGCAGTGGGAATTGATTTTGCTGTATATATTCCCACTATGTTTCTTAACATAAAGATAAGCAACTAGAGATTCAGAGATTGAATAGCACTCCTTGGGTCACTCAAGTCAGTGGCAGTGCTAAGAAGTGATTCCAGGCGGTCTGACTTCACATCACATTGCTAGTTCAATGAACAATAAGTAGTTAGTAAAAACCTCACTCAGAAAGATTATACAGATGAAAATGATAAAAAGGAAAAGTAAAATGGGTTGAACAAAAATCTACTTGGTCACCTGAACTAGAGCCCTAACCACTCACCTTCACCACTAACATTTATCAATTACCAGCTTATGTTAATGTTACATCCTGAATTTTTTTTAGGTCTCTCCTTTCTATTAACTGATCTTTCCATTAACTGTTTTATTTGAGTTCTCCATCACCTAAAATATTCCAAAAGTGTCTTAACTGCCCTTCAGTCTTGACATTCCTAAGTAGAGTTGCCAGCTAAAAAAAAGGAAGTTCAACTGAATCTGAAATCAGATAAACAACAAATAATGTTTTAGTGTAAGTACAATACAAATATTGCATGGGACATACTTATATTAAAAATATTACTTATTATTTACCTGAAATACCAACCTAACTGAGTGTCCTGTGTTATTACTCACTAAATCTGGTAACCTTGCTCCTAACTCTGTCTGCTAGGGAAACCAGAGTGGCAATGGATGAATGAATGAACAAATAAATAAATGAATGAGTAAGCAAATGAACATACCCTGATTTTGGGTAAATGGTAATCATGAAAGGTGCATGGAAAATAATGCATTTGGGTTGAGTCCTTGAAGGATGACTAGAATTTAATTTGATGAAGGGAGAAACCAAAGGCAAAACCAAATAAACCCCTGAAAAATTTAAAAACTCTTATTTTATAGCTCAATGATGGTCAGACTAATATTTTTACGTGTTTACTTTTAGTACATTTGCTGCTGAAATAAATGTATTTTCCTAGGATTTCGTGTTATTGGAGCCAAACCATTTTTATTTACATCAGCAAAGCCATTTAAATGTATTTGCCCTATTTGACCATTGGCACCTCAAAAACAGCATCTAGGTCAGCTTGAAGTGCTTTTTGCCCTCCATAAAAGTTGTATTAGCCCAGACTCCAAGGGCTAAGGTGACTCCATTATATTGTGATCTTGGATTTTTGCTCTGACTTGGCCATATTTCCGTTATCCACGGCATCCAGCTTTGTAGATAAACATACCTGATGGGCAATAAACACTTCACCGGCTTTGGTGAAGAAACACATTTGCTCCTTTTTTTTTCAGTAAGACTTAAGGCTACAATTGAGTGAAAGTATGAGGATAAACATGAAAGGACTAATACATGATGGGATAAGTTAGCATAGTACCAACTCATCAATTTTAGTTTTCAGAACTTAATCAAGTATTCAGGCTTTTCCCTATAACTCCCATTGGTCATTTGTTTTTAATCACTAATTAGAAGAGAGATCAGATTAAATTTCCAACGGGGAAAAGTCCCTGCAGCCTTCCTGTAGTGGAGGTATTCACTTCTATACAATTTATTAATGAAATTGAACTCTTCTTCTGATCATGGGCAATACAACCTTTAAAATACCTTTTATATATGTAAGCATAAAGCTCTGCATTTTGCTGCTCTAAGCATTTAGCTATCTGATAATGACCTGGATGTCAATAGTTCTTGCCAGTGTTCAAATAGATAAAGACAATTCTTCATTCAGAATAAGAATATATGGAATAAAACAATAGGGATTCCCCCACATAGTGATTTAGTTGTCTGGGAAACTATTTTTTCTACAAATGAGGACCACCTCATTATTTTGTGCTAAGTCTCATGTGCCTTAGACCATGCCAGGACCACTGTGCCTGGGAATATTTACACATAGGGATAACTTGTCTCTCTTGGTATATAGCATACACATAGACATTTGGCCATCACATACTGAAGATAGTAGACTATAGAGATAGTCAAACTGGGCCATGAGCTATTTAGTTACTCGGTCTTGGAGTCTTTCTACCTTTGAACTTGTTACATGATATGAATGAGCCTGCTGTTATACGAAGCTAAAAACATCCGAACTGACATGTAAGTCCTTGGTTTATATTCCTACGTACTTAGTTTTTGTAACCTCCAGGTTTTTTCATATGTGTTCTATATTTTCTATTGAGACAACCCTATCCCCTCCTCTGTGTATATCATGACACAAAACTGAAAATAAATGTTTAGTCAGTATTCTATTTATTCTTTTCTAAAAAGATACAGGATCAGACCACTTCTGTGTTGGCTATTTCCAATTCCTTTCTTTAGTTGATTTTATATTGATGTTGCCCCCTCAAGTGAACA
Organism: Eubalaena glacialis; assembly: GCF_028564815.1. NCBI lineage: Eukaryota > Metazoa > Chordata > Mammalia > Artiodactyla > Balaenidae > Eubalaena > Eubalaena glacialis. The sequence goes on along the minus strand of NC_083727.1, from coordinate 6,412,621 downwards.
AACACAAGGCACTCCCACGGCATCCAGCACAGAGAAGGGACGGACAATGATGTAAGAGATATAAGACCAATGTGATTACCACCTTAAAACAGATCCAGCATAATAAGCTCCCCTCAACACTCCAGATGCCCAACTCAATATGATTTCATGGCATCTTACAGATTTAGAAAACATAGTTATCTTTTTCTGATAAAAAAGGAAGCACTTTTCAAGAATACATTAACTTCCCATTTTAAGGTGTAGTTAGTATATGAAGGTAAGGACAGGGTGCTTTTAACCCCAATTTTGAGTCATACATTCATTCATTCATTCATTCATTCATTTATTTATTTATGGCTGCGTTGGGTCTTCGTTGGTGTGCGCGTGCTTTCTCTAGTTGCAGCCAGTGGGGGCTACTCTTCGTTGTGGTGTGCAGGCTTCTCACTGTGGTGGCTTCTCTTGTTGTGGAGCACGAGCTCTAGGTGCGTGGGCTTCAGTAGTTGTGGCGCACGGGCTTAGCTGCTCTGCGGCATGTGGGATCTTCCCGGACCCGGGATCAGACCTGTGTCCCCTGCACTGGCAGGTGGATTCTTAACCACTGCACCACCAGGGAAATCCCTTAAGTCATACTCTTAAGAATGAAATTAGGGATCGCCAGAGAGATAATTTGGGATGATCTCATACATGGCCATGATAACCTGATACCTAGGGAGGCATTACTAGGTTATAATTCTAACTAAGAAATTTTTAATCAAGGTAATTGTATTATACATGTCTGAAGAAATACTTTATTAATAATAAAATGAGATGATAGTCATGAGTAGTATAAGAGAGAATTCCAAGGAGACAAAGTGAAGCAATATGTCTCTGGCACAACCCAAAGAAGAAACTGCACAGCTACAAGTGAGTGCTGGCCTGGAGGATCATCTAATGTCAAAGGACAGTCGGGTGCATCACGGTGTCATAGTTTTGATAATACCACCCCTTAACGTGATCCAACTAACTACGTTTGTGGCTTCTGCATCTATAAAATAACTATCAGATAATAACTGAGCTGCCGAAAAAACACTGATTAGAAGCCAAGGAGTTTTGAGATCCCTTGTAATAGCAGCCTTGCTATTAAGCCTTACTTAATCCTTACAAGGATCCTATGAAGTTAATACAAAAAAAACCCCAAAAAACAAAACACACACACATACACACACACAAATAAATAAAAGCCAAGGTGATATATTCCACAGTGCAAAAACATAATCAGTTACCATATATTTGAAATGCAGGAAGAGGTCTAAAATAAAGGAGTAACAGCTAGCCAAACACGCAAAAGGAAACTGTAATACGGAATATACTCTTGAGTCAGCCATGCCTCTTCTCTTCCCTACAAAAAGCCAAAGGGCTATGGGTAATAGAGATCTAATACAGACCAGCAGTCAGGAACTTAGGAAGTTCTGAGATACAAGTCAGATTTTCATCAATGATGGGTATGAATTGAGAGGCAAAGACAATATGTAATAAAGCCTCCTTTTATACTTCCTGCCAAGGCAGAAGTTGACATCATTTTTTAGAGGACATCAGGTCCAAGTGTGTTGGCAAGTGAGGATGCTCACGTAAGCAGCCAGGGTGTGGGCTCTTTCAGGACAGAAAATCCTGCTTATTTATTTGTAAGTAAGACACAGAGATCTGTGCACAAGCAGCATGCCTGCATCCAGTGCTGTGCACTAATATGCAGACGGCAAAGGCAGCCAAGAGAGGGAGGGAGGGTCTGCAGGGAATGAGGCTGATGGGCGAGAACAGGGAGGAGGAATTCTAGAGGAGCACCGAGAACACCGGGGGGGGGGGGGGGTACTGCTCTGAATACGTAAGCCCACTACGAATGAATGCTTTGTGGTGGAAAGTGTTATGCATTATAAATACATCCATGGGTTTTATCATAGGCATCTTGATCCCCAAAGTATAGCATTTGGATAGATTCTACCTTCTAACATGTAGATTCCTTGATTCAGTGAAACACAATGGGAATTCAGTGAACTAGCTTCTTGTAACATTTCCAATACCGAACAAACGCACTGTAATGGCAGTGTCCTTTCAAGAAGATAAACGTGTCAGTAAGTTCAGAAATAGAGGATATTTTAAAAATTACCTGATGGGCGATGACAGTGAAGAGGACCCATCACAGCTGTAACTCAAGTACAGGCAAATCTGTAATGGACACATTTATCCTTAGGAGACACTGTCAGAATGTTTTTAATGTGAATTTAAAATATTTGAGTTTGGGGGCTCTTCTGTTTCTGCTATTTTTCACTCCTGATTTATATGCTGTCCCAAGAGCTTGAGAGCGTAAACTATTTCCTGAGGGCAAAATCGCCATGGCTCCCCACACCAAGGCCTTGTTATTGTAGGCCTGCTCTAGAGCACGGAGCCCCCTGGCAGTATTTGTTTCAGGTGAAAAGAACATCAAGCTGTTATTCTGGAAAAAGACACACTCCAGAAGAAATGCATCCCAGCAGGGCTTTTGCAAAAGATCCTGCACCGGGGAAAAATAAATCCAGCACAATTATATTTGGGTCCTGCCTTTACAAAGGCTCATTAACATGTCATTCAAATGTTGTAAAGAAAGACTGAACTGAGTTAGAGCTTTGCCTGCCAGCCTTTGTCAAGGTAAAATGTCCTGTTGTCTAGATACCAGGAATGGAGGAAATGTTCAAGCAGCTCTGGTTTGCTCATGCTTGATACAGACTGGAAATTGTGAACTATTTACCTATTTTAAGGAAACTGTCCAGTTTCGTTTATTCTTTTTTCCCACATCAGATGGAGTAAGTCAAATAATTACAGAGCTTTAATTCATGGTGGTTGAATCTATAAAAACACTCAAATGTCACCTGACACTGAGGACTATATAATATAATCGAGTTTCTAATAAAAGTAAAAGAAACTGGCAAAGCTTAGAGAAGCCACTAGTGAAGATCTGTGTGAAGCAATCGAGAGGGCAGAGGAGATTCTAAGGTTAGAATAGAGAGAGAGAGGAAGGAAAGCAGAGATGGCCGGAATATCGGAGAGCACTGGGGCTTAGAAGATTCAGTAGGTGACCTGAACTTTCTACTGTCTCTTCACTAACCTTCAGGAAACACATGCCGTTCACACTCAGAGCTGAATCCGAGGGTATTTTGGCGGCACAGGTGGGCAACCCGGTTGGCCCAGAGTTCGTCTCAAGCTTGGCTGTCATCAGACAAACAGGTGCCCGGCATTTCATTCCTCTATTCCCAAGGGCAGCTTCTTCTAAAATGAAATTTCATGCTCAAACTTCAGAAACATATGATTTAAACATATGCCAGTCTCTTTCTCCATATTTGCAGCTTCTCAATCCTCCACCTCCCAGGCCCTTTCTTAGAATAGCTTCTGGTGGAAGCTGTAAGGTTTAGGCGAAAAGTGATTTTCCCCTCCTTTTATCTAGTCCATAGAAGTCTTTCACAAGAAAACTGAGCAGCCACAAGAAAAGAGAATTAACGACATTTTAGAACGTGATATTTTAATGCCTGAGACTATTTTCAGAATGACAGGAATTTTCCTTTTGGAAATACACAGTCTTCCAAAAAAAAAAAAAAATCACCATAGACCATAACCAATGGACACAGGCTGGTTTCTGTCTTATCATCCCACTTTAAGAAAAGAGAGAGAGAATGAAAAACGTTATGAAGATAAAAGTATCTTCAAATGACATAATGTGTTTAATTTGAAAGCGATTTTTTCCTCACATAGAGCAAGAATCTATTTCTATAAGATGAAAAGTGTATGAGACATAATAAACACTGCCTATGCTTAGATACATGATAATTAATTTACATTGATTAGTTTACTAAAATAAAAAGTTCTTCTGTGGAACATTATTAAGTAGAAAAAAATCAGATAATTGTAATGCTTTAGGTATCCTCAGGTTTAATACGCTGGGGATCCATTACAACTAAGGGATTTTGTATAATGAGGGTTTCTCAGGAGCTCCTAGGGACAAGAGCCACTTTTTCCCAAGGTATAATTAGTGGCTGCTAGATGGTAGGACTGGAGAGGTTCTGAGAAAAGCTCTTCCTTGACTGACTTGCACCAACTGACTCATGCCAGGGAAATACACATTATCCTTCCAAATACAAACACCACTCAGGGAGCTTTTTGTGGTCTTGTTGTGACTGACTCACAGAGTTACCCAATCTCCCAGGATGTGTGTCACCTCAGTTCTCCAAATTCTCCCTAATTCTCCTTCAGTGTGCCTCGCCCTTCTAGACTCAGCTGAGCCACAGTGTTCTCCATAACACCCTTCTTGACTACTCTAGTCTACAACAATCTCCCTAACATGGCAGCAGCATAATTTAGCTTTTAGTTTTTCCCCTATCACTCCTAGACTAGTCAGCCCCATCACCTTAACCGAGGTCACTGAAATTAGGTGAAAACTGATTTAAATGATCAAATAATCAGGCACAGTAGTTTATAGTTCTTTCACATACATACTGAAGAAACACAATATGTATTTCTTGGTAATAAGTGACCCTCTTGGGAGGAATGAAGACTCGGTACTTAAGGGAATATGAGGTGAAGACACTGAAAGAATAAGAAGGTAATGCTGAGGATAGTCATGACTCACTTCACAATATTGTCCAGGACAGTGTACTTTTATACTGCAATTTGCAACTTATTCGTGGATTATGAAATCTATAAATGAATAGGAATCAACACTTTAAAAATGAAATAGAGCTTTTAGAATGCTAACGTGATTGCAAATGTCCAAGACTGGAAAATAGTGTAAAGCACATTCTAAATTGATTTCACCATGAAACCCTTTAGAGAGGGCACACTGAGGAGCTGGTACTCTTCCCGTCACAGTCTGGAAAATGCTGGTTACAGGCCAAGGCCTCTGAAGACGCATCTGTCTCCTCTGTATTTGCTGATTTCTACCTACCCTGCACTATGACTCATTCTACGTAACAGGGATGCCCTAAGTAAGCAACAAAAAAGCTGAGAAGAACTGGGAGGAAACAAAGAAAGAAAATGCTTGAAAATTTTGTTTCACTTTTATAAGGAATGAAAAATTCATTTCAATTCAGCCCCCAAATCTTGCAATATAGGTTTCTGAGAGGACTGCTTTTTAAGTGGTACCTTACAAAAAATGTTAATATATTAAGAAAATACTGAAAGTCCTTAACTCTAGTGACACTAGAACTAGAGTAAAAGGACGGAAATAAGATGGAGCATGCTTTTAGGAGAGGGCACTGGACAAGTCCTATTTGTTGTCCTGAACACCTGTTATTTTTGTTGAACTGCTTTGTCTTTGTCTATCTCCTCACTGTTATTAAATTTTGATGAGTCTAAAAACTTGTTGTATAAAACAGAAGAGAAAAATAATTGGTTATTTATGCATCAGAACTGACCAAAGTAGTAAAAAATAATTGAAGTAACCTGTTTTATTTTCCTTATAAACTCATAGCCTCTTTCTGAATAGGGCACAATGATTTTTATTTTATTTTTTTATATTTATGGAAACTTGACATATAGACATTTTTTCTTCCTTTGGCAAATACTCTTTCATGATTACATAAGAGTACAGCCTATTTCACACGGTAAGATATTAAAATGAAGGATACTAATTCACCTCTGGATTTCAGATGATGAAGTCTTCTTCAAAATCCTTTATGAACTTCTCAGTAAATCATTAACAAAATGACTTAGTTGTTTTCCCAGAAAAATTACTTTCCGTCAGGGAGATGAATAAAACGTAGCATTTATCTCCTGGCACAGGTTTACTATTCTTTTAACACTGTCTTCTTCATCTACACAGTTCTTAGTCATCAAATGTCTGATATTTTGGCATATCACTACTTTAATTACAAAAAACAATCAAGTGAAAATTAATTTAAATAGTCAAGTAAGTCAGGGGAAAATTAATCTTGATTCTGCTCATACGAATCTGTTGCATCAAAATTTCTATCTACTCTCATCAGAGAATTTGGGATTGTATTTGAATTTTCTTTTTAAGAAGCTCTGTTTGCCTGCCAGGAGTATAGACAGAACTAATACTGAATTTCAACTTGAAAGGCACCAAGTAGAATCTCATAAGTTTCATGGATGAAATCTTACAACGTTCAAGGTAAAGTCTATCAAGCAGAAAAGAACAGAACTGAACGATCTCAAAGGACTAAAACACTGACTGCAATCTCAATTCTTGGGAAAACTTTCCTTCATCCATCCTAAGAAGCCATTCTCAAAGCCCATCACACGAGCCACATTCTGTAAATCTTCAGACCTGGCTAAGTCCTCAGCAACAAAAGAAAAAAGAACCAAAGGAAATACAAATTCAATTAAAGAAGGAACTAAAACCAAAAGGTGTTAAGTGACAATAAAACAGTTTTCAATAATATGTATAGAAGAATGTATGAAGTCTACAGTATGTAAGGGACTGAAGGAAATCAGGACCCTTCATTGATTCTTTGATTTGATTTATCTATGATAAATAAAAGTGGGGAGAGGACTGGCCAGGAAGAATAAAATGAGTCACAAATATGCTCCTTCCCCTAGATCTTTTTCCTTCGTTAAGCTCAATATTTTGACTATTTACATCCTTATATTGATTGGCAATTATAGTAAAACAGAACTATTCGATGGAATTACATCCAATCATCCAAAAGTAAGATTACTCAAGATAGGCAGAGAATTTTCCCTCCCTTTCTCCACAGGTGGTACAGAGCTGGACGTCATGAATGTGTGGTTTGTAAAGTCTCCAGACCATGTGGCCCTATTTGGAAGCTTGATTTGCCTAATCATTCCATCCCTTTCATGCTCGGGTTGTCTCCAGTATTTCCTGGTTGTGAATAACATTTTGTGAATATCTCTATGCATTAATCTTTGACGCCATTTCTAATTATTTCTTCATGGTAGAACTGAAAAAGATTAAATTATTGAGTTAGCAATCAGGAATCATTTTAAACCTCATGATACATTTTAATCTGGTTGATTTAAAACATCTACTACCAACTCATTTGGGGGCTGCATTTTTGCTTCCCCATCCTAGATCCCCTTTCTACTCTCCTTTTTATTCTATTCTCTCTTGACTTTTTCTCCCAAACCTCTGTCCCACACACATTTGCAAACAATGCACCATCTCCAAGAGTGCCTCCATGAATCCCGAAGACACGGTGGAGCTTCAGACTTTATGCTAGTTGTTGGTTCTGTTTGGTTTTGATGGAGTGCCCTTATATCTTGCTCCTCTCCCTCCTATTTTGACTCTCCTGCTTCCTCCTACAGGAATGATCTACTTCCTCATCAAGGTTAGTAATGCATTCTGGTCATGCCTCATATGTGGCAAGTAGATCTCACACTCTCTAGAAGTGCTTTACCAAACAGCTGCTCCAGCTACAAGGTGGACTCTAAGGGCACAGACAAAAACATGATTGATCTCTGTATCATAAGAATATACCAAATGGCTTGGCACATAAGAGGTGCTCCATAAATGCTTAGGAAATTTAATTACTACAGAGGAAATTCAAAAGACATCCCAAAGGCCTAGATTATGCTCTTTCAGGATAATTTGTAATTTGATAATGTAAAAATGCACTATTACACAGAAAGTAGATTAAATTAATTTCAAAATGTTCTACAACACTTTTACCAGATATTTGAGACCATAATGCAAAACTGGTTAGATGTCTTGAATCAAGAAACAATCAAAAAGTTAAGGGTTTTCATTCCTTCAAATTGTAGCCATATTCAATTTCTTACTTTTGCTGTCATGTATATTGTGGACTTGAGGTTTTAGTGGTCTCTGTATTTTATCAAAAGCTTGCATTTTATAAGGAGAATTTGTATTAATTTCTTAATGTAATATTTGATTTAATATTAAACTCTTCCATGATATTTTTCCTCGTGATTTCCTGCTAGAAGTCTATTGATTTTGATCATCTATTAGAAGCCAACTCATGGACCAGAATATAATTGTCAGAGTGTAACAGATTTTTCTAATAATTTCTATTCAGTTGATTAAACCTAGGTAATATAATACAAGGTTCTGCTAAATAACTAAAATTTTAAAAAGGAATACCATTAGGAAGGTTTTTTCTGGATTACGGATGTGATCTATCATATAGTTTAAAATAATAAACTCAGAGGGAGGGGATATGGGGATATATGTATACATATAGCTGATTCACTTTGTTATACAGCAGAAACTAACACAACATTGTAAAGCAATTATACTCCAATAAAGATGATAAAAATTAATTAATTAATTAACTTAAAAACCAAAAAAACCCAAAAAACAACTCAGTTTTCTGTCTCAGTGGTTGGTCTCTACTTTCTCCTCAGAAAATAGTACATGCTGCGCCTCTGTTTCCCATCACAGTGGTTCTGAATATTGAAAATATGCTGCTCTTATCTTTCTAACCTCATTGAAACAGGATTCTTATCTTGTGCAAGTGTAAAAGGCCAAAGTTTTAAATGAGCAAAGTCACTGTGATTGCATAAAAGCAGAAAAGAACACAAATACCTGTTCTACTTATCACAATTATTTAACTATAAATGAATCATTAAGCGTTTACTGCTTGCTCACTTTCGGCACTGTTCTGGGTCTACAAGAAGAAAAGAACATCTACATTTCAGAAGCTTACCACCTAGTTAAGCAAGAGAAGTGTCCCACTGAAAAGCAATGTATGAAACTGTTTAAAACCATATGAGGTTATATGTCTGGATAAAATTTGAACTTGCTTCGAGCCTGCCCTCTCATGCATATTAATTTATGTGGATATTAAATACAATCCAAAATTATGGTTAATGTGTATTATTTGATGTAGAGAAGGAACTAAAATATTGTGCAACCATTTTACCCATGGTGACATTTTAAATCTTATGGACAATCTAGGAGAATTTTCTAAAATGTCTTCTTTAGGCACCTCTTCTTGCAAACATTCTCCTTAGAATTTGGTTGCCCATCCCCTCTTTTCCGACTTGCCTTCCTTGACTTGCATTTGACCATTTCTCTTCTGCCCCCTTCCTGTACGACTCAGTTCCTGAAAACACGATTCCTGGTCCCCGTTACCTGTCGCTGGGATTACTAGAGTCTTCCCACTAGTCCCACATTAGCAGTCCCCTTGTCTCCTCCTCTCTGCAGCCCATATTCCAGTCCCAAGCTAGTGTGCTCCTGCGAGAGCACAGTGGCTTCATACCATTCCTTTGTTCACGAATGGTCATTAGCTCTCCTCTAATAACAAGATTAAGGTCAGTTTCCATGCTGGCATTCAGGGTCATCCACAGTAACTCTAACCCTAACCCTAGCCCTAACCCTAGACCACCTACCTGTGCATTATTACCTCCTATTACTCTCCCACACTCATCCTTAGAGCCTACCCGGACCAGGCTCTGCGTTTAAAAACATCAGATGATTTGCTATCTCAATGCCTTTGCCTTGCACATCTCTAGCCATTAAATTCTACTTATCTTCTCAGAGTCCATCTTAAATACTCCCTTTTATTTAGTAATCATCTATGAGCATTACATAGATGCTCATATGTGAGCACTCCTTTTCTAAAATGCAATAGTACTTAATGCTTATCTTATGGAAGTGGCCATAGTTTTCTTTACGTTATCCTTATTTATGCACTGTTCCCAATCACTAGATTTTCAAATACTATGAAGACAGGTACTTGGTACTACTTACATTCTTATTCTCTAGTGCACTCAGCAGAGTAGTTTGCACATAGTAGGAATAAGATTAATATTTACTGGATTGACATTTTAATCAAGCTTATATATTCTCTCTAAAAATATAATCTAGGAAATGAATTTAATCTAGGAAACTAACTGTTAATCATTAGTGACAAAACAGAATCTAAGGATGGCTTAATGGCAATATAAATAGGTCATCTTATGGGGTAAATGGATGTTGTAGGGATAGGGAAGGTTCTAGACTTAATATTCAGGTTCCAGTGAGAGAGATGAATGGTTTCCTAAGATCCATGAATATCTGTATGTCTTCTTTTCCACATGACATTATTTTGCAACTGAATATATCAATATGAGGTCGTACGTTCCACAAAATGTAGTGAGGACACCTTCAGTATTTGGATCTTCCAGAAGGAATCACATTGCACTCATTTGGCACCATCTCTGCCAGTGACTAGAATTCCTGCTGTCTGCAGTTTTGCTGTGATTATTTACACTTTTATGGGCTTACTAACAAGAATCATAAGGCATAATAGAATGATCAATTAGATTTTCCCAAAGTAACTTATTATTCAGAAGAAAAAAATCTCCAGGAAAGTATCTTTAATTATCCTGGAACAATTCACCATAAGAGATATCCCCAAATGCCCCTAAAAGTTCCCAAATTAGGACAATTGTTATTTGCTTATCCAATTTACTGAGAACTATTTGAAGCATCTGACCATGCTGGAACTTAAGGAACTATCCTTTAAGATGGTACTTTCTGTCGAGCAGAGGTAACGAAAGGACCAAGCTAAGGAAGAGCTCTCCCAGGAATGAGGAGTGTCAGAATCCCTCCAGTAGAGAGGACAGGGTGGCTGTCGCCCCACCCAATTCAACTTCGAGGGAGGATATGTTACTCCAGCATTAGCTCCTTCCCAGGTTCCAAGGAGGAGACTGCATGAGAGAGGTCTGGCTAGGTTCAAGTACTTCGCTACCAAAGCTCACAGGTTTATCCACGGAGTCTGCCATGCCTGACCATGTGAGCACACCAGGTCTCCTTAGAGAAGCGGTGAGAGCACAATCCTCTGGAAAGTGTGATGAGGACATTGGACCAGGACGCTTGGTGTACAACAGCAAATAGGCCCTGGGAAGGCAGTGTGTGCCATCTATGAATGCTTGCCTAACACAGGCAGAATATTATCCTCTCAAAGGCAATCGACAAGCTTTGATTAAGTAGAGATAAAATTGTATTTAAACCATAATGGAAAAGAATATAAATATGTATTCATATAATATTATATGTATACATAAAGAATGTATATGTATGTATAACTGAGTTGCTTTGCTGTACAGAAGAAATTAATACAACATTGTAAATCAACTATACTTCAATTTAAAAAATTCACTAAATCAACCATTATAACTGAAGCACAATTTGTAATATATTATCTCCATTAGACACTTCTTCCTTGTATGCAAACATAAAACTTGTTAACATACAAAACAAACAAATACACAAATGATTCTCCCTAAATCTTAGCAACTTACATTAAAGAAAGTTCCTCATATGACTACAGTTCTTTGGGAATATTATTATTCATTTATGTTCCATCATTTCATAGAGTGACTACCGACTTAAAATTTCTCAAAGTGCCAGGCCTGTCTGTACTTTGAAGACAATTATGTCAATGTCTCTAACTTCCTGTGTATGTCATACTCTTTTCCATATGGAAGAGGCTATCAATTTTATGTCTGCGTGAAGGAGAGGAATCATAAGACATTTCACCTGTTAAATCACATCTATTTTAAGGAAAGAAATATGGTAAATACATTTTCTCTATAAAGAATGCTGTCTACCATTATTTCTCATTAATCAAATGTGATGTGTAACTTGCTAAAAAGCCCTATAGCATTTTCCTAACAATTATAGCTCCTAATCTGTATAACATGCTGCTTCATTTTAAGCCAAAGGGACATTCTTGAAATGCATAAATACTACAGGGTATAAAGAGGGAAAAAATATAACTTGTACTATAGCTTTTAGCCAGAGAAAACAGAAACAGAGAAAAGAGAAAAACAGGTAATGCTTTCCACATCTGAGTGATAAAAAGTATGCACAGAATTCCTACTGACTATATGGGAACAGCCAGGAAATCATTCTTTTAAAAATGAGTTTTAAGCAGAACAATAACCTAGAAAAGCATCATAACACATTGCACTGCTTGGAGCAGCCCCACAGTGTGGTCTGATGCCTTTAGAAAGCAGAGTTCAGTCTAATAGTGCTGTCTAGGGGAGAATGTGAGTGAAAGAGAGGGAGTGCTGTGCACATTTGTATCCACTCCACAACAATCCACCATAGCCCCTGGTGCCCGGCATCTCCTCTGCACTCACAAATCTGGAATTAGGCTTCACTGGCGTGCCCTCTGCAGCTACAAGCTTTGCATCCCAATTAAACCAACCCCACTGTCCTGGAAGAATAGCCCTGCTCAGTGACTGACAAACATTTCAGAATGTACGCATGTGAAACTAAGATGAAAATGAGAGCAGACATTATTTATGTGAAAGGGCATTTAAAGATGAATAAGTTATGTGAGGTTGAGAAAGTATGCCCATGTAGAGATGGATGAGACATTTGCTGAAGTATGGAAGACTAGTTGTGGAAATGCTAGGGCAAATCAAGTAGACATGTAACAGTTGTTATTTTACAACGGCCATAGAAAACTTGCTAATTAGTATTTATCAAAAAAAGTTTTCGAGTGGCCAATCTTTGCACTTTTTATATGTAGAGTATGAATGCTATGCATGGGAACACCCTAATCTATTTGGTACTCTGGAATTTTGTTATACAACAAAAGAAATCTTAAAAAGTGACATCATTTGGAATTCAGAAATTGTATTTACACTGAAATGTTTATTACAATGAAATATAGCAGAAAGGCTTGTAAGTTATAGAACAATGTTAGAAGCTTATGTGTCTTCTGAAGTTTTCCACCAAGTTTATGAAGACGGTGGAGGGATATTTCTACCACAAAAAAGTAACATTAATTTTTACACATAATATTAGAAACTAAGTATTTTCTATGCAATATACTCCTATGCTGGGAATTCCAGATCTTTATGTCAAAGATCCTGGAAAATCTATCGTGTCAAAACTCAAAGTTGTCAAGTATTACTAATGATATCTCTACTGTGTCCTTATACAGAAATGGTGTTATTTTGAATCTAGAGCCCAGAAATAGACCTAAACATATATGGGTATTTGATTTTGATGAACAAAGTCAACCGAGGGGAAAGGAATGAGTGCATATCCATATAGGTATGCATACCTAACACCGTCGTAAAATTAACATGAGCTGGATCCTAAATCTAAATGGAACAGCCACAACTATAAAGCGTCTAGGAGAAAACATAGGAGAATATTTTATGACTTGAGATTATGCAACGGTTTCTTTGACAGACTCTAGCAATAACTATAAAAGAGTAATAAATTTAAAATTTAAAATGTCTCTTCATCAAAAGATGATATAAAGAAAATGAATTAACAACCTACAGACTGTCAGAAAATAGTCATAAAACATATATCTGACAAAGTACTGGCATCTAATATATATACGAAAGATTCTGGAAAGATATACATCTTTTCTAATGAACCTAATTTAAAAGTGGGTGAAGTATCGGAACAGAGTCTCGCAAAAGAAAAAATAAGAATCACCAATGAGGACATGAAAAAGTGCACGATATTGTCAGTCATTAGGGAAATCCGAATGAGAGACCACCGCATGTCCACCAGAATTAAAGTGACCACACTAAAGACTGTAGAGCAACTGGAACTCTCCCACACTGTTTGCTGTGAGTGTCCACTGCACAGCCTCTTTGGAAAAATATCTGGCCTTTGTTACATAATTGAATACTCACCAGCAATCCCACTGTTATCAATGCCATTATTTATGCAAGAGGAACATCTGTCCAAAAATGATTAATATAAAAATACTTAAAGCAGCTGTATTCAGGAGAGTCAAAAACTGGAGGCATCCCAGGTGTCTACGTACAGAAGAATGGAATCCTACTCAGCAATAAAAAGGACTGAACTACTGATGCACACAACGGCGGGGCAAACCCAAAACACATTTTGCTGAGTGAAAAGAAACCTTACACCAAAGAGTACTGAGCACATGACTCTATATGAAGTTCTAGAACAGGCAAAAAGAATCTATGGTGGGAAGAAAAATCAGAAGAGTTGTTGCCACTTCTGAACAGACGGTCAGGGATTGGCTGGGAAGGGGTAGGAGAGCATTCTAGAGGGAAGGTAACATTCTGTACCTTGATCTGGGTTTGGGCTATATAGGTATATGCTTTTGCTGAAACTCGTAGAATTTCATCGTACCAGACAAAAAGACAATCCTCAGAATGGGAGAAAATATTTACAAACGAAACAACAGACAAAGGATTAATCTCCAAAATATACAAACAGCTTATGGAGCTCAATATCAAAAAAACCAAACAATCCAATTAAAAAATGAGCGGAAGACGGAAATAGACATTTCACCAAGGAAGACATACAGATGGACAAGAGGCACATGAAAAGACGCTCAACATCACTAATCATTAGAGAAATGCAAATCAAAACTACAACGAGGTTTCACCTCATGCCGGTCAGAATGGCCATTATCAAAACATCTAGAAACAATAAATGCTGGAAAGGGTGTGGGGAAAAGGGAACCCTCCTGCACTGTTGGTGGGAATGTAAATTGATACAGCTACTATGGAAAACAGTATGGAGGTTCCTTAAAAAACTACAAATAGAACTACCATACGACCCAGCAATCCCACTACTGGGCATGTACCCTGAGAAAATCATAATTCAAAAAGAGACATGTACCACAATGTCCATTGCAGCACTATTTACAATAGCCAGGACATGGAAGCAACCTAAGTGTCCATTGACAGATGAATGCATAAAGAAGATGTGCCACATATATACAATGGAATATTACTCAACCATAAAAAGAAATGAAATTGAGTTATTTGTAGTGAGGTGGATGGACCTAGAGTCTGTCGTACAGAGTGAAGTAAGTCAGAAAGAGAAAAACAAATACTGTATGCTAACGCATATACATGGAATCTAAAAAAAAAAAAAAAAAAATGGTACTGATGAACCTAGTTGCAGGGCAGGAATAAAGAAGTAGACATAGAGAATGGACTTGAGGACATGGGGTGGGAGGGGGAAGCTGGGGCGAAGTGAGTGTAGCATTGACATATATACTATACCGAATGTAAAATAGTTAGCTAGTGGGAAGCAGCAGCATAGCAAAGGGAGATCAGCTTGGTGCCTTGCGATGACCTAGCGGGGTGGGATAGGGAGGATGGGAGGGAGGCTCAAGAGGGAGGGGATATGGGGACATAGGTATGCATATGGCTGATTCACTTTGGTGTACAACAGAAACTAACACAGTATTGTGAAGCAATTATATTCCAACAAAGATCAATTTAAAATATATATATATACTTAAAAAAAGCAAATGGTACACAAGTATTTAACTCTACATAGTGGTGTTCATTATGTAGCAATGTATTTAGAGATGACGTGTAATCATGTCTCTAATTTACTTTAAAATGCCTCAAAACCAAGACGAATTGGTAAGTGATTAGAGATGGATAGATAGATATTTAGGTAACAAAGAAAGTAGAATAAAATATTAATTGCAGAATCTAGGTCCTGTGTATATGAATGTTCACTGTACAATTCTTTCAACTTTTCTGTATATTTGAAAATTTTCAAAATATAATTTTGAAAAAAAATTCACAAGTCCAGGAACCACTGATCTACAGTACCAGGACTCAGTTGTTATTCTCTGATAAATGACTTTCCCCCAAAAAGGAAATGCTTGTTCTCTTCCTTCTGGATCCCTCCATTGCACAGCTTCTCACACTCTCATCCATTTCATATCCAACCTTATTTCCTTGTTTCAAAAGGAAAAGAAGCAGCCTTATTTTTCTGAAAGCAGATTAGGCTAAGGGGCACATTACACTTTACAGCAGCTATGCTAGTAATTTTCACTTCAAAGGACTGTTACTTGGATCCTGTTTGTTCAGTTTCCCAGTTTATCTCATAGCCTTGCCATTCTATTCAATTTGACTGAAATTAATACTGTTTTAGTTGGTCCTGCTTCACCGTACCAAAATAAGACAGAATGGAACTAACAACAGAAATTTCTATTCTACACAAAGATGTCTGATCACTTTAACATTATTATTTTAGGTACTCTTAACCCTTAAAACCAAGTAGCAGGTTTAGACTTGTGGATTTGATTCATGAAAGCCCTCAAATAGAGCTCAGACTGGACATGGAGGGACTGACCCTGATTTTCACTCTCCTTGGATTATTTTAATATTTTTTTAACTAAAGAAAACAAATGACCAGCTTTACATCACTGTTACTTGCATCAGTGAATATCTACAACTGTTTCTCTTCTTAGAAATCCATTAAAATGCGCCATTTCTGATGCCGATCTTGCCCTCTGTAATGTACTCCTACTGGAACAGGAACAATGTCAACATCAACAATGTAAGCCATTTCTAACTTAACTAGTCTAGAATTCGTAGGAAATAGTCAGCTTTCACTGGAACCAGACCCAGAACAAATCTGTGTGTGGAAAAGTAGGTGTAAAGTCCCCTTTGTCTTCAAAAGATTGGTTTTATATGATTTTAGTATGTAGTTTTGGTATGATTTAGTCTCGTATGATTTTAGCTAATAAAACTGTATGCTTCTTTCTGGAGCTGCACACATTTAGACACTAGCTGGTTCATTTCATTTGATATACACTTCACTGTGAATGACTGAGTAAATGAGGTCTTAAGACTTAGCGACTCGAATCTTTGCATATATGCAGAAGACTAAGTACTGTTAAATGCTGCTCAGGATGGCAAAGACTGAGGTTAAGTTGCATTGACAGCAAGTAAAATCTAGATCTTCAGAGAACAAAAGTCTATGTTTCAATAGCTTTAACAACTTCAGTTGAAAGCACATTTTAAAAACTGATACTCATAACAAGCCCAGCAAAAAAGAAGCTATTTATAAATCAAGCCTCTGAAACAAGAATATAGAAACCCCCAAAATATCTTATATAATTATTCATTTTTTAAAAAGGTGATTATGACAACATGCAGACATGAATAAGAAAAATACACTGAAGGGGAAAAATGCAATAACCCCAAAGAAACCTAAATATATTTTACGGAAAAGAGTAGAAAAGCCTGTGCATAAAGACGAACAAGAGAAGTAATTAGCTTGTCTATCTGGGAGAAGAAAAAGGTTATTGTAGCTTTCTATGCACGGGAAGCTAGACCAAGTGTGAAGGCAGAACCTCACAGTGTGAATAGCTAAATATAACCTAGAAATCCCATCTCCTGGTACACTGCAGAGTTCCTTAAAAAAGGCTTCCAAATGTAAAGAGAGAGAGAGAGGGAAAAAAAAAAGAGGTTTAAGGATTATGAAACAGAGGAAGAAAGCCAAGTGGGACACCATGATGACTGAGGTGATGATTCTCTCCAGAAAAAGGAAGTGTGGCTGAGAGCCTAAGTGAGTTCCTTCTTAGTGTTTACAGAGGGAGATTAATTGTCCCCTAATCTGAACTCTACAATGTGCAGGTTGGAAATGCTTCTTCATGGAGTGTTCAATACCAAGGCCTCCCAACTAGACCAATGACTATGCTAAATGTCCATCCATCTTTTAGGGCAGAAAGGCAATCATCCAAGAGAGTTGAAAAGATGTGGGAAAAAAATTGGGGAGTTATTGACCAAATGTACAACCCTCTCAATACAACTAGCCACTGTGTGAAAGAATGGGTTGGTACACATATTATTCTTAGGTATTAAAATGTTCTATAGGAAGACCAGGGTATTACAGTACAGTGCATCACTTTCAATAATTTTGCCAACTATCTGGTGAAGAATAATCAACTGGGGCAACACATGGTTTTTCAAAGAAAGGCAAAACCCTCCAACAAGAAGTGTATTTCCTCATGAGTTAAGTTAATAGTGCTCTTCAACCATTTAATAAAATATTTATTGAGTACCTTGCATTGTTGTCAGCGTCAAGGTACAAGGGAAACAGCTGTAAATAGGAGACACACTCTGCTCTAGTAGGAGGAAACAGATCATCTCAACAAATTAACGAGACAACTTCAGCTAATCATAAATGATACCAAAATATAAAATATAAAAAAGTGTTAAGAAGTAATTGAAGGAGATACTTTAAAATAGGTGACCAAAAGCACTTCTCTGAGAAAGTGATATTGAAGTTGGTCACAGAGTGATGAAGAGGTGCCGCCCATTCCAAGGTCTGAGGGAAGGCATTTCAGGCAGGGTAGCTCATGCAGAGACCCCCGAGGACGGAATGAGCTTCTGAGTCGGAAGAACAGAAGGAAGGACAGTTGTGGTTGGAACATAGTGAGCAAAGGAATACTTGGTATAAGATTTATTCATTCACATCTATTTCTAGCACTTACCAAGGGCCATAAAGTGTTCCAGATACTGAAGGTATGGAAGTGAACAACACTGACCACATCCTTTCCCCCATGAAGCTCAGCTTCCAGTGGAGTCTCTGGTGGGGCCAGAGAAGAGGACAAGGCTAGATCATAGGGGCTGGGACTTCTGGGCCACAATACGAGTTTGAATATTTTGCCAAGTGACTGTGACAAACCCTTTTCTACCCCATGCCACATCCCCTTAGCACACATGATTCTACCACAGCTGTCAGGGACAAATGAAGGCAAGCTGTGAAAGTGAAAGGGTCTACTTGACAACATCACAAAAGCTCATATCTGGGCCCAAAAGGTCCACTTTGCTGAAAGCCAGGCCCTGGGATTAATTAAAAGCGTTGCTGATTGCCTAGGAACCTCTACTCTGGAGGAGTTGGTAACCCGTCTTTAGCAGAATTGCTCATACTACAGATAAGAATTTGCTTTTCTTGACATCAATGCCTCTGCCAGCTCCACTATTCAAGCACTCTCAGAATGCCTGCTTTACCAAAACGGGATCACATATGCCATTTCATGGAATCAAAGAACTCTTTTAATGGTGAAGGAAATGGAACAGTGGGAAGTAGGATGAAAGATTTCATTGATTCAATTCTATGCTGTATCACGTGAAAGCAGCCAACCTAATAGGATGTTGGAAGGGTCTACCTAATACTTAGTTAAGGGACAGGCTGGGTGTTCCTAAGATACTGTATATTCATTGAACCAATGACAATACATGATGTTGTGTCACCGAAAACTAGAATAAAAAGGTCTGGGCAACAAGAGGTCAAAATGAAATTGTCCCCTCTCACCATGATTCCTAGTGACTGACTTAACAGAATTTATGCTTCTCATCCACTCGAGTCTTAGCACTGCTTATGACAGGTCCTGGTTCCTGAGCTGGGATAGAGTAAGGACTCAACTGAACCTGAAGCTATGACAACTACCTGGTCATTTAGAGCTCTGCCTGCAGCAGGAAAAGAAATGAGTCACTATACTGGGAGAAATGATCAGCCCTGAGAATCATGAGAAACTAGGGTTGCTACTACATAATGGCATCATGACAGAGTATATCTGGAACCTGGGGATTCACTGGGCATCTCTGGATGATTATACATGGTAGTAACAGTAAATACTCAACTGAAGGCTACCATAGCCTGTCAAGGGCTTGGACGCTCAGGAATGGAGGCCTGAGTCATGCACCAAGTGAGAAAGCTTCCAGCTAAAGTGTTGGCTGAGGTTGAAGGAAATCTAGAATGGGGATGGTGAAGATTATTGATGAATATGAATTATAGCCTTAGGCCAGGTACAACAGTGGGGACTACCACGCCTCCTATCTTAAATCTATTTTTAGGGATTGCAACAGGCTACTCCCTTGAAAACAGTCAGTGACAAAGTGAACTTAATGTGGAGCCCAGGAGAACTGAGCAGTATAAGGGGTGGACTTCAGTAGATGCTCTTTTGTGCCCCATGCCATATCCCCATGGTCCAATTTATTTCAGTTTAGCTTGGTACACAGCTTTTGGCACACTCCCAGTATCCTATCTCAAGAGCCCCAGGGAGTCTCAGGGCTTCCATGCTTCAGGGCTTCCATGCTTCAGGGCTTTCTCTGAAGCCACAGCCTGGCTGGAAGCGTAGCCCCAAGGAGCCAAAAGCAATCTTTAACCAACAGGGTGTGGGGACTGGTAGATAAATGCTCCAGCTTCCCATCTTTTGGAGGGACAATTCTGCAGGCATTTTCCATGGTTTCTCAGATTCCTCGTGAGATTGTGCCCCAACTGTCCACTGCACTACAAGCTCAACTACCCACTCTGTACTGGCTTTCCTTCCTTCCATGTCTCACTTTCCCAGCTCCTCACTGTGATTCCCAGCATCACCTCCTGAATGAACCATTGGGAGACTATGTCTCAGGCTCTGTTTTTAGAAAAATCAAACAAAGATAGTGTCTTAGGGGCTAGCATGCATACTGTTGACTTAAAATATATATATATATATATGTATATATATATATATACATATATATATATATATATATATATATATACATATATATATATATATATATGCACAACGTGAGAGCTGCGAGTTAAGTTTTATTTGGGGCAAAATAAGGACTGCAGCCCAGGAGACAGCGTTTCAGATAGCTCTGAGAAACTGCTCCGAGGAGGCGAGGGGAGGAGCCACGTTATATAGAAGTTTTGCAACAAAAGACAGGTAGTCGGAACTTCAAAAGATTATTGTTAATTAAAGAAAACCAGACATCTCAAGTTAAAGAATTTAGCACTTTTCTATGTATGGTAAGATGCAAGAGTCTTGGCTCACTGAAATTATTCCTTTGATATGCACCTCAGCTATCTGGGGCCAGTATCTTGACACATCCTGAGTTTCCTCAGGGCTCACCACAGGGAGTGGCTGCAGTCTGATGGCTGCTAGACGGCAGGTATCTTTTTCAGTCCTGAGTTTCCTGGGCTCACATTGGAGGGCTGCAATCATTGATTACTGTGACATCCTTTGTTTATTGATAGGGCAGGAAATATTTCATTTCTCAGTACATTAAACTGTATCAAGAATGAGGAACCAAGCTGATGAGGTGGCCTACAGTGGCATGTTAGGAAATTAAAGAAAATGTATGGCTAAGTTTTAGCATTGTTAAATGCAAGGTGCAGAATTTTGAGGATTAAAAGACAAAAATAAAAACTGCATATGTAAAATGAAGAGTCCAAAAGATCTGCTGTGAGGAAGGTAAGGGAATCTGAAAGTTCCCACAGAATGTTCTCTGAAGAAACAGCCCCCACCAATGAGCAACTTGAAGCAAAGCAGCCATCGAAACTACAGGAAATAGTCAGCAGTGTTTTGGATACACAATTAAAAAAAATTAACCTACTCTTACATGATACATTGGAATGTTGACATTTGCAAAACTTTTGTCAGCTGTCATGCAAATGGACACTGGAGCTGGAACTAGAGCCTGGAGTTGACTCTTGGCCCTACAGTTACTTTCTCTGTGACCTTGGATGATCACTCTGTGCCTGGGTCTCTTTTATCTGTAAAAAGGAGACTATTGAAAGAGCACCTTCATCAGAGTAAATGCTATTTAAATTTTGGCTATTGTTTTTATTATTGCTTGGCAAATGCCAAGGAATATCTAATGGAACTAGTGACTGATTAGAAATTGAAACTGCGGGAAAATTAGAGATCTGGCAAGTTGACAATGTGCTGTATGAACTGAGAGAAAAAAATAATTTTCAGAAAATAATCAGCATCTTGAACAAAGTGAATTTTGACTTATTTCCCAATTCTGAAATAGAAAGCTAAGAGGGCATTTTTTTTTCCCAAAACAAGTAAAATTAGGATAACTAAGATTAAGCATTTCATGTAATAGTGAGAAATGTATGAAATCCATTTCTCCAAAGAGGTGGCAGGGATTTAACCAGCGTTTGTAAAATTCTGGGAAAGTAAGTCTTGGAATACACTAAAGGGATGAGATCTACCAAGACTGAGGTTGGTAAAGGGTCTTAATGAGGCAATCACCAACGATGGTCCTTGTTGATTCTGCTCATTGTCTTATTTAATTTTTCATGATCTTGCCATGAATAATTTCATGAGATACAGAATGCATTTAAAGAAAGAGCATTAATAAGTTTTTCATTTCAGATAGAAGGATCATTAAATAAAAAATTTATACTTTCACCAATTCAACTGACATTTGTTGAGAGGTAATCAAAAATGAAAGGATGTCTTTGAAGACAAAATTGCTCAAAGGTTAGGGGTAATCTGCTCTTGCTATTAGTAAAATTCAAGGGCCATTATAGGGAGAAGTAAAATTATAATATCAATCAGAAAATAAAATTTCTGATATTTTCAAAGGAACTAACAGAATAAAGAATAAAGTTGCATATCCTTTTTTTTCTCCAAAAACTTTATTCAACAGAAGTTATAATAATAGGCTTCAAAGTAGAATCTAGGAGACACACTGTTACATTACTCTTGTTTCATTTATCAGTATCATGATGCTATCAAGAACGAAAATTGAAATAACCAGTGACATTTGCCAAACAGTATGCTCGTTCCTGTCATCTCTATCAAATAATATCAAGGAATGATATAACTTCATCAGCTTTAATGGTCATATCTGTGAAGCTAAAGACAGTGTATAAATGGTTGACTTGTGGACAAAGAGAAAACATGAAATATCAAAATAGCTTGCTGGCTGGCTGTGACGCTCCAACTGGCAAGTTTCCTCACGGACTGGCCTTCTTCAATCAGCACCATATCCTACAGGTATTATCCTTGCTTCTTTTAATGATTATGTCACCTTTATAGTTGAAGGCGCATGAAAAGATCTCATCCATGTGTCCCTCAAGAACCTGGAAGCACTGACAAGTCTGAGCATCCAGATTCTAGCTGTTTTGTCAGAGCTGCCAGTGAGAAGACGGTTCCCTTGGGGCTTGAAAGAAATCTTTGAAATTTCACCGTCATGGCCTTCCAATTTGGTAATGCATTTTCTTGTGGCTGCACTGAAAACTCTTGCTGTTCCTGCTAGTGTTGGAACACTAACTCCTGCAGAGGCGGGGGACGGCTGTGGCTCACTGTGGGGACAAGGACATTCGCATATCCTTATAAGACAAATTTCTTCCTCTCCCTATCTCTTCAAGTATGCTGACTTGAAAAATGGCTGCAAAAACTATTGCCTCTTTCTATCAGCAAGAACAATGCTTTATCATAGGTACAAGCTTAGAAAATGATTAGGTACAATTAAAGTTGAGTATTCCTACAAAATCCAAGACAGCGTATTGCTTTTTTTTTTTTTGCTTTTTTAAGTTTTTTCTACCTAGTGTTCCATCACTAATAATAGAAGAACTAAATTTGGAGTTCACATTGGCTACTTGAAAATTTACTTGTAATCTTGCATTATGTATAGAACTTGCCCATGGTTTAAAAATAAAAGGGGAATATGACATTTGCAAGGTAAACTCAGGCATTTCATCCATTATTCTAATCTGTTTCACAAAAAAGATCAAAGCACAATTTGGGGAACAAAATAAGTGACGGAAAAATTGCAGAAGTATGTCAGTAACAGTGATGTTTCAGAGATCCAGGAGACTAGCAACTAATATGAACATTATCCTTCATCTCTCTAGACATTACATTATCACTATTCATGTTATTATAGATGATATGTATTTCTATTTTCTTGGAAGGTTCTTTTCTGGCCATCCAGATTCCTCAGTTCTATACCTCACTATACTAGTGAGAAGGTACACGAGGGTAAAGAACAGCTAAGTATTAGAAAGATAGGGGTCCTTGAAAAAAGGATGGAGGCAAAAAAAAAAATTGTCATATTTCCCTGTTTTGGTTTGGTTTTTTTGGTCTGCTGTTTTTTTGGTGGGATTTTCTTGTTGCTGTTGATGATTTATTTTTGTTGTTTTGACTTGTTCCCTGCAGAGTTTGGGGTTATCTCAAAATCTTGTACAAAGAAGACAAGCATTCTTTCAAAGTGATTGTCTTTTCTTCAAAGAACTTGCCTTTGAAACTAAGAGTGAGACCCCCAGGAAATTACTCTGGACTTGAACAATGAGGGAGAGGCTGAAGGAGAAGGATGACTTATTTATCTCTCCATGGCTCTCAAAATACTTAAAATAATGTATTTTCTGCAATTATGTGTCTCTGATGAATTTAAGGAGCCACTTTAACGGGTGGTTTGTTTGACAAGAAGACATTTCAGACGGTCAAAAGTAAGGTTTTATGAATTTTAGATTTTGATATTCATTAATATCCCCTCCCAAAGATTTCCTCATTCCCAAATTAATAATAAATATGCCTACTTGCGCCCATAGAATTATAATAAAGAAACGAATGAATGAGTGAATGAATGGATGAGTAAAATTTAAAACTTCCTTTCCATTTTGTTGACCTGATAATTCAGAATTTGGTAAAACCTCATCTGCCCAGATTCTGTAGTATCTAAACTTAAATTTATAGATGAGAAAGAACACTGGCTTCAGAGTCAGAAAGCTAGGACAAAGGCCCAGTTTTGCCTAGTTTTTGTTTTGTTTTTCTTTAGCTAAAGGACTCTAGGTAAATCACTTAACATTTCTGTGCCTCAATTTCTTCATCTGTTCCATGAAACAGACCAGTTGATTTCTTAGTTCTTATTTTGTGTTAAGATTCTATAATTATAGACCATTAGGAAAGTCACCATTAAGTTTCATTTTACCAACTAGCTCAAGTTATTGTGATTCTATATGGCGATATCAAAAATATTTTAAGGTTTTTTTATAAAGAGCACGTATTAATATTTTTAAAATTATCACCTTTTTACATAAAAAACCACAAGACTCCCCAAATATTCAGGCACAAACTGTAAATGTACAAACAATCTCTGATTTTCTTCTGTTTCATTATATCATAGATATGGTATAGCCGATGGGCATGGCCTCGCTAGATTAAAGATACACAGTGATATTCTGGAGTAGGAGTTGGTTTAATATTTTTAATTTTAGATCTCTTCTCTAGACTAAAATTGTTCAGAGACATGAGGCCTTAACACATATGCCAGTTTCAATGACTCAGTTGTTATATCTGTATTTTCTTCCAGAAAAGTAGAAGTTCTGTGAAATTTCTACCAACTATTCCTTTTCATTTTCCATTTTCTATTAGGTAAAAGGTTCCAGCAGCTTCACCATTTTCACATTTTCTGTACGTAAGAGGATATGGGGGGAAATAGCAATAAAATAGGTGGGGATGGCATTCTGATGCTAGAGTGCAGTTAAATGTGAGGGGAAAAAAAGCAACTATCCAACAGGATGTCCTCCAGAAGGAAAATGATTTTATCGCATGACTGCCCACCTCATTACAAAGTGAAATTCACCACTCTCCATTTCTGTGTGAGCCTTCATCTGCTGTACAGGAAAGCAATTCCCTAGGTTTCCTATAACAGCTGTTACCATGAATCTATCAAATACTTTGTTTCCACTTTTTACCTCTCTTTCTCTCTGTCTCTATGTCCTTCTGAGGCAATTGCAAAAGAGGGATGAAAGATTCTGTTTCCTAACTCTTTCATTAGTTATTTATTTACACCTGCTGTGGGGAAGAAGATTGTGGGAAATGTGAGAGCAATTCAGGCACCAGTGTTTTAAGATCCTGTGCATAAATGGTGCTGCTACAGAAACACATCTTCCCATAGGTACTAATTAAAAAGCAATAAGTTCACTTGAGTAGCAGTTTTCTTCCATTTCTTTTCCTCTGTACCAGATGTGCTCCTTTTCACTTTAATTTGAACATTATCCCTGCTCAAAAACAAAACAAACAAAATACACTAAAGGAAGACAGAGAATAATGTTAGCTAACAATTTGGAAAGACATTTTCCCCCATTAAACCTGCTGCACTGTTGGAAAACACTAGCATATAGCAGGTTTCACATCCCTGAAATATTAGATAATAGGTATTTCTGAGGACAGACTACAGGAACCTGTGACAAATTAGCTTGGCCTCTACCTCCATGGGCATTATGAGGCATTTCTAGATGCTGGTCAGAATTAAAGGTGGAAACGTTTTAGTGACACTACATCTGTGTCTATCACGTGACTTTACTTCAGGGTCACAAAGAAGGAAGGAAAATACAAATGGCACCTGGGCAGCAGAATGCTTTAGAATATAAGAGCCCTGAATGGTTGCCATGTGTTAAGATAAAATTTAGCACAAAGTTTATATTCAATATGTTTAATAAGGAAGGTTAAAAAAAAAAGAAAACAGAAAGAAACTAGTCACAATAAGGAGGGACATAAGAAAATAACATTATTAATTCACTATTCAATTAATAAATTATTGAACATCTATGAAAAATTCAATGCTAGCTGCTGGAGGATTCAAAGATGTATTGAGTATGATTCCTTTAAGAGTTTACGAGGTCATGGCATCCAGACGGTAATTTTGAATGATATGATTACCCCTTGCTGGTCTGAAGCTGGGAACATGCAGGATGGTGCTGTGAACTCCAAAGGAAATACCTCCAAGATTACACTACAACAACGGTGTATACCATGGTCGAGTGAGAAAAACCAAGTAGGGGTGTGAAGCAGCTGGGAGGAGGAGGATGGAAGAAATGGATGACCCAGGTGAAGATTTACTCAACCCTAATGCAATTTTCAGAGCAAATCGCCGTGGGAAACAGTCCACTGGGAAAAATTTCACTGCTAAGCCAACCTAGACTAGCGATTCTTAACTAGAGGCTACAATATAATATAGTGTAAATAAGATTTAAGAGTGTGGGGTAGAGGCTTGCGACCGACCGACCGCCTGAGTGGTTGAAATCCCTCTTACTATTTAACTGATGGGAGGCCCTGAACAAGTACCTCTCTGTGCTTTCCACTTCTCACCAGTAGAACAGGGAGATAATTGTGTCTCTTGAAGGACTGAAGGAAGAATGTAACATATGCAATGCTGAGGAAAGTGCCTGGTGTTCAGAAAGAGGGCAGTGCCTTTTAGCTTTTGTCCTGTTCCTCCACACACGTCGTATCAGATTTTCTGAGCTCCTACCTCCAGTGTCCCTCACCCATTATTCTCCACCTCAGCCATGTTTCCATAACTAGCACGATTTATAACTTTGCTGGTCCGCTAGACACAACATTTACTCATTTTACCTACCTGTGTACTTGCTGGTTTTGTATTTGTCTTCCTTATAATATAAGCCCTATGAGGATACAGACTGGCCTATTTGGTGTCTGAAACATAAGTGTTCAACAAATATTTGTTAAACCATTACAAATGATGATGATGATGATGATAGCTTGCCATGACATAGCTCTTTTTTCATGCTAGCCAGTATTCTCCAAATTTTAAATACAGTAGTATTCTTTATTCTTACAGCAACTCTAAGACACCTACCTCATAGGTAGGTAACTTATTGTCCCCATTTTACAGATGAGTACAGGAAGGTTAGAAAACTTGCCCAAAGTCACATGGTAAGTAGCAGAACTGAGTGGTAAACCCAGCAGTCTGGCTCTCAAAATCTATTTTCTTAGTCATTAAGCTACCTGGCTCTAAATGATCAAATGACAGAAAAGAACAGGGTGCTGCCTGGGGGGCTGACCAGCTAGAGAGCAGAAATGACCCCCAGTTACCAAGAGATGGGAGAAAGGCAGATGTTAAGATATATACATAAAAAATGAATGGCCTGCCAATTACCTGTCTGAATCTTGCTCCTTCATCCATTAGAGCCAGGTGGGTCCAAAGCCTGAATTCTGGACACAGATCGACTGTGTTTGAATTCTGGCTCTTAGTAGCAGTTCAACTCTATACAAGTTATTTATTCTTTTTGCTCCTCAGTTTCCTCACCTGGAAAATGGGGATTATGAAGTACCTACCTCATAGATTTGTGATGAGAACTAAGTGAGAGAACAGTGCTTGGGACAAATGGACCTTGTACAATTATTGATCTGAATGCTCTGGTCCTTTGGTCTAGTCTGTTAGTTATGGACTTTGCTTTCCAGAAGTGTCAGGTTTCTATTCTTGGAAATTAATCTATGTCTGTACTCAGAAGCAGAAATACTGAAGGGGCAGAAATGAAGTGGATGCATGCAGTGAAGGGGTAGCATGCTCAAGAACTGAACCGGTTGAAGACAGTTAAGTGCAGAGCTGAGGTCTTGGCTGGGCTTTGATCCCCAATTGTCAGGTCTAAAGAGTAAGAAAAGGGGCATCATGGGCATGAAAGGTTCACCCAGGCCAGGGACTGAGCAGGAACACACAGAAGCGGACTGGCAGTGAGATCCAGGGTCTGGACACCGCAGACGCCAGGGGAGTGGATTGGTCTGAGGATGGGGGCGGGGGCTGGGGTGGGTGGGCAGCTAATATCTCCTCCTTTCTACGGGCCTGGTGTTTGCTGTTCTCTCTCAGGATCAACGCAGGACATTGGACCTCCTCCTGCATCATGCCTTCTTTGTTAATTCTAAACCCTCTATCTCCCAGGGTCCTTTACAACTCACCTCTATCAGCCTATGCACAGGCCTTCCTGCAAGTGTTGCCCACAAATTTAGAACTCCCCTGTCCTCTGCCCCTAACATTGTGCAATCTATATCTCCCCATCAACCTCTAACTCTGGACCGTAACACCTAGTAGAAGACCTAAGAGATAAATTTTGCCACCATGGTTAATGTGGGGTACCTCACTGTTTTTAATAACTAAAGATTTGAAATGACAACTCCATAAAGACTAATATAGCCTTCCCTGGCGGTAACCTTTGATATCAGTGGGCAGCCACATGTGTAGTGGGTTCTTGACATTTTGAAGTAGCTCTTCTGATGCAGCTTTAAAAAAAAAAAAAAAGACAACAATCTGATTAAATTGTTCTGACACAGCCTCAGGGAAGTCTGGCCTATGAGCACTGTTTTATTTTTACCAAGAATGTGTGAATTAGAAGCACCCATCTTGCACTAATCAAGAGGGAAGGAAGGGCTGATAAGCCCTCTGGGGGCAAACTGCTTGAGTTCAAATTCTGGTTCTGCCTCTGTCTGGCTGTAACTTTGGGGAAATTAGTTCCTTCATCAGTAAAACGGAAATACAATATTACCCTTTAGGGTTGTGAGGAACAAATGAGATAATGAGTATAGAGTACTTGGACAGGGTAAATGCCCAATAAGGGTTAGTTATTCTTATCAGCATTAGCTATTCTCTTCACCATGATCAATCTATGAGATGGAGTCTACTGTACTTAGCACTTGGAAATAAACCACATTTATAGATTTTTGTGTGTCATTTTTTTAAGCACCACCATATATCCTGCTCTATGCATAATCCTTATAATTTAGAGTAAATTTTATAGGGCAAGAGGGCAGTGAGAAATAAAATATAATGAGCAATCACTGAACAAATAAACTACATCTACTTTTTAAGTGCACTTTGCATACAGTTTAAAGTTAGAAATACTGAAGTTATATGATTTAAAATATGCTTGAGAAAGGAGATGGGCTGCCCAAAATGATGCTTTTATTTTAAGAAATACTTTCATATATGGAAAATCTGTATCTTTGTATTTATTGATGCAGAGCTGCTTTTACACTTTGATCCCTTCCCATCAGCATACAGAAAATAACATTTATTTACACATTAAATAAGAGCCGAATGGCAAGTGCCTGGCCTCACCTCTATCCACACAAACTCATATACCTATGAGCATCTTACCTTTGGGTTTGGGTGCACACCTAAATAGTAATTTGTTTTTAAAATCCATGGATTCAATATTCTATTTTACTTAACCTGGGTTTTCCTCATTCTAGACACCTTAAGTCTGGTGTTAAAACACAATTCTTCCCATAATATGAAACTCATGGTACTTTAAAGGTATCTGACTTCTCAGGTTAGCATGCTTCATCTCATCATTTATCCGGATCACTATGAGCTTTCCTTCACATCAGAGTTCTAATCAATTCTATATCCTTGTTCAAAGCATGTTTCTTATTTTTCACCTCTAGTTGGGTGTTCATTCCCTTGTTCTTTGTTCTTGTTCATTTCACACACAACTAGTCCCATCATATGAAACACATCCTTATCCAATCTGTTATGTTTCACAAATGAATCTTCCAAACAGAAAGTCATTGTGTCCTTCCAAGTTCAGAAATATTAACTGCAGGCACTTGAAGCTAAATTAAAGGCTAATCGTTGTCTAACATTTTGGACCATTTCAGATACAAAACCAAACTGTGATATAGCTGGAGAGGTGCTGAGAGTCTGAGGATAACTTAGAAGTTATATGACTTCTTGAGGCATATTTCTCCACCTATGAGGCTCTAAGCTCTCTATTGAAGAGACAAGGGAGACTTCACAGGATGTTGATTTCAAACTCAATTATTCTTCAGCCCACGAGGGTATTAATCAGAGCTATAGTTTCAAGGAACAGAAACCATCTCTGGCTATGTTATGTCACGTGGGAAATTACGTTGGTGCAATGGTAGCCTTTAAGTCTACCTCCAGGCAAGTTATCCCAGAGGTCACAGAGCAGACTCTCAGACCAAATTAAAATACTTGAATCACATGGTTTTTAAAATCAATTTAAAACATAGTTTGAGAAGCAAAGGGAAAGATATAAACACACACACGCACACACACACACACACACACACATGTTTAGGATAGGATGCAAACAGGATGGGACCCACAGGCAGAAGGTGCCCTGGGCCAAAGACACACACTTGCTCTATCAGAGAGACAAAGGGACAAGGTACATCTGAATACAGATTTAGCCTGTTAATTAGCCTGATGAACAACCACGGATTCTGTGTTTTCTGGGCAGGGGAAACATGGGTCCAGAATGAACATCACCAATGGGTGACCAATTTAGACTTCCTGACCATTAAGTGTTGATGTCTATTTAGTGCTTCTGAACATTTAGTGCCTCATATTTTTTGTCTCACATATATTTAGGACCCCAATGCCTCATAAATATTGGGTATCTCCTGGTCCTTCCACCCCTCTCCATGTTGAATACACGCATGCTCCACTTGCTAACTGCACATTATGTACTCAACACATGCCGTGAATTCTGTCTTCTAGTTACGTAAAACCCCCTAAAAGTTTTTGCCTATGTTCTACAAACTTATTTATGTAATAGAATTGAATACCCAGAAAAGCAACTGCCTATTACTTGCTGCATAAAGGAAACACAGTGAAAGGATGTTGAGAATCCACAGAATCTCTGAGAAACTGGAGAACGGGGAACACAGAAGACGAGGCAGTAAGAACCAAGGGAAAAGTCACGCTTCAGAAGGAGTCTGGTATCTCTATCAATGCCACTGCATAGGCAAAAACGTCAGTGTCCCCATGTTGCCGTATCAGTCACTGAAGATTCAAGTTCCAGGAGTAACCTTTAAACAATAGAGTCCCAGTTTCATTCCCACTCCTGGATGTATCAACACTGAGAGGAGAAGAATCTGGCCCAGCGGATTCCACAGTGGGGGATGGCCAGGGCCTCTCAAGGCTACATAAACCAGAGCATTTTCAAAGGGAGATGTAGACACCAGACAAATGATAAATGTCCCAAACAGAGAGCACTTAACCGTGATTCCTGTTTAATATCTCATAGAGGCTAATGACTTTAAAAACCATCTGCATGCTGATAAATTGAAATTTATCTCAGTTTATATCATATGTATCAGCCAACCGAAAATATATTAGGCTTCTGTAAAGTAAATATTCACAGCAGTTTCAATTCCCCACACACAAAGAAATCTGCTATTCTTCCAGTCTTCCTAATCCTAGTAAGTGACACAACTATCTACTCACTCAGGCAAAAATAAATAATTAAATACATTACAAAACTATGCATCTTTGGCATCATGTTTATATCTCTCTTTCTCTCAGATGCCACATCAAGTCCTTGGGCAAATCTTAATCACTCTACTTCAAAACATATCCCATAACCAAGTTCTCCCACCCTATCTAACACTGCACTCCCATCACACTCTTTCCCTTTCCCTTTATCAAGCGTTTTCCTGAACCACTTATTGCTGTTATCCATTATATATCTTTTGGTTTATTTTCTATATTCCCCACATAATAATTTAAAAGTCATGAGAACAGGTGGTTTCGTTTATTGTCTTTTTTTTTTTAATCTATTATATCCCCGGCAACTAGAAAGGCACATAGTAGATGCTTTATAAAATGTATTGTGTGACTATAGGATATAGTTGTACAATTCCGTTGTATCTATTGTAAAACAATGCCTTGGCAATCATAGGTAAAAAAAAAAAATCAAACTAAAGAACGTTAGCCTCATAGTCTATGGTTGTGGAAAACACTTCCATGTAGGTGTATTCAATGGGATTGGGATTGGTGGATTTTTTCCAAGTACAGTTCAGCATATAGGCAACCCATGACCTGCAAAGACCCAAGGCAACTGGGCATCTAGGACTTAAGCTCATCAGTTGGGATAGAGTGGAGGTGAAGGGTCAGGGTGGTAGGCCTCTGGTCCACCGTGCCATGCTGCTGTAACAGCAAGCCTGGCCCCTCACCTCTGCTTACTTATACCTGGGAAGGAACTGGCACTTCTCCAATCATAACTTCCCCAAGGGCTGGGGTCTGATATCCAGTCTCACTAAATAGCTATGCTGCCCTAACTCCATGAATTTTCCCCGATAAAGGATGTTCCAGAAGCCAAGCTGCATGTGCTGTCTCTCATTCACCCTTTACTGACAGGTATCTGCTGAATCTCTAAATGTAGAGATAGGTTATAGGTGTTAACACTATTTTATAAGTAGTTGTAGGAAGGCTCTTCCTGGAACGTGGCAGTTAGAACACATCTTTGCCACTGTTACTTCTCAATTAAATATCCAACTCTTATCTTCTGAGCAGAGGAGCAGCTGCAGCGAAGAGAGCCTGGGGTATGTGACAGAGCCTTTAAGTACTGAAAAGGTTCCAAAGGAGGGGCCAGCTATTATTTTGGAGGGAGTTGGAATGGGCAAATCATATTAAAACTCAAGCCAAAGAATAAACGTCCATGAAAAGCCAAGAAAAGTATGCAAGATGAGTCAGTTGAGGCTAGGCTTGCCTTTTCACAAACCGAAAGATACTATGAAGTCTCTGTGCTCAAAATAGTATGAAGGGCCATGCATTTGCATAGGTAATACCAAGTAAGAGAAAGACTATAAATCAATCTTCTAATATATGGGACTTTATTATGACAAAGGTAATATTTCTATACAATGGGAAAAATTATTATTTAATAAATAGTAATATCATAGAAAACCACCCACTCAAAAGAAATAAACTCGGGCCCTTTTAACACACCACATGCAAGGAGAAATTTCAGACCAACTAAAAGTTTTAAATGTAGTCAATTAAAAAAATAGGAGATGCTTGTAAAATATACAGGTTTAGGAGAATTTTTCTATCCAAAAATAGGAAAAAATATAGAAATATGTGACTATATGAAAAATATTTCCGTGAGTTTAACAAAGGACACCATAAATAAAAACTATAGACAACAAAAACTGATAGATTAGAAAATATATATGCAACTTGTATAGTAGATAAAAGGTTACTATGCCATATAAAGACATACATATATATGACGTGTCATTAAAAAACTACAGAGGAGCATATTTAAATGTTCAGTAAACAGGTAAAATGAAAATTAAATTATAAGAATATTTCATTTAGGTTAATAAGACTGGGAACATAAATAATGAAAATTTTTTTAGGGGAATAAGTGCACTCAAATACTCATGGCAAATGTGCATTGTTACAGCTTTTTTTTTTTTTTTTTTAACACAATCTTGCAACATTTATTCAGATTGAAAATACACATCCCCTTCAACCCAGAGATCCATCTTTTTGGAATCAGCTGTTTAAAAATACCAGAACTTAAGGATATAAGTATAAGGATACACATTATACACGCACACACATACACATAAATACATGCACACACACACATTCCTATTCATTGCATCATAGTAGTTTTGCTCTCTCTCATTCCCTTCCTCACACACACCATCTGGAAATGAAATATATACTATCAATAGACCAATAGGGAAATGCTTATAGCATTATAGAATTATGCCACCATTATAGCAAAGCATAGAATATTATGCAACTATAAAAAATACAAATAGACAACTATAAAAATTAACTTTGAGTGGATTGCTATCAATTGTTGTCAAATGAGAGAAACAAATCTAGAAAAACACCTGCATCTGCATGTGAGAATATGAATGCATTCAAAGATTCAAAGATTCCAGTAGGGACAGTCACTAAAATGTTAGCGATGATTAGATCCATGTTTTATGCCTCGCACTTTTCCATATCCTTCGAGTGCTATATAATGAGAACTGCATCATTCATATAATGAAAATTAATAAAGCTACTTGCAATACTAAGAGGCACTGGTGTAACTATACCTTATTTTTCTTATTTAAAAATATATTTCAAAATAACTTACTGTTTCCATCAGCTGCTAGTCAAAGAAAAAAGAAAAAATTACTTACAGCCCCTTATTTAAAAGAACTTTGATATAATTTAGCAAAACTGAAAGCAAGGCACACATTCTCTTTGTGCCTTCCAACTATTCCAAGAATAAAACAAAGAAGACAGAACTTTGGCTGTACATTTAATAAAGAAAACAAATTAAAGGAGAGTGCTCTGCATTGGGACATTTGAATCTCAGTGGCAGCTGCCAAATTAAAAAAATACATAAAGTGCCACAGATCATGGTGCAGCGGCATCCCTCTGCATTGGCTTCACAGGCCTGCAGCCGTCCTCACTGCTGCCCACGCTGTGGGTGTCCTTCAATTCTCTTTGAATGTGACCAGGCCTCTTGAATGAGAACACTAGGTGGCATGCCTGCCAAGCTCTGAAACGCCATTAAACACCAGGAAGAAATGCCATTATGATTCTATTTGAAGATCCTGTTTTCCCCCTCTAGGCTAAGGAGGCATTCTCTAACACACACTGCCTCTGAGTCTCTCTACCAAGATCAAAAAGTGTCTGTGAGGCCACTAGGAAGGAAGGACTCTTAGAAATAGAGGTGCCTGGGAAAGAACATGTAATCTGATTCTCCTTGTGGGTCATCTGCAAAATGTTGATTGTGAATTCTCAAACCCTCACTGCAGAGAGGAATTTCATAAAAAGAATTCTATTTCTGATAAACCAATTTTAGCAGGTGAGTCTCTCCCAGCATGGCTAATTCTGTGGGAAAGATGATAACTGGTCACCCCTGAAAGTAGCTGTCCTCATGTGTCTGGGCTGCTTGCTCAGCAGCAATTTTAGACCTGACTCTGGGGAATGCCCAAGTGACAAGCCAGGACTCAGATCAGCCCCCATCACTGGCTGTGTTCCTGTGGGCTGAGCAGGCATCACATGTGACTTCCCTAAAGTTTGGAGGAACTTAATATTCCTCAAGTTCTACTCTCAACCTACTTATTTGAAGACTAATTTGGCTGTTTATAATCAGTAGAACATTGTCAAGTTCTGTCAAAGTATTGCATGTGGATATGGCTATGTCTTCAAAAGGACCTACATAATCCTTCAATAACCAGTATTATGAGACAAGAAATGAGTCATCACTCAGGTTTTGGGGCCTCACTGGGGTGAAAGTGTCAGCCTCTGATCAAGAAGCATTTTTTTTTTTTTGAGTTACCAAATGTAGCATTTACTTACAAGGAATGTATTGTGAATAGCTTTTCAGTTTTCATTTTATCTGGGTGTTTGGTTTCACTGAGTTGCATAATCTCTTCCTCTTCTGTCTTAAATGCAGTTTGAAAACTCAGCCTGCAGTTCAGTGGTGTCTGATTGGATGACATAGGTTTTCTATTTGAATCTGTATTCTCTGCCAGCCAGGCTTTTTAGCAGCCTAGACCAATGTTTTTTTCATCTGTAGTCTTTAGCCCAAACTCTGCCATGCCTTCCCCAGGACACCTCCTCCTTGTACGCCCTTGCCATGACAGATGGAGCCCATCCACCAGGCTGTGAACACCAGGGTTTGGACTGGCAGCTCTCCGGACCGCGAGTGTCTAGCAGCTGCTGCCTATCCTAGGACCCCAGCCCGAGGGTCTTGCCCTCCAGCCTGCTGTTGAGCTCTGGTGCAGCATCCAGCCCTCTGATCACACTGTAAGTGTTCTTGCTAGAAAAAGCCAATCTTGCTGATAGAAGTCAGAAGAGTGGGTGCCTTAGGGGGTGTGAACAATCGAGTGGCAGACAGCATGAGAGAACTTTCTGGAAAAGGTCTAAAAATGTATCTAGATGGGAGTTATACTAGTGAATAAGTAAAAATGTCACTGAAGATGTATGCCTCTTATTGTATATGAACAACAAGCACGGACAGTATCACCTGCCAAAGTCTATCATTATTTGCCCATTCGGCTCATCTCCACGGTTGCCATTGCCTCAATTTACTGATTTAACACATGCAGGAAGCATGCTCTCCTTTGCAGACCTTTTGACATTGTAAACAATGTCAGTGTAGCAAACAGATATAGCCCCTGAGGGGAACTAATGGCTTTGCATTTAACATTTACTCCCCTCTTTCTTCCTTTTTTTTCAGCAAGATAATTTCAGTGAGGAGATAGTTCTCTTTGTCATATTACTGCTGTGTGTGTGTGTGTGTGTCTGTGGGGGGGTGTGTGTGTGTGTGTTTAGCAAAGCCTATTTCGTAGGATGCACATTGGATGCCACAGCTAGAAGCCTTTGTGTTACATGTGAGATTCATTGCAACGGCATATTTGAAGTAATTTTT
Source organism: Eubalaena glacialis (assembly GCF_028564815.1). Classification (NCBI taxonomy): domain Eukaryota; kingdom Metazoa; phylum Chordata; class Mammalia; order Artiodactyla; family Balaenidae; genus Eubalaena; species Eubalaena glacialis. Next base: position 6,376,224 of record NC_083727.1, on the reverse strand, counting down.
CTTTATTGTGATTCTCTGTGAATTTGGGGCTGTACTGAGAAAGTGACAGGAGAGAAGGATTGTTACTATGATCAGCGTGTTTTCCCCAAATAAATATTTTCACTTTTGAAAGTTATCAGAGGTCTTGAAGGTGATATAAACATACAGTCACACACCACAAACCTTATTTAAATGCCACCAAATAAAATGGTCAGCCCCAAAACAGGCTTGAGAAAAGACCTGTGCATTGTGATAATCAGACAGTCCTAAATGAATATTTTTTCCTCCTTTTTAAAACTTTTCCCCTTCCCCACACTAACCAGATTGATATGTGGTCTTTTTAATTTGTTCCAATCAACTAGTTTTCAAACTTTATAGCAGGAAACTAACTTGACCAACATATTAGTAGCCTAATTAACTGTAACTTAGCTTTTGGGGTGAAAGAGCAAATGTATTATGCAACTAAGGACACTAGACTCCCTTCCCCCTCCTATATCTCAATGAGTCAATTCATTCATTCATTCATTCCACATACATTAACCAAGTGCATAGGAAGTGCATAGCAGTCCTAACAAAAGCAGAAAAGATAGAGACCAAGGAAACAACAGATAACAGATAAAATTAAAATAAATTAATTCCAGTTTAGATTGAATAGGCTTCATTCTCAGGTGAAAATATGTTTAACCAAATGAATCTCTTCAACCGTCTAGAAGCTTGTTTATATATTTCCACAGTTTGATTCAAGAAAGGATATAAAAATGTATAGCTGAATCATTATGCTGTACAGCTGAAACTAACACAATACTGTTAACCAACTATACTCCAATATAAAAATTAAAAAAAAATAGAATGGAACATTAAGAAAAAAAATAAAAAGAAATATTTTAAGCAATAAGTTAAATATTCTTGATTAAACTGAAGAATCTGTGAAAGACACAAATCACCAAAAATGACTCAAGAAGAAATAAAAATAATAACACACAGAACAGCACAATATTTACTAAAGAAATTAAATAATACCACTAAAGTTAGAAACCATCTTCTTATTTGACATTCATTTAAATCAGTGAATCTAATTTAGTGAATCTAATTTAATCTTTTAAATTCACATGAAATAGCCTCACATAGTATTTTTAATGTTTTATCACTAAGAAATTCTTATCTCATGGTACTTACCATTCAGTCACTCAACATCAGCAGTTTTAAAAATATGAAAATAGCATTTAATAATAAAAATCCACTCATATAAAAAAAGAAAGGATATGAAGTAGCCTATAACAATACACCTAAGTGAAGATAATCTGTGGGGATGGGGAGCTGACCCAGGGAAATAAGAGCGGAAAATGTTTGATAAAAGCTGGTGGTGACGTTCCTAAACCAGGTCAAGCAGCCAAGTTTTATGTGTTTGCTAGAGGAGGGCACTTATTTTTTTTCTAAGCTTTCAAGCAATCATAGCAAAGGGGGAAATGGTATTAGCTACATAAAACACATAAACCATTTCCTTATTTTATTGCTCTTTCTGATTCTGAAACTAGAGAATAATTCTCATAAGTAAGTGGATGCTTCTTCCGTAGTGTGTTAAACAACCCCTCAATGGGTGTTGGGTAGGTAGTAGGTTTTAAATATTTCTTGAATTAAAGGGGCTAGGGAAGTTAAACAAAAAATGGAGAAAGAAAGAAACAGATAAATAATTAAATAGGGGGTCAAGCTTGGACTAATGTTGATAGTGTGTTGTGAATGGACCACAGAATCCAAACTGGTACACCTGAGAGACAAAATGACAATAATAATAACAATAACAATAATAATAATAATAGCAATAATAGAAACATGGGAAGGGGAGGGGAAGGAAATAAGAATCCTGATCAACCACTAGGCGTCAGGCCCTGAACACATTGACTTATGTACATTTTAGTATTTATTCCAGTATTACTTAGCAGCCTCCACTGCCCCTGCCCAGGAGGGAAGCCACAGACACACAGAGTTTTAGACATAGGAGAGATGCTAAAATAATGTAGTCAAGGGCCTTCATTTCAAACGTGAGAAAAGACTCTCAAAAAGATTAAGGGTCTTGTTAAAGGTCACAAATCTAGGGAGAAGCTAGGTTATGTTGCTATCAAAAACAGAAAATAAATTCTCACTTTGGCAATGAGTCAGATATGAGTGAGATATTAATCCCAGAATATACATAAACAGAATATCAGTGGTCTGAGTTCTCAGCTTTTCTCCTCTTGTTTTTACCAAACCCCACAAATAATGTATGTAGAAAGAAAGGAATTACGTACAAAATCAGTTATCTTTACACATTTACTCTGCATCCTCCAGTTTCCACCCTGGAGAAGAACAGGGGTCGGCATGTTCTCTGCTGCGCTCCTGGTATACTAGTTCTCTGCTTGGTTGTTGAAATATCCTAAACTGTAGTTATTAAACACAGATGTTGCTTGGAGTTCAAACATCACGCTTAACATTGATTCCATAGTTAGAATGGAATAAACTTGATGAGAAGTGCTATATTCAGAGATGTCCAATATAAACTTATATAATTGAAATGCTGTTTCACTTGTAGCCGAGGTCTCAGCCTAAGGACACACAGCACCTGCCCTAGTTTCAGTCATGCCCATGAGGCCTGCCTGGAGGGTGGGAGGGGCTGATATAACAGAAGTCAACTTGCAAAAGACAGTCACCCGGGAAAGACCTCCTTGTAAGTGAGGACGGTGTCCAGGCACCCAAGCATGAGGCAAATACACCACTTGAATTTAAAAGATGGGATGGCCAGTTATTACCCCTCAGTCAGCTGCCACGGCTCATACTGACTTTCTAGCAAGAATCTATGAGAAGCACCAAAGGACTTTCTTTTTCGTACTGAAACACACATATAAAGCTTCTAAGAGTGCATTTTGGGACAAATGTCAGATTGTACCAGGTCTGAATATCCAACTGCTTACTTTGCATCTCTACCCGGATTTCCAAAAGGCAGATAGAACTCAAAACGTCCAAAACCATACTCAGTGATTGTTTAACTCAAACTTATTGATTTCTCAGTGTTTCATGTCTTAATGAATGACATCAACATCAATCTGGTTTCCCAAGCCACCTCTGCTACCTTCATATTTTCTATAACAAAACTACATTTCTATTACTCTTTGCTTCCCTCCTCCTCTCCTCCACTCTCTACAGCCCTTATCTTTCTTAGTTTCTCTTTTTTGCTCTGGGTCACTGCTTGTGATGCTTCTCCTGACCAGAAAGCTCTGCCAATACCTGCATCTCCCAGCAAGATTTTGGCCATTTTCTCAAACCTGGCAGACTCCACCCGGGTAGAGGGTATTATGGCAGGTGCACACCCCCTTTGGGAACCCATGGGCACAGGCAAAATCTCAGCGGCAGCCCTGTGGAGCCGCTTTGTATCTGCTAAGATTCTGACTCGCTGGCTAATCAAATCAGTAGTTTGTGGTGCAAACCTGTGCCAGATAGCTTCTCTTTATTCCTCTAGACCTACTCGCTACACTTCTCCATATCGCTGTCTGCCTAGAGAGGTCACTCCCCTACCCCCGCTGAGGTGGTGACAGATTATGGCTCGATGAGATTTTGGATTCTTGATAAGTGAGGTGTAAAAGTTCCAGCGTCCTTCTCCCAAGGCAGCTGTGGTGAAGCCCATCTATTGGAGGGTCCCCACTGCTTTGCTACTGGACTGTCCCTGATGTAATTAGCCTACCAACTTGATTGGGAGCCTTTAAAAGGAGAAGTGCCTTGGACCTCTTTTATTGTACCACATACAATGTTGTGCTTTTATCATGGTGAATCTAACAATTGTTCCTTAAGATAACTTCAATCATTGTAATTCAAAATGTGTTTGTGTCTTAAATTTAATTTGCAATTGAATAATTATTGTATTATTTGAGACACTCAAAGTAAGGTCCTGTGTAAACTACTTTTCACCTACTTCTAAAGCCCATTATTACTGGGTCATTTCTGCCAACTTTTACAACATATCTGACAAGTTACTACTGGTAACTTTCTGCTTATTTGAAGAAATGATTATAAAAAGGATTTCTATAAATGCATGAGTACTAGAGTAATGTACATTTGCATTTCATTGAAAAAACTGTATTTTCCACAATACAGTGGCCTCGAATTGACCAGATTTCCTGCCCAGCAACGCTGCACTGCGTTTGGCTTTTGAATGTGGGGGGCACGATGTGTTCTCACATCGAGACTTATATGCACTAGAAGGTGGCTGCTATCTAGATGGGGAAACATAAGGAGATGGAGAAGTAACAAGATTCTAAGGAGAAAGGTGTGGCTTTGAGGGGGTCTTCTGTCAGGGAACCTGGTCTACAGCTAAGAGTGACCTGAGACAAAGTTCCAAAGGACACATAACCCTCACAGGCCCGGGGCTAGCTCAGATCTGACAGCTAACCTTCTGGCCCAGTGTCCTCACTAACCCACACCGGGGATGTCCCTAAACTCACAGATGGCAGCCTATGAAATGGGTTCCTCAGTGAAAGAAATTCACCTCCTTTCCTGCCTCAGTATGGGATGGGAGAGACTGTAAGCTTTTCTGTCATAAAAACCAAATTTTCACATGCCACAGTACACACATCTGAAGGAATTCAACATGGTGACAAAACAGTGAACTGTGACGCATGCAGCCTCAGGCCTAGTTGCCGATTTGTCTTCACTGGCTGTGATCAAGGCAAGGCCACCTCATTTCTAGGCCTCCGGCTCATAAACCATCAAATATTTCTAAACTTTGACTCGGTCCAGTGTGACTTCCTCTGACCCCCGACCACACATCTCACTCCTGCAACAGCTGAGTAACCACTGCTCTCTCTCCTTTTATCCGCTCCTCATTCTCCTTAGTTATAGAAAATACACTTAAAATATAAAAATCCAGATAGGCCCATCTTACTGACCCAACCAGAATCCGCTAAACCATTCCTGCCCAACAGAATTCTATGATAACAGGTATGCTCTATATTTATGTTACAATAAGATAATAAACACATACACTGCCCTTTCCTTCTCTTCATCACTCTTCCAAAATTTCCTTCTTTGAGCTTTCCCACCTCTGACTTTCCTTCCATCCTGATCCTCCAGTGAAGTTAAAGGTGCACATTTCACAGGTACTTTAAAATTTCAGAAATGTGCATGCTTAGAGTAAAATGGTGAGGGTGGAGAAATACTTGTCTGTAGATTTTTGAGAAATGTAAAGCCAACCATTGTGGCATTTATTTCAAAACTCTTGTACATAATACTGTAATCTAAAACAAACAAACTCAAAAAAACTATGCTTTTTCCACCTTGGGCTTCTCTTCTGACAAACCTTAAGAAAGCCTCATCTAATAAGACAAAATTGACATTGTTATGAAATTTATAGTGGGCTCTGTGTTTCTGAACATATAAATTGACATTTTCCTAGATTTTTGATGTTATTTAGTATGCATTTCACCTAAACTAACACCACAGTACATTTTCCAATCTTACAGAGTTTCTTTTTCTCATCGGAATTTCCCAAGTTCAACATAATACATAGCCATTTGAAAGCAAATATTCCGTAAATTTCAAGTTGTAACAAGCAAATTTGCAATGTTTTCTTCCAGTTAATGACAGACCAGAATCAAATATAGAAACTAATATTTGTACCAACTTACTCTCCTGCCCATTCCCCTTCAAAATCATAGCTTTCCAAATAAGAGAAACAAAAATTCATTGCTGAAAATAATGCTCCAAATTAAAACTAAAATAATTTAAGTCCATATTAAAAGTCATTAATGTTGCCTAAGAAAACACTAGGAAGGACAAGATTTCAGGTTAAGAGTGTAAAATTCCAGTGTTCCCTGTGTCCTTCATTATAAGTGATTTGAAGATCTTTTTCTCCCCGGGAAAGACTGGTGAGCAATAGCTTAGTCTAAATGACAGCAGCCCTGTGGTATCAAGGGCCCACATTTCAGCTAATCTGCAGTTCTTATTATCTTGATCCATGAGATGGAATTTAATAGATGGCTGGAATGTCTATAACATGAAATTTAGTGAAGAACATGTCAGCGGCATCTGTGGCCTCAACAAAGATGGAGCCTCCAAAATATAAATCAAAGAAAATATAAGAGCATCTCAGAAGAAAAAGATGACAGTGATCCTGCACACTTAAAATATTTTAAATGCCTTAGGGAACCCATGGAGCAAGCAGTGTTAAAAATAATGATGTACCAACTAAAGTTGTTTTGTTTTTTTTAACATCTTTATTGGATTATAATTGCTTTACAATGCTGTGTTAGTTTCTGCTGTATAACAAAGTGAATCAGCTATACATATACATATATCCCCATATCCCCTCCCTCTTGCGCCTCCCACCCACCCTCCCAAACCCACCCCTTGAGGTGGTGACAAAGCACCAAGGTGATCTCCCGGTGCAATGGGGCTGCTTCCCACTAGCTATTTTACATTTGGTAGTGTATATATGTCAATGCCACTCTCTCACTTCAGCCCAGCTTACCCTTCCCCCTCCCCGTGTCCTCAAGTCCATTCTCTACATCTGAGTCTTTATTCCTGTCTTGCCCCTAGGTTCTTCAGAAACTTTTATTTATTTTTTTTAATTCCATAAATACGTGTTAGCATACAGTGTTTGTTTTTCTCTTTCTGACTTACTTCACTCTGTACAACAGACTAGGTCCATCCACCTCACTACAAATAACTCAATTTCGTTTCTTTTTACGGCTGAGTAATATTCCACTGTATATATGTGCCACATCTTTATCCATTCATCTGTTGATGGACACTTAGATTGCTTCCATGTCCTGGCTATTGTAAATAGTGCTGCAACGAACATTGTGGTACATGTCTCTTTTTGAATTATGGTTTTCTCAGGGTATATGCCCAGTAGTGGGATTGCTGGGTCATATGGTAGTTCCATTTTTAGGTTTTTAAGGAACTTCCATACTGTTCTTCATAGTGGCTGTATCAATTTACATTCCCACCAACAGTGCAAGAGGGTTCCCTTTGCTCCACACCCTCTCCAGCATTTATTGTTTGTAGATTTTTTGATGATGGCCATTCTGACCGGTGTGAGGTGATACCTCATTGTAGTTTTGATTTGCATTTCTCTAATGATTAGTGTTGGCAATCTGTATATCTTTGGAGAAATGTCTATTTGGGTCTTCTGCCCATTTTTGGATTGGGTTTTTTGTTTTTTTGATATTGAGCTACATGCGCTGCTTGTATATTTTGGATATTAATCCTTTGTCAGTTGCTTCGTTCGCAAATAAGTTCTCCCATTCTGAGGGTTGTCTTTTCGTCTTCTTTATGGTTTCCTTTGCTGTGCAAAAGCTTTTAAGTTTCATTAGGTCCCATTTGTTTGTTTTTGTTTTTATCTCCATTTCTCTAGGAGGTGGGTCACAAAGGATATTGCTGTGATTTATGTCAAAGAGTGTTCTGCCTACGTTTTCCTCTAAGAGTTTTATAGTGTCTGGCCTTACATTTAGGTCTTTAATCCATTTTGAGTTTATTTTTGTGTATGGTGTTAGGGCGTGTTCTAGTTTCATTCTTTTACATGTAGCTGTCCACTTTTCCCAGCACCACTTATTGAAGAGGCTGTCTTTTCTCCATTGTATATTCTTGCCTCCTTTATCAAAGATAAGGTGACCATATGTGTGTGGGTTTACCTCTGGGCTTTCTATCCTGTTCCATCGATCTATCTTTCTGTTTTTGTGCCAGTACCCTACTGTCTTGATTCCTGTAGCTTTGTAGTATAGTCTGAAGTCCAGGAGCCTGATTCCTCCAGCTCCATTTTTCTTTCTCAAGATTGCTTTGGCTATTCAGTGTCTTTTGTGTTTCCATACAAATTGTGAAATTTTTTTTCTAGTTCTGTGAAAAATGCCATTGGTAGTTTGATAGGGATTGCCTTGAATCTGTAGATTGCTTTGGGTAGTATAGTCATTTTCACAATGTTGAATCTTCCAATCCAAGAACATGGTATATCTCTCCATCTGTTTGTATCATCTTTAATTTCTTTCATCAGTGTGTTACAGTTTTCTGCATACATGTCTTTTGTCTCCTTAGGAAGGTTTATTCCTAGGTATTTTATTCTTTCTGTTGCAATGGTAAATGGGAGTGTTTCCTTAATACCTCTTTCAGATTTCTCATCATTAGTGTACAGGAATGCAAGAGATTTCTGTGCATTAATTTTGTATCCTGCTACTTTACCAAATTCATTGATTAGCTCTAGTAGTTTTCTGGTAGCATCTTCAGGATTCTGTATGTATAGTATCATGTCATCTGCAAACAGTGACAGTTTTACTTCTTCTTTTCCGATTTGGATTCCTTTTATTTCTTTTTCGTCTCTGATTGCTGTGGCTAAAACTTCCAAAACTATGTTGAATAATAGTGGTGAGAGTGGGCAACCTTGTCTTGTTCCTGATATTAGTGGAAATGGTTTCAGTTGTTCACCATTGAGAACAATGTTGTACCAACTAAAGGTTTTTAACTCTCTGCTAAGAGAGGAGGCTATGTAGCAGAATGAGAAAATCCTCAGATTGTTTCCATACCATATGGGTTCAAGCTAGAGCCCCACCGCATACTAACTCTTGGTAATTCTCTTTTTCTCTGATGCTTGTAGGGTTTTCTCAGGTATAAACAGTGATAGTGATACCTATTTTTCCCAATTAACATGGTTGTCTTATAAATCAACATGATGTACATGGAAATACTTTTTAAACTGTTAAAGGCGCTACAGATTCAGCTTATGTAATACAGCAGTACATCAGAGGTTTCAACCGGAGCACCAGATACAATAGAGGTGGTAAACCAAGAGAGGCACTGATTCCATACTCAGATTTAAGAATCTAAAAACTAGAGATAGAATTTTTAAAATAAACTTTATTATTCTGGAGAAATTTTAGGCTCGCTGCAAAACTAAGTGGAAAGTACAAAGTTTCCATACACCTCTGACCAACACACGATACAGTTTTTGAAATTCGTCACCTACATTGTATATGTAAAGATTGGTGTGTTGGAGACTGAGTGGAGATCATTTGTGAAGATGATTTCTGTGTTGAAATTTGCATTGCATCAACATCCCAACACAACGGGACACCCCCTTCATCTGAAGTCAAGAAAAGAAGGGCTTCAGTGCAATGACTCAGAGAGCTTGATACGGCTCTTCTACAATTAGGGGGAGACAGTGAGTCTGGGTCTGAGTCCCACCTGGTAAATCTAGAGGACTAGTTCCTTGTTGATACAGTTACGTTGGAGTCAGCCTGTGATCCCAAATTTTGTTAAAGCAAAACATGTGTAAGTGTTCCCCTTGGAAAAAGAGAAAGAGCCTCACTAATATCATTTTACATTCTTCCCAGCAAGACCTCCTGGAAGGCTTAAGAGATTCAAACAGAGAAAACCTGGTAAACAACCAATGAGAAACCAGGAGCTGAGGGAGGAATCATTGCTGGAGGAGATGCATCAGCACATCACTGCAGGTGAAGCTGAAATTCCCCTCGGTGGCCTCTAAACAACAGTACAGGAGCCAATGAGATAGAGTCTGCTTTCACACTTGACAGCTCCTGATAGCTCAAATCTACCCCAGGACAGTTATCAGTCAAGTGAGAACTTTCCCCATCTATTTTCCTTAGCTCTCTCATCTGAATTCAACACTGAGACATAGAAACCAAAGGGAGCAAAATGGTAACTTTTTGCTAGAAGGGGTAAAAGCTCAGGATGGGAAAAAAAAGAAGGAGGCCCCCTCCCACTCCCCCTCCAGCAAGGGCCCCTCCTAGCACAGGCCCTAGCAGGAGTGCAGAGAAAGTTTTTGGTTTGTTTGATTGATTGTTTTTCATGAGACTGGACACATATTTGCTGAATTGAAACTGAATTTGAAACTTAAAGGTATTCATTTGGCCCTGGTAGAAACTGTCACCTACTAGGAGGCTATGGCAGTGCCTTTAGCAAAAGACACAAAAGCATCAACAGCAAAAGGAAGTACCGGTGCTCAGATACAGCTTGATGGGTTGTGCAGTTTAAGTTGCAAAAGGCTTGTACTGGAACTGCCTGGAGCTGCTTTATGAAAATTACCACTGGACATCAAGGCTCAAGTGCTCACCAAGCCCCATCACGAACAATCCTGTATTCTCAGCTCCTGACCGGTGGCTACCACACTTGCTCTCTCTGAATTGTCATTTCTAACCACACCTCTTGCCTCTCCAAGCCTAACACCATCACTGTTCCATGAAGAAGTACCTATTTGCATTCCCCCTTTTACCTTTCTACAGTTCAGGCTTCTTCTCAAGAATATTTTGAATCAGACTTAGCCTGTCCACACAAGTCCTATCCAAGTTCAAATCGTAGTTACTGGTCTTGCTTCCCAATACATCCCGATTCTAATAATGATTTTTCTTTTATACTCTTGCTCTACCACTTGTGACTCTGAAGCTGTTCATAGAAAAGTGAATTTCATCGAGGCAAGGAGATACTTTCTGCCTTTCTTACATTTGAAAGCCATGAATTTAGTAGAGAAAGGAAGACCTAGGAAGGGAATCATTTTAACTGTTTTAAACATATGAAGGGTTGACAGATGGAAGATTCCTAGGATTTTGTTTTATTTTCAGTGAGCAGAGCTACAATTTATGGGTGAAGATAGATTTTAGGTCAAATAACTCTCTTCAATTAGAGTGCCATACAATGAAGAGAGCTAGCTAACTGGAAAAGCAATTGTTCCTCCATTACTAAAGGTCGTCTAGCAGAAGACAGATGACCAAACACCAAGTATGTATTATAAGAAAAGGTTTTTTTATCAGGAGGGAATTTAGATTGGATGACTACAAAGTTCATTCCTATTCTAAGATTACAGGTAGGTTAAGGCAAACAGCGACTATGATGCCATTTGTTCAGTTATTCATTTATTCCACCACAAAGGTATAAACATTTCCTATGCATCAGGCATGATGCTAAAGCACAAAGGTGGAAAAGCTATAGTCCCTGCCTTGAGGCACTGAGTCTAGAAATGGAGCAGAGTAAAGGGTACCCAATTAACAGAGTCCTTTATTTTTTTGGTCACACTCCATTCATTTTTGTGGTCACACACATATACCATCTTTACTATGTTTATTCAAAGCTAAAATCTTAACTTTATGGCAACATTACACAATTTACAGATTACATCACATTTGTTTACAGTGACCTTCTACCCAAACTACTTTAAATAGGATATCCTATTCAGTAAGAAAGAGAAAAAACATGGTTTTTCACTTACTTTTAACAGATTATGAAGGAAAAAGCTCATCTGTCCATGAGATGATAATGCCAGCTTTAAACGATGGCTGTATCTGATTATTTTAACTGTAGGTGATTTCCTAGGCAGTAGGGCAGTGGATGTTTATTAGGATGGCTTTCTAAATTAATATGAAATTCCCAAAGCACAACTGAAGATTTAAAGAAAATTCTGGGTCATTTTGACACTAGATAGAAATACAGTTCATGAAACTAGTTAGGAGAACCCTTAGTTTACTCATACTAACAAGTGACTGCAGGGTTATAACGGGGCTCAGAGAGGCAAGTGGCCCTTGCAGGACTCATGCCGAGGACTCTTACTTCATTACTATTATGCCTCCAACAAGCCAGTAGAGCCAACTAGTCACTGAAAAACTGTCATAATCCACGAGAGCCTCCTCTGTAATTTCATGATTTCCTATTTTCCAGGTGCAACCGATGCTCTTCTGTTTTCTCCTCACTAAAGGAAAACACCTGTGTTTCACTGTTTATCTGTTTCCCAAATCTCCATTCCCACTTTAGGAAATGTAGTCTAATAAATTTGGTTCTTTTCTGGAAAAGGCTGCAGAGTAAGGCTCTACTTTCTCTCTGACATAGTAAGAAAACAAATGTAACTTAATATGGATGTTTCAGTTAGAATGTAACTCTGGTTCCCCAGATTTAATTCTCAGTTTGGCTCATTTCTCACTGTGGACCCAAGTGAAGTCAATTAACTTCTCCATTTCTCATCTGGCTTCAATGATACATTTATGCAGGTAGCTTGATATTCCCAGATGGAAGATGGCATGCCTGCATAAGTACCAATGCTTCTGTAAAATTACTGAAAAAACATAGCACAGTCCTGATCTGCACTATCTTGCCTAATTCTGTAGGTCTCTCAACGCGACTCTTCTGCCCCTCACATTTTATTAGCGCTAGATAATACGCTCATTCTTTATAAAGCACTGACAAAGGATCTACTATAGAGTACGACAGAGCTACTAAATTCTGTTTATCTTTCCCCAGTGAGGTTTTTAGGCCATTTTCTTCTTAAGCAAAGAGCAAATAAATTAACCCACTGCCCTAAAGATCTTGTTTTTTCTTCCCACAATTCTTGATAACGCTTCTAAGTGGTCAAATGGATAATATATCAACATCATTCTGTAGAAAACCAGGGAGATACATTTATATGTAGAAACAACCACTGAAACAACAGTGGCATTTCACACACAAAAACAAGTTCAAGGCTGGCCAAATCCCTTGTGTAGCCATAGTGATACAAATAGAGTATATAACAGTAAAATTTAGACTTAGTAAAGAAATTGATGAGTCCATGAAAGTGATCTAAAATAATTATGCATTTACAAATACGGCAGCCATTAGTCATTTGCCCATCCAATGTCCATCTCATCTTCTCTCCTTATTTGCAGAACTATGATTTTTGATTGGAGAAGCAATGGACCGAAACCCTCTGATAAACTGGCCTAAGCCAATTATGGCTATCCTGTTAGCCTTTGGGAAACACTTGCTTTTCAAGCTTCCTTTGTAATTATTAGCGGGTCTATGACCAAGTTATAAACAATGTGATGTAAGGGGAAGACTGAAAAGAGGCTTCTAAAAATTATCAACATTATTATTTCCTTTTACAAATAAATGAGACAGGCATGGCTGTTCCCCATTGTCCTGCCCTGCCTGCAGACTCAATACCACGATACCTGGTTCTGTGACATGAAGGATGGTGGATGGTAAAGGTACAAACAACCCAGTCAATGCTTAAGACAACACTTAAGTCCTTATGGAGTAAGCCACTGATGAAAGAGTGTTCTATCACTGCCGGTGAACAGAACTGTTAACCAATAAACAAAGCAACCCTGTTTTAAAACATGATACATTTAACTACAACTTAAAATGAAATAATAAAGTATATAATAGACTTTCTTTAAAAAATCTTATCTTTTCCTTTATGTTTTATAAATGTATTTAGGCTGTGATTTTTGTCAAATGTCCTATGTAGTCCCAATAAATACTTATCTTGTAATTGTTTTAACGCTATCATTCTGAACAATGAATAAAATTCTATGTAGCACAACCAAACTCCAATTAAATAGATTAATGACCACATGTCAGTATTGACTGACAGACTTTGGAAAACTTTATCGTATTTTCCATATGAAGTAAATAACAATATGTACCTCACTGCCATAACAATACATATATATGAAACTTAGAACACTATTCAAACAACATAACAATTAAATGGGATATTCAAGTAAAGTGCTGAGCTTAGATCTTGGTTTCTGGTAAACATTCAATAATAGCTATTAATAATACTCATTCCTCATGATATATATAAATATATATATTTATATACACACACATACATATACACACAATAAACCAAAGTTCTTTGGGAATAAGGAAATAAAGAATTCAACACACTTTTTAAAATATATACGCATACATTTCAGAAGGGCATGATTTAAATTTCCTGCCCCCAGTTTTGAGATTTTCACACTAGCATCATAGGTCAGGAGTAAGGCTGGGTATCAAAGGACAAACAGTGAGACACTACAGCACGACCAGGGTACATGCCTGGTAAGTGCCCATCTTTCCAGGGACTTCTGATGCTACTGGGTGTTCTAAAAATATGCTCTGGGGATATGCATCTGCAAGATTATTTTCTTTTTCCTCTTTCTTAAAGATTTGTAAAGTAAAATCATTATTTAAAAAAAGTCAGCTACTAAAATAGTACAGAGGGTCACCAAAAAAGAAGCAGTGAAAGGCTTCCTCCACTGGAGTCCAACTGAAAATTATTAGCCTGATTGAAATGTCAATGTATTACCAACACTGACCAACATTTATACAGGCTTCAATTTATTGAAATCACTCCAACTAATAACATATGACCAAAGAAAATTTTAGTCCTGAAATATTAAGCATATGATAAAGGTTCTCAATATAGGAATTTCTACAGTTGAAATAACAACATAGTGAATAGTGAACATAACATAGTGACTAGCTGTTGGCTAAAGTTGCCTGCAGCTCAGCTGGATAGCATTTTACTTATTTCATGCACAGTTTTATACGTATATATAGCGTTTTATCTATTTCAATAGGCAACTTTATATTTTTTCACTTTTTGTTTGTAAACTCTTTATTAAATGTTTATATCATTGTAATATAGCAAAAATGAACTGTTTTCCAATCCACAAGAACATATTTATTGTTTTTGTTTGTTTGTTTTTCTAATGAGAAGTTCCCTTGGTTTACTAATAACTGTCTATAGTTCTTCAGAAACAAACACTTCCATCTATGACTGTGACTCGAATGACTGCTGGCTGATTACTCTCACTCAAGGATGTTGGCATTACCCCTCACAGGCCCCCAGTTATTCCTAGAACCCCCAGGTGAGTGCTCCCCACACGTGACCACCACCGAGTTTGCCGGCTCCGGCTGTTCTGTTTGACATTCTTGCTGTTCATCTCTTCCTCCAGCTGCTACTTGCCTCCGCAGCTTGACCAAGAGCCAACTGAGGGGCCTCCCTGGGGTCAGCACCAATAGTCACTACACAGATGGCCCAGCAAAGAGGGAGGGGCATAGCCAGATAAAGAATGGGATGCCAATTTGAATCTCAGATTTAAAAAATTAATATACTTATGTTCCATGCAATGTTTGGGACATACTTATACATAAACAAAATATTCATTGTCTATCTGAAATCAAATTTAGGTGACCACCCTGTATATTTGTGTGCTAATCTGGCAGTCCTACCCAGCATCTTCCTAGTGCCAGAATGATGCTGGGCTCCGTTCTCGTCCCCAAGCCTGCGTGGCTCTGGCTTTTGCCCTGATTCTCACACAGGCTCTGATGAAAAACCTCTTTTGTCCACTCTTTGCTCTCACTCTCCCCTGAACCATGGGGCTCAAGCCAAGTCCAAGGAGCCATTCTGTCCATTCTCTTTTTCTCTCATCTACGGTTTTATTACATATGTGACTTTATTATGTACGTAAGAGTAGGTTTTGATATTAAGGGAAGTAAGCAGACTCCTGGTCAACAATTAATCTCTAACAAATATTAAGTTTAGGAACAGTTATACATTTAGAGTATATTTCTTAATAAATTTCCTCACATAAATTGTTCTTAATCTATAAACCAATTTTAAATAAAATCCATCATGTCAGGCATTTGTACATCTTACTCTATTTATTTCACCATTTCTCATCAGAAACCTTTCAGCTTTAATGCTATTCCGCGGCAGAGTATCTTATTAGAGTGGCAAAGATAAAGTTCTTTTTGAGATAAAGTAATTACAGTGATTGTAGGGGGAAAAAAATCATCCACAGTTCGTGGCTGCAGTAATCTCCTGGCTTCTGATTCATTTTAAGACTAATAAACTGGGTGCAAACAAAAAGATGTTAATAGCGGATAACTCAGGTTACCTAGAGTTTGTGCTGGAGGGATTAACAATTTGTAACTTAATCAGAACTGAAGTGTCCTAGAGGTGTAAGTTTACAATGTGAGTTCAGCAGTTGCTTCAATGTGTTTTTGGTAGAAAATCAAAAGTTTTCTTCACTTGAAGAAATGACAATAAGAGCTAATGGTTTCTAGATGTTTATTATGTGCCAGGCACTCTTCTAAATACTTTAATGAGTTAAGTCATTTAACCCTCACAACTTTAATGAAATGTTTACTTCCAATTGATGACAAGGAAACTGAGACATAAAGAAGTTAAGCAACTTGCCCCAAGTCACACAGCCAGTAAGTCACAGAACCAGAATTCAAATCCAGAACATCTGATAGACAAAAGGACCACAGAGGCCATTCTCTCCAGGTCTTTGTTCCCAGGCAATTCAGAGCCCCATACAGTATTCCAAGGCAGAACACTATGTTCTGTGTGTTCTCTCATCTCACTTCTACATCCTTTCTATCTTGTAATTATTTTTAGAGTCAATAAATGATTTTACTCATAAACATCCTTACCATATTTTAAGCCTGTTTCCTTTTAGAAAAAGTAGTTTCTTCCTATCACAGAAGCTCTGTTTTCCACAGGAGGCACAACCCATCTAGACTGTGGGCAACGGCTGGAGCGTGATGGGAGAAGGGACAGGACATCTCATCCCAGCGTAGGAGAGAACACTGCTGGGACTCAGTGAGCAGAAGCCTGCAGGGCTCAGGAGGAGGAACCCTCTTAAGGTGATTCCCTGGGACAGAATCCTCATCATCAACATCACATCTACCTAAGTTTCACCAGCCCAGGCAAATTTTTTAACAGGTCACACAGTCTCTGGTAGTCTTGTGTTTATATACGTTGGTGCTGGGACATCTTTGAGAGTTTGAGCTAAGAGCTTTCTTCCTTACCAGAAGGCTCACTCTTCACCCCACACACGTATAATTTAACAACAGGACAGACAGTAGAAAGAACCATGCCTATTGACATTCTAACCTTGAATTTGGCAGGATTCCAGGAGAAAGGGAGAGGGAAAAGAAGCTTTAAGTCTCTCAGTGCTGTTTCTTTTTCCAATATGAATTCCTTCTTTAATTTCTAGTTATTCTAAAAACAGTGTATAGTCTACACATGTTGGAAAACCTTATTTTTTCTGCCCACTTTTCTGAATTAAAAAAAAAAAAGGCTCTGAGCATATGATTTACACATCATTTGATTTTCCACACTAATGAGGGAAACAGTGATGACATAGGTTATTTTAAATCATTCATTTTATTATTCAAGAAGGCAATCAGAAATGTATACACATGGATAAAGCCACCTCCCTCTGTGGTCAACCCCGTGTCATTTCTGTGTGGACCTACGTGGACCATCTTTGAATAGGCAATTGAAAACTGGCTGCCTGCCGTGTTTTTCCAGTCAGTTGTTGTTCGATGTTTTCCAGTGAGTGTTCATTTTTCTAAAGGCTATTTCAGTTAATGGAAACCCTGGTCAAGGTCACCATGAATTAAAGAAGATCATTTGACTTGGAGACAGAAAAAAACCTGGTGTTTTCTGTAAGCGAATTCTCAACTTACCCTCAAGGTCAAGCCAAAACTTCAGACCTCAGTTTCCCCATCCTTAACACTGTGACAGAAATGGCTGTCCTTCTTTCTTGCCAATTTATTACGAGTTTCACATTAAATATGAAACATTTCAACAATTCAACCTTAGAGCATTACATATGAGAGGCAGCTCATTCTCTCGCATGTAAAACTTAAATAGTGTTGAGGAAATGTTGGAATTATGAATAAATCCCCAACAACAGCAAAAAATAATTAGGAGGTTACTATTAAGACTCACGAAGGGCATGGGGCTTATTGCAGACAGATTTCTTCTAACCAGAAAAAATAAAATTATGATTTAGAAAAATAAACCAGGTGGCTAAGTAGGTTCCAATTTTCCTCATTGTGTATAAAAAGCTCCTTGCAGAAGCTCAGGTAAACCACAATCTGTTCCCTATAACTAGTCAGCTACGCATGATCCTGTTTCTTTTTTCCTTTTTTTCCTGACCAGAGGAAATTGTGTACGTTGTAGATCTTTATAAATTGTGGGCAAATGAAACCTAACAGTTTTCTATTCTCTGCTTAGAAACCCTTCCTCTTAGCAAAGTCCCGCACCTGCTCCATCATTTCCAAGACTAAACGTGCAGACCAACTGCCAGTGTGATTAGTCAGCTGCTCACAGAGATATTGTTTGAAGGTATTACTGAGTGTGTATCTTTTGTTATTAATTAAAAAACGAAATGCCTGGTCTATTTATTTGTTGGGTACCAGTTATGCTACATCTAGTAACTGTACTGAAACTCTGGATTAAATAAATAATCTTCAAATCATCTTTGATTCTATTTTCTTAATCCTTAAGGGTATTTTTTCTAAGAGCATTTTTGAACGATATTTTAAATACAAGGGAAGTAGTTGAATAATAGAACATTTATTAGCAGATTTGTATAGCAAGCAATCTATCCTAAAAAAGGGCCAGGGCTTTGGAGAAACACAGAAAAGACTTTTCACTTCTGGCACCAACATCTGTTAACCATGTAACTTTGAACTCATTACTTAACTTTGTGGAGTCTCTTTATTAAAAACATTGGATAATGATATCTACTTTTCAGGTCTGTGGTGAGAATTAGAGAAAAATACAAGTACCAGAATATAAAGGTAAGGAAGGAAGTCAGTAAATTATGGCAAGACAATCATACTTACTATGATTAATATGATTATAAAATGCCAAATAGAATTTCTAAAGTTTGTGGATCTATTGAATCAACGTGTGAAACTTCAAATGCAGATGCCATCCGCTACGGGCAACACACCATGTTGGAAATAAGACAGGGACCCAAACCGACAAGTTATCTGATCTTATGAGGCTTACAGACTCTTGGAATATAGACAGATAGACAATTGCATAGAATGCAGGACAGAAGTTTAATGATATCTGAATTACATTTTTGAGCAATTCCGCCACTTCCCCAGGCTTGAGTCAGAGATCCACGCTTTCCCCTTGACTTGGTACATCCTTCAGGTTCCTTGACAACACTCCCTTACCTTCAGTCTGCCAGTCCCCCCCAACTCCCCCTTTCTGGGCCCACAGCTCCTCACCTGTGAGCCCTATAAATAGATGATTAATTAACCTCTTTGCCTTCGATCTGTCACCAGCCTCAATCCCAGTGACAAACTGTTACAGCACCAAGAGATAGTCTTAAAACATCATTTTATACACGGTCTTTGTTTGTGACGCTTTGCCTTTGTCCCCGTTGCCTGCAGAATAAAATCTAAAAGCTCTAGCCGTCACTGGGGCCCGATGTGCTCACGGGGGTGCTGCCCTCCACTTCAGCCCCTCATCACCTGTAAAAGTCTTCGTCCTTCTGCGCCTCCTGGGCTGTGCTCTCAGCACTGAGCTGACCAGAATGCCCTCTGCCCCCCTACGCACATTCGCACCCACATCACATTTAGCCAAATCCTACACAACTATCACGCTACAGCCATGAATTACTGTGCCTATGTTTTATATCAGGGGCCAGTTGGCAAACCTTTTCTCTAAAGGGCCAGAGAGTAAACATGCCCGGCGTTGTAGGCCATCCAGTCAACTCTGATCTAGGGCACAAGAAAGATACAGACAACGTGCACAGATGTGGGCGGGGTTGTGTTCTGACAGAACTTTATCACGACACTGGAATTTAAATTTCATGTCCTGTTCACGTGTCACACAATACTACTCTTCTGACGTTTCCCAACCACTTAAAAATATAAAAACCATTCTCAGGTTGTGGACTGCACAAAACAAGCAGAGGCTGCAACACATCGTGCTTTCCAACCCTGTTTTATATGCATACTGGTCCTTGATCCACAACTTTCCTTTTCATTTTTTTTATTGACGGTCCCTTACCTCAAGTGCACCAACCTTAAATGAAGAGTCCAAAAAATTTTGACATATGCATACAACCATGTTCCTATCACACAGATCGAGATATGAAACATTTCCAGGATCTTAGAAGGATCCTTCTTGGCTGCTTCTAAAAGACACCCCCAACCTCTTTTTGATATAAAATCAGCCTCTATATTCCCTTTCAATAGGCTTGTATTAAAGAAATGGGGCCAATGGCCTTGTAGTACCTGAAATTTACAGAGCAGTACATTTTAAAATGAAACTTCAGATACCATTAACCATTATAACCACATAGAAGTCAATTTTTCAGTAATGGGTGATATCTGATTAGAAACCCCGAAAGGCAACTCTGGAAATACACATTCATTTTTCAGGGCAGCCTGCTCACGCCACATCTCCTTACCTGGGCCAAGGTGAGCGTCGCTTGTTGGCAGGTGCTACACCGCACCCTGAGCTTTCCTGGCTGCACTCCTTGACAGGGGCCTTTGCAGTAGACATAAAAGCTGCTGTAGGTTGGTCTACCTGCTGGGAAAAAAAGAAAGCAGAGGAAGTAGCCAATCAATGCTGAATCCAAATTTAGACAAATTTTAAAACTAACACCTCAGGAACATTTTGAAACATTACTGGGATAAATATTATAATGAAGATACAATTTAATTTATTAGGTTGGCCAAAAAGTGCCTTAGGTTTTTAAGTAAAAATAAAAGACACATTTTTCATTTTCACCAAGAACTTTATTGAACAATGTATTCACCCTTTTGTTCCACTACCTTCTGCCATTTTTCAGGCAACTTCATAATTCCAACTTCCCAAAACTTTTTATCTTTTTGAGCAAAGAACTGCTCCAGGTACCTTTTATAGTCTTCCAGGGAATTGAAATTTTTTCCATTAAGAGAATTTTGTAAAGACCTAAATAAATGGAAATCCGAAGGTGCAATGCCTGGTGTATACGGTGGATGAATCAGAACTTCCCAGCCAAGCTGTTACAGTTTTTGCCTGGTCATCAAAGAAACATGCGGTCTTGTGTTATCCTGATGGAAGATTATGTATTTTCTGTTGACTAATTCTGGACGCTTTTCGTCGAGTGCTGCTTTCAGTTGGTGTAACTGGGAGCAGTACCTGTTGGAATGAATCGTTTGGGTTCCGGAAGGAGCTCATAATAGAGGACTCCCTTCCAATCCCACTATATACACAACATCATTCTTTGGATGAAGACCGGCCTTTGGCATGGTTGGTGATGGTTCAATTCACTTGCCCCACAATCTCTTCCATTCCATAGTATTGTACAGTATCCACTTTTCATCGCCCGTCACAATTGGTTTGAAAAACGTAACATTTTCATTACGTTTAAGTAGAGAATCGCATGCGGAAATATGGTCAAGAAGGTTTTTTTTGCTTAACTTATGTGGAACCCAAACATCAAAGCGATTAACATAATCAAGCTGGTGCAAATGATTTTCAATGCTTGATTTGGATATTTTGAGTCTGTCGGCTATCTCCCGCGTGGTATAATGTTGACTGTTCTCAATTAATGTCTCAATTTGATTGCTATCAACTTCAACTGATCTAACCAACCGTGGAGCATCGTCCAGCAAGAAATCTCCAGCACGGAACTTCGCAAACCGCTTCTGAGACGTTCAATCAGTCACAGCACCTTCTCCATGCACTGCACACATCTTTTTTTGCATTTCAGTTGCGTTTCTACCTTTCTTGAAATAAAAAAAGCACAATATGCCAAAAATGTTGCTTTTTCCTTCCATCTTCAATACTAAAATGGCTACACAAAACTTTGCCAATTTTGATAAATCTTTTTTTAAATGCACGCTGATTTGACAGCTGTCACATACAATCTAACAATTCGAATTAAGTTAAAGACAACTAAGTACTACTAGAGCCACCTTACGGAAAAAAACGAACAAACCTTTTGGCCAACCCCAATAGAAAATCTAGTTTTATGCTCAAAAGAGGGACAATCTTTTCTTCTTCTTGCCAACAGCCCTGTGACTTATTCAGCAAAGTAGCAGCCTGCTGCCGGAAAAGCTGGCCAAGGGTATTTGCAACACAGGGAAATTAAACGCACACTTTGCTGTTGAAATTTTTAAAAGGACAAGAATCTAAAAGCATTGGAAATTTAGGGACCACTGCTCTTGAATTTTATTTCATGTGTCTTTATCCAGTTTTGAAGGCTCCAGATTTTTTCTCTTAAAATCTTATCTATAGGGACAAACTACCCCTTTTCTCATGATATGAATGATAATGATCACAGTTTGCTGAGTTTCCAATGAGACTTTCCAACACAGAGTCACACATAAAATAAAACAGCCCTGAGTGGCTTAGCAGACTCAGTGATTGTGTGCAGAAATGGGTTCTTTGCATTTCATGAGCGTCCTCTACCTAGACAAATGCCATTCAAATAATACATTTTCAAGAGCAAAAGCTGCACACAAAAAATAGATAGTTAAACATCTCTGATCATTTTTCTCAAATGTCACCATACAGGAGAATATTATTCCTGTCACCATACAGGAAAAAATTAGGGGAATATTTTTGAACTGTTCCACACTTCCACATCTACAAAGAACTAACTTTATTCAGACACACTTACCAGTGAAATAACTAACTTCCAAATTTCTAAAATTATCAAATAGTTCTTTTAATCCTTACTTTACTTCCTAATGGGTGGGGCTAACATGAAAGGTCACGGCATAAAGATTTGTTTAAAATTTTACTAGTGTCATCAAGAACATTCAGAAATAATGAATAGTAAGTGCATTTGATCATTATGAGCAAACACTTTCAGACTTTCAAATGCATATGGTTTATTGAAAACAATTAGTACAAAAATAATGAGAAAACAAAAAAGATCCTCAAGTCTTATGTAGCTCCATTTGCTTTACTAATTTACAAAAAGTGCCTCTGTAGACATATTTAAGTGTCATTTGTTTAGCCATCTTTACTAATACTATAGGTGACAATACTTTGTAAAATGTAAAGCACAATAAAGACGTCAAGTTTTATAATTTTATTATTTATTGGTAATATATTTGTAATTATTAATTTCCAGAGATTAATATTTAGTTTCAGTGTGAAAAGGAAGATGAATTATAAATATATATTTGTATTGATAAGAAACTATGATTTTCTGACACTTTTTTACAGCTTTAGTGCTTTAATGTGCAAGATATTCAAGTCTACAAATATCACATTGTTATTAGCAAATATAATAATTAGATAAAATATATTCTTAAGGTTTTATGTATATCATAAATGCAACAGATAGAACCATATATTAAAGCTATAGAAATACCATCACAACTGACAGAAGATCACAAGAACTCTGACAATTTTAATGTGTACCATGACAAGCTTAGTGAAGAAGGTAGGAGCCTTTATCATTAAAACTTGTACCAGCAATATGAACAAAGCCAATTCACAATTTTTATAACCTATTGTAAAGGTTAAACAAAAAAAGAGGGAGGAGGAAGAGAAAGACTGGAAAAATAAACGCTTACAAAGGGGAGTCGGGGTTGCAGAGACACTAGTATTGTTGAAAGAGCATATTAGCAATGACTTGACAATAGTAAACGAAGCATCTCAGAAACTGCAGGAAACTAAATGACTCTTCTCTCTCCCTTAGGGCAACAGCAACGTTGGCAATATTTTTTCAGCTAATGATAGAGCCAGGCAGAATATGAAGATTGGGATACCCACCTCTGTGTGCCACAATCTTCACTAAAGTCCTTGAGAAGTTAGTCAGAAAATACTGCATGCCCATGCCCTTGCCCTAGAAGCATACAAGATGACATGCAATCTATTACATAGTGCTTCCCAGAGCCAGCGCAAGCTGGGGATTAATAGCCAGTCTAAGGAAGATCAAGGTCAGGCCAGTCTTGGCTACAGCACATTTTAAGCTGTTGGCTCTACTTGGTCAAGCAGTTGGGGCTTCCAGCAAATCTTGGGAGCCCCTTTTCAGGAAGGCTTCCCCACCTCGTTGGCTACATCACACTATTTCAAGTTGGCAAGCTTCTCTGTGCCATGCTGAGGTCTGGAGTGCACAGGACAGGAATAAGCACAAACAGCATCCTGACCATCTTCTGGGCAATGTTCCCATTAGCCTGACGGAAGGGTCTAAGGTACAGACTCTTAAAAATGGAGCCGTAACTCCTAAAGGAACAAGCAAGGCAATGGGAAGAATGACCCCCAAAACTTTTCTCTATGTATATAGCTGTCTCCAGTCAATAACATGAATCTTCCCCTTCTTAAACTTCTGTTTGGATCTTAAAATTATTTTTCTCTCCTAATCAACTCTTCCATATTGCAACCCCTTCACTGCCCAAAATAATCAAAGCAGCTTGTGTTTGTGTTATAGATTTCCCTTTTTTTATATAATAAATTTTCAAACCTAGAGAAATATTTCAAAAATCTTACAAATGATAACCTTCCCTGTAATTCACTGATTGTGAACATTTTGCCATATTTTGTGTGCACCCTCTGTGTGTGTCTGTGTACATTTACATATATACACATATATACTTTTTTGGCTGAATGATTTTTAATTAAGTTGCAGGCATGATGCTACTTTACCCCTAAATCCTCCAACACCCTAAAAAGAAGAACTTTTTCACCTAAAACAAGAGTTTTTGAGTGATTTGGTTGTTTCAGCTGTTCTATTCATGGTCTGATGGGGATATTTTAAGTATACCTTACAGAACACTACAGTGGCTTGCAAGCTGTTGAAAGGTGTCAAGCCAAAATATCGGGGAATCTTTAGTCAGACCATTTTATTTTATTATTTTAAATTTAATTTAATTTATTTTTTTATACAGCAGGTTCTTATTAGTTATCCATTTTACACATATTAGTGTATATATGTCAATCCCAATCTCCCAATTCATCACACCACCACCACCCCCGTGCCACTTCCCCCCCTTGGTGTCCATACGTTTGTTCTCTACATCTGTGTAGTCAGAACATTTTAGGTGATGCCAAGTTAAGCACGTGCTCTCGCTGCAGGACTTTGCAGACTCCGTGAAGACAGGAAGTATGGAGCATAGCACATCCCTAACTTTATCAGACTTCAGAAGTCTTCCTTTTATGGAGCATCTTGTGTAAATGTATTTCTCAGAAACAATTTGGAAAAAAATTTGGAGGAAGGATACAACCCACTGTGTAGGGCTTCATCTACAGCAAGCCCAACTGCTAAAGTTTATAACACAGATTTATTAGACACCCTGCTGAAGATCCTGCTTACAATTAAGTTCTCCCCTCCACCCCAAGCCATCAATAAACTTACATAATTATTTTATCATGAACCAGAAGGGTTAGTCTACAATGTAATGATTTTACAGTGTATTCATTTCATTCAGACGTTCATTTTTTTTTCCTGGATAGAAGTTAAAAAGCACAGTTAGTGTGCAGGGCCCTGTTAAAGTGTGAGTCCTTATGTCCCTTCAAAGCATCCATAAGGCTGCCTTAGCTTTATCATTTTATCATGATCTTTAGGTTTTCTCTCCCACTTTGTCTGATTAACATAATCCTTCCTCAAGTCTTTTCTTTTCTCTCATTCTCTTTTCTTGTTGTCTTGGTCCAAAAAATTGCCAAAAGCATTAACAATATTCACCACCTATCGAGTAAAGCACCCATTCAAAAAGAATATACTATTTGCGTTGTCTTTTTGAAAAACGAGCATAACGTGCACAGTTTCCATTTTTAATGTATTTTAGATAATGGGCTTACGGCCTGAAGACGTTGTTTTAATAAGATAGATGAATACTTAAGAAAACTCATTCTGACTCTGATGAAAACTTTTCATTCACCTCGGAAGTTTCCATCACTGTTTGTCACAGAGAATCAAGAGTTTAATTGCCTGGATAATTTGTTTTCTAGGGGAGAAGACAGTGAGATTTAACATATTTTATACCTAGGTAAAATAATGTTCAGTATCAATACACTATAAAGCAACAGGAACACAACTGATTTAAAATTATTGTATCACATATGAGCTTATTAAAATATTAAGTAGAACAAGCTGCCCATGAGAACTTTCTGTGGCCATGGAAATGTCCTCCATCTGCATTCTCCCATACAGTAGCCATTAGCTACAAGGGCCTATTGAGAATTTGGCTAGGAACTACTAAGAAACGACTCTTTTTTTTAAAAAAATTAAGGAATTTATATTAGCACAGCCATATGTGGGTAGAAGCTACGAAATTGGACAGCACGGAAGAGAATAAATAAAAATGATGTGTCTTGTCTCCTCTCTCCCTGCCTTGTCAGATACACAGTTGACAATACTAAGAAGATTCTTCTGTCACACTGAGAAGTCCAGTAGCCGCTGTTAAGTGTACTGATATGCAAACAATGTTGGCTGGAGAGAAGGGGAAGGGGGAAGGTTTGAACTTGAGGCACTGTGAGGGAGGACAGAGATGGGTGGAGACCTGGGTACTTTCTAGTGTCAGAGGTAGAACAGGGCTTCTCTCCACCCCTTCCCCCACCACGTCCCCATTCCCGACACCAACCGGGGTACTGCTCACCCTCCAACCATCTCCACTGCCACCACCATCTTTGAAGTCTGACCCATATATTCAAGGTCCAGTTGGAATGGCACTTCCTATAAAAATTCTTCCCTTGATTTCCCTGAAAGTAAAAGACATTTCCTTAAATAATTACATCTAAGAGTAGGAAAGGATCCAGCCTAGTCTTGTCACCTTTAAGCAGTAGACTTCTCCTTACATCAGGAAACCAGCATCTAATAAGGAGGAGTCCCTGGAATGAAGCATCTTTCACAGCCTTCATCTACCTCCTCCCCACTGCCCAGCCTGGCACTTAGTATTTTCATCTTTGGCCCTCCTGCCTCCTTCTGACTATAGCTTAGTTCTGTATTTTAAATGCTGAGGATATTATCACTGTGTGCACCATGTACCTCCACTGATTAGCTCTAACTGGCCATGTTCCCTCAGTGTACCCCTTCCCCTAGCTGCTGAGGGAGTAACCTCAGTCCTGTTTGATTCCTACGAGCCCACTATGGAACAGACCCAAGGCCAGAGTTTCTGAACTTGTGACCTTGACCCTGTATAAGGAACTACGGCACAGAGAATCTTCTCCTCCAGCATTTACCAGAATTCTTGCTCTTGTATTTCTGGATGGTGGTCCTTCAGCCTGTGCTCGACAACATTTGCTGAAATATATGACTCATGAAAAAAATAAATATACATTGAATGAACAAAATCAGTACCATCTCTGAAGGCCAGCAAGCTCATCTCTGCACAACCCATTTTTCCTTATATCGGCCTGATAGTATCCATTAGTTCTAGTTGGAACAATGTGTATTGAATTAATTAGTCTAAGGCAGTTCCACATGAAATCCATTCAATGCATACTCCTGGAATCATCTCTCCTGTATGAAACCTGCTTTGGATCATTAAAAACATGGAGATCGTGTCCACTCCAACCTAACGTAAATTGGAAAAAGAATTTTGCCCCACATTCACTATGTACTTGTCCCACCTTCCCTATTGTTACAACCCCCCCGTATGCAACACTGCACCGTTTTTCATATGTTCCAAATGACTAGGGCAGTTCCTTGAACTTAGTAAACATTCAATAAATATTTGCTAGGTCAATAAATTCTCCCATATTTTAAATGATCTGAAAGTTGTAGCAGGTATGATAGTATGAGAGCAAAATTCATATTAAATAGAACGTAGTCATGATTACCAAATATTTAGAACATCCTTCCACCAGCCAAAATTACTGGATTAACTTCACATATCCTTCAAAATATTAGCATATCATATTTTAAATATAATATTATCTTAAAATATTACCTTAAATATCATCTTAAGATCACAAATGACTACTATGATAAATAAAAGTAAAACAAAAAAGAATACTTAAAAAGTTCAGGTAGAAATTAGTATAAGTGAAAAAAATTGCATTATGAAAATTTATAAGTGGAACTACTTTAAAGGAGGACAGTTACTACACATAAACACTTTTATTTCAATCCTTATACAATGGGTTACCACACTCACTGAACCCAGCTGCACCAGTCCATGCTTTTATTTTATTTTTTTTTAACATCTTTATTGGAGTATAATTGATTTACAATGCTGTGTTACTCTCTGCTGTATAACAAGGTGAATCAGCTATACGTATACATATATTCCCATATCCCCTCCCTCTTGTGTCTCCCTCCCACCTTCCCTATCCCAGCCCTCTAGGTGGTCACAAAGCACTGAGCTGATCTCCTGGGGCTATGCAGCTGCTTCCCACTAGCTATCTATTTTACATGTGGTAGTGTATATATGTCAATGCTACTCTCTCACTTCGTCCCAGCTTCCCCTTCCCCTTCCCCATGTCCTCAAGCCCATTCGCTACGTCCGCGCCTTTATTCCTGCCCTGACCCTAAGTTCATCAGAACCATTTTTTTTTAGATTCCATACATATGTGTTAGCATACGGTATTTGTTTTTCTCTTTCTGACTTACTTCACTCTGTATGACAGACTCTAGGTCCATCCACCTCACTACAAATAACTCAATTTCGTTTCTCTTTATGGCTGAGTAATATTCCATTGTATATATGTGCCGCATCTTCTTTATCCATTCATCTGTCAATGGACACTTAGGTTGCTTCCATGTCCTGGCTATTGTAAATAGAGCTGCAATGAACATTGTGGTACATGTCTCTTTTTGAATTATGGTTTTCCCAGGGTATACGCCCAGTAGTGGGATTGCTGGGTCATATGGTAGTTCTAGTTTTAGTTTTTTATGGAACCTCCATACTGTTCTCCAGAGTGGTTGTATCAATTTACATTCCCACCAACAGTGCAAGAGGGTTCCCTTTTCTCCACACCCTCTCCAGTATTTATTGTTTGTAGATATTTTGATGATGGCCATTCTGACCCCTGTGAGGTGACACCTCATTGTGGTTTTGATTTGCACAGCAAAGGAAACCATAAACAAGATGAAAAGACAACCCTCAGAATGGGAGAAAATATTTGCAAACGAAGCAACTGACATAGGATTAATTTCCAAAATATACAAGCAGCTCAATATCAAAAAAACAAACAACCCAATCTAAAAATGGGCAGAAGACCTAAATAGACATTTCTCCAAAGAAAACATACAGATTGCCAACAAATATATGAAAGGATGTTCAACATCACTAATCATTAGCGCATGCTTTTAACATGCCTCGTTTTACCTCCTGCAGAGTAACCAAGGTAATGTTGTATTATAAACAACTTCCAATTATATAACCATCCACCCAGTGTATGCACTTTGAAAACATGTTTAGCAATCTCTAAGGAGACTCTACCCTTAAAGTTATAACTTAATTCTCAATTTTTGTGCTAGGGTTTTTTAAATTAATGTATCTGCAACATAGTTTCATCGGGTGAGGCAAAAACTGCTGATTAAAGCTAATGCCTTTGCCTGGTTTTTGTTGTTGTTGTTGCCAGTTTATTTTTTCATTATTCATCATTATTCATTTTAAAAGTAATAACCAAACCTCCGTTGCCAAGACAAAAATGTAGAGTGAAGCATAATTTAAGGAGTAGGTTTAGATAAATAACCAGGTTTGAAGCCAACTGGGGTAAATCTAGTCACTTATTCTTCCCAGAAATGGACTCAGGCAGGGGATGGTTAAGGTGTATGCTAGAAAAGTCTCAGCTCTTCAAAATGTTAAGTGAACGTTCATAACTCATATTTAGATGGAAGAAACAATTGATGCTGCAGATGACGGTGTACAATTTCCTCGGGATATAATCTCTATAGCCCAGGATGTGTCCATCTAGGTCCAGCCCAAGCCTTGCCTTGTCACCTTCAGCAAATCAATTGACCCTAAATGCTGTTTTCTTATCTGCAAAATGGAGATGATAATAGTACCTAACTCTTAGGCTTTTGTGAGAATTTTAAAAAGAATAATACAGGTGCAGCACTCAGCACAGTGTCTGATACACATTAGCTCTTCTTATTTGTTGTCAAAAAATATGGGGGCTTCCCTGGTGGCGCAGTGGTTGAGAATCTGCCTGCCAATGCAGGGGACACGGGTTCGAGCCCTGGTCTGGGAAGATCCCACATGCTGCGGAGCAACTAGGCCCGTGAGCCACAACTACTGAGCCTGCGCGTCTGGAGCCTGTGCTCCGCAACAAGAGAGGCCGCGATAGTGAGAGGCCCGCGCACCGCGATGAAGAGTGGCCCCTGCTTGCCGCAACTAGAGAAAGCCCTCACAAAAACGAAGACCCAACACAGCCAAAAATAAATAAATAAATAAATTAATTAATTAAAAAAAAATATGGAACTCGAGTTATTCCCAGGTACTCACACCTGTGAGCACTTCATCCTCCTGCTTCCTCAGGTGACCATTTTCCTGCTTTTATAAATGTTGATTGTTATACACATCTCCATCATAAACCTACCTCTAAATATTTAGAAATATCTGAGGTATAGTTCTTTTTAAAACTGCTTCAAAACCAACCAAGTCCTTTACAACGAAATATTTAATAATATTACGGAATATAAACCATAATGGAAAGTCTTTAAATTGATTAAAACTTACTAGAGTCACATTTTTCCGTGAATCACTATTATTATGCAAGCAATACAGGTGGATTGTAGAAAAATTAGGAATGACAATAGTAAACAGTGATATGGATCCCATCTAGTGGATAATATTTTCAAGCTGGCTAATGCACTTAAAAAAAAATAAAGTATTTCCAAAATAAAAACTGTTTTTTATTGCATGGTTTGTAAAATGCTACTGAAGGAGATTCAAAATGGATTCCAAAATTTCACCTTAACGGCAGACTTGCTTATATTAGTGCTTATTCTTCTTTGAAAGATAAGCATGATCATCACCGCTTTATAAATGAGGAAACACAAGTTCAAAGAGATTGAGTGCCATCCCCAAGACAGCCATGGGGTAGTCAGAGATTTGAATATAAGTGTTCCTGATTACAAAGCCTATGCCTTCTCCTCGACCACATGATAATAACCTTGACTAGGGTGCTAATTATTACTAAATACTGTAGGGATTGATTCAATGGCTGTAAAAAGTGGCACTTGAACACAGGTTGGCAATTAAGCACCGTTGCCAGCAATCACGGACTGCTTCAGCATCAGTCTCACCACCCCACTTCCCTCATTCAATCAGCACTGAAGGTTTCATGGAAATTTCCATTAATATTTTACAGCACTGGCATTCAGCAAGAATATGCAGGTACAGCAATTATCAATAAAGAAAGGTAAATCTCATTTTTCAGAGGTAGCACATATTCTAAAATTGTAAGTTATACCAAATGGTAGTCTATGGCATAACATAGACTTCTTATTTATTTTTATAGAAGTGATACCTTTCTTGATATTTAAAAAATGATTTTAAAACCTCCTTATTTTAAATGTTCTAAGTGTTAGTGAAACCTGTAAAGAAAATGAACACTCAGAGGAATGGCATCAATTAGAGAATAACAAGCAAGGTATGACCCTCCCCACTCCCACATTCTGGATCTTATTTCATTTACAATAGCCAATATCAGCAGTTTGATATAATTATTTCATTTAAGTATAATATTCCCAATCTTCACTACTACCATTAAATATCCTCTTACAAATTCCAATGTTTTACATATCCTATTTTGCCCGTACCACATGATAAGACAAAATATGTAACGTTAATAAATCCGATCTTTCCCAGTACTGATTTCAAAAAGTCTTTGGTGGTAACTGAGATTCATAAAGTCTCTACTACTCCTTAAAATATTAGAAAAATTAGTTTTCTTCAGGGACATGGTGATTAGTTAGAAATGTAAGATGATGTCATCATGCTGAGGGAAAACTACAAAATTATTGTCTTCTCTTGATCAAGGCTGATAATATTGTGCATTATGTAGGCTTCTAAAAGTACACATTAGAATCACTCTGGCCAAAACACTCTTCACAGCTACTCTAGGACCCTAGGACCACAACAGTCTACTTCATGGGTTCCCAACTGAAAAGGGCCTCTAAGGACCCACCTAAGTCCTGGTCATACGGCCCAGCTCAGGGGCCACCTCTCTCCTACAAGCTTCCTGTCTGTATCACATGGAAGCACCTCAACTTCTGTAGTGGCTTCATATGTTTAAATCAGAACCTAAGGGTAGGGTTTACGTAAAGTAGTTTCACTTCTATTACCCATCCCCACTTTCGACCTAGAATAGTGTCCTCCATGGAGATACTACTCCTATTCATTGATCAAATACTTGAGAAACTAGTGAGATTAGTTTAACTAATTTTAACTCAATATTGTAAAAGTACAGGAGGGTCACTTGGCTTGTGCCACAGGTTACAGTAATGGCTGTGCTACCTTCTGGCATTGCCTCATCCCAGAGAAGAAAAAAATCTTCCTTTCAGAATGCTACAGAAGCCAGCCCGTGCTTCTCACCACCTCTGTAAAAGAAAAACTAAATTTAGAAGAGGAAAAAAATTACTTATTAGCCATCTATAGAGAAAATGAAGAAATAAATGTATAATTTCCTAGGAAAGATCTAGCTTTCTAAACTTATTTAAATCTTGTCTGCCTAAGAAGCCAGGTTGCTTGGGGGAGGGGAAGAATAGTGAAAAGGAAGCAGAATGTAGGTTATAAGGAAACAAAAGAATATTACGAACCTATCAAGAATCCTTCCATCAATGACATTAACAACAAATAAAAAAACAAAAATACCACTATGTGCTTGACATTCTAGTAACATGTGAGACAATCATAAAACATAACCAAGACAATCTTCACCTTAACAGTTTTATCATCTAAGAATAACTCTTATGTGGATTCACACAGGCTAAGGGGTATCTAACAAGTGTGTACACAGCAGGGAAGAATCCTAGTATTCTGAGAATAGTGAAGAATAAACCCAAAGAGTGGGGATAAAAATATACACTTCTAATATAGAGCCTTTCATTCTTGCAAGTTCTTTGGTTTTCAATTTCTGAAATGATCCAGCTGCACATTCCCACGATTCCGCATTCTGTCCAGGTGCATCTACTCACACGTCCTCGGAGACAGAAGAAGACATCTGCCTGGATCCGTGCTGTTAGGCAGCACCCCCCCAGACAGCCCCTAACATCTCTGATTAGAGCTTCCTTCAGGTCTCAGGGATCACAGCACACATATACTTCATGGAAGTCAAGGTCCCTGGAGAAACCTCAGAAACCCCTTAAAAAGGGTGTGGATGAAACAAATAGCCTATTAACTAAGAGAAGGCAAGTTCAGAGGTGGAGACAATTCAAAACGCAGAGTCTGTGACTTCCAGCTCTATTCACAATGTGTTTTAGCTTTACTGTCTGGAACCTTGGTACCTTGGGTATCCGAGGTGTCACCTGGCTTGATTCGCCAAATCTTGGTTCCCCTAGGCAGCCAAGGCAGAGACTTCGTTTGCCTCTTCTCAGCTGTGCCTTCCAGTCCCCAACTAAATCTCAGGAGGCAACACAAGAAATGCTTCCAAGGTTTTTCTCTCATCTCCTTCCAAGGGTCCTGTGCTGACTTAGGCCCTTTTTAGTATCCAAGAGCCTCCCAAGAATCCTCCCTTCCTCTATCTTCTTCTCTTCCCAAGCGAGAAACTCCCAAACTGGTAAGAAAATTCTCTTTAAAAACACACTGTCCACCTACTTAAACAAAACAAAGCAAAGGATGGTACTAGCCTTTGTTCACCTACAGCAGCATTGTTACCAGAGGGTAAAGATGTACCATCCAGGGTCCCCAGGTTGGAAGCCAAACAGCGTCAGGCAAGTGACTTTTTATTAAAGTATTGGTTCTATCTTTGCAAAAAAAATCATTTACACTTTGTATCTTGCTACAAAATATATTCCTATTATTTTCTATAGAAATATTTAAAATTACTAAGCATTATCGAAAATGTTAGTCCTAGAATTTGTACTCTATTCAGGTACTAAAAATAATCACAAAAATTGCTATTCATAGCTGAAATTCTTTATCATAGCCCCTCATGATTTTTTCTCCCAGCCAAGCTATCCAAACTTAATTACACTATCCTCTCAAGTATCGGAACCAAAACACTTGTGATTTCCACACCGTGCATCCGCAGCTTCCACACCTGCCTTTGGCCTGGGACCAACTCCCTTCAGGAGGAAGTCCCAGTCACCTTTAAAGCCTGTATCAAGTGTCAAACGTTACCAAGTCCTTGAGAAGCCTTGCTTCGCCTTCCACCCACAATAGACGGAGTGCATGTTCCTCCCTCACACCCTCAGCACTTGGTTCATTTGGCTTGTACATTTGTAATTAGCTTTATGTTAAGTATATGTCTACTTGCTTGTGGAATCCAGTTTTCTAATGATGAGGATCCTACCTTTCTCATCTTTATATCTTAGAGCTTGGCAAGCCACTAAGGAATCAATAGTACTTAGCCTAGTGATTGGTTCATAGGAGGGACATGAAAGAAACATTAAATTACTTGATGAAATCTTTTTATTTCCCTCAAACGTTTAGTTTTTGGGCTCTACTATTCCCCCTGATCTGGTCACTGATGGCTGACTTGCCCACATTAGTGTGTGCCCCTCCCTCTACATTCTTAACATCTCTGAACTTCATGATCATTTCTTCCTTTTGTATAAAAGCCCTCGATACCTAAATTACATCTGCATACCAATGGCCAGAAATTAAACATCTTGATTTACAATTAATTCTATATATTAGAAATACCTAAGAAAATTATGTCATAAAAACTTGTTTTAGCGTTTTCATTCTATTATTATAAATGAAATTTCACCAAGAATCATAAACACAGATAAAATCTTTTTAAAGCAGCACCAGTTTCACTCACAGTACAGTTCAACCAACTCCTTGAGACTTCTTATATGATTCTCTGACACCAACATTTTCTAAAATAGTTATTCATACAAGAAATTATTTTCTCTGCCTTTTGAAATGTAGGTAAATATACAATGTCATCATGTGCACCAGGTAATAACAATACGTCAGGTGTGTCTAAATGCAGATGTGTCATCTACCGTCCTTGTGAGTTTCCCTCTCCTTTCTTTCCCCTCTTCTCCTCTGGACTTAAGTAATTTCCTAGTAGGTCATCCTGCCTGTATACTCTCCAGAACCTATCAATTCTCCAAATTGCTTTCATATTAATTTTCCTAAAGTAAATCTTTGATCATACCATTCTCCTTAAATGTCTCCGCATTGCCTCTTGGATGAGATTTAAATACCTTTGCTTAATAAACTTAGCCCCTTCATTGTTTGCATGAAACTTGACTACACTATCCTCACCTTCCCCTACTCCTCTCTACTTCAAGCTAAACTGGGCCCTCACAAGACACACCCTTTCCCACCTCTATCAGAATAGTTATCTGAAAGTTGGAAATGAGGCAAAAAATGTGGGCAGCAAATCCTTTCGATATCATGGAGGGAAAAGCCATCCAAAGGCTTTCTGGAGCAGTGCTGTACAATAGAACCTTCTGCAACGTTGGAAGCATTCTACCTGTGCTGTCCACTGGGGCAGCTGCTGCCCTACATGTGGTGACTGAGCACAGGAAGTGTGGCTGGTGCAACTGAGAAGCCAATATTTTTAATGTTGTATACATTTATTTACTTAAATGTAAATAGCCAGTTGTGGCCACATGGGGGATGTATTCATTGTTTCATATTGATTGAAGGTCCCAGACTTAGTAAAGTTACTTGTCATTGATCAATTTTTGTCCAGTAGATATGCAAATAATTTTTGTTCTGAGAAACAGATAACCTCAAATATGTATGGTCTGTTGGACATTTCTATAGACATATAGATAGGTAAATAGACGGACCCCTTATTTCTAAAGTGCTCTTTGAATTGGTTGTAATATTTTATTATGTCCCTCATTAATTAATGAATTAAATAAAATTTTTTACATGTGTTCATCTTATATTTGAGGGGGGGGTCATGATATTACCTTTTGTAAACTGTACACCTTCTTATTTTTAGGGAGAGAGAAGATTGTAAAAGTCATAACAGTTCAGTCCTAACCTGAACTGAACAAGTACACAGTAAACATTTACTTCTATTTCTTCCCCTTTGCCCCTAAAAACATATAAAAATGCATCATTTCTCTCTATTTCTACATGCCCTGGTTCTCCTCTCCCCCCAGTCTTTTGGGGCCCAGGTGTACTACCACCTCCTCCAGGAAGACTTAATGATTCATCCATCAAATGTAAATCCTCTGCCCCTATATTCCCATTACATTTTATTTACATTTTTCTCGGATACTTAAATCACTTTCTATCTCACCATTTCCCATAGATATTTTTATCAACTTTATTACACTTCAGATTTTTGAGGGTGGAGACTACATTTCACTGCATTCTCCCTGTGTCAATGAATAAATAATGGCAAGGATGTGGAGGAAGTCAAGCAACTAGACTTGAGACTAACACTGTGATAGGAGAAAATCCTTTAGCTTGCAGAAGACGTCACAATACACTGACCCTCAAATAACTTAATCTCTATGATAACGCAAGGGGGAACGTTCTTCCAGACCCACTAAAATGACATGCAGGTTGACGACTGTTTTTACGGCAACGGGGTTCTAAAACGAAATGTTTCCCAGCTTCTGTTATTTGGCAATGCTAAATGAATGTTGCCTAAAGTTTAAATATAAATTGGTTATAAATCTTCATTTCACTGCATCATGTAGGGAAGGCTACATTACAACAGCCATGTTTGTGTCAGCATTAAGAAAATAGTCTTATTTTAATAGTAGTAACACTATTGAAATTATTGTTTATTCTACATAATAGGCTTCAGATTTGAGGATGATGCCGTTGATGGTCATCACTGAATATATGAGTAAGGCTGAAAAAAACTGAGGACAATGAACTAGCCCTTCTGGACTCCCAATGGACAGAATGGCCTCTTCCCAATGGCTGTAGTCACCATTTGCAGGTGCACTGTCCTTGGCTGAAAGGTCTGCCTTTTGCTAACCAGACTTTGCAAATTGATTGAAGAATCTCATTTCAGAACAGTCCTTTTTACACCCAGTTTGCCTGACTTTACAGGCAATGACCCGTGGTTTGATCACCTGTCCAAACCACCTGGTGGTTTGGATGTCATCTAGTTATAATCTTGTAAACAGTCTCTCTGAAGCTCTGCAGTCACCCTTTAATTTTGAAGTCTCGCTGTCAAGCAGCCAGAAAAGCTTGATGAATATCCTCCTTGACACACTGAGCTAGTCTTTACTGATGACGAGACCAGGATGCATTGCTATAACTGTAAGAGGTAGCAAAATCTTACTTAAAAATAAAACTCTTCTCTTGGTTACGTATTTCAACTTTGGGAAGATCATTTTGGGGAATAAAATAAGGGCTTTGGAAGAAATTAATGCTTTGATGATTAAAAAAAATTTATTAGGTTAAATTCGTATTGCAGTAATAAACATGACCTAGGAATTATACCTCAAGAAGCCTGTGATACAGATAGATAGATAGATAGATAGATTTCCCTTTAGTCGCTAAAAGGAGAAAGGCCAAGGATTTGGCAGGAAGAGAATAAAAACTGAAAGATCAGAAAGATTTACACAGGCAAAAATGATAGCAGAGAGGAAGCTGTAACAAAAAAGAAAGACAAAGAGAACTGTGTAGAAGAAAAAGCACATACACTAATAGCCAGAGAGCCATGGAAAAGAAAGACAAACATTAAGAGAGAACATGCAGTTTCACAGAATACCATTCTCAATCTCGTGACCTCTTGGAATATTTTTATGCAATGTCCACACTCTAGTTTCACTACTGGAATGTAAATGGGGCTACTACCTCTTGACATGTCCTCCACTTGGTGCACAAACCAAGGCCCATGGCCCGTCATTAGCTCCCCTTCCAGCTCTTCTCTTGTATCCATTGCTCCCTCTCCCTCTTCCTACTGCCTTTGTGTGTGGGAGGTGCCGAAAACACTCATATAGCAACATATCCTCCTTCCCTCCCCTCACTTTACATGCTGTGATTTCTCAGACCTGGTTCCCTAACTTAAAAAATAGACTATCAATAAATATAATACATCAGTTAGAGAAGTATCTGAATATCCATGGAGAAGAATAATTACTTTTAGCTCAAGAAAAAATGCTGTCACGGTGTGAAAATGTCCACTAAGGAGGAGACAGAGGAATGTGGGATGAAATTCCAGCACAACCGCCTGGCAGCAGAAACAGGTGGTTTAGTGTACACCTGAAATGCAAACACCACCCACACAGCTCAAACACAGTATTCACCTGGGGGTGACCCACAGCATCAACTAACTGCCACAGCTGCCCAGACAAAGGACCACGGTACATAAACTTTGTAAAATCCTTAACGCCCTTCCTGGAGGGCAGCAGGACCATGACTGGCGGTGCTTCCAGAACACAGAGCTGCTCCCCTCACTCCCTGCTGTAGACACCCCACTGCAGGGAGCCCGTCCCCGGTGGGAGCGTGAAGCTAGGTGGCATGTGGAGCTCCCACAGGGAACGTAAGGCTGGAGTGACTTGAGCTCACTAGGCAGGGGATGGGAGCTCCTGAGTAGGGCTTGCTGTCTTCCCGCTGAAAGGGGCCTCGGAACACAGAGTTACCCAAATCGGAAGGCCGCTGGGACCCGTTTCTCTGTTCTGTGGTCCAGGGCAGGAGGCAGTGGGAGGGCCACTGGAGTGAGTGGCAGTCAGGAGCCCTGGGGAGGACTGCAGCTGGCGACAGGGTGAACCTGTTCTGGAGAGACTCCTCGCAAATCCGCATATCTGGGGTTGGGGCTTGGAAATTGGTTATTCATTCAGTTTTAGTTGGTTGTTATTTTCGAAGCTCACTGGGTAATTCTAATGCACAAGAAAGTATGGAAACCATTCATAAAAACATGCATGAGATTCAGATGTCAGCTGAGTGGACAGAAAACAGTCACTCCAGGAGGAGAAAGCACCCTACTGCACGGGGTCCCACTGAGCCGGTGCTGAGACCCCAAGGACAAAGGCCCGGTGGGGACACCCGGCGCAGCAGGCGGGCACTGTGACGCCGAGTCCTCCACTTGTGCTCGTCCCAGGCAGTGATTTAAAGAAAGGTCATCTTTTTATCTCCTGTCTGTCTCCCTGCTGCCAGCACATATGCTTCTCTGTTCAGACAACTCTTCCTTAAAAATCAGTGAAGGACTCAGCTTATCTTTATAGAAACTTGCCCATAAAACCTACTAAAACCTAGTTGACTCAGAGATCTGTAAAATACTTCTTTATCTAAGAACTGTATAAGCCACAACCACAATGTTTAGTAAAGATAATAAGAATTGACAAGCCATTCACTTTTTAGCTCTTCAGTTTCCTCCACTGTTCATTACTGGTTTTATTTCATTTCTAAATTGAACTGCATATTGCAAAATCTGGCCAAATGGATCTTTGGGTAGATATGTGTCTTGTTTCTGCCAGGGATAATTTTCATTCAGAATGAACAAGAAGAGGCAATACTGGATACAAAAATGCATTCAAGTTTTAAAATAAAGATGAAAAACATGTGCATCATTCAACTGTCCTCCATTTCATGGAGAGAAAAAGCACACTTCACGGAGATAATGTCTTTCTTACTCCATCTCACAAATGAAGATCTACAATTAAACCGCTTTTATTTAGGTTGCGAGTGTTTCCCCGCTTTGATTCTTCGGTCAGGAAGTAATTACATTTTAGAGATTAAATAATGCTTGTATTGGGAGTGTGCCATGAAAACA
The DNA here is from genome assembly GCF_028564815.1 of Eubalaena glacialis. Classification (NCBI taxonomy): domain Eukaryota; kingdom Metazoa; phylum Chordata; class Mammalia; order Artiodactyla; family Balaenidae; genus Eubalaena; species Eubalaena glacialis. The sequence continues at coordinate 6,336,944 of NC_083727.1, read as the reverse complement.
CAATAAATGTCACTGACCTGCAAGAAATACACACCACTGTGGTCACTGTTTTATAACTGATTCTTCTTTGCATGAAAATTAATTATAAACGTCTTCTGTTCCGAGTTGTATGACTTTGAGATCTTGGCTTATAACAAAACTATGAGAGTAGAATATTTATATGTTCTTTAGCTTATATTACTTAATAATTTTTATGGCACCTTCCATTACTATCAGATACCATTTACTGAGTGTCTACTATTGTGCCTCCCTGACGTTAAGATTCTGTTGAAGATCCCTGAGAAGTTTATATATCTGTTTCATGAGTTTTACAGGTGTAACCTCTGAGTTGCAGAAATGTAGTCTGCCCAGAGTCATGTGGCTTTATAAATGTCATCTGTGGGATTTAAACCCAACTCAGTTGACTTGAGTGCCCTTGCTCTTTCGGCCATAGAATGCTTCAGCCTTATTTGATACTTGAAAGGTAGTCTCTCTAAGAAAATAAAATCAAAGTTAAAAACTACAAGCAGGGCGGAGGTTGCATTTAACATAATATTGGATTCAGGAATAACTGGATTCAAATACCAGGTAGGCTATTAACAGCTTTATGATTTAAGACAAGTATTCAAAACTTTCTGAGCCTCAGTATCTTTATCTATAAAATGGGGATAATAATATATGCCTCATTTGTATCATTTATTTTAGATTCCACATGTAAGTGATATCATATGATATTTGTCTTTCTCTGTCTGACTTACTTTGCTTAGTATGATAATCTCTAGATCCATCCATGTTGCCGCAAATGGCATTTAAAAAAATCTAAAAAATGATACAAATGAACCTATTTACAAAACAGAAACAGATTCACAGACTTCAAAAACAAACTTACGGTTACCAAAGGGGAAAGGTGGGGGGAGGGATAAATTAGGAGTTTGGGATTAACATATACACACTACTATATATAAAACAGATAGTCAACAAGGACCTACTGTATAGCACAGGGAACTCTACTCAACATTCTGTAATAACCTACATGGGAAAAGAATCTGAAAAATAATGGATATATGTATATGTATAGCTGAATCACTTTGCTGTACACCTGAAACTAACACAATATTGTAAATCAACTGTACTCTAATATAAAATAAAAATTAAATTAAAAAATAATCACAGCAAAAAAAAAAAAATATATATATATATATATATATATATATATATATTCCTCAAATGATGGCTGAGAGCAATAAATGAAAGAAAATATTTAATGCCTGGCATGTATTTCCAAATCTCCAGAGTGAAAATGGTCAGGGATGAGCGCAGTTAGGCCAGAATGCATGGAGAAAAAAATCTCTGCATAAACACAAAAGACTGAGGAAATCAATCAAAGGTAAAAAGTCAAGATTCAACTACAAGGAGGTCTGCAACAGAGAACAGAGTCCTGATGGTCCCAGATGGGCCACTTGCAGCAAGGCAGGGGAAGAGCAGACAGTCCTTAGGGGAGAATAATTCAAAAGGCAACATTCACCAAATACCTCAGTCTGTTCCAGGGCACAGGCCTGGGTGGGGACTTGTCATGAAAGGATCAGAAACAGGAACATACTGTCCCCAGTAAAAGCTCAATGCCTTGTTTCACACTTGTCTTGAAATGGGATGTATTGTGAACGAACGTATTTATAGGTAGCATCTACTCCTAAATGATCCTGTGTTGCTTTGGTTAACTGTCTCATTCTCTTGTTAATGTTTATTTCCAAGGAGTTAAATGAGCTAATAAAGAAGAGAATGGTAACCTAACCCAACCTGAAAATCTTCTCTCCTTATGTCAGTATGTGTTTGTGTGAAAGATTTGTTCCTGCTGGCCTACTTTCTTTTTAAAGAATTTAATGTACAAATAATGCATAATCTGCCTATGTTTCTTTGCAAGATGTTTATTTATGCAGTGAGTAAGGAATTCTTTACTTTCTTCTTCATCATCTCCAGTGCCCAGCTGAGTACCTTGCATATACTGCTAGTTGAGGACACTGGCATCAAAACAAAACAGACCTCCTTCAATTTGACTCTTTATCATTTTGCATCTGTATATTTCTTTGACAGTAACTTGGCTGATGAACAAAATTTGTTGAACTACAAAAGATGATAAGACCCCCCTGAAGCCTTGGTTTCTGACTTTGACTGCTACCTTAAACCAAAGCCTGAACTTCTCAAATAAGTGCACCTTACTCAGTAGTTCTGGATATACTCAAATTGGAAATGGCAATGAAAACTCTGAATGTGGACTGTGGCACAAGGTGCCATTAGTGTGACAGCACAGTGGCCTGGCCAGGGCTTTGTAAAACTGCTCCAAATTTTTCAGTTAAATATCTTAGTCTCACAAATTGACATAGGGTATGCTTGACTGGCATTATTTCATTACTAAAAATAAGATGATTGAAAAATATATGAAGCTTACAATACAATACTAATAGGATAGAAGAGGGGAAATGCCAAGATATTTCTGCACTGGTTTTGAAAGGTAAATATTCAAGTGAAGGTAAAAAAAAAAAGTTCTGAAAGCCATTTTAATGAATGCAAATTAAGGGGAAATTGTAAGATGACAGGTATTTTGCTTTATCATTTTGAGATTTCAGCTTGACAATGACATAATCCCTAAAAAGAAAGCATTTTCAAAACAATTAACATAATGTTAAAGGTGTAGAGAATTCAGACACTGACTCAATTACACGGTCTCTAACTCTGTGCTAACATGAGACATACGTCGTGTCTGAAGATGAGATCGTGTCTGAAGATGAGATACACGTGCTAGTTAAGATAAGAGTAGATTTTATAGGGGTGTTTCAGAGTCAAAGAGGCTTTTAGTTTTATAACCTTGAGCGATTTGGGAAGCAGAATTCTATGATGATCCCCAAGGTTCCAACCCCTGATATATACGTCCTGTATAGTCATCGCCCCTGGAGTGTGGGTGGGAACTATGAAAAGAATCAGATGTCCCTTCCGTTATTGGCAATTATGTGGCAAAGGTGAAGGGATTCTGCCGATGTACAGAATGTCCCAATCGGCTGATTCTGAGTTAATCAAAAAGGAGATAGTCTGAGTAAGCTTGACCTAATCAGCTGACTCTCTTAAAAATGACCCAGGTCTTCTCTGAAACAAGGGATGAAGGATAGTCTCCTGCTGTTTGAATAAGTGAGCTGCCTGTGGAGAGAGCACCCATGAGAGGGCCATGGCCACTGGATGCTGAGTGAAGCCCTGGCTGACTGCCAGCAAAAGAGCAGGGACCTCAGTCCTACAACTGCAGAGCCTGAATTATGCCAACAACTACTAGAGGCTGGGAAGGACCCAGACTCCAGAAAAGAATACCTTGATTGCAGCCTGCGAGACCCTGAGCAGCGGAGCCAGTGGACTGTGCGCAGGCACCTGGCCTATAGAAAACTGTGAGACCTCCAACGCGTGTTGTCTGAAGCCCCTACGTGTGGTCACTTGCTACGCAGCACAACGAACTAACAGAGGGGAGCTGCTCTCTTAGCCCACCGAGCATCGGTTTCACACGTGTAAGTGGAGATCATAATAGAAGGTCACTCTAAGAATTCACTGGGATTAAGTAATATTCTCAGCACACGCCTGGCATGTAATAAGAGCTCAGTCACGGCAGTTAGAAATAGTAGGGCTACTAGTAGCACTCGTAGTAGTAGCAGTAGTATAAACTGCAGTAACGGTGTTAGGTTGGGATACCTAGCTATGCTCAGATACAAAAGAGAGAAATTGGGATAGGCAATATATCTGTGTCCCACAGGTTGACATTTGGCTAAATTAAATCAAGATATCATTAAATCGATCAACATGCACACATTTGTGTATACTGGCTTGCCCCAAGCAGACGCACACACACATACACACACACACGCCCACTCCAAGAGCACCAAATTATTCCCAGTCTGCAAATACACTACATTCTTTGCCTTTGTGTCTTTTTTCCATGTGCGGCTCATCCCCACTGAAATGTCATTCCCGAATCTCTACCGGTAAAATCTATTTATTCTTCAATGCCAGGCTCAGATTATATGGCATTTACAATGTTCAAGAACTGTTCCAGTCACCTTAGAAATATTATCTCATTCAGTAACAACTGCATGAAATAAATATCACTATTGCTCTTTCTTGTCCCTTTCTTAAAGGATAGGGAAGAAGACCCAGAGAGCCTAGCCTGCCCGAGTCCACCGGGCACAGCAGGATTCGAACTCGGGCAGCTGCGCTCCAGATTCCGCTCTCAACCACGATAACAAGCCTCGCGCTGAGGGCCTCCTGCATAAGCGTTTCTACATCCAGTTGGAATTGAGGACATTTTCCCCTTTTCTGGTTTCCTATTATATATATTTTTTGACGAGTAAGGTTTAAGCTGAGCCCAGGTTGAACTATATCTGGATCACGGAGTTTGAAATCAAATTTTAATATATTTGCATCCATTTAACCCAAACCCTCATTTACATTTGCCCAGCTAGAGGAAAGAAGCCAACAGGAGGCAATAATAGGGAGAGTTCAGGGCTTCTACAGGAATCTATGAAGGGAAGAAGACTTGGGAACTGGATAGGGCATCCTCTTCCTGGGCTCAGGCCTGCCCTAAGCCTCTCCTCTGGTATTATATGCCCCAGGGAAGAAATGAGGGCCAGAAGCTAAAAGAGCTCTCACTGCCACACCCCGGGCACAAGCCGCCCTGCTGTGAGGTGCTCTGCGAGTCTCACGTGGAGGCAGTGCTGTTTCTGGGCAGTTCTATGAAAAAGCACACTCACCAGTGGCCTAGAGTGGTGGTGCTGGTCTAAAGTCCTTCTGTGCTATGCAGGAGGCCTGCTAACTTGCGGAAGTCAAAGCTACATGTTATTGTGCTCTATTTTAAAGCTGAGAGATGGGAACATCTTCTCTCATCTCTCTTGTGTCTCTCATATTTTGAAAAAAAAAAGCCCATGTGACTTTATTTTGCATAACAGCTTTACACCAAGGGAGCCAGAGAGACTTGGAGAACCTGAGGCCCTACAGAGCAGGTGCCTATCTCTCCTCACCCTCCTCAACACTGTGAGCTCCCAGGGAGCAGCACCCACGGGCCCCAGATCTCCGCACACTCCAGGGGGCCTGCCCTAACGCCTTACACACAGGAGAGGCTTAATAAATGTGCACTGGTTAAAGGATAAAATAATCCTATTAATCCACAATAGCCAACTTGCCAGTAGATGTACCTAATGTGTTTTAACTTCAGAAAACATGTACAGGAGAATCTAAAATAGAAGAACAGCTGGGATTAACTTGGGAAATAGATACTGACTAATCTAAAAATCAACTACTGGCTACAGAAAATGATTGCTGATAATGTTGAGTTGTCTTGGGAATCTAGGTTTATTTTTTGCCCCTGTGAAGAAAAGGAACTGTAAAGTCAAAATCTGGCTAATGAGAAGACACTGTTTTAAAGAAAACGAATAAATCTGAACAGTGTTCAGAGTTGATAGCTACTAGATTAAGCAAACCTGATCTTACAGCCCATGTTATTCAATAGGAAAATATCTGAGTGTAATAGATAGCCACAGCATTTTAGATGCGTTGTTTTCTTTAACTTTTAGGAATGGCTCCTCCTTCCTCTCATGACCCCAGGTCCTCTGTACTGATTTCTAACCCGTATCGTATAGGCCTGACTCATGTCTGACTCCTCTACTGAACCGCCGCCTCCTTGCTGACTGCAGTAAGTCTTATTCATCCTTTTGTCTCCAGTGCCTAAACACATATGTGACAATGGCAGCATCTCATTAAGTGTATACCGAGTGAATGAAACACCTTAATATTTTTACAAAACTGGGAATTAATAAAACTTTCAGAGTAGCTGACTTGGCTGAAATTATTCTTGATACACAAAATGAAATATGGCTCTATCTGATTATTTTGATATGAAGCAAAAAGGCAGGTGTTGGGAAGAGAGAGGGCACTTGACTGACACAGCAGCAGCAGATCTTGGCCTGAGGCTTGGCTTCGCACCTACTGCTAAGCTCTGAATGACTGTCAACGATGACTGTCTTCATTTCTTGATCTCTAAGGTCCTGCAAGGCTCACATTCTAAGAATATAGGCACCATGAGGGCAGGAAGCTGTCTATCCTGTTCATGGCTGCATCCCCATGGCACAGCTCACTAAATGCACACTTGTGAATAAGTGAACAACAAAGACGCTGCAACAACTTCTCACGTCCAGCTCCTATGCAGAAGGTTTTTTTTTAAAAACGATGCTGAATTTTCTATGCCAATATAAAAGACAGCTACACAATGTTTCCTCATGAAATAGTTTCCCCATGATTTAAAATTCTGTTTTTTTCTATGTCTGCATGCTTCAACAACATGAACTATGCCTGTAACATTAACAATTTGGGACAGAATTCAATAGAGTATTTACACAATTGTTAAAATGAACATTATAATAAATTATCATCATTCGTCATAGACGGCCCAGTAGAACTTCACCTATTTCTAACGAGATCTGCAATAGTCTTTGTTTGTTGGTTTTTAAATAATAAACTCTGGTAAGTCTTCATGTTTTGTTTATGTGTTTGCTTGTTTGTTTTTTCTTTTTTTAAGAATTAACCTTTGGTTGGTCTTACAATTCACATATGTAATAAAAGTAATGTATCATTACTCATATTAATGAGCATCTATTTTTTTAAAAGCAGTATTTGAATGTGTTGCCACTCAGCAGTGTATGAAACAAAGGGATTTTTCACTCACTCATTTAGAACTCATTTCTGGAAGGAAGGGAGAATATCTAATCATAATGTAGATGAATTGTAAAATGAATGAAGATGTTTAATATAAATATAAGCAATATAAAAATTCAAATGATTTTTAAAAATACATTATTACAACATATCAGTTAAAGAATTAATTTTCTATAACACCATTAAATAGTTACATTTTCATAACACAGGCTTTATTCCATGTACATTAAAGAGTTTAAGCAGTTAGAATCTGTGACTTTTCAAATGAACCTCTGATTCCACAAAATTAAATTAATAAATTTAAAATAGTATTTTTAACCAGAAAAAGTATAAATGCATATTGAAGGGTATTATGGGTGGAGAGCATACTTAAATTTTGGAAGGACTGAAGGAGAAGTTTACTTAGAAAGCATGAGCCTTGGTGTAGAGAGAACAGTCTTCAGGCCCTGGCTCTGTGTGATCTGTGGCAAGTGTACCCAATCTCCCCGAGCCTCAATTTCCTCATCTTAAGTGGAAATACTGACCCCATAGCTTGGTGAAAACTGAAAAAGAAAAGAATATGTATATACATGTATTAATGTATATTCATACATATTATTTCAGGTCAGATACAGAGATACATATGCTAGTTTTAAATTACATTTAGAAGATATATATTTAGGAAACTGCACATGTGCATACAAAGAAAGAGAATGGGAAGCATTGATCCTGAAAGAAATCTATTTTATAGGAATTGAGAGAAGGAATCCAGAAATGGGAAAAAAATAAAATCAGGAAAAACTACGCAGTTAGAAAGAACTTAAAGAAAAAAGAATTGGCAATCCAATTCTTCAGAGGAAGAATACGAGGGCGGCGGGGAGAGACGTGTAGGACACCAGAGGCGCGAGAAACCTCCTTGCAGGCTGTGCTGAGCCCTTCCAGGGTACCTCTTGTCAGGGTGAGGAGCCCAGACCTTCCCTGATGGTGTTATAATGTGGAAAGACACTGCAAATGATGAAAACAGTCATCAGCAACAGGGTCACTTGGGTCAAGTGACAGGAACTTGGGGGAATTTCTGGGATGAAGTTTGGGAGGGTTTTTTATTTATTTTTAATTAATTAATTTATTACAGAAAGGAAGAAAAAAAGAATGAAATGAAGAGAGAGATGGAAGACTAACAAGTATAACAAGATTAACTTGAACCTGCTAGTTCCTGGGCAAGGCTGACTCACCGCTTCTCCCATGGGCTCTAGCTAAATCAGAACTTCAAAATAAAGCCCAGCCTCGTTCCCCACAAGGGCACACGCTGCTGCTTATGAGGAAGACCCCAAGCTGACAGGACACTCAGTCCCCTGGTGCCTAATGAAAGGTCCGAGGGGACCAGCTGCCTGCATCGTTTCCCCTGCTCTCCTAGCCTTTCCCGCCTAGACAGGAGGAGTAGAACAGTGAGTAAACAGGTTATTTATCTGTATTTAGCTTTACTCAATCATTACAATCCATGTATGACATAGACAGATGGCCTTCTACATATATAGATATTTAAGTAGCCAGCACAGTTCTTCTACATAAGAGTCTGAATTTCAGTGCATATTAGTTCTCTTTACATCCACTCTCTTCAGTCACTGACTAGTTTGCTCATTTTGAGCTAGGTCACATTCTGAAAATATGATTTTTCCCTCTTAATGCAGTGAACCAAACCACTGCATATTTTCTCTTGGTTTTCATTATCTGGAATAACTTAGTACTTTTTTTTTTTCTAACCCTTCCTACATCTTCCCTGAAAATCATGGGTTTTCAAAACCCAAAACATATCCAATTATAGTTGTAATGTAAGGCACTCTGTAAATGATCAATAAATCTAAAACCCACAAACATTTCAGTTTCACTTTACAAGTAGTTCAAATATGTGAGTGCCAAATGATGAAATCATAGTGTTGATTTTCACTTTGTACTTGACCTCTACATTAAAGCAGAAAGGACTAATGTCAGATTTTACATTACTTTATCTTACTCTCTTCTTGATCTTTAACTGGAAAACATGGTAGGAAAAAACTGTGGATTTCTATCATTCTCATTCCTAAAATGACATATTAAAAGCAAAAGCGAAATTAGCTACTTAGTCAAATATAGTGGGAGCATCATCACAATCCCTGGTGTCCCTGCAGGAAGCCCTAAAAGACTTCACATTGTGTGTCTATAGGGAAATTTGCAGCAGGAATACATCAGTGTGGCAGGACTGCATCAATGAAATCCAGAAAAATAGGGTTGGGGGCTACTCTTTTAAAAACAAGTAGTTCCACTGCAAACAAAATACTTAGTAACTTGATTGACATAAATGTTTTATTATGAGGGCTATTTTCCCGCATTTGATAGTGAATAAGCAAAGTCCAATATACTAGTGTGGACAGGATTCTCCAGATCAAAGCTGGGGAAACCTCCCTACTGAGATCATCCAAGGAGTTGAACATGAAGCAAAATTTCAGGGCAAGAGGGGCTGACCATAACACAAATTAGATGTCTTTCATCTTTATTTCTATTTAAGAAAGTATATTTGTTGGTAGACATATTTTAACTGACATATTTTAACTGCAAAAATCACAAAGTCCCTAAATTCAAATCAAATTATCCATAAAATTCATCATAAGGGCAGTGGAATTGATTCCATAAAACATATTTTGCTGGAAATAGAAATTTAGAGGACTACATTTGAGATCTAAAGTACAAATGAGTCACTATTATTACAACTTATCATCCACACGTACAGATGGGGGCTGGTCACTGCTCTTTACCTCCTCATAAATGATGAATATTGGTAATGATGGCCACGGAACAAATGCTCTGCATGAATGTGGATTTTCATTTAAAATTTTGACACAAATTTATGACTCATTAAAATGGAAAACAAGAAATTCACGGAAAAATCTTTTAGTCCATTGATCTCTCACTTTGCTGAAAGATAGTTAAACGGTTTGAAATTAATGCCTGATAAATATGTGAACTGATTGAAGGTATAAATACCTTCAAAGACCTATTCAAAGCTTATGAAAATCATTTTTTAAATGAGCCAAAAACATGAAAATTAGCTCTACTTAAATGCCTAGGATAGCCCAGTAGTGTACTTTACTTACTGGTTTACAAACATCATTTCCAGTCTTCTTGAAGAAGAACTCCAATCTTGCATTGTTCTGCTTTTTCAAATCCTTCTAGATTTTACAGAGTCAGGCATAGTCACTAAGGAAAGATCCTCCAGTCACATAAGCCAGGTAGCAGGGTTCTGTGTGCACCCCCAGCGGCTCCTTCGCAATGTTTCACGCCACGTCCTTTGTTGATCTCTAAATGTTGGGAGGCACTATGGTCCAGTCTATGGGCCTCTTTTTTCTATCATTATTCACTCATTAGTTGATCTTCTCCAGTGCCATGGTTTGAAATATCTACAATATGATTTCTGCCAAATTTACATTTCCAGCTTTGAGCTCCAGATTCACACAACAAATTACCTCTGTGGCTCATCTGCATTCATTGGAATCTCAATTTTAATATGTCCTAAGTAGCACTTATGATTATTCTCCACAAAGCCTGCTTCTGCCCAGTCTTCCCCATCTTAAAAAAGAACACCACCATCACCCAGGTGTTTAAGATAAATACCTATGAATCATCCTTAATTCCTCTATCTATCTCCATCATACTCTACATCCAATCCAAGACAGATACAGTCTATTTTCAAAATCTCTCCAGAATTGGACCACTTCTCACCAACCCCAAAGCTATATAACCCTAATCCAAGCTACCGCACTGGTCATACGTGGATCCTCATAACTGTTTCCGCTACTTCCATTTCTCCCAGACCATTTCTCCATCTGAGGATAGAGTTGTCTTTCAGAAACATAAATTAGACCCCATTACTCCTTAGCTCAATATCTTCTGATGGCTTCAGGTCCACACTCTTTACACACACCTCCAAGACACTACCTTTTCCTGCCTCGCCTCTCCAAGCTCATCACCTCATGCCCGATCCAGCCACATTATCCTTCTTTCTGTGCTCACATACACCAAGCTCAGTGCTTCCACTCAGCCTTTGTGCCTGGCATTCCTTCTCTCTATGTTATTCCTCTCAATACTGTATGCTGGTTCCCTAAATCCATTCAGGGCTCTGCTTAGAGAGACCACCCTTTTTGAAGGAGTTCATTTCGACCTTACCCTCTAGTCTTCCAATCTAGTTTACATTTCTTTACGGCACTCACCACCACCTCAAATTATACATATAACAAATTAATTAATTTATCTGTTTTGAATGTCTCTCCACTAACAGGGTCAGCTTCTTACAGTAGGAGTCCTGTTTGTGTTGTTTACCATTATGTCTGAGCACCTAGATCCATGCTGGCACAGACAAGGTGCTCAATAATTATGGCTTTATTGAAGGAAACATTAGTGAATGTACATACTTTTTCATAGGCTATGTTATAAACAATTTGAAAATCTATTATTATAATATAAAGTGATATACAAATAAATATGGCTTTGAATAGCAAAGTTGGTAGTTTTAATCAAGTATGTATATGCGTATGTCTTACTTAAGCAATTAACTATTATATCCTTAGTAAATATGGGACCAATGTATACATGAATCAACTGTAGATGTGTGTGTCTGTTGATCGTAAGCCTAGAAGTAGATTTGAAAACAGCAAACGTTCAGAAAGCAGGATGTGCCCGGATGGATTTGGCTTATTCCAATTTGTCTCCTTAGCTAGAAATATCTGCTGAAACAAGTAGGAAGAAAGACATCCTCTTTGAAGAGGATGCTTCTGTTATCTTCCTGCTCTGCAGAGGGTGCCTCATCAGTTTTAACTCTTTGAACCCTGCAACAATCTTGGAAGATGGACAAAAGTCATGCAAGACTGCTGGGAATCAGCTGGGTGCAGTTTGGTAGGAGCCAGGGAAAGAGACAAGGGAAAAGCACTTGGCTGATAACCAACTTCTTAAATTGCTCCACTTCCATTGAGTGACTGTGATTATCACAATTTTAATCATGCTCATTAGGGACTGTTAGTCTGAACAACATATCCCCTAGGACTGCTCTACTGACGTCAACTTTAATTTGATCATATTTTAATACAGAACAGTGTATATAGCTTGAAGACAGGGATCTACACAACTGTTGATAATAGAGGAGGGTCACGGAAATCTAATAACAACCTGTAGAGAATCACATTCTTGCTTTGCTACCATGACAGTCAATTGCATTCCACAAGAAACCTTCCTGTTAATTTGCTGCTCCTATCTTGTACCAGGCAGACCAATTCACAGTGAATAAGAAGGTTTCTATGGCTCTTTGAAGCAGTAGTTTATGAAAATTCTATACATGTCACCTGAAAATAATTTTAAATCTCTACTGTTTAACTTTCTGGTTTTCTTCCCCTCCCATTAAAAAAAAAAAAATTTGAAAATAAAATAGTGAATTCACACATCTATCTTTCCAATATGATATAAATCCACAGATTGACCATTCCTATACTACTATAATGCTGTAGATGGTGGAGTATTTCCAGAGACAGTTTATCAGCTTTCTCAATAAATAAAGGAAAATTCACTCTTCTCTGGAAAAATCAGACAAAGAAGTATTCTCCCTCCCTTTTTCCCTCTTTCCCTCTTTCCCTCTTTCTACTATAAGCCAAATTAGCTTCCAAATAAAATATTTTAAGAGTGCTAAGAGGGACTTCCCTGGTGGCACACTGGTTAAGAATCCATCTGCCAATGCAGGGGACTTGGATTCAAGCCCTGGTCCGGGAAGATCCCACATGCCGCGGAGCAACTAAGCCCGTGTGCCACAACTACTGAGCTTGCGCTCTAGAGCCCGTGAGCCACAACTACTGAGACCGTGTGCCACAACTACTGAAGCCTGCGTGCCAAGAGCCTGTGCTCTGCAACAAAGAGAAGCCACCACAATGAGAAGCCTGCACACGGCATCAGAGAGTAGCCCCCGCTCGCCACAACTAGAGAAAGCCCACGCACAGCAATGAAGACCCAGTGCAGCCCCACCACAAAATTAATTAATTAAAAAAAAAAGAGTGCTAAAAAATCATCCACAGATACAGACACCAACACCCACCCCAGTCGCCCTCCATGCAGGTTTTCTTATTGACCATAAATTCCCAGTGAAATAGTAACATCTCTGATTGTTTATGGAGAAATCTTATATTTAAAATAGGAAAACCTAATTCATTGCCCCAGTGTTCTAAAGAATATTTGTATTACAAATGGATCTCAAAAAAGTACAGCTAAGTCTTAATAGACAAACATACATTTTTATCTAATAGGGGAAGAAATCCTTGAGAAGAAACTTAGCAGCAGTGTTACACATTTTCTCTAACTCCCCAAAGTCTTCGAAGATGAGGAAATGCTTTTTATTTATGCCCAGAACTGCAAAAAAGTGATATGGTATGGGAGTTAATCCTAGAAAGATAGAGCAGACAACAACTGCCTCTGGATCTGTATCGAGAACAACTGAATACTGTTTTCATTCATTAGGGAAAAAAACAGTCCTGCACATAGTATGGTCCTAGAAAAAATTAATCTTGTGTGGCAATTCCATTCAATCAATTAATATTAAACATGCCAATGTATTTGTATTGTGAAGTTAAGGTATTACCTCTTCATTCATAAATCAGAGAACTTTAATCATATTAACCATTATCCCAAGTGATTAAATACATCTCAGAGACAGAAAAAAATTAAGTCAAACAAGGCAATCTCTCCCAAAGAGACAGGAGGACAGAACAAGACATTCCTTCGCACAAAGTACAGGTGCTCTGGGATTTCACTGGTCCCACCAACAATGAGGGGCGTGGGCATGGTTGGGACTAGGCTGTTGTGTGGATACCTGTCATATCATCTTACTATCCAGTACCATGTGTCACTCCCTGTCACACAGAGTTCCGTGGAGATGGAGGTTGTCACCTTGACTACTTTGATACCCCTTCACCTCCCAGGCAGGTTATGTTCATGGCCCTTGAAAAACCATTTCTAGTTTGGTTTCAGAATAAGCTATCACTCTCATAGTAAGGGGAGAGAGGACTCGTCTCAGGATCAAGAGAAATAAGGAGTGGGCAAGTGGCTATTCATGGATTTAGTTAATCTAACAAGCTCTCCTTCCTTTGTCAGAATATTCCTGACCCTGAGTCACAGCCTTTGTACTGAATTTTAAGTGCCCGTTCAGGGGCTGTGTGTGGTGTCTCTGTGCAGCCCCTCCCCATGCCTGGCCCAGCTCCTCTCCTCTTCGGTGACTGCCTTGCCTTGGCAGCGGGGCTGGGGGCCCAGAGAGGCAGCCTCTGCTGCTCACTGCCCCACCCCTTGGCTCCCGCCCATCCTCCTCACTAAATATAGCAAAGCTTAGAGAAGGGACCGTGAGTGTCAGAGAAAAGTGACGCTTTCCCTCAGCATCAGTGGATTAATTGCCTTTCCTTTCACATCCCTGTACACAGGCATATAATGGAGCAGTAATTTGGTATGAAATCATCAATTTGCCTCCAGGTTGAGATTAAACCAGTCACTTTAAACACTTTAATATTAACAAAAGGCTTTGTATGATTTCTTTTCCTCTCTGCTGTGACTTTATTAGAGGTTGCCAGACCACAGTGGCTTTGACAAGTTTGTCAGTGGTCAGGGGTCCCACAATCAAGTAAGAAAACACCCCACCAAGACCTAGCATGCCCGTAGACATTACAGGACATTTTCAGTGTCAGTGTCTACACAGAATGTGTGGTGTAAACTATAGTCTTTGAAGAATATTAATCAATTCAGATCAGAGAATTTATGATGCAGCTCATTATCCGGGAGATCAATGTTAGAGCTTAAACTTAAAAACCTATGCTTAGGTCAAAAAGTAAAATCATGGTAAATAATTGAGTAAAAGAGAAAATACATACCAGCACAAAAATGTGATTTATTTTTCTTCTACATAAATATCACCATGTTCATTAGTGCTAATGAGCAACTAACTAGATTTCCTTACAAAATATTGATATAGGAATAAAATAATTTACCACCACAGGGAGATGTCTAACAGAAAGCCTTTGATGGAGTAATATAGTCATCCTATGTACAGATAGTCATGTAAATATTGCAAAACTACTGAAATACATCTTATTATTTCAACATTAACTCTCTAAGACGTTTTTAATGTCTTCAATAGCTATGTTAAAATGGTTATTCACTAATATTGGCTGATATTTGGATGTGACATTTAGAAAAATCTAAGCTTATCTTTAAGGTGAAGTGTATGCATTTATTCTTTTTTTTTTTTTTTTTTTTTGGCTGTGTTGGGTCTTCGTTTCTGTGCGTGGGCTTTCTCTAGTCGCAGCGAGTGGGGGCCACTCTTCATCGCGGTGCGCAGGCCTCTCACTGTCGAGGCCTCTCTTGTTGCGGAGCACAGGCTCCAGACGCGCAGGCTCAGTAATTGCGGCTCACGGGCCCAGTTGCTCCGCGGCATGTGGGATCTTCCCAGACCAGGGCTCGAACCCGTGTCCTCTGCATTGGCAGGCAGATTCTCAACCACTGCGCCACCAGGGAAGCCCCCTGATTTATTCTTATAATTAATTACTTTAAGTAATGTATTTCACTGACAATATATAAAAATAAAAACTGATCCAGTGATACCATTTCAAGGACCTTATCCTAAGGAAATAATTAGTCAAAGGGCACAAACAGCATGGATGAGATGTTTCCTGGAACACTGTTATAAAAGCAGAAACACAAATAAATCCATATATATGGGATGAATTCAATGAACTATGTTATATCCATATGGAAAATGGAATACTATGCAATCATAAAAATCCAACATTTAATAAGAAAAACGTACTTTCCACTGCAGGGACAAAAATGGTCAATTTTAATAATTGAACATAGGATTATTCCACTTTTTTGGCAGCCATTGAATACATTCATTTATGTATACATACAACAAATATTTACTTTATGTTTAATCAAATACTATGTGCCAGATGTATGTACTGATAAAGAAAAGAGACTCAGGCTTATAAACATTAAAGAGTTAATTGTAAAAATAAATATGTAATTGTGATAAGTTTTATGAGAGAAAAGAGTAAAATGAAACAAGAGATTATAATAATATTAGACCAAATATAGATTGAGGGATGGGAGCAGAAAATGTATTTTCTAAGACATGATAGGGAGGCCAAGTAGTGCAGGAGAGCTAGTAGGTGGGAATGCTTTCAAACCAGAGGGAGGGCACCCTTGACATCACCCAGGGACTGATATGTGGTGGGTCTGGGGCTTGACTGGAGTGACTGAGGGCAGAGTGGTGGGGATGGGACATAGATCAGGTGGCAGCTGGGTCCCGAGGGGCCTTGTCAGCCTGGTCTAGGATCTTGAATTTTGATTCATTGACTTCATTTGATTCATTGAAAGGTCTGACTCATTTGATTAATTGAAAGGATTTACCATGGGGAAAATGGCATGAGTCACATTTTTAAATTAAGTTCAATGGAGATCTTCAAGATGGCGGAGGAGAAAGACATGGAGATCACCTTCCTCCCCATAAATACATCAAAACTACATTTACATGTGGAACAACTCCTACAGATACCTACTGAATGCGGGCAGAAGACCTCAGACTTCCCAAAAGGCAAGAAAATCCCCACGTACCTGAGTACGGCAAAAGAAAAAAGAAAAAACAGAGACAAAAGAATAGGGACAGGAGCCGCACCTCTGGGAGGGAGCTGTGAAGGAGGAAAAGTTTCCACCCACCAGGCCCCTTCACTGGCGGGGATGGGGGTTGGGTGGGAGGGAAGCTTCGGAGCCACGGAGGAGAGTGCAGCAACAGGGGTGTGGAGGGCAAAGCGGATAGATTCCCGCACAGAGGATCGGTGATGACCAGCACTCGCCAGCCTGAGAGGCTTGTTTGCTCACCTGCCGGGGCGGGCAGGGGTTGGGAGCTGAGGCTCGGGCTTCAGAGGTCAGACCCCAGGGAGAGGACTGGGGTTGGCTGCGTGAACACAGCCTGAAGGGGGCTAGTGCGCCACAGCTAGCCGGGAGGGAGTCTGGGAAAAAGTCTGGACCTGCCACAGAGGCAAGAGACCTTTGTTTCGGGGTGTGAGAGGAGAGGGGATTCCTTCCCAGTGTGCCCACAGAAGGCAGAGCACAGCCTAAATGAGCTCCAGAACGGGTATGAGCCATGGCTATCAGCTCGGACCCCAGAGACAGGCATGAACCGCTAAGGCTGCTGCCACTGCCACCAAGAGTCCTGTGTGCAAGCACAGGTCACTATCCACACCTCCCTTCCTGGGAGCCTGTGCAGCACGCAACTGCCAGGGTCCCAAGATCCAGGGACACCTTCCCCAGGAGAACACACGGCGCGCCTCAGGCTGTTGCAATGTCACACCAGCCTCTGCCGCCACAGGCTCGCCCCGCTTTCCAATCATGACTACAGTACCCCTCCCTCCCCACAGCCTGAGGGCAACCTACACGCACAGGCGGGGCTAAAACCAAAGCTGAACCCCAGGAGCAGTGCGAACAAACAAGAGACAGGGAAATCTCTCCCAGCAGCCTCAGGAGCAGCAGATTAAATCTGCACAATCAACTTGATAAACCCTGCAAATGAAGAATACCTGAATAGAAAAGGACGTTCCCAAAATTGAAGCAGTGGACTTTGGGAGCAACTGTAGACTTGGGGTTTCCTTTATGCATCTAATTTGTTGCTGGTTTTATCTTTATCTTAGTTTAGTATTTAGTGCTTTTCATCATTGGTGGATTTGTTTATTGGTTTGGTTGCTCTCTTCCTTTTTGTTTTTTTAAATATATATATATATATATATACTTTTTTTCTTTCTCCTTTTTCTCTTTTTGTGAGTGTGTATATGTATGCTTCTTTATGTGATTTTGTCTGTGTAGGTTTGTTTTTACCATTTGTCTGAGGGTTTGTTCACTTCGTTTTTGGTTGTTTTTTTTTCCTTTCTTCCTTTTTTTCTGAGCCATGCAGCTGGCAGGGTCTTGGTGTTCCAGCTGGGTGTTGGGCCTGAGCTTCCGAGGTGGGAGGGCCGAGTCCAGGACATTGAACCACCAGAAACCTCCCGGCCTAACGTAATATCAATCGGTGAGTGCTCTCCCAAAGATCTTTGTCTCAAAGCTAACACCCAGCTCCACCCAATGGCCAGCAAGCTCCAGTACTGGACGCCCAATGCCAAACAACTAGCCAGAGATGAACACAACCCCACCCATTAGCAGAGAGGCTGCCTAAAGTCATACGAAGTTCACAGACACTGCAAAACACACCACCAGATGTGGCCCTGCCCCTCAGAAGGAAAAGATATAGCCCTACCCACCAGAACACAGGCACCAGTCCCCTCCACCAAGAAGCCTACACAAGCCACTGAACCAACCTCACCCACTGGGGGCAGACACCAAAAATAATGGGAACTACAAACCTGCAGCCTGCGAAAGGAGACCCCAAACAGAGTAACTTAAACAAAATGAGAAGACAGAGAAATATGCAGCACTTGAAGGAGCAAGGTAAAAACCCACCAGACCAAACAAATGAAGAGGAAATAGGCGGTCTACCTTAAAAAGAATTCAGAGTAATGATAGTAAAGATGATCCGAAATCTTGGAAATAGAATGGAGAAAATACAAGAAACGTTTAACAAGGACCTAGAAGAATTAAGGAGCAAACAAACAATGAGAAACAACACAATAAATGAAATTAAAAATGCTCTAGAAGGAATCAATAGCAGAATAACTGAGGCAGAAGAACGGATAAGTGACCTGGAAGATAAAATAGTGGAAATAACTACTGCAGAGCAGAATAAAGAAAAAAGAATGAAAAGAATTGCGGACAGTCTCAGAGACCTCTGGGACAACATTAAACACACCAATATTCGAATTATAGGGGTCCCAGAAGAAGAAGAGAAAAAGAAAGTGTCTGCGAAAATATTTAAAGAGATTATAGTTGAAAACTTCCCTTACATGGGAAAGGAAATAGTCAATCAAGTCCAGGAAGCACAGAGAGTCCCATACAGGATATATCCAGAGAGAAACACACCAACACATAATAATCAAACTATCAAAAATTAAATTCTAAAAAAAATATTAAAAGCAGCAAGGGAAAAACAACAAATAACATACAAGGGATACCCCATAAGGTTAACAGCTGATCTTTCAGCAGAAACTCTGCAAGCCAGAGGGAGTGGCAGGACATATTTAAAGTGATGAAAGGGAAAAACCTACAACCAAGATTACTCTACCCTGCAAGGATCTCATTCAGATTCAATGGAGAAATTAAAATCTTTACAGACAAGCAGAAATTAAGAGAATTCAGCACCACCAAACCAGCCTTAAAACAAATGCTAAAGGAACTTCTCTACGCAGAAAACACAAGAGAAGGGAAAGACATAAAATAACAAAACCAAAACAATTAAGAAAATGGTAATAGGAACATACATATTGATAACTACCTTAAATGTAAATGGATTAAATGCTCCAACCAAACGACACAGACTGGTTGAATGGATACAAAAAGAAGACCTGTATATATGCTGTCTACAAGAGACCCACTTCAGACCTAGGAATACATACAGACTGAAAGTGAGGGGATGGAAAAAGATATTCCATGCAGATGCAAATCAAAAGAAAGCTGGAGTAGCAATACTCATATCAGACAAAATAGACTTAAAATAAAGACTATTACAAGACACAAACAAGGACACTACATAATAATCAAGGGATCAATCCAAGAAGAAGATATAACAATTGTAAACATTTATGCACCCAACACAGGAGCACCTCAATACATAAAGCAAATGCTAACAGCCATAAAAGGGGAAGTTGACAGTAACACAATCATAGTAGGGGACTTTAACACCCCACTTTCACCAATGGACAGATCATCCAAAATGAAAATAAATAAGGAAACACAAGCTTTAAATGATATATTAAACAAGATGGACTTAATTGATATTTATAGGACATTCCATCCAAAAACAACAGAATACACTTTCTTCTCAATGCTCATGGAACATTCTCCAGGATAGATCATATCATGGGTCACAAATCAAGCCTTGGTAAAATTGAGAAAATTGAAATTATATCAAGTATCTTTTCCGAACACAATGCTATGATACCAGATAGCAATTACCGGAAAAAATCTGTAAAAAATAAACACATGGAGGCTAAACAATACACTACTAAACAACCAAGAGGTCACTGAAGAAATCAAAGAGGAAATCAAAAAATACCTAGAAAAAAATGACAATGAAAACATGACGACCCATAACCTATGGGATTCAGCAAAAGCAGTTCTAAGAGGGAAATTTATAGCAATGCAATCCTACCTCAAGAAACAAGAAAAATCTCAAATAAACAACCTAACCTTAAACTTAAAGCAATTAGAGAAAGAACAAAAAAACCACAGTTAGCAGAAGGAAAGAAATCATAAAGCTCAGATCAGAAATAAATGAAAACGAAATGAAGGAAATGATAGCAAAGATCAATAAAACTAAAAGCTGGTTCTTTGAGAAGATAAACAAAATTGATAAACCACTAGCCAGACTCATCAAGAAAAAAAGGGAAAAGACTCAAATCAATAGAATTAGAACTGAAAAAGGAGAAGTAACAACTGATACTGCAGAAATACAAAGGATCATGAGAGATTACTACAAGCAACTATATGCCAATAAAGTGGACAACCTGGAGGAAATGGACAAATTCTTAGAAAAGCACAACCTTTCAAGACTGACCCGGGAAGAAATAGAAAATATAAACAGACCAATCACAAGCATTGAAATTGAAACTGTGATTAAAAATCTTCCAACAAACAAAAGCCCAGGACCAGATGCTTCACAGGCGAACTCTATCAAACATTTAGTGAAGAGCTAACACCTATCCTTCTCAAACTCTTCCAAAATATAGTAGAGGGAGGAACACTTCCAAACTCATTCTACGAGGCCACCATCACCCTCATACCAAAACCAGACAAAGATGTCACACACACACAAAAAAAACCTATAGACCAATATCACTGATGAACAAAGATGCAAAAATCCTCAACAAAATACTAGCAAACCAAATCCAACACCACATTAATAGGATCACACACCATGATCAAGTGGAGTTTATCCCAGGAATGCAAGGATTCGTCAATACACGCAAATCAATCAATATGATACACCATATTAACAAACTGAAGGATTAAAAACCATATGATCATCTCAATACATGCAGAAAAAGGTATCTACAAAATTCAACACCCATTTATGATAAAAACTCTCCAGAAAGTGGGCATAGAGGGAACCTACCTCAACATAATAAAGGTCGTATATGAAAACCCCAAAGCCAACATCATTCTCAATGGTGAAAAACTGAAACCATTTCCTCTAAGATCAGGAAGAAGACAAGGTTGCCCACCCTCACCATTATTATTCAACATAGTTTGGGAAGTTTTAGCCACAGCAATCAGAGAAAAAAAGAAATAAAAGGAATCCAAATCGGAAAAGAAGTACAGCTGTCACTGTTTGCAGATGACGTGATACTATACATAGATACTATACATAGATAATCC
The DNA here is from genome assembly GCF_028564815.1 of Eubalaena glacialis. Taxonomy (NCBI): domain Eukaryota; kingdom Metazoa; phylum Chordata; class Mammalia; order Artiodactyla; family Balaenidae; genus Eubalaena; species Eubalaena glacialis. The sequence goes on along the minus strand of NC_083727.1, from coordinate 6,315,680 downwards.
TAAAGATGCTACCAGAAAACTACTAGAGATAATCAAAGAATTTGGTAAAGTAACAGGATACAAAATTAATGCACAGAAATCTCTTGAATTCCCATACACTAATGATGAAAAATCTGATAGAGAAACAATCCCATTTACCACTGCAACAAAAAGAATAAAATACCTAGGAATAAACCTTCCTAAGGAGAGAAAAGACCTGTATGCAGAAAACTATGGCACTGATGAAAGAAATTAAAGACGATACAAACAGATGGAGAAAAATACCATGTTCTTGGATTGGAAGAATCAACATTGTGAAAATGACTATACTTCCCAAAGCAATCTACAGATTCAATGCAATCCCTATCAAGCTACCAATGTTTCTTCTACCTTCACAGAACTAGAACAAAAAATATCACAATTTGTATGGAAACTCCGAATAGCCAAAGCAATCTTGAGAAAGAAAAATGGAGCTGGAGGAATCAGGCTCCCAGACTTCAGACTATACTACAAAGCTACAGTAATCAATACAGAATGGTACTGGAACAAAAACAGAAATATAGATCGATGGAACAGGATAGAAAGCCCAGAGATAAACCTACACACGTATGGTCACCTTATCTTTGGCAAAGGAGGCAAGAATATACAGTGCAGAAAAGACAGCCTCTTCAATAAGTGGTGCGGGAAAACTGGATAGCTACATGTAAAAGAATGAAATTAGAACACTTCCTAACAGCATACACAAAAATAAACTCAAAATGGATTAAAGACCTAAATGTAAGGCCAGACACTATCAAACTCTTAGAGGAAAACATAAGAACAACACCCTCTGACATAAATCACAGCAAGATCCTTTTTGACTCACCTCTTAGAGAAATGGAAATAAAAACAAAAACAAACAAATGGGACCTAATGAAACTTAAAAGCTTTTGCACAGCAAAGGAAACCATAAACAAGACGAAAAGACAACCCTCAGAATGGGAGAAAATACCTGCAAACGAAGCAACTGGCAAAGGATTAATCTCCAAAATATACAAGCAGCACATGCAGCTCATTATCAAAAAAACAAACAACTCAATTCAAAAATGGGCAGAAGACCTAAATAGACATTTCTCCAATGAAGATATACAGATTGCCAACAAACACATGAAAGAATGCTCAACATCACTAATCATTAGAGAAATACAAATCAAAACCACAATGAGGTATCACCTCACATCGGGTCAGAATGGCCATCATTAAAAAATCTGCAAACAATAAATGCTGGAGAGGGTGTGGCGAAAAGGGAACCCTCTGGTGGGAATGTAAATTGATACAACCACTATGGCGAACAGTATGGAGGTTCCTTAAAAACCTAAAAATAGAACTACCATATGATCCAGCAATCCCACTACTGGCCATAATACCCTGAGAAAACCACAATTCAAAAAGCGACATGTATCACAATGTTCATTGCAGCTCTATTTACAGTAGAAAGGACATGGAAGCAACCTAAGTGTCTATCGACAGATGAATAGATAAAGAAGATGTGGCACATTGGAATATTACTTGGCCATAAAAAGAAACGAAATTGCGTTATTTGTACTGAGGTGGATGGCCGTAGAGTTTGTCATACAGAGTGAAGTAAGTCAGAAAGAGGAAAACAAATACTGTATGCTAACACATACATATGGAATCTAAAAAAAAAAAAAAAGGTTCTGATGAACTTAGGGTCAGGACAGGAATAAAGAGCAGACGTAGAGAATGGACTTGAGGACACGGGGTGGGGGAGGGTAAGCTGGGACAAAGTGAGAGAGTAGCACCGACATATGTACACTACCAAATGTAACATAGATAGTGGGAAGCAGCTGCATAGCACAGGGAGATCAGCTCGGTGCTTTTGGACCATCTAGAGAGATGGGATAGGGAGGGTGGGAGGGAGGTGCAAGAGGGAGGGGATATGTGGATATATGTATACATATGTATTAGCTGATTCACTTTGTTATACAGCTAACTAACACAATGTTGTAAAGCAATTATAGTCCAATAAAGATGTTAATTAATTAATTAATTAAGTTCAAGAATCACTAACTGATTATGTGATGTAATATACTGACCAGCTGTCCTGTTGCAGTAACTGTGGCATCACAGTCACACCCAGGCCTCAGTTTTCTCATCTGTGAAAACATCTGGCTAGGCAAACAACATCAATGTCCTTTCAGTTCTTCATAAGACTTAGCACTGTGGGAACATTATTTAGGGATTCTGCTGCAGCACTTATATCTTTACCAGTGTTAAGTCAATAAAATAGAGCTTTATAAAAAAATGGTATAAAAGGATAGGTGTGTTTTTTTGTGTGTGATAAACAAGAAAATAGCTGAATCAGAGGTTTAAGGGATATCTGGCATTTGATTAAGTTTTCAAATACGAAATGCCAAAACATACTGCCAAATCCTACCCTCCAGGATACTTTTAAAAGTTCTACTACTAGGGGTAAATTGGGAATCAGAATGTATTCTCAGCTGCATAACTATGAGGTTGCCTGTTTCTTTTTAGTCAATAAATATTCTTATCTGATGGCAATGTTTGACACTGTCTGAATGTCTGTGTGGTTTGGAGTGCTACCATAAAAAAGCATGGCATGCCCCCCTCATTCTGATATTATGGACAAATGACATAACTTGCCATGAGTAACACATATTAGGAACACACATTGACAAGGCTGAATTTTACCTGAGCTTTGTGCTCCTGGAAACGGGGAAGGTTAAAGGAGTTTTCCTCATCCCTTTGTGTTCCAGAAAACAGCTTACTGAGGGTAACCACCCTTCCCCATAAAAGTCATGATGCATCCCCACTTGTTTATCTATGACAAGGACAGACACGGACCCTCCAAATTCCTATTCTTTGCCTCATACATGATTAGCTGAACTGCTTCTCCCCACTGATCAACCAGAGTACAATGCTTGGTAACCAACTTTGGTTAAGCTTCTTCCTCCACACTTCGGCCCATGCTCAGCCCAAGACAGCAGAGAGCCCCTCCTGAGGATAAGCTGGCCTAAGGTAACACAGTGTCTGATCTACTCCCCTGTAACGTTACCCCCTCACCTCACGTCCCCACCTGGTTCTTTCTAGCCTTGTCTGCTCCTCTCTATATAAGAAAACCCCTTCTTCCTAGTTCTTGAGAGGCTTGTGGAGCTTCTAGTCAGAACGTTCACCCAACTGCAACAGTCCCCTTGATCGACTGCAATAGTCCATCCCCACCCCCATGTCCCACAGCAACCCTTTCAAATAAAGCCTCTCCTTACTAAATGGGCATTTATTTTTTATTTGACAATATTTACAAGGAATGCTTTCATAAGAGGTTAAAATAGTTTTGATTGTTTCTTAATCTCACCTAACTTTCCCTCCAGACCCTGGAAAAAAAATTGTGCTCAGCATGGAAAAATCATATACAAGCAAGTTGGCAAATTATTAGACAACAAAAAATTAAATCACTGAAGAAATTTATACAAATCATAGGACAAGACCTAGTACATTAAAAAAAGTCAGTGAAACAATAACAACAACAACAAAACTACATAGCCACAAAGGAAAAATGACTCACATAATCATTTCATGCTTTTTTTTTTCCCTTCACATTATGGAAGTTGCTTTGTTCACATTATCTCCAGCGGTCTGTTAAATGTTTGCAATGCTTCAGTACTTTCTGAACAACATTTTGTTAGGAATGAAAAGTGACTTACCTATCAATAATAAAGGCAGCTGAAAGATTAGAATAAAGAAATGAGTTTGTCTGAAATACTTACTTGGTTTCTGCCTTAGCTCCTGATCTGCCAGCCAGCACAAAACAGAGCCAGGGTCCCATCTGTCTCCCAACTACAATGGATCTCTAGTTTTGTGGGAGTCAACAAGTGGTTTTCAATTCTGTAAACCTTGACTACACAACAAAAGAACCCAGGCCCAGGGGGTGAGAGTTTCCAAGACTGTGTTCAGGGTATGATCAGAAGCCACTTGAGGACTCTCAGCCCTTTCAGGGGCCTCATACTGCAAACCTGTTGCAGTGAATAGGGTAGGAGACCATCAGTAGAAACGGGCATGTTAATGTCTTCCTGGACTCTTCCATTTAACAGTTTGAACCCATCACTATTCTATGCGATTTAGCTGTTCAAAGATGATAAAGTTAAAAGCAAAAAAAAAAACAAAAAACAAAAACAAAGCAAAACAAAACCTTGGGCCTCCCAGATGTTAAGTTTCAATCTGTTTTCACAACTTCTCTTACCAAGGCCACATCATGGGAACTACTTCCCCAAATCTGGCCTCAAGGGACCTCAAGGCAGGTCGGAGGATTGCAATGAGTATTCATCACAGCATGTATTTGTGGAGGATAAGAAATTTACAATAAGATTTGTATTTGCCAATTAGTCTAATTAATCCTAATTGTCCTGTTTTAAGGGTCTGGTTGGAATAAGGCTTTGCTAACCAAGCCTATGAAGTTTGTTTTTATAAGTCAGAGGGAATCTTCCCCAGCAGTTCTTTTAAATCAAGAGCCAGAGGACAAAAACAAAATTATGAAAAAAAAAAAAAAATTAAAACTATTGACAGTACACTATATCTGCTTTTATGAATTCCTGAGTCTGGAATAACTGATACACATATACAAGCAATTCCTTCAGTAAATATTCTTTGAATAGTACGCAAATAACACCTTGAAGTATAAAAACTGATATGGAACAGATCTTCAAAGACATTACACTCCTTTTCTTTCCTTCTATATCTTACTCGTGGGTTGGCAGCAAAGTTTTTACTTTAAGAAGAATTTTATCTTTTGGAAAAACTTTGGAAGAATTAACGAATAATTGCTATATTTCTCATGGCTACCCACTGATTAGAAGTAATTAACTTATTTCTATTACAATCAGAGAAATCTGAAGAAGAGTAAAACACATCCTAATATATCAACAAAAAGAGAAACAATAACCAGAGGCAATGACAATAACATCTTGCAAAGCAGTAAAGTATTTTGAAAAATCATATGACCTCTTTATTCTCAGGAAAGCAACCATGCCCCTGAAGGTCACCAGGTAGTCGTGTAAATTGTGTCCAACTATCAGTGAAGGGTAAATACTAAAGATTAGGATGAGTCCCATTAAAAATAAGACAAGAATGGGAAATAAAATCAGTATTCAAAAGCACAGTTTCTTCCCTAGAACGTCATTCAATTAGTCATACATTGAGGCTCATATATGAGAGTTTTCACTAATATAAACCAATATAAAAGGTTACAGTCTAGAATGATGTTTTGAGGAAAGTGATAGAATCACTGACCCTGGAGATTTTAAAGAATTGGGCTGACATCCATCTCTTACTCTCAAGCAGAGAATTTTATGTGTTGACTTCCTGAATTTCCTTCCAATGTTTGAAATTTAAAGTAGATAACGTATGTTAAAGTTAAAAAGCTTAAAAAATTATTCTGCTCTATCTTACCCTTTTACTACAGTTTTGTCAATTGTCCTTTATTATGCCCTTAAAATTACTGTTACCATTATCATCATCATTATTTTAGTCAAACATGAAGGGAAATATAACTGGATTTGAATTTTGTTAAGAGGTTTTCAACATTATTTAGAATGGTGTAAGAATTTTATTGTAAGTATATTGCACCAAACTTTAAAGATATAATTTAAAACTGCAAAAGCAAACAATATACAAGAAATGCATCCAGACTTTCATTACTTTATTCCAACAGCTGTAGAATTAGTGTAATGAATTGACAGATAAAGTGACTGAATCAGAAGTACAAAGAATTCAGGTAAAGATGAGATCATTTTACAGAGATAAGTTTATTAGAGAAGTAGTGACAAAAGAGTGAGAAGTGATTTAAGTGTAGAATATTAGGACAGATTTTAATATCTATTTATTATCTCTACTTCTATTGCTAGGTATGGTTTAGTAAAAAACAAAAAAAAGTATGAAAGTTTCACCCAAGATTTATAAGTTGTCACTTCAAGTATTTCCTCATTCTAAATGAGAGCTACTTCACGAGAGCGTATATAAGCTCTTGTAACATGCTTTGCTTTAAACTTTGAATACTTCAGCACCAAAAAGCTTATATTGTAATAAAAACATGTTGTGTCTGATAGTATCAAACACATAACCACACAGATGATTCAACTTTACAGGTAGCAATGATCTTGAAATCCAGCACATTGCCAATGACACCAGCAAATTTTATAACACAGATATATCAGGTTTTCTTCAATTTAGATGGTGACATTTTACTTAGTTTCAGTAAAGTATTGTAGAATTCTTTCTGGAAGGAATAATAAAGAAGCTGAATTTCCTGGACATTTTTCCCCACAAGTACCTGCATAATTTATCAGTCTACACTCTAAAATAATTTATTTATTCATTTATAGTATAGCCCTTGGATGTTTCTAAAATGGACTTCCACATTTAAAATTAAGAAGCTACAAAAGAAATTTTTAAACTAAGATAAGAAATTGCATAAAAGAGGACAACCTAAGTAGATACCCAAACTACAACCAAGTTTTAAATTTAGCTTTGACCCTCCCAGGATTTTCAGAGCAAAATGTGCACACAAACACACCAGGTCAGATTATCTCATTGCTGGATGGTTTTTCCTCATTCTGTGTATAGAATCCAAGAGGTACGAGTTTCTTTTGTCTTTACCATGAAAATGCAGTTTTCCACAATATTAATGATTGTTATATATTTGCACCCAAAAGAGAAAATTCAACGATGAAACTAAGAACATTGCTCAGTACTTACTGAAAGCAGATGGTCTAGAGTGATCCTCCCAATAGCAGAGCAAAATCTGTTAATTTTGATAAAGTCTCTCTTTATTTTCTAATCCGTTTTCTCCTATATAAAATCCAGCTAGGTATTTACCATTTATGAGGCATATTTAAACAACTGTTTTGTCTCCTAGATACAATCCCTTCTTAAACAACAACTATTAATTTATACAGAAATGTTTTCTGGTAATAAATTCACAACGCTTTGCTAAATTAAAAGAACATATTCACATCTACAAATGCCTTCCCTATTTGGCTGTGAAAAAACTTTGAGTTACATACAGACAAAAGTAACTCATGTATGCTCTCACCTCCTTGCCACCCATCCCATATATGATAGAATCACAATCAACTTCAATTTACATGAAAGAGACTTAAAAACAGGAAAGTAATTAGATACACTCATGAGAGATAACTATGTCACGTAATGATGACTATTCCCCAAAGTGCTGCTGGCTCCATTAAAAAAGCACTTCTCTTCCCGGTGAATCTTGCAAACTTGTGGGGTATAAGGAAAGGCGACATTCTCATCAGAGTTAAAGGCATATGATATGAATGGGGTCCTCCACATGGCAACGACTGCAATCAATTACCAAGTGTGTGTTCTGTTTTCTGAGGTGGGTTCACTTTATCATTTTATTGAAAAGGTTCCATTATGCTAATGTCTTACAAAATCACATTCTGCCGTTGCTGGAAGGTCATGAGGGGATATAAATTTTTACATTTAGAACCAAGAGGTTGTATAGCAGTCACAGTTTCCAAGGGTTAATAAGAAGCCATCCAAGTACATTCAAGGACTTATCAATGGCAACTCAGATGCTCGTCTAGTTAACAGAAGGGAAAAAAGGAGAATATTCTAAGTTAGACATTTAAAAACAACCCTAATGCTACAAGAATAGGGGTATTAAAACTTGACTTCAAGTATGAGGGTGGTTATTTGGAAAAAAAAATTCTTCAGCTAAATTTTGCTTTACCTATCATTTTGAAGTATCAGTAGAACAGGTGCATATTATATTAAATAGGTCTCTGTTACATAGTTATCTAGGCTGTCTCAATTATCTACCACCTTCAACCACCATCTTCAAATACTTTCAAAAATAAGTCTTCTAAAGATCTAAAATATGTGCAAAATTAATATGCATATTTTTGTGTAACTTTATTGTGTGGGTGCTTAGGTTTTTGACTAGCCCTAAATCCCACATCTGAGTCTCAGAAAAAGAAGTATGATGAGATATTCAACTCAAATTAGATATTATTCCCTAGAGTAATGTTTTGTTTCCATCTTTCTAAGAATTATTGATTCCCTCCAATAATTCACCAAGGACTGTGAACATAATTCATGAATATATTGTATCATCAATCCATCAATAATTTGTAGTTATGGGCAATGACTGTCAAACAGCTGAGTAAAAACACATTACAACCAGATAGCTCCCTTTGGGCCAATTACTGTAAATCAAAGCAAGGCTCAGGAAAAACAGTTGCTCTTTAGAAATACTTGTCTTGTATAGTCGGCCTCCAATATTCTAATGCAGCCTGGAAAGCAGGCTGTGAACTACAGTAACTTCTTGCTGGATTTGGCATTCTGTTATGTCTGGTTCAGTTGCTGAGCGGCCATAGAGGTTCATATTCTACAATGTGAGAATATGAGGATATGAGGCCTCCCAATCTGGGAGGCCGTTTTAAATGGATCACTGATCGCATTGTGGTGCTGTATCCAAGGAGGTGATTTCTAAGGAGCCAGGTATGGTCCAGGGCTAGGGGTGTGCAATCTTATACTGTGTTAAACTACAGACATGGAGTTATACAACATGTTTTTTCATGACCTGGAGTTAATTTGACAGAAAAAAAGTTTTAGAAACATGTCTAAAATAGTTTGGAAGCCCAGTTCACAAAATTGTGTTTGAAAAAAAAGAAAAGATTATGTAACTCCTTGACGAATTCAAATCATAAAGTTTTTCATTAACTAACTACAAATATATTAAAAGTGGTTTTCCTATGGCTGTTATGTATTTCCTGTCAACTGCTACATGTATTCACATCAAAGGAAAAGCTATGGAAAACAGACATTCCTTAAGCTGGGAAACAATTAATCAGATATTTTACAAAAATGGAGATACTTGTTGAAGGCTTCCGAATGGGGTGGCTGTTCTTGCATCAGAGGGTATACCATTAGTGCTGATTTTACAAACCAGGCCAAAGCTAAGCAATTACTCATGAACACTTTGATCTAATTCAAAGAGAATGGAATTTTGAACCAGATGACTTTGTTTCAAATCTTAGCTTCAACATCTTTTAGCTGTGCGATCTTGGACAAGACATTTAGTCTTTACTCTCAGTTTTTGTGTAAAAGAAGGGATAATAATTATGTTTCTAGTAAAAATCAAGTAAGATAGTGTAAGTGTACAAGTTTCATAAATCAAGTGTTAGAAAAGTACTAGTTATTCTATTGAGAGTAAAAAACAAAGTCTCTCCAATGGATTTAAGGCAATGGTTGGCAGGAGAAAAATACTATTCTCTGTAACAGTTCACACATCAAATAGAACTACTTCAGCGTCATTCTCTCAATATTAAAAAAAAAAAATCTGAAACTTGGAATTAAGCCAAAGAGATTATTATTGTTCCTTAAGTGCTAAGGAGATCTATTACTTAGACTATTTTACAACTTTGTAGGGGCAGGAGTTAACTTTAGAGATGCAAAGAATTTCTGTCCAGTGGAACAGATGGGCCCAAATGTTATCTATTGCCCAGTAAGAACTTAACAAATTTTGTATCTAGCTTAGCAATCTTATCCTAACTTCTCTTTATTAAATTGTACCTGTCATTTATATCAATCGATTATCTATATATCATCTATCTATCATCTATCTATCTATCCTCTCTAATTTTTTTGAACCAAATTGCACAGCTCCTTGTTTCCCTATTAAATAATTAGTTGAATAAAATTTTGACATCTGTTCCTTTTATATTTGCATAACAGTCGTGATTTTACCTATATGAAAATCAAACTTTCGCAGTTTTGGAGGAGCCAAGTAAACTGCATTACCAGAGACCTCATGGGCTATCAAGCCGAGGCACATCTTTTCTTGGTTCTTAAAGTGAATCCTGACCAAAAAAGAATTTTAGCTCTATCAATCCTGTTTCTGTGTGTCTTCCCTTTTCCTTTCTGCTGATTTCATGTTCTAGTTTCTGCGCGCCTTGGTGGTCACAATGAACGGGAAATGGGTTTTACATTCATATCGTGAGATATGAAGATGGACTTGTCTCTTCTCTGTTGAGTAAGAGACAACAAATGTTCAGGTCGTTTTTGCTTATTTTTCTATCTGTGACCTCAACTCAATTAAAAACTTTCAGCTTCCTGGGAAAGAAAAGACCTCTCTGAAATCTGGACTAGTAAATTTCATGCTTCTTTGTTTACTTCTGACCTGTGACTAAGTTGTGGGATTGAAGCCATAAATCCTCTCTAGGGCTGTGTGTCTACATATCTGCAATTCAGAAAGGTCTCTGCCTCTTGTGTGTGTAATGTTTTCCTACTACCAAAGGTTATTAATAAATTAAATTATTATGTCTCATGAATGAAAGAAGTTCTGGTTTGATTGGTTTCTGGAAATAAATAAGCACTTATATAAATGGAATATTCACAAAAAATAAAGAAACTGAACTTTAAATACTTTAAATGTTCTAGACATTTAAGAAAAAAATCCTTCTTATAGAAAGCACTAGGTGAGGAATATTTGAAGAATTCAAATTCGCACAATTAAGGTGAGTCTGTGGACACTTGGATTGTTTTAATAATTTGGATTTAAGAAAAAAAAAGCTGTATATCTTTTCTCTGATATATCAGTGTCAAATATGTGATAAGATTTTTATTTTATATTTTATAAAAGGCTAAGGTTTGATTTTCTATGAAGAGAGTATTGATTAATTAATCTAACATTACACTTACATGATACTTAAGTTTATTAAAAATATACTTTTCTACATTTGTATTTTACTAGATTGTGTCATAATTCTGACAAATGTGTTATAGTAATTTTGTTTTGTAGTGTGTCAGCCAAAATATAAGTTCTTAGATCCTTATATAACTTAAAAATCTGGATTAATATTAAATCAGGCTATTTAATGAATAATCTTTAGATAGTTGGATAATTTCTATTAAGGTTGAATACAAAAGCATCAATAAATAAGCATAATTTTAAGTTTATATACTTGTGGTTCTTTAGTTTTATATGATATAGAATGCCTATATCTTTGGTTTATGTTAATGGAGTGTTTTATTTTTGTTAATTCAAAAAACTGCGCCCGTAGAAAATTATGTAATGTGTATCTATGAGTTTGCTAGTCTGCTAAAATTATTGTGTGCAACAGACAGTTCTCAATAGCCTACCTTCCAGTTTTCTCTGTAGAACAGAAGTTGTTATTTTGGTTAAAAGTTATAATTAGTTTGGGTGGTTGAGACTACATCAGAAGCAACAGCAACAGAAAAATATAGCTGTTTACCCAAGGAAGTGGGGTGAGTTTCTCTTTTTAAAGGAAGAAGAGAGTAGTTTTTTCCCCTGAAACGAAATGTTAGTTTGTTTCAGAATATGAAAGAATACAATAAAAGACAAAACTTAAGAGAATGTAGCAAGTTGTAGAAAGCTGGAGAAAAGTGAATTTTACTTGCCATTGTTTATAATACCCAAGTATGAAAAGAAGTTATGTGTTAAAATTAGTGCAAAGTTACCTAGTTTTGATGGATTTATTCCTAGGATAATTTAAGAGGGAAAAAAGGAGCTCGTAAAACCTATGTTGTCAAATATTATATTATTAATGCAAAATTAGTGTAATAGGGAAGAACCTTTGTCTTCTATTACAAGTTACTAAAGGGATATTGCTTATAAGCTTAAATTATACACAATGGCCCATCTCTGGGAACCCTGCCTCCCAGGTGATGAGCATTAAGTTAGAATACCTTTGTTTAGCTCACAGGAAGCATCCTGACCAGGCCCACCTGTGAATGACTGCAGGAAGGAGGAAATTAACACGTCCCCTCTGGAGGCTGACGGGAACCAGGAAATGTTGGACTTAATCCCTCCCCTTCTAGTATAAAAGAACCATCTTGCCTGAGTTAGGATGGTCACTACCTTCTCGGTCTGCCTGCTTTCTGAACAAAGTCGCTATTCCTTTGCCCCAACAACTTGTCTCTCGATTTACTGGTCTGTTGTGCAGTGAGCAGTGTGAGGTTGGACTCAGTAATATTAGAATTACACTTTTTCTTTGTTGAGGTGATAAATTCACCTTAGAACACTTAGTAAAGCACAGAAAATATTATTTGTCCCATCTGTGTAAACTGTCCAGGAAATGGAGATTCTATATCCCACCAGAACAATATCTGCTTTGTGTTGATTTTATTTTTGATAGATAATTTTTAAGTTTCCTCACTTGTGAATGAACTAAGGTTTGTTTTAATCATGTTGCCTTATACAATTATTTTAAAATATTTTATTGTTACTTTGATTAACTAGATAACCAAAGTATTGTTTCTCAGGAGCCTAGGACTTTATTATAACCAATGATCAAACCTCCTCTGATCATTCCTTTGATCTTGCCTACTAAAATTCAGATCTAAAATTTAATTTTAATAAACAATTAAAGTAATAATTTCAGAATATACTATACTTACAAATGTCTTTGAATTTCCCAGAGGGCCCCTGGAGAGAGGGGTTAGAAATCACTGGATTTGTGTGGTAGGCTTCATATTTTCTTAATGCCTCAACATTACTGGAATGAGCTATCAAGTTAGAAGAGACTCTCAGCCTTCCCTAGGTTTGGTCTGTATAGATAAAATGTCATTCATATAAATCTTTCATTAACTGAACCCTTTACAGGGGGCCATGAAGATTCCCTTGCTTCCCATTACATGGTCTTACCCTCAAAAGAAACATTGATCAAACCCTTATGAAACAGTCGTGGTCTGTATTACAAAGGGAGATGTTACTCTCCTCATTCTGATATTGGTCACTGTCATAATCAACCTAGCCTTTCCTTATTATGAAACTGGTTTCTGATTCCATCTGAGGCTCCCCTGAAAGCACTCTATAAACCACAGGCCCTAGCTTGTGTACTCGTCACAGAAGGGCAGTCTCAGGCCTCAGAGAAAGGACTGTGCCAGGTGCTCTGAACTACAGTCAAAAAACAGACTCTCAGTTACAGGCTTAGAGTTGACATCAGCTTGACAGCTTTCAGACTGTACCAGTGGAATAAATCAGGAATTCCAGAACTCATGACAAAACCACTAACCCAAGATCCAACAAAACAAGAGTTAATTACATGAGAATAACTAAATTGATGAGGGAAATTTACTTATGGTTATTTGTCTTGAATATTACTTGTATTGCTTTTAAGGTTCTTTTTTTATGGGAATATTAAGATCTTTTTCTTCATTTATCTCACCTTAAATTTAGCAGACTATGACTTTGTTTCCTGAACTGAAACATTTATAAATAGTATCTGATTTTCACTGGCCCTCAAAATTCATAAAACAATACTTTGACTGAACCTCTTTACTCTCCATGGCAACAGTTATTTGCATAGGTTCAATAAAAATTTGTTCTCATCTTACCAGGATATAATTGAACAAATTAATTGTGTAACAAAGGATACACATGGAGAGTCATATTTGAGAAGAATTCTCACTTTCTCACACTATGGCATGACAGCACGTTGTTAAGGGATGGTAATTGGCTTTACACTTATAGCCAATGCCTACAAAGACCTCACAAGAAAACAAGTTCCATACCTGGACAACAGAGTCCCATTCACATGGGTCATATTTCCTGTCCAGTGTAATAGATAACTCCAGAGAGAAAGGTTTATTGCCCTGTAAGACATTAACCAGTGTTGTATCTAATCCAGCAATCTCATCCTAACATTTCTTCATTACACACACACAGACACACACACACACACATACACACACTTAAATGCTAGAAGGCGCTTTTCTTTAGTTGGTACTTTGAAAAATTTACACAAAAGTAAAGATAATAGTAAATAGTATAAGAATGTATGAAGAGGAAGGAAACTTGTTATTTTATTTTTTAGGACTGTCATAAATTGAATTTTAATTTATGGGAAAAATAAGCAATGTGTAGGATATTGTGATTCAAAGATGGTGGCACTAAATGATGTCACTGCAACAAAACAAATTGAGGAAGGTGCATCATAATGCTTGCATGTATTTGTGAGGTGGAGGAGTTGGGAATAAGATTTAACTATTTGTATATAGAATTTTGAAGTCAGAGTACCTTGTAATGTTGATTGCAATGATTAAGATACCTGTTTGTCTCTGACAAAAGAACTGGACCTTGCTTCAGAAATCTAAACTTCTCCCACAATTTAGAATCTTGTATCCAAATGAATTACGTTCCTCAGTCTCAAAGAGGCGTCAAATGATGGACGAATAAATGTTGTTTTTATTCATTTAACACATTTATTAAGCATCTAGCAGTGGTCCCCAACTTTTTTGGCACCAGGGACCAGTTTCGTGGAAGACAATTTTTCCATGGAGGGGGGCGGGGGATGGTGGGATGGTTCAGGCGGTAATGCCAGCGACGCGGAGCAGCAGATGAAGCTTTGCTCACTCTACCGCCGCTCACCTCCTGCTCTGCGGCCAGGTTCCTAACAGGCCGAGGACTCGTACTGGTCCGAGGCCTGGGGGTTGGGGACCCCTGATCTACTGCATGTCAAGCACTGTGTTAGGGGCTGTGGACAGCCTAGAAAACTTGAAATCCTGTCTCTTGAAATTTACTTCCCACTGGGGCTTGTATACCTGTGTGAGCCACTCTGCTGTTTATAATCTTATTTGTATGTGGTAAATCTATTAGATTAACTATGTTAGAAGAGCAAATTTCTTCACACAAACAAGAAAAATTATTTGCCATGAAGTCCAGAAGAAAAAAGATACCTATGAAAATGATAAACAGAAGCCAGGAAAAACAGGTCTGAAAAATACTGGATTGTTCTGTTAATGAAAAATTACAAAAGGCTCTAATGTTTCTCCGTAATAAGTAGCAAGTGGTAGAAATGTGCAATCATACAATAGCCCTAAATTAGTATCACTGAAGATGTGCAACATTTTATTGAGATATAATATTTCTTATTGACACAAAGAGATTAGATTAAACAAAGGAATTAAAGCTATGGTTATTACTTTATCAGAAAAGGTGACGCATCTGAAGTATGGCAGCTATGCCAGCAGTATTAATTAAAGCATAAAATATTTAGTAATAGATATAATCTTTCTCATTTTCATGAAGGAAAATCCTATACGGTCAATTTGAATTATGTTGCCTCACTACCCATGGAACAATTCTAGTTCCTAGTACTCTTGGTCTATCTTTCCCCAAGGTTGTATTTACTTGTTAAGTAAAATAAAATAATAGTATCAAATGATTCAATGATTTTTAAAGAAAGGTGTTGTCACAGCCATCAGCTACAATCAGAGAATTCTGGCTGGCTCTTTATCATCAAAATGCTCATATTGGCATCAGAAATCCACACAACAAGCAGCTTTTATAAATAACTCCTCAGGCAGAAGTCTCACTCACTAAGCTGTGTCTTTACATTCTTAGTGACAATAAAAAAATTGCATGGCAAACAGCAGCAATCCGTGCAGATTGGCAAATCACACTTGCCTAAGCCATCTCCCTAGGTTAAAATGTTTGCCTTGGTTTGTCAGTAGGTTAGTGAAAAGTACCTTGTCTTTGAAAAGCAGAACATCATGAAAATGCATGCACCTCTTTTTATTGCAGTTATGTAAGGATGAATACTTTTAGACCCATATCAGGATCCATATATTAGATTCATGTAAACATCAAAAAGACATCAGCAGCATTCAGTGCCCAGTGTGTTGTTTCGCACAATGACTCTAGTCTGAAACATGTGCCCAGTTGATCAAATCTGAATCCATGTGTGCCATATTCTTGCTCACCCAGAACCTAAGCTCTGTCTGAGTCACTATGCTCAACACTAATTTGTCTCTATACTGCTCTCATCTGTCACTGGCTGTCAGGGTCAGGTTGATAAAGTCCCCTGTGGTCCACATCTGTGATCAGTCCCCAGGTAATCTGCTCTTTCAAAATACTGCACGGAGAAAAAGGGTCCTTTGAGCAAGTTCCAGTAGAAAAAAATTAAAACAACTTCATCTTTTTTTTTTTTTTTTTGCCTTATTGAAGCTTCATTTCTGTCCATGTGGTTCCCAATGACCAAATACAGATGTCAAAAGCCAAAAATTAATTGTATTTTCTGATGGAATATTCTAAAAGTAGCAGTACATTGCCTAACAGAATATGAGGAAAAAAAGCCAACAATACCATACGTGATTTAAGGCTGGAAGGCAATGAAAACATGAAATTCTAGGAGAACAGCCAGAGGAAGTTTTGTTCTTGATGTCATTCCTCATTATCTTGGAATACCCACTGTTCTAATTTGCTCCTAAATATGTGGTGGAAGTGACAACACTTACAAACAAATAAATAAATGAATAAAATAAAATAAAATAAAACCCCTACTCCAAAAGCAGAATAAGCAGAAAGAAGGTAGTCTCATGAGTAGGAAGTCTCCGGAATGTGGAATGGGGGACCTGCCTTCTGCTTTTTTTAATGAATCGATGCAGGTAGCCCTGGATCTATAAACTTAGATTGATTTTAGAGCCCAGGCCCAATATCAGGCCTTTTGATCATGTGAGCTAGAAAAAGGAAGAGTTACAAAAATGGCTAAAAGTTATTAAATATTCAGTATATGCCAGGCACTGGTGTAAGCTCTGGTCGTGAAGTAGCTGGAGTCAACTCTATGAGGTAGGTAATTCAGTATCTCTATATTATAAATGGGGAAACAGGCCCAGCATGTTAAGAAAACCAGTGCTTTTCGAATCGTGCATGACTCGCCTGAGGACCTTATTAAAACGCAGTTTCTGATTCAGGAGGTCTGGGATAGAGCCTCAGGATCCGCACGTTTGACAAGCTCCCAAGTGACGCTGATTCTGCTGGCCCACAAGCCACACTCTGAGCGGCAAAAAGTAAGTTGTCCAAGGTCACAGAGCTGGTAAGAAGCAGAGCCAGGATGAGGCTCAGTCAGCTTTGCCACCAAGCTTAGTCTCTGTGTCACAGACCCATCGCACCCTGGGGTACTTGCGCATTCGCTCAACGACTAGAAACAAACGCCTATCACCTTTTCCGATAGTATTTTCCAGCAACAGCAAACATTTATTAAGGGCCTACCAAGAGACAGTTACTGTGGGAAACACTTAGGATATAAAAAATATTCCAGGCTCAAAGGATTTTCATTTAATCCACTAGCCAAACAATTGGCCATTTGATTCCCAAGCAAATTACAACTCCACTGACGGACTGCATGTTCTGGTGAGTTTAATTATCATACACAGAGAAGATAGAGCACGAACTTGCAAAGAATCAGAGCGTAATATCACACCTCTAACACCAAAGGTAGTAAATTTAATTTAATCTTTGGGGATTGAGGAAGAACTTTTAAGATCTTACAGAGGTTTAGGAGTATCATTAGGAAAATTAATTATAGTTCAATAGATTTAGAAGGTGTAGGAGTTTGGGCTTGATTCTATGGTATCACCTAAAAAGTGAATTAAAAAAAGAAGGTCCTGATAGTTTGTTAACTTGTCATGACAGTTTCAATTTCTTTTATTAAAAGGACATTTTACTAATTTCCATAGATGGAACAAACATGCCTGAATTAGGTGTAAAATTTTTGGAAGCTCCAGGTCATACAAAACAATACCTTCAATAAATGTTTCACAAAATTTAGGAAGTTTTAAAAG
The DNA here is from genome assembly GCF_028564815.1 of Eubalaena glacialis. Classification (NCBI taxonomy): domain Eukaryota; kingdom Metazoa; phylum Chordata; class Mammalia; order Artiodactyla; family Balaenidae; genus Eubalaena; species Eubalaena glacialis. The sequence continues at coordinate 6,298,076 of NC_083727.1, read as the reverse complement.
AGTTTATTATAAGCAGTCAATGTTTACCACTTAATTTGTAATTTTTTTCTTTCTCTTCCTTCTAACCAAATTTAAAAAAAAAAATGGAATCCAGCTGCCTGCCTGCATTTCTGGCACATTCTGCAATAATTAGAATGCTCCAACGAGTCCCAAGACAGACTTCACCGGCTGAAAATATCCTGCCTCAGCTCCCACTCTCTTGTCAAGTGCAAATCTTACCATCTTGGCACTTGTCCAACATCCTCCGAAAGTCCTCCAGGCTCCAAGAGCAAAACTGTAAAGGCTCTACCTTACGGAGCATTGGAGACCCCCAGGAGAGGGAGAGGTGTGCACCGCACAGCCCTAGAGGCCTTGCATGAAAGGAGCACGCGGTCAGGTCAGACCTCATTTAGTCTAGGGGCAACTTCTCCACCCCCCTTTTTATCACACTATTACTCTGCAGAGGGGACTTCAGAAAAATTGAAACATCCCGAGGTCCCCAGCAAGTCAGTACCACACTGAACCTTAAAAACTTTTAACACCGTCATTTCCCACCACTCTCCCCTACAGCTCATTTTTAACTGCTTATGTTCTAAAAGAGACAACAACAACCAAGAACATGTCCAACAGAGTCACGTGTGCCGAAACAGGCATGAAGCAGGCGCAGAGTAAGAAGGCCAGCCTCAGTCTGTCTTCCCCGTTTTGGGCAGTGAGCTCACCCCACCCAGCCGGCATGGAGTCCTCCCTGAGGTCAACCGCTCACCCATGCAGCGGCTGGAGTTTCCTCTCTGTATTCTCTGACACCCAGAAAAGGACACACTGGCACTTCTTCCAGCTTTACTTGACTGCATATCTCTTATGTATTTTAAAAAAAAATTCATCATGTGTGGAACGCTTTCTTAAACACCAGCAGAGAAAGAAAGATGTGACTGAAAGTTATCAAGTCCGTCTTTGGTCACTGAAAGTGTTGGCACTCAGAGCTCTCCACCACAGGAATCACTCCTCTGCCACCCCTCAGCCCCAGACACCTTTCTGTTACCATCAATCCTCTGAAGCCATAATAGAACCCAGCTATGGCCGTCACTGTCTGAAAACTACCCAAGCTCATCCCCCTCTCCGAGTGCAACTAACCTCTTCCCCCATCCTCCAAAGCCCCCCACCACTGGCAAATTCTTCTTGTTTTTCAAAGCCCACCTAGGATGCCTGTCTTAGCCTCTCCCTCCTCAACGTCCCCATATTACTTTGATTTACCTCTTTTTCAGAACTCACTTCATTTTAATTTATATACATACATATTCTAAGATGTGAGCTACTTGAGGATCTTGGTCTTCTCATTAACCCTTGGATCTCCTGTTGCCAGTTTATTATACACAAGAAGTTCTTTGCAGTTCTGACACATGCTAAAAACAGGTGGATCATCATGCTAAGTGAAATAAGCCAGTCACAAAAAGACAGAGTATGATTCCACTTATATAAGGTATCTGGAGTAGTCAAATTCATAGAGGTAGAAAATAGGATGGTGGTTGCCAGGGGCTGCAGGGATGGGGAAACAGGGAGTTGTTGTTTAATGGGTACAGAGTTTCAGTTTTGCAAAATGGAAATGTTTTGAGATTGGTTGCACAACAATGTGAATATCGTAACACTACTGAACTGTACGCTTAGAAATGGTTAAGATGGTAAATTTCATGTTATGTGTTCTTTGCCACAGTGATGATGATGATGATGGTAATAATAAAAGAAGTACTCAGAAGATGGCTGAAAACAGCAAATGAGGGAACTATTTGGTTGACACCTACACTGTTGTGTGTGGAGTGCTTGATGATCTCTAACCTGCCCCTTAACGCATTTTGATTTCCTCAGGCTTAGAACTGTTACTTGCACTCTGGATACCCCATGGCACATCACACCATGCTACCCACATGCAGTTATTCACCGTTTTCCCCTGCCATATGCGATGAGCAAGAATTGAAGAGCTGTAAGAGTCGCCTTATATGTTGAATAAAACTTTTTGGCAGTATGACAATATATCCAGTACCATCCATGTTCCAGGCAATGAAGGTACAAAGTGTATGAGACTTACTTGAATCTGACAAGCGTACCTTCAAAGTGGAAAGCAAAAATGTGACAAGTAATTAATTACACTGAACTAAGTCATCCCTCGGTATCCATGAGGCATTTGTTCCAGGAACCCCCTCACACACCAAAACCCGTGGATGCTCAAGTCCATTATATAAAACGGTGTAGTATTTGCATATAACCTACACTTATCCTCTGTGTACTTTAAATCATATCCAAATTACTTATAATAACTAATACAATGCAAATGCTATGTAAATAGTTGTAAATACAATGTAAATGTTATGTAAATAGTTGCCAGGTGATTGGCATAGTCAAGTTTTGCTTTTTGGAACTTTCTGGAATTTTTTATTTCTAAATATTTTTCATCCCCAGTTGGTTGAATCCATGGATGTGGAACCCGGGGATACGGAGGGCCAACTGTATATATAAAGTACAATAAAGAGGAAAGAGCAACTCATTCTGCTTTTGGAATGGTGTTCATACTTCTTGGAAAGGAATATAGGACTATTTTCCTTACCTCAAAAACCCACCCAAAAATATGTCAGGTTGGCAAAATTCCCACTACACTGAAACATCATTTTCTGTGTTTTCACTTATAATATTGAAAGAGTATGTAATAGTAAAATTTTCTTTGTTGGAGAAAAAATCAAGTACTTGCAGAATCATAATGTATTTTTAATAATTTGATGTGACTTTGAGTTGCTCTAGTATGACTGCCAAAATTTTGTTGTTTCAGGGAAGGTTTAAAGCTGTCCAATGCACCAAGAAATTCACACCCTCTGGCTTAAAGTCATTAGTATATATAATACATATTTTCAAGTACTTGAGATTTGATTTTTGGATAAAATGAGAACTAAGTCTGAAGTTCATCACTTTATTCCATTAGCAGGCTTCCATTACTGATTTGTATTTGGCAGGTGCTAACTCATTCATAATCCCAGAATAACTTTCGTCTTGTAATACATTCAACCACTGGCAAAAAAATTGCTGATAAGAACATACTCTCTAGTAATCATGATGTATCTACAGTATGTATCCAGGGCTCAAGTCTTAAAAGCAATTTAATTTATTTTTAATAGACTTTATCTCTTAGAGCAATTTTAGGTTCACAGCAAAACTGATCAAAAAGTACAGAGAGTTTCCATATACCCCCTTCCCCAACACACGCCAGCTTGCCCCACTATCAACATCCCTCACCAGAGTAGTGCACTTGTTACAACTAATTAACCTACATTGACACATCATTATGACTCAAAGTCCACCATTTGCTTTAGGGTTCAGTCTTAGTATTTTATATTCTATGGGTTTTATAATGACATGGTGTCTACCATTTTATCATACAGAATAGTTACTCTGTCCTAAAAATCCTCTGTACTCTGACTATTCATCCCTCCCCACACACACCCCCGGCAACTTCTGATGTTTTTACTGTCTCCATAGTTTTCTATTTTCCAGAACGTCATATAGTTGGAATCATACAGTATTAGGCTTCTCAACTTGATTTCACTTAGTAATATGCATTTAAGGTTCCTCCATGTCTTTTCATGGCTTGATAGCTTATTTCTTTTTAGCACTAAGTAATATTGTCTGGATATATCAGAGTTTATCTATTTACCTATTTAAGAACATCTTGATTGCTACCAAATTTTGGCAATTATGAATAAAGCTGCTAGAAACATCTGTATGCAGATTATTGTGTGGACATATGTTTTCAACTCATTGGAGTAGACACCAAGGAGCACAATCACTGGATTGTATGGTGTGTTTAGTTTAGTGAGAAACTGTCAAACCATCTTCCAAAGTGGTTGTACCATTTTACATTCCCACCAGCAGGAATGAGAGTTGGTGTTGCTCCATATTCCAGCCAGTGTTTGGTGTTGTCAGTGTTTTGGATTTTAGTCATTCTAATAGGTGTGTAATGGTATCTCATTGCTTTTTTAATTTGCAATTCCCTAATGACATGATATTGAACATCTTTTCATATGGCTATTTGCCATCTGTATATCTTCTTTGGTGAGGTGTCTACTCAGGTCTTTTGCCAATTTTTTACAGGTTGTTCATTTTATTATTGTTGAGTTTTAAGAGATTTTGTATATTTTGAATAACAGTCCTTTATTAAATATGTCTTTTTTGCAAATATTTTCTCCCCATCTGTGGTTCATCTTTTCATTCTCTTGCCATTGTCTTTCACAGAGCAGACAATTTTAAGTTTAATGAAGTCCAGCTTATCATTTGTTTATTTCATGGATCATGCCTTTGGTGTTGTATCTAAAAAGTCATTACCACATTCAAGATCATCTAAATTTTCTCCTATGTTATCTTCCAGGTGTTTTAGTTTCATGTTTTACATTTAGGTCTCTGATCCATTTTGAGTCATATATTTTGTGTGACAAGTGTAAAATCTTTGTGTAGTTTTTTTTTTTTTTTTTTGCATGTGGATGTCCAGTTCTTCCAGCACATTTGTTGAAAAGACTATTTGTTCTCCATCATATTGCCTTTTCTCCTTGTCAAAGATCAGCTGACCATGTTTATGTGGGTCTATTTCTGGGCTCTCTGTTCTGTAGAACTATTTGTGTATTCTTTCACCACTACTACACTCTCTTAATTGTTGTAGCTTTATAGGAACTCCTAACTTCAGAGAGCATCAAGCTTCTGACTTTTCTCTTCTCCTTCAATACTGTGTTGGCTATACTGGGTCTTTTGCCTCTCCATTTAAACTTCAGAATAAGTTTGCTGATATCCACAGAATAACTTGCTAAGATTTTGACTGTAATTGTGTATGTCAAGCTGGGAAGCTGATGTCTTGACAATATTGAGTCTTCTTATCCGTGAACATGGAAGGTCACTCCATTTACTTAGTTCTTTGATTTCTTTCAGCAAAGTTGTGTGATTTTCCTCATGCAGATCCCGTACATATTTTGTTAGGTTTATATCTAAGTATTTCATTTTAGGGGGTGCTAATGTAAATGGTACTGTGTTTTTAATTTCTAATTACATTTTTTCATTGTTGGTATACAGGATAGCAACTGACTCTTTTAATATTAACCTTGTATCCTGCAATCTTGATATAATCACTTATTAGATCCAAAAGCTTTTTTTGTCAAATCCTTTAGATTTTCTGCATTGACAATCACATCATCTGTGAACAAAGTCAGTTTTATGATTCCTTCCAATCTGTATACCTTTTGTTTCCTTTTATTGACTTGTTGCATTAGCTAGGACTTTCAGTATAATGTTGACAAGGAGTGGCAGAGGTAATTTATTCTTAATTTTTTTAAACATTTGTCTATTTTTAATTTTTTCTATTTTACCTTTTCAAGTTCTATTTCAATAATTCATTCCAGGGACTTCCCTGGTGGTCCAGTGGTTAAACTCCAAGCTTCCACTGCAGGGGGCATGGGTTCAATCCCTGGTCAGGAACTAAGATCCCACGTACAGCGTGGGGCAGCCAAAACAAACAAACAAAAATTCATTCCAGCATGTAATGCTTCATCGAAAGTAATCTCTTTCATTTAGTAAAAAGATGTATAATTATTGTAAAGGAAAATGTTCTTCAAAACTAATGAAATGCTTTGTTAGTAAACTGGGGCAATGAGACTTAGAAAGAACTGGATAAAATTAATGAAAGTTTTCTTTTTAAAGACCTCAAAATTATGAAAAAATAGTATACTTTGTGATATAAAAGTTGAGTTTTAAAATTTGACTACTTGGCTAAAATTAACAATTAACATGATTCTTCAACCTTTATAACCAAAATATCTAGAAGAAAAGCAAAAACTCATTCATTCCTTCTGATATGTATATTTAAATGAATACAGACTAGTGGACATGTTGAACACAAGGTTTGGAGTAAGACAGTCCTTAACAGAGTCTTCCTTTGGATTCATTCCTCAAATGATCTGATACTACTTTCCATCTATTAGGAGGATATTAATATATTCTACCTGATGGGGTTTCTGAAGAATTAAACAAGACATTTCATGGAAGCAGGGCTTAGGACAGTGCCAGGTTCAGGATAAGCATTCATAGATGTTGACTATCATTACCACCAGTTCCTGATGTCATGGGTGTTACAGTATTTTGAAGATTTGAAACACTGATCCTGTTGCTTCTACCCTGGCATCCTGAAGTTTATTCACAAGCAGCCAAGGTGAACATTCCCTAAGTCACATCATGTCACTCCATCTCTCAAAACTCCTCCAGTGGCTCCCTTCTCACCAGGGTAAAATCTAGGGCCTACAAGACCCTACACAGCCTACAGTTTTCTGAGGCCTGTGAGGACATGGCTGCCCTGGAGAAGGATTATGAGGAGGTTGGTGTGGATTCTGTTGAAGGAGAGGGAGGGGAAGAAGGAGAGGAATACTAATTACCATTCCTTTCAGCCCTGCAGCATGTCATCCTCAGAATTTCAGCTTCAACATTAGCTGACAGGAGTAAAACTTTCTGATTAGATTGTCTTCACTTTCAACTGTGATCATGTATTACTGTCTTCCTTTCTGACTTCCTGTCTCCTACTGTTTCACTTCCTCTGCCCCAGCCACACCGTCCTCTTTGCTTTCCAAGCATGGTCCTGCCTTGGGTCCATACACTCGCTGTCCCCTCTACCTGAGATTCCTGAATGGATGCTCCCTGAAATGCTCTCCTCAATTGTCACTTCATGAGAGAGGCCTCTGACCACCTTATATAAAAGAGCACCCTTTCCAACACTCTGTATTCCCTTTACTATGCTAATTTTTTCACCAGAGAACACATACTTACTAGCTATTTGGCTTTTTGTTTGTTTGCTTGTTTATTATCTTCTTCCCAACTAGAATGAGATCCAAATGGGTTGGTAATTTTGCTGTTACTATTTCCTGCTACATCCCAGCACCTAGAATTGTGCCTGGCACAGAGTAGGGATTCTCTAATTATTTGTTTAAGTAGTTAGCTAACTGCATGACAAATATTGGAGAATATTCCTATTTTTTCCTAGATCCAACAGCTTCTTTCATCTGATTATCAGGAGGGGATGAATGGTGTTTCTTTAAGGAAACACAAACATAATATGTGAACTTAGTTCATGCATGGGTTCCTTGGAGTCCAGGAATAGCTTACTCGATGTTCTTATTCAAATGTTTATAAAATAATATACAATAAAAATATTTTAAACCAATACAAATTCCTACTGTGTAGGACAGTGTTACTCAAAGCATGGCTCCTGGAACCATACTTTCAGCAAGACCTGGGAACTTGTTAGAAATGCAGATTCTCAGTCACCACTCCAGGAAGACTGAGCTGGACCCAGCCCTCAGGTGACACCAATGAGTACTGAACCTTGAGAACCACTGCTTTAAGGAATTCTTAAATGACTCATTTCAGTTCTTTGACTTCCTCTTAAAAATCATAATCTAACATGTCCTAGCTTCTAAATACAAATAGTATAAACTGACTATTAATGTAGATCATGACAATGCCTCTTACATTGACCAATTATCTTTTGCACCTATAAATCCCTGAAAGACATGCTCTCAAGTTGCAGTTCTTATTTGTTGCATCTACTTTTGTGGCTGTAGCCCAGCTCTCCACCTTTTAGAGCCCTCTCACGTTTGGCGAGCACCTAAATTCTTCCTTGTCTAATTCAAATACCCTGGAAACATGCAGAAAATTGGGTTTATTTCTCTTAAATTTCTTTCTTAAAGGCAGAAGTTTTCAAACATTTTTCAACCAGGGACCTTTTTTCTTTTTTTTCCCCAAATGAAATGCACTGTAGATGCTTCGTATATAAAACTGGTAATTATGAGCCTGCTCTTGCTACTATGGATTGACTTGGTTTGTCCACCTGTCTTTCCCAACCTTCCTCCCACCTGGCTGAAGACTCTAGGTAGCACTCACAGTTGAAAGGTGGGAAAACATTTGCTATAGGGCAGCATTTCTTGGAGTGTGCTCAGCACCAGGATTTCTGAATCTCTGTCCTCAGCTAATGGAATCAGACTTTCTGGCCCTGGAATAAGCATTGAACAAACATTCCCACTAGAGTTTGTGAGTCACTGCTCTAGGAACTCTAAACTGTCATTTTTATTAAAAAAAAAAAAATTGTATAAGCACGTCGTTTGCCCACAGTCATTTCAAATAATCCCATTCAAGGTATTCCATTCATTCAAGCAGTAAAATTAACAAGATATTTTAAGAGGTGAAGTTTCATTTTTCTCTGTATACTGTTGAACAAATCATTAGTTCTAAAAGTTAAATACACAGAAAATTCTGATGAATGGCTTATTACATTTACAGTTTTACATAATTTAGGAAACATTGATCACCATTTTTTCTTAGAGATTTTGTGGGAAACTACAGTAAATTGAACAAATATCCTGTCCTCAAAGAGATAAAGTATATACAGAAGGAACTAGAGTACAAAATAGAAAATAATAAGAGGTATGAAAGTTCTGAAAAGGAGATGATTCTTTCCACTTCAGAAGATTAAGGGATGACTCCTTGCAGTTCAGAGTTTCAGTTCAATGCAGAATAAAGTCCTAAAGTTGACCTGGAATAACCCATATTTTTTTGCCTGATTCTTTCCAGATGCAACATAACTTACACCACCCCTTCAGCACAGGAAAGGTAACAGGAGAGCTCACTCCTGATCTGTGGTGATGGAAGGAGACGCACAATAGGATGCTGGCCACCTGGCATGCCAGCAAGTGTTGCCAAAGCCAGTCCCCAGCCAGCAAAATACATGCAGCTAACAGGCCACCACTGGTCAGTGGGTAAATGAGAAACAGGGTGATTAGAGGTCAGACTACATGAGGTCTGTATGGAAAGTTAAGGTTAAACAGTCCAATAACCAAGCATACAGTAGCCTGCAAGCTCTTGCAACAGTGCTACTGTACTATGTAAATTTATGAGAGTTTCTTTAATCTATTGTTTGGGTTGAAACAATTACATATTTCACTTAAAATCTAAGTAGAATATTAGACATTTAGCAGAATTTGCTGAGAGTGTACCGGTATCTCAATCACTGTAGAAAGAGAATATTTTCTTCAGTAGAAGTATTATGATCTAGCAAGAGAAACAATGGAAGGTGCCAATAATTCCAAATTTATTAATCATAAAATAAAACTCTCAAGAAGACTGAAGGCAATTTTATAATAAAATAAAATAATAAGATTCTACTTTTTAAATCTTCAGATAAATACCAGTGACAAGATAGTAGAATCACAAACATTAGGAAACATTAAAATATGTGAATACCTATAAATGATAATTATTCTGCTTATATTATTATTAATGTTCAGATAATGCACATAAGGATTTAATTTTGCTCTAAACCAACAGTCCCCACCCTTTTTGGCACCAGGGACCGGTTTCGTGGAAGACAATTTTTCCACGGACAGGGAGTGGGGGGTGGTTCAGGCGGTAACGCGAGCGATGGGGAGAGATGGGGAGCGGCAGATGAAGCTTAGCTCGCTTGCCCACCGCTCACCTCCTGCCGTGCGGCCCGGGCTCCTAACAGGCCACGACCGGTACGGGTCCGCGGCCCACGGGTTGGGGACCCCTGCTCTAAAGATTTCCTATCAGATATAAGTTAGGCCATCTAAGTCCAAACTCCTAGTCTTTAAAACCACTTTTTTACATTTTAACCTGTGTCACATTATGGGCGATTCCCTCATATATATCTTCCAATTCATTAATTGTCTCTTTGGCATTGACAAGTTGCTCTTTTAACCAATCTGTTGAGGATTTTTTTTCATTCTAATAGTTAAATTTATGTTCTATTCAATAGCTATCTTTTTCTATTATGTCTGTTTTGTGTTTTGATTTCAATTTTTTATTTTATGTCCTAATTAACATAAAACATTTTTGTTTTTATTCTGTTTCAAATTGTCATTTTATTTTCTCATGTTTTGGGGGAAACCAATTTTCTAGTTTATGGTGTATGCTCTCCTCCACTCAGGGTAGAATATCCCTTTCTTTGATTTATAATGGGTATCATGAGGACCCCTTCAGTAGGGCTTGTTCATCTCTGGAGGCCATGACCCCCGAGTGTTCTCTGGAATGCTTTTACGTACATTCTGCTTGAAACATCAGATGTGCCAAAGCCTGGGTCTGATATTTATATTAATTCCTCCTTGTGGACAACATAGGTATTGAGAGGTTTAGGTTTATCTCATTTTCCCCATTTCTCAGTTATTTTTTCAGTCCCCTAGGTGCCCAGTGCATGTAAAGGACATGAAGCCTTCATTCCTTCCACAACCACCTCAGGGCCACCAGAGCACCATGCACTTAAATTCTTGGTTTATTCATTCCTTTATTTAAAGACAGCTGTGTTGTTTCTACTTCTTCACTTACCCCTGGAAAATTTCCTTTTTCTTTTTTTTTTCAATCTCATCTATGATTTTAAAAATATTAATTAAATTTTATTTAGTAATTTTAGCAAGAGGCCTCCATCTTGCTGGTTCCAGAAGTCTCTGACACTGTGAAAGCCATACCAGCCCAGGGCTGCTTACGTCTTCACCTATTGCATGTGGGAGAGAAATAAACTTCTACCTTGCCAAGTCATTGTTATTATTTTGTGTTTTCTGTCACACACAGTCAAAAATAATCCTGTTGTACCTTTGACTATTTAGACTGGAGAATAAAAGACTAAGGGAAACATACTAATATTGTCAAAATAATAAAGCGATTGTCATTCATGCCAAAACAAACTTTTGAAATGGGCTGTAGCATAAAGAAGGAAGAATTCTTTCACACAAAGGATATTATTGACGTTGTCATTTGTTCTTAGAACATGCGAATGACTAAAATTACCTCTGAAGTTCTCTTTCTCCTTTTTTAAAATTTCTCTATATCATCAGAAACATAATCAACCAAAATGTATTTTAAGAAAATAAGAAATAGAAGAAAACAAAGGCAAAAGTTGAGAGGGACATATAGGTACCTTAATCATATATTTTGAGCCTAGCACAATGTATCACATGTCCCCACCACCCCTAGTTCCTCCAAAAGTAAACCCAAGATACTATCACCATGGTCCTGACACCTTCCCCATCCCTTATGTTCATTCTTAATATGATAGCTCTGTTTCGTTGTACTTATTAAATGTGTCCCCTCAAATTTTACATCCACGTACTCTCCTGCTAGTCGTGTCTCCTGCTGGTGATTTAGAACTTGCCACGAACTAAATACACACATAGTGAGGCCATTCTTTGTGGAGATTTTACCACACAAAATGCTTTACTAGCCATAGCCAGTCAATTACCTGGCCTTTCAGCTGGTGGGCCACCATTCTCGTTGTCATCCTTCAGAATAATAGCCAGACCCACTGAGTCGGCTGGGAGGACGGAGCTGCTGAGGTCCACACGAGTTAGGCTCTCAGGCTCCCTCTCAGAGCCCCCCGCGGTGCTCTGTGCGCTGTCCCCTCCAGCCGTGCTCCTTTCTGGGACTCTTCTCTGGGGTCTCAGCACCATGTGGACGATGCTCTGCTGATCCAGGTCACAGCTCTGTGGGAGAGTGAAACAAAAGCACAGCAAGAAAGGGCACACGTTAAAACACCAGGAGAAGCTGAATTTGCTGATCCAGGTCGCAGCTCTGTGGGAGAGTGAAACAAAAGCACAGCAAGAAAGGGCAGACATTAAAACACCAGGAGGAGCTGAGTTTGTCATCAGTTCTAGAGTGTGTAAAAGACACTGGTTTATGTCCAATGTCTGCATGCAGTCATGGAACTTAAAGAAAAGTGACACGTGTGATTGACTGATCAGGATAGGCACACTCACCCTGCAGCAGGGGCCAACACCTACACATGTGTGTGTTAACGTTGAACTGGGGCCAGAAACTGAAATGTGGGGATAAATGGAACACGACAACAGATGAAAACTGAAGTAATATTCAAAGGGACATGAAATTTAGCGGGAAAGAAACATGTATCACACTGCATACATAACCATACTGAAAAGTAGTATGCTTTTAAAACTGACTTCCTGGAAATATGTCCTTATAATTTTCAAATTTAAATACTAGCACTCATTTCTGTTTTAAAAAGCACAGAGAGTTGGTTATTACCAACTGCAGGGCAATTTTCTCTAGAATTTACAATACACTTGTTTACAGTAGGCTCCACGTATACCCAGACATCACTAGCAATCACGCCACCAGGCCAGTGAAGCAAGAGGACAGGGTACCAGTGCCCTCTCGGATCATTCACTGTTTCATCCAATCTCACAATTAAAATCAGTGGACGTCTACGAAAATGTTTTGTATCTATATATTAATGTGTACAAACAGGAGACTTTACAGTTTAGTAGAATTAGTAGAAACTAACACAATATTGTAAAGCAACTATACTCCAATAAAAAATAAAATAAAATAAAATAAAAGCATAAAAAAAAGAAAAGAAAGTTAGACATCAGATAATTTACTTGGACAGAAACTATACTAACTTAAGTTGAATCTCTGTGTCAGAATATCTACTGGGTAGAAACAGTCGTTCATCTGTCTGTCCCTCCTCCCACAGAGCGAGCACCCTCCTCTCTCTACAACACCCCCCATTGCCATTCTCCCTCATCTTAGGAAGTTTAAATAACACCCACGCAGAACACAACAACACTGGTAACAATCATAACCCCCCAAGTGCTGTGTTATCACTATCAAGCTTTTAAGAATGGTGCCTGACACTCATCAGCACTCCTTGCCCACACACCACTGCTTGGTGTCAGCCTCACCCACTCAGGAAGGTCACCAGCATGCCCTCCGGTCCCAAATCCCACTCTGATCTCTCTGGTCCCGTGTCTCGGGTCTCGGTCACATCAACACACTTTCTCTTCCTGCCGCCTGTCCCCGCAGCTTCCACTCTCCGCAGGACTGCTCCTACTCAGCAGTGGTCACTCTGTGTCAATCTCTGTCCCCTCAGTCCGCCCCTACCTGAATTCCCTATTTCTGTCAAGGCATGACCATCCCCCATGTTATCCAAGTGTCAAGGCTTCCCCTCCCACCTAAAACTCCAACTATTCTCCTATGTTTTCTAAGGAGGGCTTCACCACCTTGGAACCTTCCTCCTTACTGTTACATCCAGCAAGGTGTCAAGAGTAACTAATTCTGACTCAGAAATTCCCTTCACTTCTTCAGCTCCTTTACATCCCAATTGTCACCTCCCCATTTTAGGCCTTCATCATTACAAGAGCTTTGTAATTACTTCCTTACCTCCTGTCTTTCCCCACAAACCTTTGTAGGAGAATTTCTGGTGTGTTCTACATAGTCTTTCTAAAGTGTCTCACTATTGCTGGTTAAATATAGTCTAACATCTTACTATCTTCTTCAAGTGTGTTTAGACTCTTCTCCTTTCTAGACCAACTGTCTTATGATTTTTATCTTCTTTTCCTCTCCATTATATATGTAGATTATATTATTCTTCAAAAAATATTCACTCTCATCTCCCTTCATCCTGCCCTTGATTTTGGGCTAAGCCATGTGATCAGCTTTGGCTAATAGGACATTTGCAGATGTGATTGAACCAGGGCTTTAGAGTATATTTGCACCACTGCCCTGGCTATCAAAAAAGAATCCCTGCAAGTTTCCACCTCTTCAGCCTGGGCTCCAGAACTGCACACATGGCGCAGACCTGAGCCCAAGCCATGGAGAGGATCAAGTGCAACCCCACCTATAGCTTGAGCAGAGTCTTCCAGATAAACGCAGGCTCAGGCTGCAGACCCCCAGCTGACCTGAAGATGCATGGGAAAGAGACGGTTATTAATGTATGGCACTGAGATCTTGTGGTTGTTCATTAAGCAGTAATCGCTGACAATACACTATTTTCCATTCCAATTGGACTAATAGACGTTCTACCACCATTTATCATCACCTCAGTGCTCGGCCAGCACTCTAGGGACTGTACATAGCCTTTAGCCTAAGTCGTAGCAAACAAACCAACATCAAGATCTGAGTACACTCAAAAGTGGGCATGTGAGGACATGTGCTTTGCAAGAAGGAGAAACAATTGAGAATTAGCATCCTAACATATCCTGAGATTTTCATCCATATTGTGTTCTTTTCAAAAGGTTCAAAAAATCAGTCAGATAAAATTCCTCTCTCCACAGTCATAACTTACATGCTTCATGTGATCCTCCCAGATAAAAATAATGTCTTTCTCTCTCATCTGAATCCTGGTAATCTTTGCCTGCTATGCTCTTCTATTGCAGTGATCAGAGCTTGGATACTGTGTGTGTGTGTGTGTGTGTGTGTGTGTGTGTGTGTGTGTGTGTGTGTCTGATCCTCCAACTTAATTTAGAATTCCTTGAGAGCAGCGACTGGGTTACACTTCTACTTTTATTTACCAGAATGCCTCACACAGCACTTTGAACCTAGTAGATGTAGAAAATTCGTCTATGAATTGAAAAGGTAAATGACTGAGAGGAAATAAGAATGAATGAATGAACAAATATAAACAGCTATAGACGCATAGACACAATACCTAAAGTGTTCCTCGGGGAGTGAGAAGACTGCAGAGAAAGAACATGGAATTTAAAGTCAAATAGATGTAATTTATTAGCTGCGTGATTTTTGGCAAATTACTTTCCTTGCATAAGCTTCAGTTTCTACATATGTCATTAGCAATAATATTACCAACTTTAATGACTGCTCTGAGATGTAAGGAAATATACAGAGTGCAGACCCAATCCAGTCACAACTCAATACATAATTGTCAGTATCACTATCGTCAATTACAAGTTTTGAAAACTAAAGAGGGTGGGTCCTTATCTTGTATAAAGATAAAACCTCAGAATAAAACCTCAGAATCCTTTTTGGTTGTTGCTCCCCTCACACAATCTTATTTGGAAAATGTATAAAGAAGGTGGAATAAGCAGAATCTACAGATGTGACAGTTATTCTGGTAACTTTCCAGGCTTTCTGTGAACTAAAAGTTGATACAAAAAATATCCCATATGCTCAGATGCCAGGAAACACATGAAGAACCTGAGCAAATTCTCAGGGGCTGCTAAAATTGGACAAATATGGAAAAAATTTAAAAACTGAGATTTTCCTTTCAAATCCAGATTTTCCTAATGCTCAGAGTAGAGCTGCAAAGGGGAGTAGGAAGACCCCAAACAGATTTCAGTAGTTATAGTGATATTTATAGAGCATATTTCCCTGAGACTCCATCCATGATTCAGAGACCATTAACTGCTTGATTCTTTGACTCACTTGTAGAAAACGTTGTTGCTTTCGAAAGCAGTGGCTTTGCCAGATGGTGCGAGTGCACCACCACGCTAGCTCAGTTCACAGCCACATTAATAACATGCCCCATGGGCAATAAATTAGATAAAGTTTAGTTGTCTAGCCACTCCAAAGCCCAAAATAATATTTAGTTCTCTTGGTATATGAATGATCCCTCAGCTTTGGGAGGTAGAGATTTTCACGGGAAGACAGCAGGGTTTTCCAACATTGTTTTAAGCCTCTTCAGGGCAAAAACAATGCCTTATTTATCTTTGTTTCCTCAATAACCAGAATATTGCTTGGCAAAGAGGAAACACTTAGTACATTTGTGTTTTCCTTATAACAAGTCATTAATTCAACAAGTAAGGCAGTGACATAAGTCGTTTAGTGTGGATAAAACAAGTGGGTATTCACCCAGCTGGGCTTGGTCTTGTGCCGTCAAGCAGAGATGTTGTCCCACCAGGGACTGAGAGCTCAGTACCATGGGCTCTCTCTCCAGGACCTCTGACTTGGAGATACCCCAGGATTAACAAAACATCTACGGGAGTTGTCTGCCAACCAATGACCACCTCTCATCCAACTGGCCATTATTCCACGATATACAAGAAATTGATGTAGTTTTCTTTTTCCAAAAAGGAGTCCTTCTGAGGACATGTAGTTAGAATTCAAATATCTGACAGCCTGGTAATATAATTAGAACACTGAAAATAAGCAAAATTTGAAAAACCTGATAATGCTTTTCAAGATATTCTTAACTTTTTTAAACACTGTAAAAATAAGTAATGTTACTCTAACAAGAAAAATTAACAAGGATTGAAAAGTTATTGGAATGTTGTCCAAGCACTTAAAGAAGGGTTACACAGATAATCTCTAAAATGATTAATAATGAGTTTCAAAAATAGTTAATAATGTCACATATTAACAAAATGCTTTCCCGTGCTATGCCGATAACAATTCCATTAATAATAAAAGTAAAATAAATACATAATATGCTTAAGCTTTGGACTATTCTCCAGATTGTGTTACAAGGTCTTCAGATGTAGTAAGTTGTTTAATATCCCCATAGTGATCTGAGGGAGCTGCTCTTACAATCCAGAAGTGAGTTGTATGTAAAGCCAGGAGAACTGTGCCTGGAACAAATTAAGCTCTTTAAACATTACTTGTCTCTGTTGTTCATTTCTATTCCACTTCACAGAAGTTAAAGGTGAGCCACAGAGAAATTCATAACAGGCTTAACGTAATCCAGCTCTTAAGTATGAAACCAGGATGGGAACCCAGGCCAAGGACTCCCGATAACCTTCTCTGACTCTCCCGAGCTCCACTATGTGGCTGCAGAGAGGCAGTGAGGTAGTGGGTGGGACAGACAGAGGAGGACAAGTCTATAGGGGCCATGGTGAAGAGGGGGGTTTGGAAGCTGCAATGGATCTGCTTCAGGTACAAAGGAATGATTCGAAGAGCCAGATATGTTAAAAACTAGAGAAGACAGCCACTGGGACCGGGGCAACCTGGAGGCCACGGAAGAAAGTTTGTGTGGGTCTGATAAAAAACAAAACCAAACAGGACAACAAGACAATGAAATAAGAATCAGTGTCAGTTATAGATGCATCAGTCAAACCATGCAAAGTAAGAAGAGGGTAGAGGTGGCTTGGCAACAAGGCTGGCAGCCCCCAAAGGTTGGTGCCAGCTTCAGCTGTTTTTAAGTCGGCTCCCCTGCAGATCCCAAACCCCGAGAAGACAGCACTTGTCACATGGGGTTGCACTGCCTATTTATGTGTTTCTCTGTTACCAGACAATCCCATCTTCAAGAAAAGATACTAAGTCTTCCTAATGCTGTATCTACAGTATCTACTGTAGTGACCCGGTGGTCACAGTACACACTCCACCTGGGTTTGTTGAACGACTCCATGATCCTGTGAAGCACATGCCAATTGCTGCAGCCATTGCAGAGGTAAGGAAATGTGTCAGATGGCTTTAGTGAGTCGCCTAAATATGACACATAATTAGGAAATGAAAGAGCCAGCTCCATGGCCCATGTTTTCTGGCTCTGAGCCCAATGCTCTTTCAAATATCCCACTTTGGACTCCCCACATTTCTGAGTTCATCATACAAGGATACATGTTAGACAGAACCTCTAACGAGTTTATTTTTTAATTTTGTTTTTAAAGATTTTTTTTTTTTGATGTGGACCATTTTCAAAGTCTTTATTGAATTTGTTAGAATATTGCTTCTGTTTTATGTTTTGGTTTTTTGGCTGCGAGGCATGTGAGATCTTAGCTCCCCGACCAGGGATCAAACCCATATCTCTTGCATTGGAAGGCGAAGTCTTAACCACTGGACTACCTGAGAAGTCACCAGTTTATTTTATAAGCACACTGATCAATCTACATTCATCACTATACTTGCTATACAAATTTCCATGGTCTTTAAATTAGACTGGGCTGCCTTCAATCTCTTCGATATTATTCATTCATTTTCATTCTCTCCAACCCCGTTAAACTCTTGTTTATCATAAAACATGGTTAAAATAATTACAGTTGGAAGGTTGCCCTACTTCCTATTGCGTCCCAACTTTACGTTTTAAGGCCTGAAAATCTTGGATTTTCATTTGGATTTTTAATAGCACACATTTTTTCCCCCAGAAAAGCAATAATATGATCAGCCAAGAATTATCAGATAAAAGATTTCCTAACTTAATAGTCAATGATGTTATCAGATTTTAATTTTAAAAATGATTTTGGCATTAAGGAGCTCTTTCTTAGATAATTTTAAAGAAACACTTTAACACAGCTTAAATTTTCTTTTATTTTCTTCTTTTTTTTTGGTTATTAAAGATTCAGAATGTTCATTACTTGCTTCTTCTAAAAAGAACATCTAACAAACAGATGTTTGTGTAAGCCCACCAGAGATTTTTTTTATTTCATCAGAGTTTTTAATACAGTACTACTGTGCTTTTCAAGGTACTGTACTGTTAGATTAAAAATGTTTTCTTTATTTTTTGTGTTTGTTTTTTTGTGTTATTTGTGTGAAAGTATTATAAACCTATTACAGTACAGTAATATATAACCGATTGTGTTAGAGGGTAACCTAGGCTAACTTTGTTGGACTTAACGAACAAATTGGAGTTATGAACACACTCTCGGGACAGATCTTGTTCATATGTAGGGGACTTACTGTAGTATATTTTCTATGTCAAAGAAAGACAATGTGGCAATTATTTAGGGAGCTATTTAAAGGTATTTTTAAATGTAATGGTTCAGAAATGTTTTGTATGGTTATTGCTAACAGTGAGATAATGTGGTTAAAGACAACATGAGCTAAGGGCGTTCGGTGAGAGTCAGAATAACCAAAAAGAAACTATTCCCACTGATTTCTTTCTCTTGTGCTCTAGTTCACCTCCACAGTGGTGAACAAACACTAAATGCCAGTTTATATTAATTGGATGAGAATAAAAACTGTTCCTTCAACTTGATCTTTCATTTAGAAAAAATAGAGACTTTGAAAAGACATATACTTTGTGATTTATGCTTTGAATTTATTTCACATTTCTTACGGCTAGTTTTTATTATGATCAAAGGTATTATGCTACACAGAGATCCTGAAAGGCCCCCTCTCTGGTTGCCAAAGGCTGAGTAATACAATTACTGGGAAAGGTCAATTAGCCCCACACTAATTAGCCAGTGTGGGTCTGAGCCATGTCACCCTCAAGTCCCTCCCATGGCAGGCCTGGGGCCATTTCACTACTCATTAGGACCTGTACAGAGGGAGCTCAGTGGGGAGGAGAAGGAGACAAAGCAAGAATCAACTGACTGCTCTCCTTAGCTATGGGGTAAGTGATTTACTGTGAGAAGAGGTTAGTGCCATTGCGCAGGTGAGATCTGGGATTCCATTCATCCATGCCCACCCTTTCCTAAACACAAAGGATAACAGGGAATCAATCCCATGCCTAAAACCAAGTTAAAATTGTGTTTTATGTTGTAAACTTTACAAGAAATGCCCCCCCAGTGTCGTTTCTCTAAACATTACTTTATCACAAGTTATGATATATTGTTATAAATAATTTAAATATATATGGAATTTTAACATAATTAAACTAATTTTTTACAAATCATTACATACAATGTATGGTATTGCTTGTGGGGGAGTGTCAGGGTTAACAAACAGACCCTCCTTCTTGTGCATACAGGAAAAAACAGGAATCTTGAATAATAATCTCTATTATGTCTTCCTCCTAAAGATATTCTACCTTGAAATGATTCAACCCTGGGGAAAAAAATATGAAGCAGACAAACTGTCACCCAAACTGTCATTTCACATACCACCTCTCTCTCACTGTGTTCTCCCTTTCCCCAACTCAACAAGAACATCTGTATTGCCAAAGAGATTTTGCTAATAATGTGCAAAAACGATATTTTGTAGCTTTGGGGTCATCTCCAAAAACAACAAACAAACAAACTGGAAAAAAAAAAACTTTAAAGGATAAAAACCCCTTTATATTCTTGTTTAAAGCCTATTCCTTTCTAGGCCCGAAAAATCAGCCTCCCTGTTTGCTTCTGGTTTTCTTCTCTTCATCCCTCCTATAATTCCACTTTCTAAAAGAATGTGATGGTCTTCGGATGATCTCCACTCCTCCCCCCTTCCCTTTGGTTCTCTCTCTCTCTCTCTCTCTCTCTCTCTCTCTCCCTCCCCTGCCCCTTCCTTTTACCCATCTCTCCTATGCTGTAATTTTAATGCTTTCTCTTGGGTGAACATACAGCATGTGGCCCTGTCCCCTCATTCAGAACCAAAAAGAAGCAGGTGTGCCCCTTGCTTGGTTTCAGCCCAATGCTGGTCACTGTAGAACTGGGAACTGACTAACTAACTAAGCACAGGGAAGGAAATACATTCATTGCTTCAAGGTTGCAATAAGTCAGTAGCCAACTGGAACAGAATAAGTTTATTTTATTTCATGACTTTAAAACAAACACTTAGACAACAAAAAAGATGTTTATCTGGAATCAGTGGAAAGCCAGAGTGGTAATTTTGAACTACTGACTACTTTAAATTAGATCCATCCCCAGGAAAAAAAAAAAAAAAAAAAAAGTCATGAAAAACAAATTAAAAATCTCTTAGGAGAAGAAGCAATGGATATTTCCTTATCCAGTCACACACCTAACCTTAACCCAGAGCTATAAGAAAAGAGATGAGTGTAGACTCTTGAGGGGAGAAACGTAATCAGGGATCACTTACTCTCAGATACTAAAAGTTTCTCACTAAGTCAGGGAGATGCCCTACTGCCATGTAAGACAATGCAGCCAAGCGCCACCCTCTTCACCTGGGTCATTCAGTAAATCTGGGGTGTTGCATGTCCCTTGGGCCTTGGCCAGAGCTTGAGTGACTCACAGAGGGATGGAAATATTTAGTCAGGCTCTTCAACAGCAAGGAAGAAACGAGAACTGACAGGCATTCATGTTTACTTTTTTAAACAACTGACACAGAGATAAACAGTTTCACACCTTGGCTATAAATTCCTTAAGTTTCCAGCCTCAGGTTTAAATTTTAGATATAAATACAACACATAGTTACTTATGTCAGCTCCTGCTTCACAATCTGGATATCTTATGTCATATGCAACAATTCTTTTGTGTGGGATAAATAAAACATGAAACTGCTATCCTCTTCCACACCTGTACTCTAAGCAGATGCCTGCTTGAGTTGCCCTCCAGACACTGGCTGGTATGATGGCATTGAAAGTCTGAGCAAATCGGGACAAATTCCTAGACTCTGTCATCTGACTACAAGAAAGGATAAATGGTATTCTTTCCTTCTGTTTCAGCAGCTGGTCCTAACTAACTCTTTCTTGTAATCATTTGTTCAGGGGAAAGAATGTGTTAAGGCCAAAAGGCCCTCTGAAGTACATCCCTGAGGGCCACAGCTCTTGCAGGGGAGCAGAGTGCCTCTGCAAGCGCTGCACCGTCACCTGCGGGTGACTGAGAAAGCTGTACGCGCTGGGGCCATGACCAAGCACGCTCAGCTCTGGGCCTTTACTCTGAGATAAATGGTAAATATTGCCTTTGACAAAAATTTCTTTTCTAAATTTATATAACAGAACTTATCTATAATGAATTTCCTTTACAATTGTTG
Organism: Eubalaena glacialis; assembly: GCF_028564815.1. Taxonomy (NCBI): domain Eukaryota; kingdom Metazoa; phylum Chordata; class Mammalia; order Artiodactyla; family Balaenidae; genus Eubalaena; species Eubalaena glacialis. The sequence goes on along the minus strand of NC_083727.1, from coordinate 6,276,716 downwards.
ACTGAGTTTCTTGTTTGTTTTCTTTTTGTTTGTTTGTTTTACATTTTCATAATAATAAACGTTCTCAGGGTATAAGAGGAGAAGAAAAGCTCAGAGGCCCATGCAGTCTTCCCCCAGGATAAATCGATTGAAGAAATTTACAAAAATCCGTTGTGGATATTAAAACTTTGAGGGCTAAAAGAAAGTGCCTTGAAGTTTGCAGCCAGCATTTTGCGTCTGTCTCTAACAGAAGCTAATGAAAACCCACATGTGACAGGTCAGGTCATGGATTTAAAGATAACACGTTTTACTTGCACCTATGTTACTCAAGCTACTTCCGCCACCCTGGTAGAGAGAGAGGAAAGGCAAGGTGGGAGTCCAATTATAAGTGAGCTTCTGAGGGAATCTGGACTCACTGCCTTAGCCAGTCAAGACAAAGGCATGGCTTCAGGAAGACTGGGCTCAGCCTAAGTGCCTTGATTTAAAAGAAGGCACTAACCTCTCTTTCAGTTTAGTTTTCTTCCAACTAAAGGAAGTATAGTATCTACTTAAAATCCATATCTATCAAGAACCTCAGAATGTGAACTTATTTGGAAATAGGGTTTACGTAGATGTAATTATTTAAGGATCTCAAGAGGAAATCCTCCTGGACTTAAGGCCCACTCTAAATTCAATAATTGGTGTCTTTATAAGAAGAAGAGAGGACACAAAGTCACACAGAGGACAACTCTAAGTGAAAATGGAGGCAGGGATTGGAGTGATGCTGCTACAAGCCAAGGGATGCTAAGAGCCACCAGAAGCTGGAAGAGGCAAGGAAATGCTCTTCCCTAGAGCTTTTAGAAGAAGCATCACCCTGTAAACACAGGGCAACAAATGTGTGTTGTTTTAGGTCACCATGTTTGTGGTCCTTTGTTATAATAGCCCTAGAAAACTCAAAAATGAGGGAAAGGCATTCTGGGCAAAAGGGAACAGGATGTGCAAAGGCAGAGTTGAGAGACCTGAGTTGGGGAGAAGAAAAGCTAGAATACATTATGGCTGGGAGCAGAATGCTTTTAGGTAGAGTCAAATATACATGGGGTTCCCCAGGAGGAACCCTAATTTGGCACTCCATAAAGCCAATAACCCTTATGTATTTTTTCAACATTTATTTAGAGGAGACTTTAACATCTTTAAGGGGTAGAGGTGAGGAGAACTGCTGGTAGCAGCCCCCTTCACAAACCTTCTCATCTTTGGTTCATTTTGATTAGGTGACATGCACACCAGTCTACCCAGGATCATTGAGTTTATACGTCTTATCCCAGTATGATTATTAACAGCGCTCCTTTAACTATCAAAGTCTCCCAGTCTGAAAGATAAATCGTATGATCACCCTACTCATGGCTGCCTATTCATGGCACACAACAGATGCTCAAAAGTAAATTCTGAAGTACTTAATAAAAGAGTTATAACAGCAATAATATCTACCATTTTATGAATTATCTACATGCTAGGCACCCTTCTTAGTATTTTCTCATTTTACTCTGCACAATGCCATGGTGAGATGGGAACTATTAATATCCTCATTTTATAGATGAGATAACTGAAGTACAAAGACATTAAGTTATTTCCAAAGGTCATACGTAACTACTAAGTAGCTGAGTCAGAATAATAACTAATATTTATGTGGCACAATATTCACTGTTTACAAATCCCTGTTATCAACACGTTTAATCTTGCCTAATACTTTCACCAACCCCTTCTCAAGTATTATGTTCAGTATTTTAACAAAGTCACTTAGAGTTCAGGAAGACAATGAATTAGCCAGATTACACAGAAGTTTCTAAGCAGGTGGGCTTCTATCCAGGTAAAAATCTGCATAAAAAACACCTGAGGTGCCAAGGAGAAGAACAGATTTTCACATTGAATCCTAGACCTACAGAATCAGAATCTGCAGGGGTGGGTCCCAGCAATCTGCACTTTGAATCATCTCCCCCGACTCACAATGTGCAGTCAAGCTGAGAATCTCCGCCAAGGGCCAGAGCTGGACTGGTGTTTGACGCCCGGCCTCTCAGTCCCAACTTACCCTCAGCCACGTGAAATCTTCCGTTCTGGCCACACAGGCACCCTGTACTCAAGACCTGCACCCTCCTCAGCCTCTGCTCCAGTGGGCCATTAGGTATGGCAGAGAGCCAAGGGGCAACACAAGGATGTCCTAAGCTAGGAGGGCTTTGGGGCCCCAAGGAGTAGAAAAGAAGCACGAGTGCTTCCTATGCTCAGGACCACACTCCCAGAACCATCTAGGGAGACACTAGATAAAACTAGCACTAAAGGCTGTGAAGGAGAACAAGCTTACTCATAAGTGGACAGGGAAAATGTTTAATCTGTCATGTAAACTTTTCTAACGGGTTATATTGACTATAAAAGAAAGCATATTGTGCAATGCATATAGAGAGAGAACATCTAGCCAGTTTGCTTGTGTCAGACGCCTACAGACTACCAACATCAAACATGACATTAATTACACCTTACAGGGCAGATCCCAGGACTAATATACAAATAGTAATATTTCTGTGTGCCCATAGGCATATGATATCTATAAGCCTTGCCTGTTTTGAGTCTTTTTGTAAAAACCTATAAAATGTCTGGAGTAGCACAAAAGCAAGCCAATGACAGAAAATGGGTTTTAAGTCAAGTGGAGACTTAATGAATGACTTGACTTTTCCTGGTTTTATAATCTAGCACACCAGCTCTTTTGAAATACGTCTCAAAAGAAAGAGGGCTAAAGAAGACAAGCTTCTTGTCCTGGCTTCAGGTGGAAAGAATCTGAAATATGAGCATGGTTTGGCAAATATAATTAATTGTTTTCAATACACTGACTTTATCAAGTTTCTATAAGATGTGGGAGAAGCCAAAAACAGACTCTGTTAGGCTACAGAACAATTTGTAGGACACTCAGGCTTTGAGAAAAAAATGTTTTAAAAGTAGTATGTATGGGAAGAAAACAGCAAATGGATAAATATCCATAGATCTGAGGCCAAATATATATGTGGACACTACATGTATATACATACTTACATATTCACACACACATATGTCTGTACACACATACATATATGTGTGTGTGAACATGCATGTGCATATGTATGTACACATACACATACAAACTGGCATGTTTGCTTTTAAATTGGAACACATTATGGAGAATTTGTTATCTCTTAATTATTTGCTAAAAATTCAAAGACTGCAAACTGCTATAAAAATTAAGAAAGATTAAAGAGGGCAATATGTATAATTCTATAATTAAATACAAATGTTAAATGAAATATTCATTCAGCAAGTGTTTCGTGATCATCTATTACTTAACAGGTTCTACGCTATTCTTTTTAGATAAAACAGTGAGCAGAACAGTCACAAAAACAAACTAATGTGATTCCCTCCCAATATCAATGCACTGTTTTTGTTTCCTGAAACTAGATAAACTGATTCTAAAGTTCATATAGAAAACTAAATGTGCAAGCATATCTGGAAGCATTCTGTAAAGAAGAGCAATGAGAGGTATAGCCATAGGAGGCATTAAATATAACATAATGTTTCTATTTTCAACCTTATGATACAGGAACATGAAGAGAGGCTCAATTAATGCAACAAAGTAAGAGGTACAGAAAAATACTCAATGTTTTGCAGATTTGATATAGGCTAAATGTGGAATTTCAAATCACTGGGAGAAGACAAACTTTTCATTAACGAATAGTCATTTTGAGAAAGATAACATTGGATCTATATTGAACGATACATGAAAAAAAAATTCCTACACACATATTTTATATCTATATATAATTATATAATACATATCACATAATATATTATATTTATATATATCACCATCCTGTAAGTCCTAGAAGCAAATAAGGATGCATTCTTTATGGGACAGCCTTTAAAACTATGACTCGAAATTATGATGCAATAAAATGTTAATAAATTTAACTACAGCAAAATTTTTAAAATAGTCTTTCATGGCAAAACACACTACAGACAAAGACAAATGAAAAGCTGCAAGAAAATATTTTTAACTTAGGAAACAGATACAGAACTCTTAAAAACTGAAAAAAAAGTTTGAAAATCTGATAGAAGAATGTGTAAAAAGACATGAAATGTTATAAAAATATGTACAAAAATATTAAAGTAAGAAAAGATGCTGAGTTTTACTTATAATGAGATACACACAAATTGAAACTATGTCCCTTTACACCAGTCAGATTAACAACATTTGGAAAGCTTGACAACACTATTGGTGAATCTGTCACAGAAACTCACACACACCACCGGTGGGAGAGGTGGGCATGATCTTACAGAATTACACGTAAGTTTACCTCATGATCCCCAAATCCCAGTTTTGGGAATTTTTTTTAAAGCTCATATACCTCCACAATTATGAAATGCGTAAGGTTATTTAATGTGGAATTTTTTATAACAGTAAAATATCAGAAACAACCTAATTGCCCATCCATAGAAGACAAGTACAATTCTGTAAATAAAATGAGGCATATCATTATCAACTAATTTGAAGTGAGAATTTTCCTCAAAGGAAAGGAAAGCATAACACAAAATAGTATAGATTGTACGATATTTTCTATGTAAGTAGCAAATGGGAAAATGAACATATGGTTGTGTGGGTGCCTGTTTATTCTGCAAAATGAAGCATAAAAAAGGATAAAATAAAAACTAATAAAAATGGTTATTTTGAGGGTGTAGCAAGAGTGAGGTGAAGGGCTAGGGCTAGGAGCCCTCTGTTCCCAAGTATATCTTTATATACAGTTTGACTTTTGAACCATAAAGTGTTGCATATCATCAAAAATAAAATAAAAAGGAGGAAAAAAGCAAATTCTAAAATTAATTACAAACAGAAACAAATGACCATAACTACATATCAAGTTGATAATATAACTATACATAAATATAACTAATTCAAGTAACTTCTGAACACAGAGTTCTGTACACCCTTTTACATGAATAAAAGAAAGGAAGAGAAAATGTGTACTTTACTTAGTAAGTTTACCAGTGGTAGTGATACAGAGGTAGAAGTGAGACTATCTGTATGTTAAGATTGAAAAAATTATTAAACTTACTGATAATTTTGGAAAGCAGGTTCTCACAGTGACAGAAGGTATAGAGGAAGGTGAGAAAAAACCTCGTGGTGTTGGATTTGAAACTGAGGTAACACAAAGTACTTATGAATTAAACAAAACACCTGTCATTAGGGAAAAATTCATACACATCCAAAGTAACTGAACAACATAAGGAATACCTACATACTTATTCATCACCCTTCTCAATACGTACCAACTCGAGTCCAAACTTTTCATCCCTTTCTCTACCCACTTCCACTACCTCTATTAGTCTGAAGCAAATCTCACACATCATATCACTCATTCAACAAATATTTTCAGTATGTATCTCTAAGAGACAGGAGTCTTTCTTTAAAACATAACCGGAATACCACTGTAAAGTCTAAAAAATAACTACAAGTAAGACTTGAATGCCATCTCACATCCCTATGTTCACATTCCAAATTACCTCATAAATGCAATTGTTTTTAAGTTTGTTTGAATCAGGATCCAAATAGGGTCCACATTTTGTTATTGGATAAGATGTCTCTTACATGTCTTTTTTATTGCAATATTTTTTTAAAGATGTAAGTCATGAAATTCACCCTTTTAAAGTGTACAGTTCAGTGGCTTTTAGTATATTCACAAGGCTGTGCAACATTACTACTATCTAATTCCAGGACATTTTCTCTTATGTCCCTTCTAATTTACAGGTTCCCTCCTCTCCGTCTCTCTGGGTGTCTCTCATTTTGTGATGTTAGCAATTATTGATCCTCCATGCAAGATCCATTAATTCATTAAGATTGTAAAATGGTTGTATTTTCATTTTATCATTTCTTCTCCAACTACTAGATGGAATACTTCTACTAAGATAAAATTTCCAACTACTATTTGGTTACCCACAGGCAAACTTCCTATAGGTAGGCAAAATAAATGTTTTATTCTTGGTTTACAAATTTTCAAAATGAGTCCTTTCTAGCAATGAAAACGAGTGAAATTTTTGAAAACATCCTTAAGAAATCGTGGATGTAAATATATTAATGATCTCAATCCATTGCAGTTATTACTTTTGTTGATTCTCATCTTTGGTTAATGGGACCTTCTTAGAATGAGCTCCTGAATCTTGATAGAGGTTTAGTAGTTTGGGATAGTTTCCTCCCTATCTGGTATGATAAATGAGGTTCCAGTCTCATTTCAATATCTTTTTGTCCTAGACCTGGAATCACCCATTTCTCCAAAGAAAAAATGGTATTTAAAGACCACATCTGGATGGTAGAAAAACTCATTGCTTCAGGTTTCTTAGCCTTCTCAAAGACCAGAGATAGGGTTTTCACTTTTGTTTTGGTTTTCTTTAAGATAAAATACATCACAAATTCAATTTGATATTTCCAATTCAAATTCAGCAGTAGAGGGTTTTTACATAATCTCATCTTATATCTGATTCTTCTTTTCTCTTGCTGAGAATCGTAAAAATGATATTCTTAGAATGTCACATAATTAATCATTTGTTTTACCTTACATTATAAACACAACAGTTTCAGAACATTATCAAGTTGATTACTAAAAATAGTTTAAGCTTTTCTTAACTTTGTTGTAGTTTTTTTGCCTTGGGATATATTCCACTAAAAATGTAGAGTCAAACTACTGTGTTCTAAAACCATGTGGAATAGTATGGCTCTAACTGCAAATGGAGATGCCTTTATATTAATTTGTTTCATTTTATTTTTGATTCTTAGGAGTGCTTTTTAAAATATTAATTATGTTTCATACCAGTATGCCTCGGAGATATAGCAGGTTCAGTACCAGACCACAGCAATAAAGCAAATATAGCATTAAATCAAGTCACAAAATTTTTCTGGTTTCCCAGTGCATATAAAAGTTAATATGGGGGACCTTCAAGATGGCAGAGGAGCAAGGCGTGGAGATCACCTTCCTCACCACAAATACATCAGAAATACATCTACATGTGGAACAACTCCTACAGAACACCTACTGAACACAGGCAGAAGACCTCAGACTTCCCAAAAGGCAAGAAACTCCCCACATACCTGGGTAGGGCAAAAGAAAAAAGAAAAAACAGACACAAAAGAATAGGGACATGGCCTGCACCTCTGGGAGGGAGCTGTGAAGGACGGAAAGTTTCCATACACTAGAAAGCCCATGCACTTGGAAATGGGGGGAGGGAAGAGGGGAAGCTTCAGAGCCATGGAGGAGAGCGCAGCCACAGGGGTGCAGAGGGAAAAGCAGAGAGATTCCCGCAGAGAGGATTGGTGCCGACCAGCACTCACCAGCCCGAGAGACTTGTCTGCTCACCAGCCGGGACAGGCGGGGGCTGGGAGCTGAGGCTCGGGCTTCAGAGTTCAGATCCCAGGGAGAGGACTGGGGTTGGCTGCGTGAACACAGCCTGAAGGGGGCTAGTGCACCACAGCTAGCCAGGAGGGAGTCCAGGAAAAAGTCTGGAACTGCCTAAGAGGCAAGAGACCATTGTTTTGGGGTGCGTGAGGAGAGGGGATTCAGAGCTCCCCCTAAACGAGGTTCAGAGAAGGGCGGAAGCTGCGGTTATCAGAGCGGACACCAGAGACGACGGGAATGAAACGCTAACACTGCTGCTGCAGCCACTAAGAATCCTGTGTGCAAGCACAGGTCACTATCCACACCTCCCCTCCCAGAAGACTAGGCAGCCCGCCACTGCCAGGGTCCTGTGATCTGCGGACAACTTCTCTGGGGGAACACACGGCACGCCACGGGCTGTTAAGGGTCATGCTGGCCTCTGCCGCCGCATACCTACCCAACACTAGGTTCCCCTCCCTCCCCCGAGCCTGAGTGAGCCACAGCCCCAGAATCAGCTGCTACTTTAACCCCCTCCCATCTGGGGGAAGAACAGACGCCACAGGCCGACCTACATGCAGAGGTGAGGCCAAATCCAAAGCTGAACCCCAGGAGCTGTGCGAACAAAGAAGAGAAAGGGAAATTTCTCCGTGAAGACTCAGGAACAGTGGATTAAATCTTAACATTCAACTTGATGTACCCTGCATCTGTGGAATACCTGAATAGACAACAAATCATCCCAAAATTGAGGCGGTGGGCTTTGGGAGCAACTGTAGACTTGGGGTTTGCTGTATGCGACTGACTACTTTCTGATTTTTATATCTATCTTAGTTTTTAGCACTTGTTATCATTGGTGGATTCGTTTATTGGCTTGGTTGCTCTCTTTTTTTTTTAATCACCTTTTTAATTTTTTTATTTTAATAATTTTTTTAAATTTCTTATTTTAATAGCTTTATTTTATTTATTTTGTTCTTTCTTTCTTTTTTTCCTCCCTTTTCTTTTGAGCCGTGTGGCTGACAGGGTCTTGGTACACCAGCCGGGTGTCAAGCCTGAGCCTCTGAGGTGAGAGAGCTGAGTTCAGGACATTGCACCACCAGAGACCTCCTGGCCGCATGTAATATTAATTGGCGAGAGCTCTCCCAGAGATCTCTGTCTCAACGCTTAAGACCCAGCTCCACTCAACGACAAGAAAGCTCCAGTGCTGGACAGCCCATGCCAAACAACTAGCAAGACAGGAACACAACCCCACCTATTACCAGAGAGGCTGCCTAAAATCATAATAAGATCACAGACACCCCAAAACACACCACCAGATGTGGTCTTGCCCACCAGAAAGACAAGATCCACCCTCATCCACCAGAACACAGGCACCAGTCCCCTCCAACAGGAAGCCCATACAACCCACTGAACTAACCTTACCCACTGGGGGCAGACACCAAAAACAATGGGAACTACGAACCTGCAGCCTGCAAAAAGGAGACCCCAAAAACAGTAAGTCAAACAAAATGAGAAGACAGAAAAATACACACTAGATGAAGGAGCAAGGTAAAAACCCACCAGACCAAACAAATGAAGAGGAACTAGGCAGTCTACCTGAAAATGAATTCAGAATAATGATAGTAAAGATGATCCAAAATCTTGGAAACAGAATGGAGAAAATACAAGAAACATTTAACGAGGTCCTAGAAGAACTAACAAGCAAACAATGATGAACAACACAATAAATGAAATTAAAAATTCTCTTGAAGGAATCAATAGCAGAATAACTGAGGAAGAAGAACAGATAAGTGACCTGGAAGATAAAATAGTGGAAATAACTACCGCAGAGCAGAATAAAGAAAAAAGAATGAAAAGAATTGAGGACAGTCTCAGAGACTTCTGGAACAAAATTAAACACACAAACATTCGAAATACAGGGGTCCCAGAAGAAGAAGAGAAAAAGAAAGGGACTGAGAAAATATTTGAGGCGATTATAGTTGAAAACTTCCCTAATATGGGATAGGAAATAGTCAATCAAGTCCAGGGAGCGCAGAGAGTCCCATACAGGTTGAATCCAAGGAGAAACATGGCAAGACACATATTAATCAAACTATCAAAAATTAAATACAAAGAAAAACTATTATAGCAGCAAGGGAAAAGCAACAAATAACATACAAGGGAATCCCCATGTCATTAACAGTTTATCTTTCAGCAGAAACGCTGCAAGCCAGAAGGGAGTGGCAGGACATATTTAAAGGGATGAAAGGGAAAAACCTACAGCCAAGATTACTCCACCCAGCAAGGATCTCATTCAGAATTCGAAGAAGTGAAAACCTTTACAGACAAGCAAAAGCTAAGAGAATTCAGCACCAAAAATCCAGTTTTACAACAAATGCTACAACTCTAGGCAGGAAACACAAGAGAAGGAAAAGACCTACAATAACAAACCCAAAACAATTAAGAAAATGGTAATAGGAACATTCATATTGATAATTACCTTAAATGTAAATGGATTAAATACTCCAACCAGAAGACATATACTGGCTGAATGGATACAAAAACAAGACCCGTATATATGCTGTCTACAAGAGACCCATTTCAGACCTAGGGACACATACAGACTGAAAGTGAGGGGATGGAAAAAGATATTCCATGCAAATGGAAATCCAAAGAAAGCTGGAGTAGCAATTTTCATATCAGACAAAATAGACTTTAAAATAAAGAATGTTACAAGAGACAAAGAAGGACACTACATAATGATCAAGGAATCAATCCAAGAAGAAGATATAACAATTGTAAACATTTAGGCACCCAACATAGGAGCACCTCAATACATAAGGCAAGCACTAACAGCCATAAGAGGGGAATTCGACAGTAACACAATCATAGTAGGGGACTTTAACACCCCACTTTCACGAATGGACAGATCATCCAAAATGAAAATAAAAAAAGAAACACAAGCTTTAAATGACACATTAAACAAGATGGACTTAATTGATATTTATAGGACATTCCATCCAAAAACAACAGAATACACTTTCTTCTCAAGTGCTCATGGAACATTCTCCAGGATAGGTCATATCTTGGCTCACAAATCAAGCCTTGGTAAATTTAAGAAAATTGAAATCGTGTCAAGTATCTTTTCCAACCACAGGGCTAAGAGACTAGATATCAATTCCAGGGAAAAAACTGTAAAAAATACAAACACATGGAGGCTAAACAATACTCTACTAAATAATCAAGAGGTCACTGAAGAAATCAAAGAGGAAATCAAAAATACCTATAAACAAATGGCAGTGAAAACACGACCACCCAAAACCTTTGGGATACAGCAAAAGCAATTCTAAAAGGGAAGTTTAGAGCAATAAAATTCTACCTCAAGAAACAAGAAAATCTCAAATAAACAACCTAATCTTACACCTAAAGCAATGAGAGAAAGAAGAACAAAAAACCCCAAAAAACAGCAGAAGGAAAGAAATCATAAAGATCAGATCAGAAATAAATGAAAAAGAAATGAAGGAAATGATAGCAAAGATCAATAAAACCAAAAGCTGGTTCTTTGAGAAGATAAACGAAATTGATAAACCATTAGCCAGACTCATCAAGAAAAAGAGGGAGAGGACTCAATTCAACAGAAATAGAAATGAAAGAGGAGAAGTAACAACTGACACTGCAGATATACAAAGGATCATGAGAGAATTACTACAAGTAACTATATGCCAATAAAATGGACAACCTGGAAGAAATGGACACATTAATAGAAAAGCACAACCTCCTGAGACTGAACCAGGAAGAAATAGAAAATATAAACAGACCAATCACAAGCACTGAAATTGAAACTGGGATTAAAAATCTTCCAACAAACAAAAGCCCAGGACCAGATGGCTTCACAGGCTAATTCTATCAAACATTTAGAGAAGAGCTAACACCTATCCTTCTCAAAATCTTCCAAAATATAGTAGAGGGAGGAACACTCCCAAACTCATTCTACAAGGCCACCATCACCCTCATACCAAAACCAGACAAAGAGGTCACAAAAAAAGAAAACTACAGTCCAATATCACTGATGAACAAAGATGCAAAATTCCTCAACAAAATACTAGCAAACAGAATCCAACAGCTCATTAAAAGGATCATACACCATGATCAAGTGGGGTTTATCCCAGGAAGGCAAGGATTCTTCAATATACGCAAATCAATCAATGTGATACACCATATTAACAAACTGAAAGATAAAAACCATATGATAATCTCAATAGATGCAGAAAAAGCTTTCAACAAAATTCAACACCCATTTATGATAAAAACTCTCTAGAAAGCAGGCATAGAGGGAACTTACCTCAACTTAATAAAGGCCAAATATGACAAACCCACAGCCAACATCATTCTCAATGGTGAAAAACTGAGACTGTTTCCACTAAGATCAGGAAGAACACAAGGTTGCCCACTCTCACCACTATTATTCAACATAGTTTTGGAAGTTTTAGCCACAGCAATTAGAGACGAAAAAGAAATAAAAGGAATCCAAATCGGAAAAGAAGTAAAACTGTCACTGTTTGCAGATGACATGATACTACACATACAGAATCCTAAAGATGCCACCAGAAAACTACTAGAGCTAATCAATGAATTTGTTAAAGTAGCAGGATACAAAATTAATGCACAGAAATCTCTTGCATTCCCATACACTAATGATGAAAAATCTGAAAGAGAAATTAAGAAATACACCCATTTACCATTGCAAAAAAAAAAAAAAATACCTAGGAGTAAACCTACCTAAGGAGACAAAAGACCTGTATGCAGAAAATTATAAGACACTGATGAAAGAAATTAAAGATGATACAAACAGATGGAGAGATATATCATGTTCTTGGATTGGAAGAATCAACATTGTGAAAATGACTCTACTACCCAAAGCAATCTACAGATTCAATGCAATCCCTATCAAACTACCAATGGCATTTTTCACAGAACTAGAATAAAAAATTTCACAATTTGTATGGAAACACAAAAGACCCCGAGTAGCCAAAAAATCTTGAGAAAGAAAAACAGAGCTGGAGGAATCTGGCTCCCTGACTTCAGACTATACTACAAAGCTGCAGTAATCAAGACAGTATAGTACTGGCACAAAATCAGAAATATAGATCAATGAAACAGGATAGAAAGTCCAAAGATAAACCCAGGCACATATGGTCACCTTATCTTTGATAAAGGAGGTAAGAATATACAATGGAGAAAAGACAGCCTCTTTAATAAGTGGTGCTGGGAAAACTGGACAGCTACATGTAAAAGAATGAAATTAGAACACTCCTTAACACCATACACAAAAATAAACTCAAAATGGATTAAAGACCTAAATGTAAGGCTAGACACTATAAAACTCTTAGAGGAAAACACAGGCAGAACACTCTGTGACATAAATCACAGCAAGATCTTTTTTGACCCACCTCCTAGAGAAATGGAAATAAAAACAAAAATAAACAAATGGGACCTAATGAAACTTAAAAGCTTTTGCACAGCAAAGGATACCATAAACAAGACGAAAAGACAACCCTCAGAATGGGAGAAAATATTTGCAATGAAGCAACTGACACAGGATTAATTTCCAAAATATATAAGGAGCTCATGTAGCTTAATATCAAAAAAAGAAACAACCCAATCCAAAAATGGGCACAAGACCTAAACAGACATTTCTCCAAATAAGATATACAGATTGCCAACAAACACATGAAAGGATGCTCAACATCACTAATCATTAGAGAAATGCAAATCAAAACTACAATGAGGTATCATCTCACATCAGTCAGAATAGCCATCACCAAAAAATCTACAAACTGTAAATGCTGGAGAGGGTGTGGAGAAAAGGGAACCCTCTTGCACTCTTGGTGGGAATGTAAATTGATACAGCCACTATGGAGAACAGTATGGAAGTTCCTTAAAAAACTAAAAATAGAACTACCATATGACCCAGCAATCCCACTACTGGGCATATACCCTGAGAAAACCATAATTCAAAAAGAGTCATGTACCACAATGTTCACTGCAGCACTATTTACAATAGCCAGGACATGGAAGCAACCTAAGTGTCCATCGACAGATGAATGGATGAAGAAGATGTGGCACATATATACAATGGGATATTACTCAGCCATAAAATGAAACGAAATTGAGTTATTTGTAGTGAGGTGGATGGACCTAGAGTCTTTCATAGAGAGTGAAGTGAGTCAGAAAGAGAAAAACAAACACTGTATGCTAACACATATATATGGAATCTACAAAAAAAAAAAAAAAAAGTGTGGTTCTAACAAACCTAGGGGCAGTATAGGAATAAAGATGCAGATGTAGAAAATGGACTTGAGGATATGGGGAGGGGGAAGGGTAAGCTGGGATGAAGTGAGAGAGTGGCATGGACATATATACACTACCAAATGTAAAATAGATAGCTAGTGGGAAGCAGCCGCATAGAACAGGGAGATCAGCTCAGTGCTTTGTGACCACCTAGAGGGGTGGAATAGGGAGGGTGGGAGGGAGACGCAAGAAGGAGGAGATACGGGGATATATGTATACGTATAGCTGATTCACTTTGTTATACAGCAGAAACTAACACAACAATGTAAAGCAATTATACTCCAATAAAGATGTTAAAAAAAGTTAATATGGTAGTTTATTACGTGTGCAATAGAATATGTCTAAAAATGTATATAAGTTAATTACAAATACTTTATTGCTAAAAAATGCTAACCATCATCTGAGCCTTCAGGTAGTAGCAATCTTTTTGCTGGTGGAGGTTCTTGCCTCCGTGTGGATGGCTGCTGGCTGATCAGGGTGGTGGCTGCTGAAGGCTGGGGTGGCCATGGCAATGTCTTAAAGTGAGACAGCAGTGACGTCTGCCCCATCGACTGACTCTTCCTTTATGAACCTTTTCTCTGTAGCATGCAGTGCTGTTTGATAGCATTTTACCCACAGTGGAACTGCTTTCAAAATTGGAGTCAATCTTCTCAAAACCTGCTGCTGCTTTTTCAACTAAGTTTAGGTAATATTCTAAATCTTCTGTTATCATTTCAGCCATCTTCACAGCATCTTCACCAGGAGTAAATTCCACCTCAAGAAACAACTTTATTTCCTCATCCGCAAGAAGCAAATCCTTATCCATAAAGATTTATCATGAGACTGCAGCAATTCAGTCCCACCTTCAGGCTCCACTTCTAATTCTAGTTCTCTTGCTGTTTCTACCACATCTGCAGTTATATTCTTCACTGACTCTTAAACCCCTCAAAGTCACCCATGAGGGTTGGAATCAACTTCTTCCAAACTCCTGTGAATGTTCATATTTTGAGCTCTTTCCATGAATCATGAATGTTCTTCATGGCATCTTGAACGGTGAATCCTTTCCAGAAAGTTTTCAATCAACTTTACCCAGATCCATCAGAGGAATCGCTATCTATGCCTTAAATAAGACTTGAAAGTTGAAATTATTCCCTGATCCATGGACTGCAGACTGGATGTTGTGTTAGCAGGCATGAAAACAACATTAATACAACATTAATCTTGTTGTACATCTCCATCAGAGCTCTTGGGTGACCAGGTGCATTGTCAATGAGCAGTAATATTTTGAAATGTATCTTTTTTTCTGAGTGTAGGTCTCCGTCATGGACTTAAAATAGTACGTAAACCACAATGTAAACAGATGTGCTGTTATCCAGGCTTTGTTGTGCCGTTTATAGAGCACAGACAGAGTAGATCAAGCATAATTCTTAACAGCCCTACGAGTTTAGGAATGGCAAATGAGCACTTGCTTCAACTTAAAGTCACCAGGTGCATTAGACCCTAACAAGAGAATGAGACTGTCCTTTGAAGCTTTGAAGTCAGGCATTGACTTCTCCTCCCTAACTATGAGGTCCTAGATGGCATCTTCTTCCAAGATAAGACTGTTCTGTCTACACTGAAAATCTGTTGTTTAGTGTAGCCACCACCATAAATTTCTTAACTGGATCTTCTCGATAACTTGCTGCAGCTTCTATATCAGCACTTTTTTTACTTTTTCAGCAAAATTCTTTTTTCACTTAGTAATTCACCGTAGAATTCATTCCATAATTTTATATTGAGATTTTCTTTATTCTTTTTCAACTCATGTGTGGATAAATCATAGTTTACTCAATCATTACCCTACTGGTGGACATTTGGGTTGATTAGAGGTTTTTTAAATTACAAACAATGCTTCTATGAGTAGCTTTGTGTATACATCTCTAACTTTTTTTTTTAGCACATCAGTATCAGTGCTGGTTCACTGAAGGGGCCTGGGAAGATCAGTACTTCCACAGCAATGAGTCCACCTAACACCCAAACCTTGGTTTCTAAGTATATGTTCTTGCTAAAGTGAACCAGGTTTCCTGATACCAAGTTCAAGACAGAGAAAGTACAGTGTGAGCCCAGAACATCGTGCATGTGTGTGTGTGTGTGTGTGTGTGTGTGTTAGCACATCATCAAAATCTGCTTCCCCCCTTTCCTGGGCACCTAGCTGACTACATCTCCCAGCTTCCTTTGCATTTGTGGTTGTCCTCAGGAATCATTTTTACCAGTGGAGTATAAGCGGGCATGATGGGTGCCACTTCCAAACCAAAGCATGCTTACTGATGTTGTAGAGAAACATAAGACAGAAAGAGAAAGAGACAGATACATGATAAAACGGTTGATCAGTGGGTGGGTGGGTAAAATATAAATATACGGGAGGGAGCTCCCATCCCCTGGTTTGAAGCACACAACCAAAGACTGCACAAGTGTAGCCTGGCAGCACACACCCGTCACATCATCAGGCTTTGGGAGCGAAAATAAGCTTCCGAGGGATTACTCTGCACAGCTAAAGGTTAAAAATGACATGTATTAAAGTTAAGTTAGGAGGTTGAAGGGGAAGTGTCCTTTTTAAACAAGACTGTAAATTTATAGACTGCCACTTCCGGGGATAGATTTTACTACATTTACTTGCTGGCTAATTGTTGAATCCACTGCCTTTCAAAACATTTTTGATGTTCTTTTTAATATTTTTGTTTTAGTTATCTTAATAACTGTCAGCCTACTTCTTCACGTTTCCCTTGTTAGAAATCCATCATCCCCTGCGCCACTTACCGCCTCCAGATTCCTTAGCATGTGGTTGGTTTTCATCTTCGTTTTGTGCCTAAAACTTAACTAGCATTTTGAACCTATTTTCATACAGTCTTAAGCCCACTGACATTATGCATACAATACTGCGCCAATAAAATTTATCATTTAGAATTATCATAACTCATAAGCAAAGACTGTAAACTTCTAACCCATTTCTCCTGGAAACAAAATACTAGATCTTCCTGAAAGTAAGAAGACACTTTTAATAAGTATGATAGTGTGATTTGACTGGTTGTTATGACATCCCCTCTTTTAGAAAGACTATGATAAGGCATTCATTAGTAAAGTCAGTTCCTAGGCAGCAGTGAGAGTCCTTTGTTTGTTTGTTTGTTTTAACATCTGGCCAAGTAGCTGGCCTTTAAACTGGCCTTTAAATGATCAAGCATTTTACCCACATTCTTTCATCTTTAACTTCATAACAACTCTGTGAAATAAGCATTAGAGATGAGAAAACCGAAGCTCAAAGAGTTGCAGAATTTACCCAAAGATAAATACCGGGATTCGAAACCAGGTTTCTCTTATTCTAAAACCACTACTTTTGACTATTCTCCTTCCCTTACTAAACAAAGAATGAGTGACAATAACTACTACGATTAACACATACAAATCTCGCTTCATTCTAGAATCAAAGCAGCTATAAAGGTAGAACTTGGATGCATTTAAGATGAACTCTCAAATTGTTCTACATCATCTCAGAGGTTGTTTTATCTAATGGTCCAGATTTTTGAAACTCTGAGAAATGATGACAGAATGTATATGAGACACAAAGAGTGTTGTATATAAAGGATTCTGTCCTGGGAGATGAGCCAGGGAGACTGAGAAACCCATAAACTTCTAGAGGGACATAATTCTGATGTATCTTTGTGGTAAAGGTAGCATGTCTCCATAGTTAAAAAATCACCGCATATAATGGAGATAATTTTTGAGAAGAATTTTTTTTTTTTTTTTTTTTTTTGCTAATGGAATATATTGATGAAAATGATTATAAAATGCTATGGCTTTTCTGATAAGTCATAATTTAGGTACGTGACATTATTTGTTTAGCAGAGACTTTGAAATGCAAGCACAACATATTCAAGCAGACCCGGACTTGAACATAATAAAAGGCTTGATTTAAGGGTTATTTTCCTATAATTCCCATCATTAGCATCATTCTTTTGTGTTTCATATTGTTTACTCCAGGAAACCTCTATTCAAATAGAAATCATTAACTGGGAGGGATAAATTGACAGCAAATTACTACATGTTTGGCTATCATAAATAGAAATTTTGTGAAGGAATGGAACACTGGAAAATTAGCTTTCATTATGAAAAATGAAAGAGAAATGGTTGATGCAGAATATGTGGCTAAGTCGGGGTAACTCATGCTGATCATTTCAAAGGCTGGCAACCTCAGAGAAGCCGAGTGGGATCTAGGAGCTTGGGGTAAGCCCAGCATTCCATGACTCACAATTTTCCCACCACATTTTCCAGGTCAAATATCTCAGGTTTTGTCTGACTTGAACTGTGCTCAGGTCTCCTGGTATAACTAGAATCTTTCCCTCAACTCAGGCCCAATTCACCCAGGCACTGAAAATATGCCTCACCCTCACAGTTCCCCTCTGTGCCTGGGGGTGGGCTCTACTCCAAACCAGGTAACCCAGAACTACTGTGCTA
This sequence comes from Eubalaena glacialis, assembly GCF_028564815.1. NCBI lineage: Eukaryota > Metazoa > Chordata > Mammalia > Artiodactyla > Balaenidae > Eubalaena > Eubalaena glacialis. Next base: position 6,258,531 of record NC_083727.1, on the reverse strand, counting down.
CCCACATCCTACCCTCAACCTAATGGCAATTAACAACCACAGGAGGAAACCTTCTACTACTGCCAGTGGTAAGCAGAATGCTAAGATGGCCTCAAGATTCTTACTCCCTGGTCTGCACACTCTGTATAATCAATCCTTCTCTGTGAGTATGAGCAGGACCTGTGACCACAATGGATGACACTCCCATGATTAGGATATGTCATATGGAAAAGGGATGCAACTAAGTTACTTCAGGTGTAATTAAAGTCCCTAATCAGTTGACTTGTTAAGCAAAAGGGAGTTTTATCCTGGGTGGGCCTGACCTACAAAAGAAGACCTATAGTTGAGCTCTATGAAAGAAGGTCTACAGATCAGAGACTAGAAGAGAGAGTGTGACACTCTTGCTGGGCTGGAAGAAGGAATCACCACGAGTTCTACAGCCACAAAGAAATGAATTGCTCCAATAACCATGCGAGCTTGGAAGAGGATCCAATCCTCACAGGAGGCCCCAGATGACCCTTGATCACAGCTTCCTGGAACCCTAATCAGAGGACCCAAATAAACCATGCCCAGACTTGTGGAAACCGTGAGAAAATCGTATCTTCACACCATGATTCTGTTTACATACATCTGCTGTGTTTATCATTCCCGGGATTCTTGCCATTGCCTGTATCTACGTACTTCTGCTAAGGTATCAGCTACTTCAGAGGAAAGCAAAGCCCACTGAGGACAAAGGAACAAGGCTTTGTTGTTGTTGTTTTTAACTTTCAGAACAGGCTCCTGAAGCTCATTTCCATGGTACTACTGTGAAATCCAATGTTTTTCACTTTCAAGGCCATGTTAGATGGAGACAGAAGGGGATTGTTGTCCACAAGGTTTACTACAAGCGAGGGTATAGGATGTGGCAAAGGGAGGTTCCCCACAGTATTAGTTTGCTAGGGCTGCTGTAACAAAGTAGCACAAACTGGGTGGTTTCAACAACCGAAATTTGTTGTCTCACAATTCTGGAGGCCAAATCCAAAATTAAAGTGTAGGCGGGGTTGGTTCCTTCTGAAGGCTGTGAGGGAAATTTTGTTCCATGCCTCTTTCCTTGGCTTGTAGATGGCTGTCTCCTCGCTGTATCTTCACATGAACTTCCTTCTGTGTCTGTTTCTGGGCCCAATTTCCCCCTTTTTATAAGAACACAGGTCATACTGAATTGGGGCTAACCCTAATGATCTCTTTTTAACTTGATTACCTCTGTAAAGACCCTGTCACCAAACAAGGTCACCCTCTGAGGTACTTTGGGGCACACAATTCAGCCCATTACACCCACTACAGAGTAAAGAGAAAAGCATCCAGGGACCATGCATCTCACCTGCAGGGCAGGCAAGGCCAGCCACCTCTGTGTGGGTGCAGGACACTAAGGTGACCCCTCCCAATTTAAATAACTTTGAAGGAGGAGGACAGAATAAAGGAAAAGCAGCAACCCTGAATTTGACTGCATATTTATTTAAATTCTTCAATTAAAACAGAATAAGCTACCTGGATTTAGGAAGATTATGATTTATTTTTTCCTCCTTTTGAGGCTGGAAATTAGGGCTTTGAGAAAGTTTCATTTCAGATTAGATGAGCTGTGGTGTGTAAATATTTTTTAGTGCCATGTGTCCTAGCAAGATTCTTGAGCACCTGAAACATGTGCTATGTGGCTTTCAGAGGAAGAATCTAAGACTCTTTCACTTTGTCCTCAAATCCATATCAACAGACCATCCTTCTCTCTCATTATACATGCAAGAATTGTGCATGTTGAAAAATTGCTTTATGTCTAAGCAAACTTGGATCAGGTCAAATAAAGTTGTTTGCTTGCTTGCTTGTTTGAACACAAGATATCAGATTACTAAGACTTTATTGAATAGGTTTATTAAACAGAAGGGCCCATCAGCTTTTCCACTGTTGACTGGCTTCTTATTGAGTTAATCATTTTGTGGAAACAAAAATAAATCCAACATAAAGTATCAGAATTTTTTCCTTCTGAATATAACTTAAGTCCTTGATTTAAAACATTACACTGTATTCCTATTTTAAGTTTGATTTTTCAAATAATACCTTTATATCCTACCATGTTGAATTAAGTGATACAAATGTTTAATGCCTCATTTATTTTTCAGTTGAGTTACTAATATTATGACAATATTAATGCCATAGATTTTCAGATTAAAGCAGATCTCATATTTTCAAAACGAAAAATTAATGCTTAAAACAAAACAAAAAGTATTATACTTAAAGCATTAAAGGTATTTCCTCCTTGCAAACTGCCTCAATTTTTTTTTTTCAACTATGCCCTAACAGGAAAAGAAAAAGGCAGTGGAAACTTCTGACAAAGAAATAACAGAATGACAGGCTGTAAGTTCCCCAGAAAGGACATTAACAACTTCTTAGGAATATCACAAAAGGCAGGGGAAAAATCTAAAAATGAACATAAAACTAATCTGGTCAGTGGATGAGTTAAATGCTCATTTGCAAAGCTTCTGGTGAAAATAAAGTTGATAGAATTAGACATTAAATATGCTCTTATAAATTCAGAGATGTTAGGATGATTTTATACACTTAAAGGAAAGGAGGTACACCATGGATGATTCCCCTAAACTTAACAGAAAGCCAGCAAAACAGCTGAGTATCTGCTAAGACATCGACACAGAAAACATGAATCTGAGAATTCAAGGGTAGAAAAATATGAAGGGTTGTTACCATACCTTATGTTATAAACTAAGCCAAGAAAGTCATGGTGATTTCTGAAAACTGAAATGCAGTTTAAGGTATACAAGAGGATCATAATTATGTCTGAAAGACCTTCTTCCTAACCAGTTTGTCAGCATCTTCTATCTGCCACGTCCAGCACCAGTCAGCAAAAGGGACTTGCCCCAAAGGAGCCTCTCACTGGTATTTGTCACTGACACCTACAAACCAGCTCTGATGGTCTAGATGCAAACAGAACACATCACAAAAGGGGTGCGGAAGGGGGTACAGCAGGGACTGTGATGTTCTCCAACCCTACAACTCTTTGCTCAACCCTACAACTCTTTGCTCACCCCTGCCCACCATTCCCAGCCCACTATCCTTCTGACCTTTAGGCAGAAGGTGTCAAAAATCACTAGGAAACAAACACAACCCCACACGTTTCTGTACAGTTAATCTCCTGTTTGAAAGACAGGTGAAGGAGCCTTGTTGAGTCAAAGATGAAAGATGTTTTTGAAAGTTAGACTGACAGAGGAATGCCCTGTAAAAAGATAAAAGACCCTGCTTTAAGAGAGCTACTTTTCATCTTTACCTTCAAAAAGGCTTGCCTTTTATGTTTCCCTGAGTTTATTCAATAGGAGGGCAGCAATCTCCAATGGCATGTCTTCTGTTACAAAAGAAAAAAATGGTTTGGCATTGGGGTTTGGTAAGAAAAGAAAAAAATTGAAGATAAACAAGATGTTCTGATATTGAACAAACTTGATGACTCATTTTGTAATAAGTGAGCAGCCACTCTCAGATAAAATTCATTTTATCATGCTAGTTGTTTTGTCATTT